>NC_142878.1:69027500-69652500 GCF_051225735.1 Oryctolagus cuniculus | reverse complement strand
CAGCTCTCATTTAGTATTTTACACACTTTTAATTAATTTAAATATATCTAATTGTTTCTTGTGATTTTTTTTCCTAGAAACCTTTTATTTAAGGTATGCAAACTTCATGCATTTGATATATACATATTTAGAAACATAGTGATTCTTCCCACCCTTCTACCTCCTCCCTCTCTTATTTGCATTCTTATTTTTACTAAGATCTATTTTCCATTAACTTTATACACATAAGACTAACTCTACACTTAATAAAAAGTTCAACTAGTAGTATGAGAAAAAAACCAAACTGCTCCTCAACAGTTGAGACAGGGCTGTTCAAAGTCATTGCATCTCAAAGTGTCAGTTTCACTTCTATAGATTAACTTTTAGGTGCTGTGTTAGTTATCACAGATCAGGGAGGACATATGGTGTTTGTCTTTTTGGGACTGGTGTTTCTTCATTCACTGAGCATGAGTGTGTTAATACAGGATGTATTTTATTTGATGCACTGAACAGTAATAGAAACTGAGGTTCAGAGTTTAAAATTTAATTATCCTAAATCACACAGTTATGAGGTGGTAAAGTTAGTATTTAAATTATGTCTGGCTAATCCAAGGTCTGTAATCAAACAAGTAGAATTCTAGATTATGTAGCTGTGGTGTTATTCTGAGAATGCTGTTATTATATAGATGTGAATTTGTAAGCCTATATCTGGATTCTGAAACTCACATCCCTATAGCGCCCCTGATAATAAGTGTGTGTAAAGACAGCCCAGTGGATGGGAGAATCTCTGAAATGATTTTTGGGTTGGAAACAGGCATACAGAGAAATCTTTCACTATTCTTTAATTTACTGTAAAAAAGCAATCAAGCAAGTATCTTGCTCAAGACTCCCTGTGATGGAGGCATCAGAGAGGAGGGTACTGTGCTGAAACGGTTATTGTGTGTACTGGCACGAGAAAGCAGCCATCACCCTCCAAATCACTGGAATTGTGAAAAAAATAGATGCCTTGAGTTGTTGCATCATCTAATTCCTCCACAGGAGCCAGCAATGCATTTTTAAACTTTTTAACTGTCTTTTTTCCACTTAACTGATTTTATCAAAACAATGTTTGGCATTTTTCCATTTCCATTTCATGTGTAAACATTATATACAATATAATGTTTTTCTTGAAAGCAAAAATGTTAGTATCACATAATGTGAGATTCAGGATAAGGATCATACAGTCAGGAAAAGGGTATACTATTGTGAAAATGATATTTATAAATATATGCCAAATAATATGGCATCCACACATTTTTATAGATGTACATGTAGATGGAATATAGATAGATACTTCTACATATGCGAGAAAACATGGAATTTGTTAGCATAATGATCTCCTGTTCAATGCATTTTGTTGGAAATGTCAGGACTTAATTCTTTATTACTGCTGAGTAATATTCCATCTTGTATATATACCACATTTTTTTTATTCAGTCATCAATTGATAGATATCTATGTTGATTCTGTATCTTTGTTATTGTGAATTGGGCTACAATAAACATGGAAATGTAGGTACTTCTTTGATTTATTGACTTTATTTCTTTTGGATATATTCCCAGAAGTGGAATATCTTCATCATATGCTAGATTTGTTTTCAGTTTTTTGAAGAATCTTCATACTGTTTGTCATGATGGCTGTACTAATTTGCAGCCCTACCAACAGTGTATTATCTGCATGGTCACTAGTATTTACTACTTTTTTACTTTTGGATAATAGTAATTTCGAGTGATATACCTCCTTGCAGTTTTTGTATGCATTTACCTAATGGATAGTAATATTGAGGATTTTTTCATGTCTTTGTATTTGTATTTCTTCTTTTGAATGATGTTTGTTCAGATCTTTTGCCAATTTCTTAACTGAACTATTTGTTTTATTGTTGAGTTTGTTGAACTCCTTATTTATTCTGTGTATTAATTATTTCTCAGATGCATAGTTTGCAAATATTTTCTCCCATTCTGTTTGTTGTCTTTTCACTCTGTTTCCTTTACTGTGTAGAAGTTCCATTGTTTAATACAATTTCATCTATTTTTGTTTTTATTGCCTGTGCTTTGGAGTCCTATCCAAAAAGCCACTACATTTGCCAATATCTTGTTTTTTTTTTTTTTCCAGGGATTGCAGGGGTGGCTCAACATAAGCAAATCAATAAAAGTGATATATCGTATCAACAGAATGAAGGGAAAAAACATGTGACTAATTCAATAAATGCAGAGAAAGCATTTGATAAAATATAGCATCCTTTCATGATAAAAAGTTTAAATAAGTTGGAGAAGGTGAAGTGAAATGTAGAGCCCAGAATTGGCTTTGGATTTGAAACATAGCTCTGCTGTTTACCAGGCAGCTACTTCTTTCTCTGAAAGTTTTTATTTTTTTTTATTTTTTTGGATTTTTTATTTTTTTTTTTTTGACAGGCAGAGTGGACAGTGAGAGAGAGACAGAGAGAAAGGTCTTCCTTTTTGCCGTTGGTTCACCCTCCAATGGCTGCCACGGCTGGCGCACCGCACTGATCCGAAGGCAGGAGCCAGATGCTTCTCCTGGTCTCCCATGGGGGTGCAGGGCCCAAGGACTTGGGCCATCCTCTACTGCACTCCCGGGCCACAGCAGAGAGCTGGCCTGGAAGAGGAGCAACCGGGACAGAATCCGGCGCCCCGACCGGGACTAGAACCCGGTGTGCTGGCGCCGCAAGGCGGAGAATTAGCCTAGTGAGCCACGGCGCCGGCCTCTGAAAGTTTTCATTAACATAAAGATGAGTCTTCATAGGTACAATTCTAGCATAACCATATTTCCCTCCATTCTTCTCTCTCACTCTCAGTTCCCCTCCTTTCTTCCTTTCTTTCTTGGTTTTTTAGCTTTTGTGAAAACATAATTTCAATCTACTCTATAATCACAGATTAAATGAACTACTAGCTGTAATATTCCATAAGTAAAAAGCAGAAAGACCACAGTTCCACAGGAGTATAAACAAGAGCCAAAACCAGCAAATTACAAGATGTCTGTTTCATTCCTTTATATTTTTATATTCTATATTAACTACCACATATCAGATAAAACATTTGATATTTGACTTTTTGGACTGGCTTATTTCACTAAGCAGAATGGTTTCCAGTGGCATGTATTTTGTTGCAAAATACAGGATTTCTTTTTTAAGGCTGAGTAGTGTACCACAGTGCATATATACTGCATTTTCTTTATCCAGTCATTAGTTGATGGATATCTGGGTTGATTCCATGTCTTAGTTTTGTGAATTGAGCTGTAATAAACATGGGAGTACAAATAACTCTTTCATATGATGTTACTTCTGTGCCTCAATGTACTCAACTGAAAATGAAGTTTAAACAGAATGCATTATGGAAAACATGGGGACCACAATATGGCTGTAACCTTGGGAGACCAGCACCACTATACCATTGCTTGACTTTTCATGTTTTGTAAGAGCTAAATCAGTCAAAGTCTGGTAAAGCCCCATCTAATAAGCATAGTTAATTCTAGCTATCATTGTTTTGGTTGTTTAGTTATTATGAATTTATCATGTTTTTAAAAAATCACAAACACTGATGAGGTCAAAAAAAAGTATTCACTAATTTATAATAAGATTAAATTTCCTAGGCAGTATTTTATTTCTGCCAAAGTCTGAATAATTTATGTAAGTATACATTAGGTTGTTGGCTGTCTCTTGATTAAATTCTTATGATAAAAAAACCGGTTCTCAGAGATATTTATATCTTATACAATATGCCACCTTTCTCTACTTGAGCACTCTATTACAAAAAAGTGTTCTTAATCTAAAAATCAAAACATAGCTGTTACTTAAGTAAAGATGTCTTCATTGGACTACAAATGAAATTAGACCTATGTCATAATGAAGAACAAAAATAAATTCATTTAGTTGAGAAATCAGAAGTTCTTAGAGCAATTTATACACTGGTGTTTAAATCTTAGAGAGGGCTGTAGGTATTTGTGTAATTCACAGTAATTTCTTGACCTAGTTATGTTTGTTTAGTTTCTAAATCCCATGAAAATAAGAGTGATGACGTGTTTGGTGCAATAATTAAGATGGCATGTGGGACACCCACATCATATTGGAGTGCCTGGGTTCTAGTATTGGCTCCACATCTCTCTGTTTATTTTCTTAAAGAACTATTTATTCATTTTGAAAATCAGAGTTACAGAGAAAAGGTAGAGACACAGAGATCTTCCATCCACTAGTTCACTCTCCAGATGGCTGCAGTGACCAGTGATGGATCAGAACAAAGCCAGAGGCCAGGAGCTTCACCCTGGTCTCCCACATGGGTGGCTGGGGCCCAAATATTTGGGTGAAGTGGAGCAGCCAGGACACAAACCATCCCTTAGGGGATGCCAGCTTTGCAGATGATGGTATTACCAGCTGTGCCACAACTCTGGCCCCTGTCTCTACTTCTGATCCTGGCTCCTTGCTAATGCGCACCCTGGGAGGCAGAAAGTGAAGGATCAAGTAGTTGGACCCCTGCTGCCCGTGAGGGAGATCCAGGTACAGTTCCTGGATTATGGTTTTGGTCTGACCCAGCTCTGCCTTTTACAGGCATTTGGGGAACAAACTAGCAGATGGAAGATCTCTGTGTGTCTCTCTGTCTCTGTATCTGAGTGTCTGTCTGTCTCTGTGCCTTTAAAATTAAAATATAGAGTATTTGTAGGCAAAAAGCAGGGAGCAGATAAAATCTTTGTAAAATATTGGTCTTAAGCTAGAATGTTCAGAATTAGCCTTCTTCATTTTATCAAAGAGCATCAGGGAGGTTTTGTATCTTGGTGAAGCCTGTGGCTGGGTTGTGGAAGATCACAGCATCTGGTGGACAGGCAGGTACTCAGTAGTGACTGACAAGGGATGAAAGGAACTTGGCAAACATAGTGGTACCCAGATGATGCCAAGCAACTCAGCATCTGTGCATAATAAAAGAAGATCTATTTCTGCACACACATGACACTTCCTGAATTCTGCCATAATTAGTGGAGGGTTTTGCAGTAGGACTGGAATCTTGCAAGTGAAGCGAGTTTAAACAATATTAGAACTACTATTAATGTGATTCTGTCTTTTCTCAAAGGCACATTGGAGCTTAGGAAACTTGGAATATGCTTATATTTTATACATATTATTTTCAAGTGAATGTTATATATTTTAAATGACTCAAAATCAGAACAGAATTAAAACAAAAATCCTACAGGTAATTAGATCCCTCCTTTGCAAGCAGTTAATATTTATAAACTTTGCTTACTTCCTATACATTTTACTCTTCCCCTAACTTCTGCTATCTTAAACTCAGGCTGATATTTAAAGCTAATATGTTGACTGCTGGTAAGTTTCTCACATACAGTCTGTGTGAATTTTCTGTCTCCCATTCCTAACAGCAAAAGAATCAGAACTTTTTCTCCTAAAATCATTTCTAAATTTTTCTTTCATTGTTTTATTTTTGCTAAAAACTTAGATTTGTCCATTTCTCAAGTTGTATAGAACTATTTACCTGGCATAACTCCCCTTCTATGAATTTTTTCAGTTACAATTTTATTTTTTCAACAGTTAACATTTATTTCTGTATTTGGATCAGCTTTCTGCACTGGGAAGCCAAAACTAGTTGAATTTTAAATTCCAAATCATTGTTTGCCACCACCTGCCCTTGTTCCTTTTACAAGTGGTTCTCTCTGCCAGTTTCTCAAAGTATGATGCTCAGACCACCTGCACCAGATTCACTTGCTGAAATGCAGCTTCCTGAAGCCCATCACAGATTTCATAAAGTTTCCTTTGGCTTTGAGCACTGACATTTACAGGCCAAAACAATTGACTTCTCTTTGAAGGGTCTGTTTCTGACTTTTTAAATGGGATCACTCCCTTTTTAAAAATGCACCACTTAAGTTAATAAATGTATTTGCTTCCACAAATTTTAATGCTGAACTTAAAAAGCTTACAACCTACTGGTGAAAAGTAATACAAGGGTGAAGATGCTATCACAAAGGCAAAAGGTAAAAATTGAGAAGCCTCAATGTTAATAAAGAGTTATCAAATTGTTAAAACCTTTACTTAGTACAGAATTATTCTTCTTTTATAAAGTTAATTGAAAATGGATTTTAGTGGAGAATGGGACTGGAATGGGAGAGGGAGGAGGAGGAGGGGTGGGAGTGTGGGTATGGTAGAAAGAATCACTATATTACAAAAGTTGAAGTTGTATTTATGAAATGCATGAAGTTTGTATTCCTTGAATAAAATGTTTCTTTTGGAAAAAAAATAAAGGAGTACAAGTTAAATTAAAATAAAAATTAAAAATAAAGAGTTATCAGAGTTCAGTGGAGATATATATAGCATAACTGGAAAAGACAACCAAAGATTTGTGAAGAACGAGGTTTTGAGATGGACTGGAAATTTAGCCATTGTCATAATGAGAGCCCAGAAAAGTAAGAGTAAAGGCAAGGATGTGGAAAGACGAGAATGATGATTATGGACAACTGCTTGTCAACGACCAGAAGCATAAAATACACCCTTCAGAGAAAAGTATATCCTTCTTTGATGGCCACTTCTTTCTACTGGGGTCTCACTCAGTGATCTTTCATATAGGAAAGATTTTTTGCGAGAGTCTTGGCTTTCCATGCCTGAAATGCTCTCATCAGCTTTTCAGCCATACCAGAATGCCTTGAGGGCTGATTCTGAGGTCAAACTGCTATTAAGAGCAATTGTCATTCTTTAAGTTTGTTGTGTGGACTGCTTCCCATGTTGGAACATTATCTCCTTTTTAATTCTATTATTATTACCAGAAACTTCATCTTATTTATATGATCCTGTAACACTTAATCCTGCCTATATGATCACTTTAACATTTAATATTATCACTTTAACACTTAAGATGGCATTTTTACCACGCAGCTTAATGGCATTGCAAATTTTTAAACTGTATTCTTAGAAGTCTGTAGAATGTATGCAGAACTATATAGCTTTATAGTTACAAACTTCCTCCTCCCTCTCTAATTCCCACTCTTATTTTTTCACTAATATCTATTTTCAATTGACTTTATACACATATGATCAGCTCTACGTTAAGTAAAGAGTTCAACAAGTGGTATGAAGAAGAGAGAAAAAAAATCCTGCTCCTGACAGTCAAGACAGAGGCTGTTCATGTCATTGCTTCTCAAAACGTCAATTTCACTTCTACAGATTTCCTTTTAGGTGCTCTTTTAGTTGTCACAGATCAGAGAGAACATATGGTATTTGTCCCTTTGGGACTGGCTTATTTCGCTAAGTAAGATGTTTTCCAGATTCATCCATTTTGTTGCGAATGACTGTTTTTCATTTTTTTTATAGATGTGTAGTATTCCATAGAGTATATATTCCATAATTTCTTTATCCAGTCTTCGGTTGACGTGCTTGTAGGTTGATTCCATGTCTTAGCTATTCTGAATTGAGCTACAATAAACATGGGGGTGCAGTAACTCTTTTAATTGCCTATTTCATTTCCCTTGGGTAAATTCCCAGGAGTGAAATGCCTGGGTCATGTGGTAGGTCTATATTGATTTTACTCACTTTAATAATTAGTTGTCAACAAATATGTCTTGAATATTTCCAAAGAATCTGGAATTCCTTAAAGTATTTACATAAGCAAATTAATAGGATCACCTTCCCTGTCTCCTGGAAACTTACAATATAGTGAATAAAGTTAACAAGTAACACAGAAATTTTTGGCAGTTGACTATTGGCTACTAGAGTTACAGTAGTAAATACCATAAAGGGAGGGAAGATTCACATTGAAAGAGCATCTTATTCAAACTACTTGTGAGGAAGTGTGAAGGAGGGAGTTTTAGAAGAGTTGGAGTTTGGTTGGCGCCACGGCTCACTAGGCTAATCCTCCACCTGCAGCGCCAGCACACCGGGTTCTAGTCCCGGTCGGGCGCTAGATTCTGTCCAGTTGCCCCTCTTCCAGGCCAGCTCTCTGCTGTGGCCCGGGAGTGCAGTCGAGAATGGCCCAAGTCCTTGGGCCCTGCACCCCCATGGGAGACCAGGGGAAGCACCTGGCTCCTGCCTTCGGATCAGTGTGGTGCGCTGGCTGCAGCAGCCATTGGAGGGTGAACCAATGGAAGGAAGACCTTTCTCTCTGTCTCTCTCTCTCTTACTGTCCACTCTCCCTGTCGAAAAAAAAAAAGAGTTGGAGTTTAATTTATGAAATGAAAGTTGAGCAGTGCCGGCTCTTGGGAAGAAAATAACCATTTTCTAGATGGAAAACAACTCAGTGAGCAGAGATGCATGAAGAAAAGGACAAAGAGAGCATCCCTGCAAGCGGCAATGTATTCAATCGGTTTAGAACACAGGATCACGCCCAGAGGTGGGGTGAGGCAAACAAAAAGCATGCATAAAGCAGGTTCTATGTCAATTGAAAGGGATGACATAGACATGACATAGACATTCCTCCACCTGAGGACTGTAAGTGCCCAATGAAGATGTGGTGGCTTGCTAGAGTGCAAGCTTCCCTAAGCTGATGCTATGTTTCCCAGAATTTGCTTCCCTGTATGGCCTGGAGTCCGAGTTGGCCCCCATACAAACATGAATAAGATGTGAAAGGCAGAGTGAGGTAGCAGTTACTGTAAACACAAATCCAAAATGGGAGCTGTGACCACAGTGTTTTCACATTGCTGCTGATAGGATGGCCCACCTTTCCAGTATGTGGCAGTAGGCAGACTTGTGGTTCCTCTACTTCCACCAGACCTCCTCCTCCAGCTTCTATGAGCCCCTAGCCAGAATGCTAGTAGGTCAATCACTTCTGCACGTCACATATGCTGTCAACCTTGCAGAGAAATGTGAGTCCAGCTGTCCTCAGAGGCTCCAATGTTCCATATTATCCCTCCAGTGTTTCTTCTTGAGAGCCATCCTTAGGACCAACAGTAACTTCAGTTCACAGTAAGGGGCTTAAGCAACAAATTCTCACAGACTTCTTTTCCACTTTCCAGAATAGTGTAAGGTGTAAGCCCTATAATACATACCTGATTCCTTATTGCTTATTGTTCTGGCTCCCTGTATAAACTCTGCTATCAAGGTTGTTTATCAGAGATGTCATAGGATAAAATCCACACGTTAGCTTGATACCCATAGCATGGAAAGTGGATCAGATCTAGAATACTGAGTTAAGTATTCTAAATACCAAAAATCTTTTTTCTCAAGAGAAACCATATTTAAAATCTCACTTAGGAGGAGACTTAGCAGCTTGAAACAGGGATGAAAAACACAGGGTCTGAAAACTTGGCCTTCTTTTCCACTTCCTGTACAATCCAGTAAGTATCCAAGTTCTGAGAAGATGTAATTTAAACGTGTCTATAATTATAAGTGTGAAAAACAAGGTGTTCTGCAATTACTTTGTCGGAAGTGAAAATGAAGAAGAGTCAAGAGGTATTTAGGAATGAAAGTCTACAGTGCTGTGGTGCATGTTTGTCTTGTGATTAAGACCCCGTGTGGGATACCTGCATCCCATATCAGTGTTTGAGTTTAATTCCTGGCTCTGCTGTTGATTCCACCCTAGGAGGATGGAGGTGATGGTCAAGTAGTTGAGTCTCTGCCACCCAGATTGCCCTCTCATCTCCTGGCTTTGGTGTAGCCCAGTTTCAATTGTTGTGGAAATTTCTGGAGTTAACTGTGAAAGGGAAATGTCAGTCTCTGAGTCTCTCTACCTTTCCAATACGTAAGACATTTTTTTTTTTTAATAAAAAGTAGCACTGCTTTGTATGAGTGATATGGAAATAGCAGAAATCTTGACAGCATTTTGGTGGATTAGTTGAAGATATCATTCCTTGTCAAGATACTATATAAATGGGCATTTTAATTCGAGGCCATTCAAGACTTTTTGGCTTACAGAATTCATCGTGCACAATAGGCCTGGAGCTTAAGAGAGAGATCTTTTATAGGACCATGGATTTAAATTATTACAAAGATGAATCATCATTAGACTAAGAACAATAGACTGAGAATAACTAATACACACACAGCAACTGAGAAAAACAACACCAATTTGGTTGTAAAGGCAAGAAACCCTTGAGTGGCTATACCACAGAGAAGAACCAGGAAACACAAATCCGTGGGCAGTAATGGAGAAAATTTTAAGAAAAGGCATGAAATTCCAAGAATGTGAAGGTCAACATACATCTTTTATATTTATATTATGGAATCATTGAGTCACAACTGAGGAGTAGGAAGGAGAAAGGAATGAATGGGTGAAAAGTTACTGTCTGAATTCTCACAACACTCCCATCTGAGAGGCATTACTATGCTCCTTTGAAAGAAGGTTACCAAGACGCAGGCCAAATAAGTTGTTTCAATTAATAAATATCAGAACTGTGATTAAAAACCACAGTGTCTAGCACACAGTAAGCACTAAATATCAGGTTTTATTTTTAATAGTTTCTAACAGTTATTATAATCCATATCCAGAATTCTTCCATTTGTGACACAATTTTCTCCTGTTCTCACACAAATAGTTAAAAATTTTTGCAAAAAAATTATTTACATGACACCAAACATAAAAAGCAGTCAGTGCTGCTAGCTACTAATCTGAAATTATACAATTAGGGACCAGAAAGAACATCCGGAAATGAAATGGAGACTGACTGACAGCTGCCCTTCCCATCAGTTTCAATATTAACACTGACTTGGAGGTTGGGTACCAGCAGTAGGTTGCATATAAAATCAACAACTGCTCATGTTTGGCTGATGCATGACAATGTATTTTGTCATAAGATATTGAAGAAAACATTGAGAAAGAACGTGGGCTTTTGACATTTCTTTAGTCATCACTTTACATTGTGAAAGGTCTGAACTCAGCTGCTTTTCAAATTCCTTTGTTCAAAGGATACAAGTTAAAATATACAATAGTTTTCTGCCTGCCAGCTCCATCTGTGGCCAACTATAGTCCAAAAGCAATAAAAGGAAAATTCCAGAAATAAACAATTCATAAGTTTCCAATTGCATGACGTTCTGAGTGGTGCAATGATATCCTGTACTGTCCTGCTCCATCTTGCATAGAATGTGAATAATCCATTTTTCCAGCATGGCCACTCAACAATCTACTCACCCACTGGTCAGTTAGTAGCTGGCTCAGGTATCAGAATTTCTGTAGAAGCATCACAGTATTTTCAACTAACCTCTATTTTATTTAATAGCTGCCTCAAAGTTCAGATTGAATATATGACAGAGGAGCTGTGAAACACTTCCTTTCAGTGAAAAGATGAAAGTTATTAAGGAAAGAACAAATAATTTTATGTTGTGGTTGCTAATACCTATGGTAGGAACAAATTTTCTATCCGTGAGGTTGAGAACAAGGGAAAGAATGTCATGCGAGTTTTGCTGCCACATCTTAAACAACAGAAGTATCAGCAACAGTGCACAATAAATGCTTGGTTCAGTTGGAAAAGTTTTTAAACTTGTGAATGGACAATATGAACTGAAAACATGTTCCAATAGATGGCAACATATAGGAAAAAATGTATGTTTGATGCTTGATGCTGTTCTCTGTTTCAGGTATCCACTGGGGGGCTTGGAATGCATCCTCCACGGATAAGGAGGGGTCTGAATTGTGTTTGCATTGAAAGAATCACTACAGAATAAATGAAAAGGGGGGAAAGGAGAAGAAAAAAACTGTTCTCATGATTTCCTTCTATATGGGTGGAATTAGCATAAAATATAATATCAATATTGTAAATGGATAAGAAGTAGATTTAGAAAGAGACTTTGAATTTAAATATAATTTGACTATTGCATTCAAGAAACAATGCTATTAAAGGCCATTAGGAGCAACAATTTTTAGAAGATAATGGTTTTAAGATCTCACAATCTGTTAGTAAAAAGCACAAACTTCCATGATTGGAAGCCAGGTTTGTCTTACTCTGAAGGCTGGGTTATGAACCAGCTCACTGCCCTGGATTTTTAGTCCTTCAATAATCAATTCTCAGACACTGCAATCACCGTCTGGCTCCCTATTAATTATCATCTAGCAGCCACAGACAGGAGCAGTATGCCGGTATAGTTTTCACAGCATGCACGGTTGCCTTGTGCTTTTTAACCCCAGCAGTTCTTTATCTTGCAACAGATTCCTTGCTCCCATCTGTAGCTGTGTAGCGTCAGAAATCCCCAGGAGAATAGTTGGCCATGGCATTTCTGTATGTCAGTAATTAAGCTATCTACTCCAGCTGCAAGTTGTTTGACAACATAGGTAGTAGAAGGTCATAGTTCTGTGCAAAGACAGGCTGTAGTGAGAACAGAAAGGTCATAAATATATATACACAAATATATAATACATATACATCTGATTCGGAGTTGTAATAAAACTCTATGGCTTGTATTTAAAGAAAGAATGAAAGGTCAAATCCCTCTAGTTGGTGTATCATGCACTGCAAAGCTTATCCAGGGTTACTCCATGATTTTTTCATCAGCATGCTATCATTTTTACAAGAAAGTAGTATTTCCCACAAGCCCCCAGGTCTATAAGTTGCTTTGAGCCCTTTTGTTGCATTTATTCACAAAGAACAATTGTGTTTTGTGTCTGCTTTCCTGGCTTCATTACAAGGGATTTTTCTGGACACATTTCTGATTCTATTGCAGGCCTGCAGTTTATTTTATAGCCTGTCTCTGACCTGGACTGGGGTTGGTTTCTTGTCCCTCATAATTAACTACGCATTTCTGTATTTTCTATCAAAATCATTTCTGTCTGCATCATTTGGAATAGAGAACATTTGTCACACATTTAGAATATTTTACCCCGTTTATATCACTGAAGCGCAGCCACAGGAGTGAGAGCTTTCTGTAAAGGATCATCCGGGATTATTTCACAATGTGTGAGTCTCTATGCATCCTGTTTGCCTGTTAGTTTTAGGTGTTTCTGACAATGCACTCTTGCAGTCACAGTTGAAATGTGTTCATGATTGAACTAGCATCCACTGCTGATTATGTCTTATTATTGTTCTAATGCCTAGCAGGTTGTAAACAAGGCATGATGAATGTATGAACTAGTCCATTGATCAAATGTCACTGTCTTTACGAACCCTTTCCAAGATACAGCTCGAAATAATGCCCGGTTTCTGATCTTTTCATTTTGATATGCAAGTTACTTCCTTCATTGCCTCAACACAAAATGTATTTTGTATTTATTATGTGCCAGTTCTTTTCCCACAAGAGAGCGCTTCTCGTGTGTGTGTGTGAAAGAAAGATTGAGAAGCAGCATGAGCATGGGTGGGTATAAACACGCCTGTCAACAGGCAATTAGAATCCCATGTGTCAATTCAGTGCAAGTGCAGTGCAGCTCAGGCAGAAAAACACATCCAAACCTGGATCACTGGGTGGCTATCTAGAAGTCAAGCATGTGCATGTGCAAGCAAGAGAGGAATCAGAAGCAGAGTGCACCATACAGAGAGGTATGAGCATAGGGTGTGAGTAGAGAGGTATGGCTGCCAGAGGGCAGTGTTCAGTGTAACCTGGAGCATTGCCAAGTCTGAAAGCCTCAGATGCCACCACATTCCAAGTCAGCATCATTGCCTTGCTTGCATTAACCTCTCTGTGGTCTTTCTCATTATATTCCTCTCTATGATAGTCTTTTGCCTAGCAGCTGCTGAGAGATTTTTAAAAATGCAAATCGTATTACCCCTTTGCTCAAAACTCAAAGTGGCTGACCATCTCATTTGGAATGAAATCAAAAGTTCTTACAATAAACACCACATCCCCGGATGCTCTGGTTCCCGGCTTGCCCTCTAGTCTCATTTCCTATCAGGCTCTCCAAGATCGCTCCTTTCCAACCACACCTGGGACTCCTTTATTGAGTGCACCAAGCATTCCCTATCTCAGCATTTTTTATAATTGTTCTCCACTCTTCAAACATTCTTTTCCCCAAATATTCCCAAGGTCATCCATTATGTTCAAGTGTCACTTAGAGAAGTTTTCGTGATCATACTTCCTAAAATTGTACTCATTGCCTATTATCTGTCTTGCCGTTGTTTTCTTTGAAAACTTACCATTTTATCACCACCTGATGTTGCATTAAATTTGTATTTGTTTATTGACTGCCCCTGCTCGCAAGAACATATGTTCCATGGAGATAATTCCCTGCTTTCTCATCATCTATTCCTGTCCCTAGAACAGTATTTAACTTGCAGCAGATCCTCAGCATATATTTGTTGGATTAATAAACACTCAAATTAATAGAAATTCCATTTTTTACAGATCCTCCCAAATTAGCTACACATATGCACTATACATATGTAGTGCATAAAATAATTTGGGATATGCACTAAGTCGTGAAAATTAAGGAACCAAAGAAATAATATTTTATCTTGAAGGGAAAGAAGAACGCTTGAAAAATTCTCAGCAAGGGAGTGACATGACCACATTTGCATTTTAGAGATGTCAGACTCTGATGGGAAGAAGCTGAATAGAAAGTTGTTGGAGTAATCGAAGCGAGAAACTATGATGATTGAAAAGAAGTGTGAAAGTGGTAAAAGAGAGGTATTTTAAATATTCAGGAGATGAAGTCAATGGGTTACTTTTAGATCACATAGCTATAGAGTGAAGAAGTATGGTAACTTGTTTGTCCATGACCTTCCTGGTTTTAATAATAAAATTCACGCATCCTCAGAATACCCACAGCTCTGGTTAAACCAGAATGGTCAGTTACCCTAAAAAGTCAAAGATGCTCATGGAACACAACTCTTGGCATCAGTGCATCTGCCTGGTGACATTGATTTCCACGTGGATTATTGGGTTCTGTTAGGATCTCTTCACATCTCATGTTCCCCTAAGGAGTCTCCACCTTCACCTGTCCTCCCCAACTTCCCACACCACTGCTCTATCTCATCACTGTCTTGTGAAGGACAGGTGTCTACCTCACCTCACTGAGAACAAGTGAACCTTATCTGCTTTGTCTAATGTACTCTGTACATTCAACTTTTCGACCTTGCAGGGTCATGTCCATGCTTGGTTCCTCATGTATTCTTTGCTAAGCCATATAGTGCAGCTGTGGAGTCATGTCTATTGAGGAATTGCTGAAGTCCTATTTTGATGTTATGAGTTTGGGTATACAGAAAGGGAGGGCTGGTAGTGCTGCTGTCTGCTTCAGAATGGCAAGTGGCATGACCATGTCAGTGGCTAACTGGAATGATTTAATAAAAGAGATGCTGACCACCATCTCTCGAGTAGGGGGAAGAGCATGAAACAGTTACCACTATTCACAGATATGGCTCTAGGCACAGCTAGGACCAGCAGTCTGGTTCATCTGAAGACTGCTTTGTGTGTCATTGTGGGCCCATATACTGTAGTTCCAAACAGATGAAGGTAAATATTGTGCAATGGCTGTATTCACATAGTTTGCAGATAACAGGAAAAAATATTTTAGGCCTGTGTATATACTGAGCAAAAGATCCCATAAAATGCTAATATAGGACTTTGACCTTGGCTGTGTTGGTCAACAATTTGAGACAGAATTTGTAAAAATAAAGTACCTGGAGATTTGCTTTTTACATGATCCTACATCCTTGGTAAATGTCACATTAACACTGAAGATTTCTTCACAATATTTGGCATTCTAATAAAGGAATATCTATGCACATCTCAATCTCATATTTCGTCAAACCTTGGATTATATGTTAAGAACTTGGCATTATTATTCTCTAGTGGCTGGATATAAGCTTGTACATTTATGCATGACAACTTGAATTGACAACTTGAATCTAATTTCAAAGCAAAGGCCAGGGTGGCTAGAGTCACCTGTTATGACTTAAATTGTCATCTTGTGAAAACAGCTCATATAAAGTAGAAAACACAAGGAACTTTAGATCCAACATTGTAAAATTCACTGACAAAGGGAGGAACAGTCTATTCTTGAAGATTCTTTGGCAGGTGGACTCTGTATCTTTTGTTAGTTGCTAAGATACTTCGGTGTCGGGTGATCAGACTCCCTCCTTATGTGCAATCAAGAAAGGGTCCTTCTTCAAACAAGGCCACTTTTGGATATAGATTGACCTACATTGTTTTCTAGTATTTTCATGGTTTTCTCTTCTGAAATGAAATAAAGTTATGTTTTTATTCTTAATATGCATCTGGCATTCTAGCAACTCTCTAGACAGAGTTTGAAGTCCCATGGTTCCTGAGATTCCCTATTGAGAGGATTTGAGTTCAAGAACTGGAAGAAAAACAGATTTCCCAAACATGTACTTGATGGTTTGAATAGAGTGCCTTGATATGTCACTAGGTTGTATTTGTTCAACAATAAAGCAGTTTCCAGGCCATAGAAGGTCACGTAATCAGGATACTAATATATATGGGATGATTCTGAAAATTGCCTTCTCTAAGAAGCAACTTTGAAAGTTCACAATACCTAAGATATAGAATCAACCCAGATGTCCACAAATCAAGAACTGGATAAAGAAAATGTGGTGTATATATGTATACTATAGAATACTACTCAGCCTTTAGAAAAAAAAAAGAATTAAATCCTGTATTTTGTATCAAAATGGATGCAACTGGAAATCATTATACTTAGTAAAATAAGCCAGTCACAAAAAGAAAAATATAGTATTCCTTCCCTGATCCGTGGTAACTAGTAGAGTATGAAAAATGTAATGTATATAAGTGAAATTGACATTTTGAAAATTGATGATTGTTGTTTATAGCACTTGTCTATACTATTGAGGAATACTGTTTTTTCTTCTTACTATTTGTTGAATATTTAGTGTAGGGTTAATCTTTTTTTTTAAACATTTATTTTATTTATTTGAAAGGCAGAGTTACAGAGAGAGGTAGAGACAGAGAGAGAGAGTTCTTCCATCTGCTGGTTCACTCCCCAGATGGCAGCAAATGGCTGGAGCTGCGCCAATCCGAAGCCAGGAGCCAGGAGCTTCTTCCAAGTCTCCCATGTGGGTGCAGGGGCCCAAGGACTTGGGCCATCTTCTACTGCTTTCCCAGGCTATAGCAGAGAGCTGGATTGGAAGAAGAGCAACGGGGACTAGAACCGACTCCCATATGGGATGTTGGCGCTTCAGGCCAGGGCATTAACTCGCTGTGCCACAGCACTGGCCCCAGGGTTAATCTTATGAGTATAAAATAGACTGAGAGTATATATCATTGTAAAAATTCAAAGAAAGAAAAGGAAGGAGAAGAGAGGGTGGAAACATGGGCAGAAGCGAAGGTAGGGTGCAAGTATCACTGTGCTCCTAAATCTGTATGTATGAAATATATGAACTGTGTTCATCTTATATAAATAAAAATAAAACATCAATAAGAGAATAACCCATGACAGGTTCTCATCGAAAGGAGTTTCCTTTTTGAATATAGGAAACTTACTTTTCTTTTCACATTTCTTCAAAGTTTCTATCTCTTGGGATATTATGTTCATTAGAGGAATAACAACATAATAATATGATATTTTAATGATATATAGATTTAAAAAATAAAAGGACAGATGAGAATTCCAATGTTGAATCAGAGTGCCAGTGACACTAACCTCTCATTGTTTATACTCATACAGAAGCTAGAATCAGTATTGTTGATTTACTTAATGTTATATTTTCCTACACCTTTCTTTTCTGGGCGTAACTTCTTGGAAAGAAATGAAAGAATATACTAACTGCCTTTGACCCTAAGGACTAACTGATTATGTCACATAATGTTTTAGTGCAATGATCTTTGGAAAGATGGTATGATTTCATTAGAGACTCTGCATGGCTGAACAGCCTGGCCTGGAATTTGCCCCCATGAGAAAAGTGACAAATACTTTTGACTTAAGCATACTCTGTCTCCAGTGAAAAGCTGGGCATTGTTTTGGTTCTTTTGAGGGGCTCAAATAGGAAGTAGTGCCACACATATCTTTGCTGTCCTCCCTTAAGATCTTTCACAGTGCTCGAAATTCTTTGTTTACACAGGCAGTTTACCACTTTAGAGTTCTTTTAGAGCCATTATATCCTTTTGTTTCTGTTGTAGTGTGAAATAAATATCTCCCTTTCATGCCTATCTTGAATAAATGCAGTGGATGCCCAGTTATTTGACTTGAATATAAAATAGCTTTATACTGTATTTTGTTTAGTAATTGCCTAATAAACAAGATATTATTGAAAAATTTGTAAAATATTATTTAAAATATGTATGAGCTCTTCTAAAAATACATTGAAAATCTATATTATGGCGAACTGAATGCATTGTAAAAAATTTTACCCAGAATTAACTTATCTTTTCCTCTATAAACTTTTTGAAGTAACTTTTTATAACCTATATTTGAAAGTCAGTATATAAATATATAGTAAATGTAGTAACCATACTGTAAACCTCATTGATGAAAAGTGACAGATAAAATGTAAAGAATTCAAATGCAAGTGTTGAATCCCATCTCCAATAAAGTATAACAGATACAATGTGGATACAGAGGGTGTTAAGGAAGTTGAGGTTTTGATAAAACTTTAACTTTTCCTTGTAATTTTATGAAATTGACATTTCTTTATAAATGTCAACAAAGGACTTCACTTAAACAATAGACTAATACTTAAGGAAACTGCTCACTTCCTCAAAGCATCTGAGTGGTGAATGGTTCCTGAGCTTCTACTGACACCTCCTTCTTCCCATGGAGAGCACTGACTCTTCCTGAAGCAGATGAACAGTTGAACTGGGCAAGAGCTTAATAGCGATTGATGGCTCTCCATGCAATGCAGAAAAAAAACGATAAACCGGATGATCATAAAAAAGAAAGAATCCTTGACTGTGCAGAGTTCTGATAGTGTTTGACTTTCTTGTCCCCAATCTAATCCCTTTTAACCACAGACAAAATTCTGTCAAGGCAATGTCTCAGATTTCTGAGTCAGTCAACACACACTTATTAAATGTCACCATGTGCAAAGCACAATATATAACTGTTGTTATAGTGTCTCAAAGGAAATTGACTGCCACTTTCCTTTGTCATGTGTTCAGTATTTTCTGGAAAGAGAAACATACTTGTATATAAAAAAAAAAAAACTCACATAGTTCTGAGCTGGGTAATATAATCAATTACTAATTTTCAGTTTCTCAGTGAAATGATCACAAGCCAATCTTAGGTATTAAGATAGGTATTAATTACACAGTAGCTAAATTTTTTTTATTTTGGCATACAGGATCTAGAGAGAAAGAGAGAGAAATCTACATACCTTATACTGAAAATGTCAATCCAGTGTTTTGAAATATTTACAATCTCTCTCTAAGAAAAGGATCAGGGTGACATACCTGAGGCACGTTGAAAAGTTTTTGAGTTACATGGAAAGATAGAGCAATAAGAATAATGCTGTGGGGGCCAGCGCTGTGGTATAGCGGGTGAAGCTGCTGCCTGCAGTGCTGGCATCCCAGATGGGCACAGGTTCGAGACCCGGCCGCTCCACTTCTGAACCAGCTCTCTGCTATGGCCTGGGAAAGCAGTGGAAGATGGTCCAGGTGTTTGGGCCCTGCACCCATGTGGGAGACCCAGAGGAGGCTCCTGGCTCCTGGCTCCTGGCTTCGGATCGGGGCAGCTCTGGCAGTTGTGGCCACCTGTGGAGTGAACCAGCGGATGGAGGACCTCTCTCTCTCTCTCTCGCTCTCTCCACTGCCCCTCCTCTCTCTGTGTAACTGTGACTTTCAAGTAAAATAAATAAATCTTTATAAAACAAAACAAAAAAAGAGAATAATGCTGTGTTCAAGGAAGTGTAAAACTGTAAAGTAACTTTTCTGTAGTTACATAATTACAGTTTTCTCCAGACTGATTCAATCTCCTTTGTTGTGCCCAGGCTTTGCGAAGGGCACTTCTTAGGTGAGACAGGGCACCTAAGAGATTGCTTGAGAAAATGGGGTGTGGTGCAGAGAACAAAGCCAGTTAAAAATGAGGTTTCCTCAATCTAGAATCCTCCCATCCATAGTTATTGAGATGACTGCTTCTGTTTACTTGAAGGGAGGGTATTCTTTTCTTCGTGTGATTTTGTTGAATGGCTGACATCCTTTCAGGAAATCTTTTGTTCTCATAGAGTCATTCTCCCCTGTACTTTGTGAACATTTTCACCCTCCGGAACTCTACCCTCATATCATTTGTTCTGTGAAGACATTCTGGAATCTTCTCCACGTTTGATTAAGTCACTGATTGCCCTATGCTTTCACAACACTCCATACCCCTTTCTACCAATGATCTCTCACCATGATCTCTCACCATAACACCATATCACAACATTCCCTACCCCTCTCTACCAATGATCTCTCACCATATTGTCTCCTGTCTTGGACTAGGGGACCCCAGAGAGCGAGGCCACTGGAGTAGTTTCCTGGTGACTAGGGAAATATAAGTGGACCCGTCATTAGTAAGCTGCATACGTGTTCTTATCTCTCCTTTAAATTTGGCTCTCTCAACAAAGGCCCTGCTACCTACTTTGGCCATGGTTTATCACATGTATCCAGAGATTAGCAACATATAGCAGGTAACATATCAACACTGTGCTGGGGATTTATTGTAATCAACAAATATGCTCAGCCTTATAACTGCTCAGAGCTTTTTGCTCCATAATGATATGGTTGCCTCAGTGTAGCCATTCAAGGATTAGATGGTGATTAACTAAAACATTTGCCTAGATGTAGCAGAACACAAAACATGTGTGCAGATTAAAGGAAAAACTTGACACACTACTTTGTCAACTGTTTTCTAAAAGCACTTCGGTAGATCCTTTTCAAATCTCATTAATGATAAACTCCTTAATGGCAATGCAGACCTTTTGCGTTATTCCCCATGTAGTTTTGGGAACTATCCCAAGCCTGGAATGGGGTGGTAACCCCACTGTACCACTGCTCTCACCACGCCTGCACCTCTACACATGCCATTTTCCCACTTCCAAAACACCAAATCTTCGTAGCAATTGCCAAGTCACAAAGGGGTTCAACAGTTAAGAATGTACTTGTTGCCTCAGCTGGAGTTTGCAGTCAATTCAGCTGGAAAAAAGATCCAAGTGCTCAACCCACTTGCCCTAGTTTAAATCACTGCCTGTGCGGTAGACCTATTTCAAGCCTGAGCCCCCTTAGAACTAATGAGCACTCTCTACAGTGCACTTTGTGTAAAATGGGCCATGACAAAAGCAGAAGAGGAGGCCCAGCCAAGTACCATTTGGGAGAGAGAGAAAAGACAATTAGAATAAAAAGTAAAAGCTGAGAAATGTTGAGGAAAAGGCATACAGAGTCTTGATGCCTAAGAATGTATTTCAAACCGTAAATTGCAGTCACTGTATAAACCTGTGCTGGATACTATGGCATACTCTCTTATGTGCGAACTTCCTCCTTTGGAAGAGAGTGATATTAGCAGTGTCTGAGCCATGAGACAGGGATGCTTACGTGTACTGACTAATCTGCTTGGAAGATGAACTGCATGCTAAGCACTTTGGACAGTACCAGATATACCTTGCCCACTAATGACAGAGCTATTGGAGGAAGGTGTGTAAGAGAGGGAGTGAGGGAGGGTGGGAGAGAGTGAGCAAGCGAGCCAATACAAGACGACATAAACCAGGAATCTAAGGAGTTTGAGAGCAGAAATGAGCCCTGCTTATGTCCACTGAGTGCTGCCCAGGGAACTGTGTCTGCGTTCATAGTCTCAAGGAGTCAGATTCTGGGGCTGCAGTGATGGATGTTCCTTGCTTGCCATTGAATGTTAGAATCCAATGACTGCCACCTTTTGTTGAGATTCCATCCTTACAAAGTAATCTTCTGTTTATAATTCACTTCCCCCTGGAGCCAGGGAAATAAGTCCAAAGGCATCTATTTCACTGCTGAACATTTTTTAAAAAGAGCAGTTTTGGTGGTTTGTTCTCCACAGTTGGGACTGGTTTGGTCACTCATCCTTTATTGGGCTCCTTTTCTCTCCTGCCTCACTTCATGTCTGCCATTGGCATTTCTTTTACTTTCTACAATAAAAGAGTTTCCTCAGCATCCTTGTTTGGGAGTCTGCTCCTAGGAGAACCTTCACTATGACAATCTCCATATTCGTCCTGTATCTTCTCAGTCCATCTTTCTTCTGGACCCGCTTCCTTCTTCTCATAGGTGGCTCCACACAGTGGGAGGCATGAGCACCAGCAGGACTGTGTCATGTACACACTTACAGGTCACAGAGCCTGGGAAAAAGAGGGCCACCCTTTCAACTCTCTCAGAAGGTCCTGGGAGGCATACTTGTCTGGCATGGCCTAAATATCAAGGGAGGTGTAGCGTTTTGCTGGTTCTGGTCTGAGCAAAGGCTTAGATAGGAGTCAGGATGCTGTGACTAGCCCTGTGAGAAACTCATGTAGGATTGAGGAATCATCCCCTCAACAAAGGGAACCACTATGACCAAGAAAACAGGTGCAATCTGCTAAACAGATAAAGACAATAGACACCGGAATAGACACAGAATAAAGAGAATCTCTCACCAAATACAAATCAATAAGGGTGCTATCACCTAGCTTGTCTCCAGAGACCAAGGGGAGCACTCTATGCTGTGGGAGATGCGTCCCCACTGGCACCAGGTCTGTGTCACTTCAGCATCAATGTGAAAGGAAACCAAGGGGCCAGCCCTCCACTGCCCCCTCTACTTCTTGATGGTAAAAAAGAACTGGGCTGGAACCTAGCAAAGCAAGCTTTTAGCTCGTGTTTATCCTGACCTTCACCACTTAGGTCTCAACTTTGCGAAGGCATTTGAACTGTATCTTTAAAACCCAGCTTTCGTGTGTTGTAACTCCTGAAAACTTTATAATGCCTGTGTAGCCAAATCAGAATACCTTAGTGAGGATAAGATAAGAGGCCGTTTTCCTTCTGTTGCTATTCTTATTAAGACTGAATACTTTGCATCAGTACCAGTTTAAAAAGCTTGCTGATCACAGAATTCCAGGGTCTAGAACCAAGAGAAATAAATTTCTCATTTATAAGCCAGCAAGTACATGGTACTTTGTTACAGCATCCTATGCCAAGGCAGTCATTCTGTCTCTGTCTGCCCCATCCTGATAATTTCTTGGTCTTTGTCTTTTAAATCTTGACACTTTTGAAGAGTACTGGAAAGTTATTTTATAAGTTTTTTTATATTTGGTCTTAGAGTATATAGGTGATGTGCTCGCTTCAGCAGCACATATACTAGAGTATGTAGGTGAAACACTATCTTCCAGAGTTATTTAGGTTCACTCTTCCCACTGTTGTAGAATATGCACACTAAACAGTCTATGTTCTATCTTGGATTCTGACACCTTGGAACAAGTTTTTTCTCTTTAATTTGCATACAATAAAAGTGACTTTAGGTGCTTTTCAGTCCTATGAGTTTTGAGAATTGCTTAGAATTATATATCCACCACCAATGTAGCATTTAGAACTGTTCCATCGTTTTTAAAATTTGCTGTTACAACGCCCTATTACTTAAACCCACTGCCAACCCCTGGCATCAACTGATCTGTTTCCATCCTTATAGTTTTGCCTTTTCTGGAATGTCATGCAAATGGAATCACAATGTATCTATGCTTTTAGGTATAGCTTCTTTAAAAAACCAAAGTGCATTTAAGATTCACCTTTGTTAGTACATTAATCCATATCCTACTTTTTAAAAATTCTAAGTAGTAATGCATTAGACAGATATTGTGGTTTGTTTATGCATTCAAATTAAAAGGATATTTACTTTAGTTTTTTAGCAATTATGGAAAAGGTGCAATTAATATCTGTGTTCCAGTTTTGGACTTAGCATAAATTTTCATTTTATGTAAATGAAATTCTGTGAGTGAGAATGATGGCTCAAATGGTATGTGCAGGTGTAACTCCATCAGATACTGCCAAACTTTTTTTCCAAAATGGTTGTAATACTTTTCATTCCAAACAACAATAGATGAGAATTTCTGCTGCTCTATATTCTCACTGCCATTTACAATTATCAGTTCATTTTAGCTAATTTAGTGATGTATGACAATATATTTTTGCTTTCAATTTGCAGCTTTCTGAAAAAAAAAAACAGTGAACTGCGCTTTGTTTCATGAGTTGTTTTCAACTGTTTATCTTCTTTGGTGTTGTGCTCATTCAGACTTACCATTTTCAAAAATTGGGTTGATACTATTGCTGATTATTTAAGCTTTCTTTATATTTTCTGGGCACATCCTTTGGCAGATCAGGGATTTATAAATATTTTCTCAATGTCTGTAGTTTGTCTTTTTGTTCTCTTAAATATGTTTTTCTTACATCAAAAGCTTTTAATTTTGTTGCAGTCTAATTTATTAGTACATTCTTTTATGATCCATTCTTTTGAAGTCCCAACTAAAAACGCCTAATCAAACTCAAGGTCAAGCATATTTTCTCCCACTTTCCTCTGGAAGAATTTTTAGTATTACATATACACTTGGGGCTATAATATATATTGAGTTGTCTTTAGTAGAGGATGTGAGGTGTATATTGAGTTTTGTCATTTTATAAATGGATATGCAATTTTTCCAGCATCTTTAGTTGAAGAGTATATATTTTTTTCTCCATTGAGTTTTCTTTGTACTTATGTCAAAATGTAGTTGACTGTTTCACTCCATTTCCTGAGATCTCTACTTTATTTCATTGATATATGTCTTTCCTTTCAGCATTATCTTGCTGGATTACTGTAGATTCGGTATGTATTAAAATAGGATAGTGTGGAAATTCCAACATTTTCCTTCTTCCACAGTTGTTTTAACTCTTCTTGCTACTTTGTCCTTCTCTAAATCTTTTGGAATCAAATTGTAAATGTTTACACCAAATCTGTTAGAATTTTGGTTGAAATTTCATTGAATCTAGATCAAATTGGGAAGATCTGGCATCTGAACAATTCTGTGACTCCTCATCCACACACAAGATATATATAGATATATAACTACTTATTTTAAAAGGAGAATTATATGAACCCATTTTAAATGTTAATCCTAACTTATATTCCTGAGATATATGTCACCTGGTCACGAGGTATCATCCTTTTTGTAAATTATTAGGCTCATTTAAATTTTGTTTCAATTTGTTTGTCTCTTTTTGCTTGTGAGATATATATACTTGTAACTTCCTTTCCTTGTAATATTTTTGTCTGGATTTGATATTAGGGCAATGAAAGTGACAAAGAGGAGCTGGAAATTAATCTGTCCTTTTCAATTTTCTGAAGAATATGTTTATAATTGTTTATAATATGTTAATAATTTCTTCCTGAAATGAAACCACTCTTCTACTCTCAACTGCTATTAGATAAACTTTTGCTGGATTCCACATATGTGTGAGATCATGTAGGATTTGTCATTCTGTGCCTGAATTAATTAACTTAAGGTAATTGTCTTCCAGGTCCATCCATGTTGTCAGATTTGGCACAGTTTCATGGTTTCTTATGATTAAGTACCATATATATGCATATGTATATGTATGTATATTTATGTGTATGACATATCATCCTATTCTCCATATATCATATATAATTGTATTACATATACACACATATATAATACATATATGTGGTGGAATGAGAAGGCCATGCCAAGGTGGCCGCTGGCAAGCAAGCATCAAGTTACTCAGGAATGGCTTTGAAACCCACCTGGCAATGGAGCCTGCCTGGCAACAGGCTGTGATTGGATGGCTTTGGGAACTGCCTTGCAACAGGCTGTGATTGGTTGGGGCATAGACCGCCCCTTGACCAGATTGGCTGGTCTTGGCTATATAAGATGTTGTACAAACTGAAATAAACGAGTCTGCGGGCTGCTTGCCTCAAGCCCACTTTCACCCGACTCCCGGGGTCTGTGTGGTGACTCCGCACCTCTTGCCCCCACCATGCTCCTCCTCTCAGAAACGAATCCACTGCAACATTGTAGAGAAATCAACTGCAACACATATATATGTACATATAGATCCTATGTATTCATTCATCCATTGATGGATATTTAGTTTGAGTCCTCATCTAGGCTATTGTGCTACAATAAATGTGGAAGGTGTCTCTTCGGCATACTGATTTCATTTTGGGGAGCATAGTTGAGTGGCAATTGTTGAATCATGTGATACTTCTACTTTTAGTTTTTTTTGTTGTTGTTGAGGAAATTTCATACTGTTTTCCATCGTGGCTGTGCTTCTTTCTACTTTATTAATATAAATATGTCATCCTTTTTTTTTTATTTTTTACAAGCAGAGTGGATAGTGAGAGAGAGAGAGACAGAGAAAAAGGTCTTCCTTTTGCCGTTGGTTCACCCTCCAATGGCTGCCGCAGCCAGTGCGCTGCAGCCGGCGCATCGCGCTGATCCGAAGGCAGGAGCCAGGTACTTCTCCTGGTCTCCCATGGGGTGCAGGGCCCAAGTACTTGAGCCATCCTCCACTGCACTCCCGGGCCATAGCAGAGGGCTGGCCTGGAAGAGGGGCAACCAGGACAGAATCTGGTGCCCCGACCGGGACTAGAACCCGGTGTGCCAGTGCCGCAAGGTGGAGGATCAGCCTAGTGAGCCGCGGCGCCGGCCTAGATATGTCATCCTTAATGTGAGAATTTTTGTCTTTCTATTAGAAGCGTTCAGTGTTATAAATTCTCCCTGAAGTATGGGTTTAGTGCCATTTCACAAATTCTGATACGTTGTATTTTCATTTCCATTAGTTCAAAGTACTTTCTAATTTTTATTTTGTCTTCTTTGCTAAGTTTCCAAATTTTTGAAGATTTCTCCAGATACCTTTTTGTTATTGCTTTTTGATTTTTATTCTGATTACAGAACATATTTTGTACTACTTAATATTACTTTATCACAAAGAATATACATAATCTATGTAGGTAAATGTACCATGTTCTATGGAAAACAATGTGGTCCTGCTGTTTCAGGCTGTGTCCTTTTAATGTCAAATAGATCAAATTGATTAATCACATTAGTCACACTTAAAATAACCTCTAATAAATTTTTACTTATATATTTTATTATTTATTGAGAAATAATAGAGCATTCCATGCAGTAGTTGATTTGTCTAGTTTTCCTTTCATTTCTGTCAGTTTTGGCTTTTGTTTCATGTGTTTTTAAGCTCTGACATTAGGAGTATAAATGCATAAGTTTGCTGTGTCATTCTTGAATTTGTTCCTCTAACAGTACGAAGTGATCTTTATCTGTGTTAATTTAAAATCTACACTGATATCCACTTTATTTTCATTTATGTTAAAATGACATGTTTTTCCTCTCCTCTTATTTTTTATTTTTTTAAAGATCTATTTCTTTATTTGAAAGGCAGAGTAACAGGCAGAGAGAGAGGTCTTCCATCCACTGATTCACTCCCCAGATGGCTGCAAGGGCTACAGCTTTGCCATTCTGAAGCTAGGAGCCGGAAGCTTATTCTGGGTCTCCCAATGGGTGCACCGGACCTTCTCTTATTTTAAACTTGCAAGGATATTTATACTGGAAATCAGTTTCTATCACGGGATTTATTGATTTTATCTTCATTCTAATAATAGGGATTATTGATTGATGGTTTTTGATTTATTTATTTATTTATTTATTTATTTTGACAGGCAGAGTGGACAGTGAGAGAGAGAGACAGAGAGAAAGGTCTTCCTTTGCCGTTGGTTCACCCTCCAATGGCCGCCGCGGCCGGCGCACCGCGCTGATCTGATGGCAGGAGCCAGGTACTTATCCTGGTCTCCCATGGGGTGCAGGGCCCAAGTACTTGGGCCATCCTCTACTGTACTCCCTGGCCACAGCAGAGAGCTGGCCTGGAAGAGGGGCAACTGGGACAGAATCTGGTGCCCCAACCGGGACTAGAACCCGGTGTGCCGGAGCCGCAAGGTGGAGGATTAGCCTAGTGAGCCGCGACGCCAGCCTGATTTATTTATTTATTAATCGATTGATTTAACAATTTATGTTTAAGGCTATTATCACATGGTTACTTTAAAATTTGTTATCTTCAGGACTGGTGTTGTGGTGCAGCAGATTAAGTTGCCACTTGGGACACCTGCATCCTATATCAGAATGCTGGTCAAGTACCAGCTACTACACTTCTGATCCAGCTTATTTTTTAAAGGTTAATTTATATGAAAGTCAGCATTACAGTTAGAGAGAGAGAGAGACAGAAAGGGAAAGGAGGGTAGAGAGAGCAAGAGAGAGAGAAAGAGAGAGAGAAAGAAAGAGATCTTCCATCTGCTGGTTCACTCCCCAAATGGCTGCAACCGCCTGTGCTGGTCCAGGCCAAAGCCAGTGGGCAGCAGGGGCCCAAGCACTTGGACTATCTTCCTCTGCATTTCCCAGGCCATTAGCAGGGAGCTGGATCTAAGTGGAGCATCCAGGACTCAAACCAGCGCACATATAAGATGCTGGTGTTTAAGGGCATGACTTTACCTGCTTTGCCACAATGCCAGCCAAAGACCAGTTTATTGTTAATGTATCGCGGAAGGCAGTGGAAGATGACCCAAACACCTGGGCCTCAACAACCCATATGAGAGCCCAGGATGTAGCTTCTGGATTCTGGATTCTGGCTTCTGGCTTTATTCTGCCCCAGACCTGACTGTTGAGGCCATTTGAGGAGTGAACAAGCAGACAGAAGATTGTTCTCTGTTTCTCCCTCTTTCTCTGTCACTCTTTCTTGCAAATTAATTAATTAATTAATTTTGGGAAAAATTCACTTAAACTCAATAAATAAAATAAAATCTATAATATTCCTAGCTTATTTCTACTTGTCCCATAGCTACTTTGTTTCTATTTTCTTATTTTTCTACATTCTATTGGATTACTTGAATATTTTTATGATTTTACTCTATCCTTTTGTAGTTTATGAACTCTAATTGTTTTGTTATTTTAGCAATTCATCTGGAGTTTATAGCATGCATATTTAACTTATTTTTGGCTACTTTTAAGTGGTGCTATCACATTTCACCTTACAATGGTATATGTCCACTTCTTCCCTGTGACTTGCAATTGTTAGCATGGATTTTACTGTTACATAACTTATAAATCCTGCATTATGCAACAATATTTTTGGTTTGGTTAGACAGTTGATTATCTTTTTAAATATTGAAATAATATAAAAAAGCTCTTGTGTACTTACCCTTATAATTACCATTTTCTGTGTTTTCCATTAATTTTTATGGGTCCATGCTTTTGACTGGTATCATTTTCCTTCTCCTTGAAAGACTTCTTTTCACATGTTTATATAGGGGTTTTGCTGGTTAAGAAATATTTCAGCGGGGCCGGTGCTGTGGCGCAGCAGGTTAATGCCCTGGCCTGGAGCGCCGTCATCCCATATGGGAGCCAGTTCAAAACCCAGCTGCTCCACTTCTGAACCAGCTCTCTGCTGTGGCCTGGGAAAGCAATAAGAAGATGGCCCAAGTCCCTGTACCCACGTGGGAGACCCAGAGGAGGCTCCTGGCTCCTGGCTTCGGATCTGCCCGGTTCCGGCCGTTGCGGCCATTTGGGGAGTGAACCATCGGATGAAGACCTCTCTCTCTTTCTCTCTCTCTCTCTCTCTCTCTCCCTCTGCCTCTCCTCTTTCTGTGTAACTCTGACTTTGAAATAGATGAATAAATCTTTAAAAAAAAGAAATATTTCAGCTTTCTGTTTTGTGTGTTGCGTCTCTGAAAAATTTTTTATTTGATCTTCATTTCTGAAAAATATGTTCACTGAATTTAAATTCTAAGATAGTAATTCCACTGTCTTCTCAGTAGAAGTATTTCTGTTGGGAATTCTCCCATCATCTTTAAACATTGTCTCTACACACAATAATGTGGCTGGTTTTGAGACGTTTTCTGAATAACTGCTCTGAGCAATCAGGTTCTGATGTGTTTTTGTATACTTTTCTCCAGCAAAACTTGTTCTTGGAGTTTGTTGAGCTTCATATTTCTGTGGAAGTGCAGTTTTCATCAAATTTGGAAAAAATCCAGCCACCAATCAAATATTATCTGTCTCTGTAGTTTAGGGACTCCATTTTTATTATATTAGTTTCTTTAAATTGTCACACAACTTGTTGATAGTCTTTTCACATTATTATTTTTTCTGTTTCATATTGTGAGGTTCCTGCATGTGCCTTAGAAGATGTACTGCCCCCGGCAGCTCCACTTCCTGTCCAGCTCTCTGCTATAGCCCGGGAAAGCAGTGGAGGGTGGCCCAGGTACTGGGGCCCCTGCATCCACGTGGGAGACCCGGAAGAACTTCCTGGCTCCTGGCTTCGGATCGGCACAGCTCTGGCCATTGCGGCCATCTGGTGAGTGAACCATCGGATTTAGGACCTGTCTCTCTCTCTCTGCCTCTCCTCTCTGTGTAACTTTGACTTTCAAATAAATAAATAAATCTTAAAAAAAAAGAAGAAGATGTACTACCATTCACTTCTTCAATGTCTGATCTATTAATTCCACCTACTGGGTTTTTCAGCTTGGACTCTGGTTTTCACCTCCAGAAATTTGACTTGCATCTTCTTTTATAAATGATTTCTTTAGTAAAGTTTTTGAATAAACAGAATGCCATTATGGTAAGTTTTAAATATCACACTGGTCATTCAAATATCACTGTGATTATTCTCCCTAGTATGGATTATGTGAGTCTGCCTTCTTGTGTTCCTGGAAACCTTTGATTGTATGACAGACACAGGGAATTCTCCATTGTTGGATACTGGGTATTTTTCTATTACGATAAATATTCTTGAGCTTTGTTTTAGGATATATTTCTTTGGAAAGAGTTTTATTGTTTTAAGCCTTGTGTATATTTGGGAGGTAGTTACTGGAACAGTATTTGTACTAGAGCTAATTATTTCTCCTGTGAATCAAGACCCTTCTTCAAGTACTGTCCATTGCTCAATGAATCTTTCTTTCTTTCTTTTTTTTTTTTTTCTTTTTTTTTTTTGACAGATAGACTTAGTGAAAGAGAGACAGAGAAAAAGGTCTTCCTTCCGTTGGTTCACTCCCCAAATGGCCACCATGGCTGGTGCTGCGCCAATCCGAAGCCAGGAGCCGGGTGCTTCTTCCTGGTTTCCCATGCGGGTGCAGGCACCCAAGCACCTGGGCCATCCTCCACTGCCTTCCCGGGCCACAGAGAGAGCTGGTCTGGAAGAGGAGCAACCGGGAGTAGAACCGGAGCCCATATGGGATGCCGGCACCGCAGGCAGAGGATTAACCAAGTGAGCCATGGCGCCGGCCCCCTCAATGAATCTTAAAACTACATCCAATCAGGTTTGTTGGAATAGGTGCTCTTCCTAAGTGGGTGCTTCTTTCTCTGCCACAGGCAGTTTTCTGATCAGTGCTCTCTTGGACACTTGAGGGGGATCCCCTTTTTGTTTGTTTGTTTTTTGGATATTTATTACTGTAACATTATTTTAGGACATTATTTTCTGCCCTGTTTTTATCATTTAGTCAGTTTATTCTATTTTTATTTTCTTAAATTCTTTACATGGATAGTTGGCATATTAATTTTTAATAATTTTTTAATGTAATTTGTAATGTAACAATTCAATAACGTTTTCGTAGGTTTTACATATTTTTTTAATATTTTTTCTTTTTATTATTTAATAAATGTTAATTTACAAAGTGCAACTTTTGTCTTGTTGGGGCTTTCCCCCCCAACCTCCCTCCCTCCCGCGGCCCTCCCCTCTCCCACTTCCTCTCCTATCCCGCCCTTCATCCAGTTTCATTTTCAATTACCTTCATATACAGAAGATCAACTTAGTATACACTAAGCAAGGACTTCAACAGGCTGCACTCACACAACCGCACAAGGTATAGGGCATTGTTCGACTAGTAGTGTTATCTTTAACTCTCATAGTAAAACACATTAAGGACAGAGATCCTATGTGGGGAGTCTGTACCCAGTGACTCCCGTTGTAGATTTAACAATTGGCACTCTTATTTATGGCGGCGTCAGCAATCACCCAAGGCTCTTGCCATGAGCTGTCTAGGCTATGGAAGCCCCTTGAGTTGACATGGCCTTGACTAAACAAGTTCAGAGTTGGTTTTACATATATTTTAAAAATATTATTCAGCAGCAGATGTTCTCTAATTGCTAATATGATTTCTTTTTTGACAAATGACTTATTTTAACATTATGTATTCAAATTATAGATAAAATTCTCTGGAAATAATTGAGATTTTCTGCTACACAATCTTGTTTTGAGTTCTTTGTTAATAGTTAGTAAATATTTGATTGCTCTAAGTTATTTGATGATAAATGCTGAGAGAAATAGATCTGATCATTGTACACTTTAGTTTGTTTTGGTATATTGCTCTGTGCAATTAAGAAATTCTGTTTAATCAAGCAGTAAGAGAAATGATATTGTAGAGTTTGATCTAATAATTTTAATGACAGCATACTTTGCTTACTATATTGAATCATTTGGAATTGTTATATTAATTTTAATTGCAATGATAGCAAGTTTTTCCACAAATAAAAATAATCATTTTAAATTTTTAAATGTTACCATGATAAAATGACAATTAAATCCTTACCGTAAAGACACATGCTAGTGAGGAATTTTCTCTGTGCGCACACAGTAAATCCTTGTGGAGAAATGGTTCAAAAATGCTAAGTGGCCCTTAAACTATATCAAATCAACTTACCACATTACTGCTCATGTTTACTTTAGCTTTCCCAGACCTTCCCTTTTCATTCCTTTCCACAAACATGTGAAGAACTGTGCAGTTGATGTAGAGTCACCAGTGTTTCATGACATGAGGTACAAGATAGGTGTATGTGCTCAGAATTGATTTTCTTTTTAGTGCAATGGTTTAAGTTTTATAATTATAATTCCTGAAATATGTGCATTTTAAATATTGTGTGAAATACAGATTTTATTTTCATAGCAACTCTGTCAACTTGAGTTTGACAGGACCAGCCAGTTTAAGTTACGAGCTCCTTCAGCACTGGAAAAATACTGCCTCTTTGGGAGGCCGTGAAAAATCATGAAGAGCCGAGAATTGCATCGAGGCCTGCTAAATAAAGAGCTGTCTTGGTTTTTATGCAAATGCTGAATGTTGTAGGATTAACCTGTTGCAGCATGGCAGATAAACTTAAAAACTCTTTGTTTTGGAGAAGAGATCCCACCACTGTCCTCACATTTGCTTTCTCTTCCATTGGAGTTGAATCAATACTCTCTCTCTCTCTCTCTCTCTCTCTCTCTCTTCCCATCTCCCCATCTTCTCTTTGAGTCGCAGCCACACACACACCCCTGTAGGTCCTGAGTCACCAGACTAATGAACCACCATTTAATACTTTGGTTTTAGATTGGACATAAAGAAATTAACAATGCAGATTTGAATTAATCATTTGAAAATAAAATATCAGGTAATCACATTCACTCTTCTATTGGGATCGTATACATTCGATGGCTTTTCCTGGGTAGCTGGAGACGGGCTGTCTTAGGAGAAGTCAAAGAAAATGAAAACGAGACAGAAATGTTTAAATGTAATCTTCCACTGGAGTCAACAAGGATAACATGTTCAGATGCTCTTAGTGTCCTCTGTATGTCAGGGTCATCATTGATGCAATAAAACTACAGTTTCAGTTAAAATGTCAAATGTTTTATAAACTTTTTTTTAAAGATTTACTTATTCATTTGAGAAACAGATTTATAGACAGAGAGAAGGAGGGACAGAAAGAGAGGTCTTCCATCCACTGGTTCATTTCTCAAATGGCCACAATGCCCAAGACTTGGCCCGGCTGAAGCCAAGAGCCAAAAACTTCCAGGTCTCCCAGATGGGTGCAGGGGCCCAAGCACTTGGGCCATCTTCCACTGCTTTCTCAGGCCATCAGTATGGAGGTGGGTCAAATATGGAGCTGCTGGGACTCGAACCTGCACCTATTTAGGATGCTGGTGCCAGAGGTGGAGCCTTATCCTACTATGCGCCAACTTCTTTTAAGCTTATTGAATGCAATGGTCTTTTGTTTGTCATTGGACTCCCCAACTTACTGTGTTGTTTTAGGCGCAGAATGAGTATATGTCCTCTAAATTGAATTACTAAGGTAGCCATATACCAATTACTCTATTGACTCCCCAAAAGTTTTTGTTGCATAGATTTATTGCTCTTGTTAAATCACACTTCTCAGATAAATTGATTATGAGCACATGTAAAAGTGATTTTCTTAAATTTTCATGAGACCAGAAATTTTTATTTTTAAAGACTATTCAAAGACTTCTTTCAGAGGAGAAATTTTATTGGGAAAAATATTTTAATACTATATCCAAAAATATGTATTGTTCAAATATATTTTTCTGGATTTTTATTCAGCTGGCTGGGCAACCTCAGTTTTCCAGAATTTCTTTATTCACATGGGTACAGAAAAATACTACTAATTCTTAGGTGAAGGACATGGAATATGTCAAGCAGAAGTATTTTCTTCCAGCCTAGGTTTGAGAAATACTGCTTTATGATTAATTTATTATAAGTGGACTGTAACAAAGTAGGGTAGATTTGCTGTAGCATTCCTGAATTCAAATGAATTTGGATAAAACTTATTTAGTGGTTAGCTCCTTTCTCCTCTCCAGCCCTTTTTCACAAAGAATGCAGGTTATGATCTTTTGGGGAAGAAGAGGGGGGAAAAAGTGGAGGAGAAATATGGCCATGGAGAATATGAGAGGCAACCTCTTCCAGGCTAGGGAAGCAAGGAGACAGTGCACAGTCAGTCTATGAACTAGGTGTCAGTTTCTGAGAGATTCTGAGCATTTTTGCTTTGACTTTGGAAGATCTGCACCAGACTCAGAATTAAGCTTAATGATGTCTAAGCCACATCAAAAAGTCACCACCAACTCAACTATATCCAGGCTAAGGCAAATGTGGGTCATGTAATCAATTCTTGGGGCAACTAGTCTATTAAAACATGTTGGATTTCATTCACTAATCTTGTGAAAATGCTTTCTCGTATTTGATGTAACCTTTTTACATTGTTGTTGGAAGTTCAGCGTAGTAGTATATAACTCATTCAAAATACAGTAGGGTGTGCATTTGACACAGCAATGAGGACATTGCTGGGGGCACCTGCATTCTGTATCAGAGGGCCTTGTTTGGGTCTCAGCTCTGCTTCCTATCCAGGCATCTGCTAATGTGCATCCTGGGAAAACAGCAGATGCTGGCTTAGGTACTTGGGTCCTTGTCACCCATGTGAGAGACTCAGATGGAGTCTTGCTGGCTGGTTTTTGCCTGGCCCAGCACTGACTGTTGCCGGCATTTGGGAAGTGACAAGTGGGTGGGAGACCTATCTGCCTCTTTGTCTCTCTGCCTTTCAAGTAAAATGAGGAATATATACTGATGGTTGCTGAAGACGTGCTGAACACTGAACTGGATGCTGAGGTGGCCTTTCAAGAGGCACTCAGCACAGATGGGCTCCAATTTTGGGAATGTGGAATAGAGGAATTAAATAATTTTCCAAGATCAAGGATGTGAGATGAGAAATATTGAAACCAATTTCTGTCAATGTAAATTTTTTTTGACAGGCAAAGTTAGAGAGTGAGAGAGAGACAGAGACAAAGGTCTTCCTTTTTCCGTTGGTTCACCCCGCAAGTGGCCACTACAGCCGGCGCGTTGCGCCAATCCAAAGCCAGGAGCCAGGTGCTTCTTCCTGGTCTCCCATGCAGGTGCAGGGCCCAAGCACTTGGGCCATCCTCCACTGCACTCCCGAGCCACAGCAGAGAGCTGGACTGGAAGAGGAGCAACCGGGACAGAACCGGTGGGACTAGAACCCGGGGTGCCAGTGCCACAGGCAGAGGATTAACCTAGTGAGCTGCGGCGCTGGCCAAGGTAAATATTATACCAATTAATTAAAATATACAGTCTCCAAGCTTTGATTTAAGAAACAAGAATGATCTTGCCATAAAAAAAAAAACTAAGAAAAATTTAAAAGAAGATGGGCAAAATTGTATATAAAAACCCCAAAGAAAATATAGGGTATGATGTTAATACCTAAATTTAATGATGTAAAGGCAAAACAATAAGAGAAAATGTAGTTATTTTCAAACAATGCTAAAAGTAAAGATAATATATTTAATAATATAGTCCTAATATAGTCCTAAATTATATCAAGAAAGAAATGGTAAAATTGTATGGAGAATTAAATGAATTAACCACTGCATTTGAAAATGTCAACAAGATTATGCAGAGCTGAGAAATATTAACAACATCATTATTAAAAATAGTACATTATATATTTGAAAACAAATGAAAACATCTTAAAAAGGGCTACAAATGAGATTGCAAACGAAACTCCAATGGATTTCAAACAAACCATATTATATCAAACTATGTTTATTGAACAGTTTAATTCCATTAAGTTTCTAATGGAATAGAATTAAAAACTCTTATTTTTAGAAATTCAAGTACTATCTTATAATCTTATTACATTGGAAATAACATTAATTAGAAATGTTTAGAACTAATTTAGAAATATTTAGAACTTAACAAAAATAAATACTAAATGCCAAGTTTTGTGTGAAAGCTAAACATTATTTAGAAAAATACATTACTTAAGATGAAATTATCAAGAAAACAATGCTAAAAGGAAATTACCTAAGCTTATTCAAACTTATAAAATGCAAAAGAGAAAGATAACTTCTTTCCCTCCCCACTTCTGCTTACTCCAATCCCTGGTAACCTCTATTCCACTTTATACGTATTGATTGAAATATCACAATATACACCATAAATATATGCAATTATTATGTGTCAATTACAAATATGGGGGGGAAGCCACTGTAATCCATAAACTATACTTTGGAAATTTATATTTATTAAATAAAAGTTAAAAAAAATCAAATCAAACTAAAAAAAGGAATTCCAAATAATTCTCAAATAAATAAAATAGAGAACAATAACTGTTCAAAAAATCTAGATGAAATCTACTTCCTTAAAAAATATATAAACACTAGACTAACCAATAAAAGAATAAGACACAAATAACAAATTAAAGAAAAAAGTTAAAATAATAACTTCCATAATAAAAAGAACAAAATAAGTTATTATTAATAATATACATGATAAATCTAAATATATGGCCAAATAGATAATTTATGAATAAAGAGTTAAAATGGTTAAAAGAACGAATAGAGAACTCCAAAAGATACCTCTATATTATGTACATTGAAATGGTTGTACCCTTCCAAAGGGAGGAGAAACGGACTCTCATGATTTTGAAGGTGGTATCTCTACTTTATTTAAAGTGATATTTAATTATTTTCATATATAATGTTTTTTAGGATGTAGGAAAATAGCATTACCTTCTGGATCATATTAAAATTGAATCTTTCTTCTTTCTTACCATGGTATATTAGAATTCAAAAAACTAAAGTGGCTTAATCACTTAACTTATAAATACATGGACAAATTGTTAAAAAGATTTTAAGTTATAAAATACAATAGTGTTAATAGTGTAACTTACCTTAAAAACTCAAAGATGGTTTAAGACTAGGGAAAAAAATAGTAACAAATATAAGAAAATTTGAATTAGTATTTTAGCTGTTGAAAATGAAAGTTTGATGCATATTAGTGATTAAAAAAACTCAACCAACTAAAAATGCAAGTAGACTCCCTTAATTATGTAAGGCTTACATATCAAAGACCTAAAAACTTCTAATCAATTCTTTTAAAAATAAGAAATGGTAGAAAGATGCACATTTTTGTTGCTATCCTTTAAGAAACAATGATGCTTACCAGTGCCGTAAAGAGATAAAAAAAACTTAAAAAAGGGAAAAACTGGTCATTTTTGTTAGGTGATATGAACACTTAAAAACCAAACACATCAACAACAACAACAAAAACTATTAGGAAATTTGTGAGAATCTAGAAAATGGCTGAATATAAAATGAACACCAAAATATCAATAGCATTTTCACATCAGTATAAACAAACTGGACATCATAATCAAAGATAGACTACACATGATGGAAAAATAAATATCTACAAATCACTCACTCAAGAATGCATAATACTCTATGAAGACAACACCAAAGCTGCCATCAAAGTAACTGGTTGTATAATTGAGTAAAGGAATGTTTCTCATTCATAGGTAGCTCATCCTAACATAATAGAAAATTATTTCCAGATTAGTGCAAAAATTCCATGTGGTCTAAATCACATTGTTGTATTTATTATATAGTTTTAAAAGAAAAGCAATACAATTGATTATATTTATTCAGTTGCTTTTGATCTTGGTACTGGTGGACTATTAGACACAATTTGGTTTCCAAGGTGAGAAAAATATTGTGGATTCACACAATGGAGCTTCACTCAGCATTAGGAAAATGGGAGATGTACACAGCACACTTTTGTTGTGTGCTGTGTAGATTAGTTTGATCCAACCAACAGAGCTGAGTAAAGAAAGTGAGAAAGAGAATGAAGTAGATAACGTACTATCTTGTTATTTTATGCAAATTTTAGAAGAGCACACAAGCAAGTAACATATTATTCACTTGATTTACACTAGAATGTTTGTCTATGTGGTGGCAAAATGAAAATGGAAAAAGAAAATAACAACAAATCAAGGATGATGTAGAAAAAAACTAAATCGCTGTGAGGAAACAAATGATAATAAATTTCCTTGTAGCTATATTTTAATCCTCTGCATTTGAGATCCAATAAAGAAAATCAAATAATCTGACATCTACCAGATTGTTTTCCCTTTGTAAATATTCTGTTTCTTTTTTACTATATACTTTACATATTATAATATACTATATAATTCTGTAAACACTTAAGCAGTTACGATATTAAAACAATTTCTTTATATTCTGAATTTAATGATTCTAAAATCTTCAATGGGAGAGGGGGATTGGAGTCTTTGCTTTTTGTGCTGAATCATGTTCCTGTGTCCTGCTTATGCCTGTAGCCTGAGAGATTTGTGTTTACGTCTTTCAAGAACCCAAATAAATTATAGCCTGGGATAACTTTAAACTAACTCTCTGGCTTGGGGTAATTTTGTAATGTATAGGTTATATGAATTCATTATGTACATCCACATACTTTAAATTTGTGATCAACACTGTCAGGAGAAATAGTTTAATCCCACCTAGAATAAAGATTAATACAGACACGTGTATCAGCCTTATCTATCACTGAATTTTTTCTAGCTCATCTGTCCAGGGTGTTACCCTTCAGGATCTTAGCATTATACAGAGGATTCCAGTCTCACAGTTCATCTTTTCAGAGCTTAGATTTGTCTCTTGTTGGTGCCAGTAAAAATTAAAATTCGCATGATAGCTAATCAGATATGACAGATGCCTGTGCTGTGCTGCCCATTGTATCAACACTTCTGGTAAATTTGTTCCCAATTCAAAAATTCTCTCTCTCTCTCTCTCTCTCTCTCTCTCTCTCTCTCCCTCTCTCTTCTCCTACACACACACACACACACACACACACACACACACACACATTCTATTCATTTGCTCCAGGATTGCTTTGGAGTCTTTTCTCTGAATAAGCTAGTCAGCTTTATTGCTGGAAACATAAGCTCTGATTTTATGTATTCTTAAGCATCATGTGATCTTGCTTGAGGATCTGTGTCTTCTTAGCTTCTTCAGCTCAATAATCATTCCCAGTACAAAATACTCATCAAATACTGCATGGTATTATAAGTTCATTGATGCAGTGGGTACTATATGAATTTTGATGTGGGATACTTGAGAAAATATTCACAAACAATCAAAAGAAACATAATGCACTTTTTTTAAAAAAAGATTTATTTACTTATTTGAAAGGCAGAGTTACAGAGAGGAAGAGGCAGAGAGAGAGAGAGAGAGAGAGAGAGAGAGAGAGAGATCTTTCATCTTCTGGTTCACTCCCTAGTAGCTGCAATGGTCAGAGCTAGTTGGATCCAAAGCCATGATACAGGAGCTTCTTCTGGTTCTACAATGCAGGTACAGGGGCCCAAGCATTTGGGTCATCTTTCACTGCTTTCCCAAGTGCATTGGTAGAGAGCTGGATGCAAAGTGGAGCAGCTGGGACTTAAACTGGCACCCATATTGGATGCTGGCACTGTACACAGTAGCTTTACCTGCTACACCACAGAGCTGGCCCCCATAATGTACTTTCTTTTTTTTTCTCTTTTTTATTTAAGTATTTATTTATTTATTTGAAAGTCAAAGTTACACAGAGAGAGAATGAGAGGCAGAGAGAGAGAGAGAGAGAGAGGTCTTCCATCCCCTGGTTCACTCCCTAAATTGCCACGATGGCTGCAGCTACTCTAATCCTAAGCCAGGAGCCAGGAGATTCTTTGGGGTCTCCAATGTGGGTGCAGGGGCCCAAGGACTTGGGACATCTTCTACTGCTTTTCCAGGCTATAGCAGAGAGCTGGATTGGAAGTGGAGCAGCTGGAACTCAAACCAGCGCCCATATCGAATGCGGGCACTGTAGGTGGTGGTTTTACCCACTATGCTACAGTGCCAGCCCCCATAATGAACTTTATACTTAGATGAACAACTAGACTATGATCTACTTTATACTCAGAAGTTTGCTCTGCTCAACTTTTCAGGAATGGGATATCATATCTACTCAATTCTATCATTCTACCAGAAAAAAATGGCATATTTAATTATTAGTGTTTTATTTATGTAAAGAAATAAAAGCACTCAGAACTTAGTGATGGTCAATGATTTATGAAAAAAATTTCATAATTTATATAGTTATATATAACAATAATAATCACTTTCATGATAAGTCAACTAATTAATTTCAGAATTTTATATGATAGAAACTGCTAAGGTTTGTTTTCCAATAGGATGCGAATATACCACCTTCTTGACATTAAAGTTTTTATGATGGAATTTCCTTTTTTCTGTCTGGTTGATTTCTCCATTGCTGAGGGTGGGGTATCAAAGCCCCCCCATACTATTGTATTGGAGTGTATGTATCTCTTTAGATCTATTAACATTTTTTTGTAACAAGGTACCCTGTGATTGGGTGCATGTATGCTTTTTATAGTCACATCTTCCTGTTGGATTGATCCCTAAATCTTTACATAGTGCCCTTCTTCATCTCTTCAACATTTGTTATGTTAAAGTATATTTTGCTGATATTAGGATAGGAACACCAGCTCTTTTTTGGTTTCTGTTAGCATTGAGTTTCTACAATCTTTCACTTTCAGTCTGTGTGTATCTTTGTTGGTGAGATGTGTTTCTTGTAAGTAGCAAATTGATGGGTCTTGTTTTACAATCCATGCAACCAATCTGTATCTTTTTTTTTTTGACAGGCAGAGTTAGACAGTAAGAGAGAGAGAGAGACAGAGAGAAAGGTCTTCCTTCCGTTGGTTCACTCCTGAAATGGCCCCTACAACCGGCGCGCTGTGCCAATCCGAAGCAAGGAGCCAGGTGCTTCCTCCTGGTCTCCCATGCAGGTGCAGGGCCCAAGCACTTGGGCCATCCTCCATTGCCTTCCCAGGCCACAGCAGAGAGCTGGACTGGAAGAGGAGCAATTGGGACAGAATCCAGCACCCCAGCTGGGTCTAGAACCTGGGGTGCTGGAGCTGCAGGTGGAGGATTAGCCTAGTGAACCGCAGTGCTGGCCCCAATCTGTATCTTTTAACCAGAGAATTGAGGCCATTTACATTCAAGGTGTTTATTAATAAATAATAACTTGTTTCTGCCATTTTCTTATAATTATTCCTATTGTTTGCTATGGAGTACTTTTGCTGGTTTTTCTGCCTTCTCATTCTTTCATAATAGTGGCTATCTTTCTGTATGTCTGTGTGTAGCACATCTTTATGCATCTTCTATAGGGCTGGGCAAATGTCAACAAATTCCTTCCATTTCTGTTTGTTATGGAAGATCTTTATTTCATCTTCATTCATAAATGCAAGCTTTGTGGGCTACAGTATTCTGGGTTGACAGTTTTATTCTTTTAATATTTGGACTGTATCTTGCCATTCCTTTCTAGCCTTTAGGTTTTCTGATGAGAAGTCAGCTATGAGACTGGCAATTCTCTGTAAATGATCTGGTGTTTCTCTCATACCCATTTTAGAATCTTTTCTTTGTTTTATTGTGGAGAGTTCGACTACTATATGTCATGGTGAAGCTCTCTTCTAGTCATCTCTGTTAGGAGTTCTATGTGGTTCTTCTATTTGAACATCACTTTCTTTATCCAAATTGGGGAAGTTTTCTGTAATTATTTCACTAAATAGGCTTTCTATTCCCTTTTCTCTCTCTTTTTAACTTTTATTTAATAAATATAAATTTCCAAAGTACAACTTTTGGATTATAGCGGCTCCCCCGCCATAACATCTCTCCCACCCGCAACCCTCCCATCTCCCACTCCCTCTCCCATATCATTCATATCAAGATTCATTTTCAATTATCTTTATATACAGAAGATCAATTTAGTAGTATATACTAAGTAAAGATTTCATCAGTCTGCACCCATGCAGAAACACAAAGTATATATGTACTATTTGAGTACTAATTATACCATTAATTCACATAGTGCAACACATTAAGGACAGAGATCCTACATGAGGAGTAAGTTCACAGTGACTCCTGTTGTTGGTTTAACAATTGGCACTTTTATTGATGATGTCAGTAATCTCCCTAGGCTCTTGTCATGAGTTGCAAAGGCTATGGAAGCATTCCGAGTTCGAACACTCCGATCTTATTTAGACAAGGTCACAGTCCAAGTGGAAGTTCTCTCCTCCCTTCAGAGAAAGGTACCTCCTTCTTTGATGGCCTGTTCTTTCCACTGGGATCTCACTCAGAGAGATCTTTAATTTAAGTCATTTTTTTTTTTGTCCAGAGTGTCTTGGCTTTCCATGCCTAAAATACTCTCATGGTCTTTTTAGCCAGATTCCAATGCCTTAAGGACTGATTCTGAGGCCAGAGTGCTGTTTAGGACATCTGCCATTCTATGAGTCTGCTGTGTATCCTGCTTCTGATGTTGGATCATTCTCTCCTTTTTAATTCTATCAGCTAGTATTAGCAGACACTAGTCTTATTTATGTGATCTCTTTGACACTTAATTCTATCATCATGATCAATTATGAATTGAAAATGATCACTTTGACTAGCGAAATGGCATTGGTACATGCCACCTTGATGGGATTGAATTGGAATCCCCTGGCATGTTTCTAACTTTACCATTAGGAGTAAGTCTGATTGAGCATGTGCCGAACTGTGCATCTTATCCCTCTGTTATTCTCACTCTTGTATTTATTAAGTAGAACAAAAAAAATACTAAAAGGAATAAAGTAGTAAGTTGTTCCTCGACAGTCAGGACAAGGGCTGATCAAGTCATGGTTTCTCATAGTGTCCATTTCACTTCAACAGGTTTCCTTTTTGGTGCTCGGTTAGTTGTTACCAATCAGGGAGAACATGTGATATTTGTCCCTTTGGGACTGGCTTATTTCACTCGGCATAATGTTTTCCAGATTCCTCCATTTTGTTGCAAATGACTGGATTTCATTTTTTAGTTGTGTATACTGTTCTATAGAGTACATGTCCCATAATTTATTTATCCAGTCTACTGTTGATGGGCATTTAGGTTGATTCCATGTCTTTGCTATTGTGAATTGAGCTGCAAAAAACTTTAAGGTGTAGACAGCTCTTTTATCTGCCAATTTAATTTCCTTTGGGTAAGTTCCAAGGAATGGGATGGCTGGGTCGAACGGTAGGGTTATCTTCAGGTTTCTGAGGAATCTCCAGACTGACTTCCATAGTGGCTTCACCAGTTTGCATTCTCACCAACAGTGGATTAGTGTTCCTTTCCCCCCACATCCTTGTCAGCATCTGCTGTTGGTAGATTTCTGTATGTGAGCCATTCTAACCGGGGTGAGGTGAAACCTCATTGTGGTTTTGATTTGCATTACCTTGATGGCTAGTGAACTTGAACATTTTTTCACGTGTCTGTTGGCCATTTGGATTTCCTCTTTTGAAAAATGTCTATTGAGGTCCTTGGCCCATCTCTTAAGTGGGTTGTTGGTTTTGTTTTTGTGGAGTTTCTTGATCTCTTTGTAGATTCTGGTTATTAATCCTTTATCTGTTGCATAGTTTGCAAATATTTTTTTCCCATTCTGTCGGTTGCCTCTTCACTTTCCTGTTTCTTTTGCTGTACAGAAACTTCTCAATTTGATACAATCCCAATTGTTAATTTTGGCTTTGACTGCCTGTGCCTCTGGGATCTTTTCCAAGAAGTCTTTGCCAGTGCCAATATCTTGCAGGGTTTCTGCTATGTTCTCTAATTATTTGATTGTGTCGGGTCATAGATTTAGGTCTTTAATGCATGTTGAGTGGATTTTTGTGTGAGGTGTAAGGTAGGGGTCTTGCTTCATGCTTCTGCACATGGAAATCCAGTTTTCCCAGCACCATTTATTGAAGACTGTCTTTGCTCTAGGAATTGGTTTTAGATCCTTGATAAATATAAGTTGGCTGTAGATGTTTGGGTTGATTTCTGGTGTTTCTATTCTGTTCCATTGGTCTATCCACCTGTTTGTGTACCAGTACCATGCTGTTTTGATTACAGAATGTAACACCAGAAATCAATCCAAACATCTACAGCCAACTTATATTTGATCAACTTATATTTGATATTCCTGGAGCAAGGACAGTCTATTCTATTCCCTTCTCCCTATCCATTCCTTCAGGTACTCCTAAGACCTGCATGTTTGGTCATTTGATAGTATCCCATAGGTCTCCAACAATGTTTTCAAGTTTTATACCCCCCCTTTTTTTGTCTCACTGTAAGGTTTCCAAAGTTTTGTCTTCTAGTGCAGATGTTCTTTCTTCCTCATCATCAAGTCTACTGTTACGATTTTCCACTGTGTTTATTTGATCGATTGAAGTCTTCATTTCTAAAATCTCATTTTGATTTCCCTTTATATTCTCAATTTCCTGGAAACATTTTTCGTTCATATATTGTATAATTTTCTTTATTTAGTGGATTTGCTTCTGATTTTTTTAATAACCCTATGATTAACTTTCTAAATTCTATATCCGGCATCTCTTAGATCTCTTCATCTTCGCATTCTAATACTGAAATGTTGTGTTCCTCTGGGGGGGTTCATCGTAACTTCTTTATTCTTGTTATTTGCATTCCTGTTCTTATTTTTCCTCATTTTTGTAGTTGGTTTTTAATTTTTTTCTTTGTCAACTTCTGTTTTTGGGGCTATGCTTCTGCAGCCTACAGGAATGTCTGCCCTTTCAATGCTAGGAGTAGTGTGGTGGGTGTGGCCTGGGGGGTTTTATCAATGCTATAGGCAGGGCAAATTTCCAGGGTAAGGATTCCCAGCTATGCCCTGCAGCTTTTCATGTAGCCACCTAGGCCCCAAGATCTCAGCACCTAAGATTCCCCAGATGTTGCTGGCTTGGGCACCCCTTTTTTTCTGGTAGTTGCCCAGCTACTTCCCGGTTAATCTCTGAGATAATGGGGCTGTGGGCCATTCCCTCTGTTCCTAGCTTTGGATCCCATGCTGGGGTCACTGGCTTAACACCTGCCTGCCGATGCTGACAGCGCTGCATTTAGGCTCTCCATTTCAAGGCTGTTATATGCACGCCTGCAGGCTTCCCTGGTTGTAGTCCAATCTCTCTCAACTGAGTCGCAGATTTTGTTTTGAAGAGATTGGTTTAAATCAGCCATCTTTCTCTACTTCCACTTGGACCTCAGGTGATCACCAGCAACTACTGGCTCCCCGGATTGTCAACCAGACCAGCACTATGCTATACCCATGGATTGCTGCCGTATGTCCTAACCCCCCCTCCCACTTCAGAAATGCTGCCAGCTCTGGGTGTTATGGACTTTAGTTTTCCAATCTTTCTGGGTGCTTGCCAACACTCACCAACCAGTTCAAGCTGGTTTCCCTTCTCCCATGGGGCTTCCTGGGCAGTTTTCTAATCTCTGTCCAGTGTATACCTCCTACACATCTCGCTGTTTCTCCCTAGCCCTGTGTATCATGCTGCTCCCTAATCTGCTTTTTTTTTCTTGGAATTTCCTTTTTCAAAATTTTATTTTGTCAGTTCACTACTAAACATAGAAGTATTGCTACTTTTGAATTTTATTATAATATAACCATTATTTTTTTTTTTTTTTTTTTTTTTTTTTTTTTTTGACAGGCAGAGTGGACAGTGAGAGAGAGAGACAGAGAGAAAGGTCTTCCTTTGCCGTTGGTTCACCCTCCAATGGCCGCCGCGGCCGGCGCGCTGCGGCCGGCGCACCGCGCTGATCCGATGGCAGGAGCCAGGAGCCAGGTGCTTTTCCTGGTCTCCCATGGGGTGCAGGGCCCAAGCACCTGGGCCATCCTCCACTGCACTCCCTGGCCACAGCAGAGGGCTGGCTTGGAAGAGGGACAACCGGGACAGAATCCGGCGCCCCGACCGGGACTAGAACCCGGTGTGCCGGCGCCGCTAGGCGGAGGATTAGCCTAGTGAGCCGCGGCGCCGGCCCATTATTTTTTCTTATTTTAGCTGTAACATCAATACTGAAATCTTCTATCCCAAACAGTTCAAAAATTTTTTTAATCAAACTTATATTCAGGCTATGGACAACAGCAACCTTTGCATATAAATATAATTCTTATCAAAATTATGGATTTCATAGCCATACTGCACATCCTACCTTGGGAAAGTCTGAGACATCTGGAAAGGCTTTGAAGAGGTAATGAATTGCACAAGTCGGTGTAAACTGGTATGAGTATGAGCATAACTTAGTTATGGGGCATCATTTGTGAGACTGTTTTCTAAAAATTAAATACATTTATACAGTGTGATCTTTAAGATTTCCTGTTTTTCAAAGAATGCAGAATATACAAGCTGGGAACGTCTGAAGATTCAGTATTGTGCATTCTTAGAAAATTATCCACAACTAATGTTATGGAAATGAATTTCAGTGTCGCATGGTTGTGGGTTGAAGTCCCAGTCCCTTCATCTTGTGCAGCTCTATGCATTGGGTGCGTTTCCATCCATACACTCCATCCATACACTTTACTGTTTCATCTCTGAAATATGCTTAATTATCCTTTACTTATAGAGTTATCAGAAATTATTGCAAAAATGGAGGCAAAGTGCCATTACATGGTCTGAAACATATAAGACATGTAAATTCACTATTTACAGAGTTTCTATGAGCATTATATCATATAAGCATCAAAGTAGTGAAAAAGTTTTATTTTAAATTTCATGTTATGTGCAATTTAGCACAATCAAGTTCATTTTTTGATTGATTTGAAAAACAGAGATAGAAGGAGAGAGAGAGAGAGAGAATATCTTCCATCCACTAGTTCATTCTACAAATGACCACAATGAGCAGGGATGGGCCAGACCAAAGAAAGAAGCTTCTTTCAGATCTCCTACATGGGTGGCAGAGTCCCAAGGCTATCATCTACTGCTTTCAAAGATGCATTAGCAGGGAGCTGGATCTGAAGTGAAGCAGCCAGATCTTAAACCAGCACCCATATGGGATGCCAGCTCTGCAGGTGGTGGCTTAACCTATGTCACAGTGCCAACATCAAAATATTTTGAAAATACTGAAGCACCATAGAAATCTATCACTGTTTTAATAATTTTTTTAAATTTTTTTAACTTTTATTTAATGAATATAAATTTCCAAAGTACGATTTATGGATTACAATGGCTTCCCCCACATACCGTCCCTCCCACCCACCACCCTCCCCTTTCCCACTCCCTCTCCCCTTCCATTCACATCAAGATTCATTTTCGATTATCTTAGTATACAGAAGATCAGCTTAGTATACCTTAAGTAAGGATTTCAACAGTTTGTTCCCACACAGAAACATAAAGTGAAAAATAATAGATGATTTTTTTTAAATGATGATGAAATCAGATCAGACCTATTGTCATGTTTAATCCCAGTGAGAGTCAAGTTGGGAGTTGATAATTTCTTTTTTTTTTTTTTTACAGAGGATCAGTTTAGTATACATTAAGTAAAGATTTCAACAGTTTGCACCCCCATAGAAACACAAAGTGAAATATATTGTTTGAGTACTCGTTATAGCATTAAATCTCAATACACAGCACATTAAGGACAGAGATCCTACATGAGGAGTAAGTGCACAGTGACTCCTGTTGTTGACTTTACCAATTGACACTCCTGTCTATGGCATCAGTAGTCTCCCTATGCTCCAGTCATGAGTTTCCAAGGCTATGGAAGCCCTCTGAGTTCTCCGATTCTTATCTTGTTTAGACAAGGTCATAGTCAAAGTGGAGGTTCTCTCCTCCCTTCAGAGAAAGGTACCTCCTTCTTTGAAGACCTGTTCTTTCCACTGGGATCTCACTCACAGAGATCTTTTGCCAGAGTGTCTTGGCTTTCCATGCCTGAAATACTCTCATGGGCTTTTCAGCCAGATCCGAATGCCTTTAGGGCTGATTCTGAGGCCAGAGTGCTATTTAGGACATCTGCCATTCTATGAGTCTGCTGAGTATCTCACTTCCCATGTTGGATCACTAGAAATCAACCCAAACATCTACAGCCAACTTATATTTGATCAAGGATCTAAAACTAATTCCTGGAGCAAGGACAGTCTATTCAATAAATGGTGCTGGGAAAATTGGATTTCCACGTGCAGAATCATGAAGCAAGACCCCTACCTTACGCCTTACACAAAAATCCACTCAACATGGATTAAAGACCTAAATCTACGACCTGACACCATCAAGTTACTAGAGAACATTGGAGAAACCCTTCAAGATATTGGCACAGGCAAAGAGTTTCTGGAAAAGACCCGGGAGGCACAGGCAGTCAAAGCCAAAATTAACTATTGGGATTGCATCAAATTGAGAAGTTTCTGTACTGCAAAAGAAACAGTCAGGAGAGTGAAGAGACAACCGACAGAATGGGAAAAAATATTTGCAAACTATGCAACAGATAAAGGGTTAATAACCAGAATCTACAAAGAGATCAAGAATCTCCACAAAAACAAAACTAACAACCCACTTAAGAGATGGGCCAAGGACCTCAATAGACATTTTTCAAAAGAGGAAATCCAAATGGCCAACAGACACATGAAAAAATGTTCAGGTTCACTAGCCATCAACGTAATGCAAATCAAAACCACAATGAGGTTTCACCTCACCCCGGTTAGAATGGCTCACATACAGAAATCTACCAACAACAGATGCTGGCGAGGATGTGGGGAAAAAGGGACACTAACCCACTGTTGGTGGGAATGCAAACTGGTCAAGCCACTATGGAAGTCAGTCTGGAGATTCCTCAGAAACCTGAAGATAACCCTACCGTTCGACCCAGCCATCCCACTCCTTGGAATTTACCCAAAGGAATTTAAATTGGCAAACAAAAAAGCGGTCTGCACCCTAATGTTTATTGCAGCTCAATTCACAATAGCTAAGACCTGGAACCGACCTAAATGCCCATCAACGGTAGACTGGATAAAGAAATTATGGGATATGTACTCTTTAGAATACTATACCGCAGTAAGAAACAACGAAATCCAGTCATTTGCAACAAAATGGAGGAATCTGGAACACATCATGCTGAGTGAAATAAGCCAGTCCCAAAGGGACAAATACCATATGTTCTCCCTGATCGCTGACAACTGACTGAACACCAAAAAGGAAACCTCCTGAAGTGAAATGGACACTATGGGAAACGGTGACTTGATCAGCATAGCCCTGACTGTTAATGAACAACTTAATACATTATCCCTCTTAGTAGTTTTTTTGTCTGTTCTACTTAATATGACTGGTTTAATTCTGTAATTAATACACAGTTATTCTTAAGTGTTAAAAATTAACTGAAATGTGATCCCTGTTAAACATAAGAGTGGGAATAAGAGAGGGAAGGGATGTATAATTTGGGACATGCTCAAGCTGACTTGCCCCAAATGGTAGAGTTAGAAACATACCAGGGGATTCCAATTCAATCCCATCAAGGTGGCATGTACCAATGCCATCTCACTAGTCCAAGTGATCAATTTCAGTTCACAATTGATCATAATGAAAGGACTAAGAGTCAAAGGGAGCACATAAACAAGTCTAGTACCTGCTAACACTAACCGATGGAATAAATAAAGGGGAGAGTGATCCAACGTGGGAAGTGAGATACTCAGCAGACTCATAGAATGGCAGATGTCCTAAATAATTTTTTTTTAATTTTTAAAGATTTTTTATTTTATTTATTTATTTGACAGGTAGAGTTACAGTGAGAGAGACAGAGAGAAAGGTCTTCTTTCCATTGGTTCACTCCCCAAATGGCCACAACTGCCGGAGCTATGCCAATCCAAAGCCAGGAGTCAGATGCCTCCTCCTGGTCTCTTATGCGGGTGCAGGGGCTCAAGGACTTGGGTCGTCCTCCACTGCCTTCCTGGGCCACAGCAGAGATCTGGACTGGAAGAGGAGCAACTGGAACTAGAACCCCGTACCCATATGGGATGCCGGCGCCACAGGCAGAGGATTAACCTAGTGTGCCATGGCACCGGCCCCATTAATAAATATTAAAATAAAATGGCACTATTTCCCTGCCCGCCCGCCAGCAAAGTTTTAAAAGGACCTGTTCCTGAACACGTGACTCTCTCTCTCTCTCTCTCTCTCTCTTCTTCTCTGTCTCCTGAACTCTGTGTCTGTCTCTCTTACACTCTCCTCTTCTTTTCCTTCTTCACCCCTTCCCTCCGGTCTGTTGGGTTTCCCCCAATAAACTCTTTCCCTTAAAAAAAATAACTAAAATAAAATGGCAGAATTTCATCTATTTAAAAATTATTTTTATGAAAAATATATAAATAAAACACAAAATATAACAATTATTTTTATACAATTAGACTAGATAAAACCTTTTATTTTTCCCAATGACTCATAAGACAAAGAAATCTTATTTCACATATATACTGAAATAATAGCTAATTTTCACTCTAACCTACAACATTTACCATTTTTAAAAAAATCTATGTTGTTAATTCCATAGTAGGGTTTTAGAGAATGAAGACATATCTAGGAAATATTATTTGATTGAGAAGATAGTTATGGAAACAGAAAACTATTTTAAAAGCAGATAAAATATAAGCTATCATCATATGGACAGAAACAATGAGATGGAAAACCATAAAGGAAAGTATAATGAATGCATTTCAACTTAGGCGATAGAGAAAACCAGGGAGACTGGAGTTTGAGCCAAGTCTAGTAGTAACAACAGCATGTCATTCTGCATGGGAAAGACGAGGGACATGGCAGGCTGTTTGCTCAGCCTGAGCAAGGACATGGAGGTTTGAATGTGGGCAGAGTACTTGGCATAAGCCAGCAGAACAGTTGGGTTGGAGCTGGCAATTTGTAGATGATTATTGTGCTGCATTTTTCTCAGATCATTATTTTATATTTATATTTATAAGTAATAAAAATAACAAATCTTAAGGAATTAATAAATTATTCATTAATTAATGATACATGTACTTGCTGAAATAGTGTATCATCATTTAATGGCAATTGTGAAGGCAATGTAGCAACACAGATAAATGTCCCTGATAAAATGTGAGATGAAAACAAAATAGAAATTGATACTTGCATTGCAATTACCAGGATAAAAACATAAAGAAAAATAGTAAAAAGAAGCATAGAGAAATAAAAGTTGATGTGCTGTTTGATAGGAGATGGCATCCTTCCCCATTTCCATTTTTATTTTATAATCCTACTTTTGTAATCAACATTCAGACATCAATCCTTGTTTAAAATGCAGTGAGGTTTTTCTGAACTCGATATGAAATGTCTGAAACACTATATAATATTTTTAATCAGATGAGAAGGCCTGTCTTTCACTTTTAATTCAGTTCACTTCTGCCTGAAAGTAAATCTGCCTACATATTTGCAACAAAATAAAGTTACTGTGACAGTAGAAAAGGCTGCATAGTATATGTAGGGTTGGGGTTGGGTCTTTAGAGACCCATTTTAGACAGAAGGCTTACACAGTGTGATAAAATGTAAAATGTGGCATTTCACATGTTTCAAACATTTCAACTTAAATCTACAGAATTGCCAGTAACATACTGATGCATATCGTATTGAAAAAAGAGATGAAATCTAGCGGGAGCCAAAAGAAGGGATATTCGTGACCATCAGGCACGACGTTCACAAACATAAATGGACATTGTTGTTGGCCGTTGTGAATAGGATAGGGAAGAATGAAAGTTCAGAGAAAACAAGGGAGGAGAAAACATCCTCCTAGTAGTGGAAATCAGGAAGAGATACCCTAGAGAAAAAAGCAGAAAAGGTGAAAAGGAAGGACATATAAAAAGGTATAATAGAAAAACAGTAATAACTGGATAAAAATGGAAGACTTGATTATCTGAGATTGTTGAAGGAGAAGATAGAGCTTAAATTAGAGTGAGATGTTTCTCCTAGTCCAAGAGAAGCCTGTCATTACATATGCAAAGTACAACAATGGATGAGCATATTCTTACGATGGAGAAATTCCCATTACTTGTCTACTCTACGCCCATTTCTGTACTAAGCGTTTCACAGATGTAAACTCACTTATTCTACATCTGCTGCCATCCAGAGTCAAAAAGAATGTGAACATGGGTGTTGTACAACAGCAGGTGCATAATTAAACATTTGGCAAAGATTAAAAAGTAGCATGATTGTTCTGAAATATTTCACACTGATATAGTTAATATACACTGCAATTGGAAAAAATCCCTCATATTCATATTATACTTCCAAAGTGATAAAATATCCTCATAATTCATAGGTTAATCTGTGATTGCCATGGTGTAGGAAAAGCAGTAGTAGCTCCTTAAACACTGTTGAAAATAGTTACCAGGAAGCATGCTATGTGAGGGGTAGATAAAGATGAATTAAAAGTAGTTTGACTTCAGAAACTCATAAAATAGCTGCTGGAATGATGTTGGAACCAGCACCTGGTGCCTTTAATCAGCTGTTTCTGTTGCTTCTGTCTTGTGGCTTGAACTTGCACCTAGTGTATTAGTGAGCCAACTGTACTGCTAGTGATTCCTCTCAATGTTCCTCTCCAAAATGTTCTTCTCATTTGATTACACGGAGGCTGACTGTTTGCTTTCTCAAAGTGCTATATGTGAACCAATTCTTAGAAGGCATAGCAGGTAATTTTGATGCTTCTGCCAAATCCATTTAGTGCACCTGACACAAAACATTGCCATGGCAGACAGCTCCGTTGTACTGTCAATCTCTCTCAAGCACACCTTCCACGTTTCTGTCTCTGCTTTTTCCACTCTGCTATTGACCTTTAGTAACACCAGAAAGGCCATCACTGCAAGTCAAACTCTACAACCTTCTTCAGCCATTAGTTGAATTATAAGGCAGGGTTTCAAAAACACATTCAAGGAGACTTGGCCTCTAAATATTATAAAAATAATCCATTTGGAAATACAAGCACATCCATTTAAAATAACACCTGACCATAACATTTGTGTAGTATGAGTGAGGAAGTAAAAAATTCCTGCATAAGAACTTCATCTTTACATAAATATAACCCAGGAAAAGGTCAAAGATTTATTATAAAAATTAAAACACACAAAAAAATTTCAATCCCAAATCAAAAGAGGATTCAGCATCCAGCAATAAAGAAATAACTGCTATAACATTATTCACTGATGGAATCATGAAATAGTTGAATTGACTGTGCAAAGTGCATTCGAAAAACAGAAAGCAGAGGCAGACATTCAGCCCAGTGTTTAAGATACTCACATGCCACAGTAGTGTACCTGGGTTTAATTTCCAGCCCCAGCTCCTGGATCCAGCTTCCTATAATGTAGATCCAAGACAGCAGAAATGGTGGCTCAAGCAGTTGGGTCTGTCCCATCCACATGCAAAATTTTGGCTACAGCCTGGCCCACTTCCAGCTGTTTCAGGCATGTGGAAAGTGAATCAGCAGGTGGGACCGTTCTGCTGCTGGTAGTGCTAGCAAGGGGAAGGGACCACACTTTGAGAACAACTGTGCCAAGGCTTCTGGCCACTCTGAAGTAATTGGGAGCTACATTTTTGAGATATCAAAAAGTAAACACATCCACAATTACAGCCTAATTTTCTCATGACTTACGTACAGCCTTTCCATTCACCCCACTGCCATATCAACCCAGAAGAAAAAGAAATACGGCTGTAGCTGCACTTTTGGCTGCTAAGTTCGCAGCTGGGAAGAGAGCATGCTCGTTTTGCTATTGCACTGAAAATACTGCAGACTGTACTGAGTACCTGCTGTTTTGGGATCTTCTGGCTTGGTAAGGGGAGGGCAGACACAGTCTCAACGTATTAAGGGATTGTTAATGGAGTCTCCTGTAAATTGAAAGTCAAATGCTCTTTCACTTGGAAAATACAGGAGACTCCAAAGAGCACACTCAGTGGTGGATGAATTGACTTCTGCCCCGCCACGTCTGCAGTCTCCTCAGTTCCTGGTTTCCTGCCAATTGGCCCCCAGTGACTCCTTTTGCTGTGGTCACTTGGACTCCCTGGAGAGTCCCAGTTTGAAAAATTTGGGAAATGAGCTGGTTTTACAAGCTTTTAAACTATCCAGAATGGTTTCCTACTGTCTTTGGACTTTAGGGATACACATGAAATTCCCAAGCAATGAAAATGTGTTTGACATCATTTTACTATACATCAGTATGTTTTACATTTTAATTCCCTAGACTCTACAGAAATATAAAATTCTGTATTATTTCTAATTAATTTAAGCTGGATGTCCAAACTCCATTTTGCAGTTGTTAACTGGGATTCTATTCCCTCCTAGGGTTATACAAATGACTGGGCAAAAAATGAGAATAAAATTTATTTTTTTAAAAAACATATCTATTTGAAAGTTACAGTTAAAGCGAGAAAGTGAGAGAGTAAAAGAGAGGGAAACGGGGAGAGAGAGAGAGAGAGCGAAAAAGAGAGGTATCTTCCGTTAACTGGTCCGCCCCCTAAATGGCAGCAATGGTGGGGGTCGTTGCTGAAGCCAGGAGCCAGGAGATTCTTCCAGATCTCCAACCTGGGTGCATGGGCCCAATCACTTGCTTTCCTAGACACTATAGCAGGGAGCTGGATTGAAAGTGGACCAGCTGTAACTCGAATTGGCACCCGTATGGGATGTTGGCATCGAAGGCAGCAGTTTTACCAAAATGCCACAATGCTAGCCCCTGAGAGTAAAATTTCCAAGGTGAGGCTAGAACCTTGCATCTCTACTTCACAACAAGTGCCATGGCCTCTTTATTACAGCAGCTGTCTGATTCTAAATGCCATAAGTTGGACTTGAGAGGGATGTTGATGCTGTTGGATACTTGACACAGCTGCCTGGAAGAGATCTTCTCACTTTCCTAAAAAGTCTGCTAGTGAAAGTATGGGATTTTGAGAATGGAATAGCATTTCAATTAGCTAAATAATCACATGTGTTGGTGAGTCACAGAGTATCAGTGTACAGTGAAGCATGGAGCAATCAAGGGATATAGTACCACATGCATCCTTTATTAACAGGGATGATGACAAAGCCTGTGGTGTGGATAAGCTGCTTGTAACTACTAGAGAGAGTTCATTCATTAAATTCTAAGCTGAGGTCTTGAACTCCCAGCTCAAGTCATGGGTGCAAAATGAAAACCTCTAGGTTACTTTTTTCACTTTTTTCCTTTATTTTTATGTTAATGTGCTATTAATACAAAAAGGACAGATGCAATGTAGTTCATAGATACATTTATAAGAAAGTAACAATATTCCCTTCCTTCATCCCTCCTGTCTTCCTGTTAAAGGAAGAATAACCTATACAAGGCAGATGTTCTATACAGAAATTGAACAAGGTGCAGTATTGTACAATTATTTACATCTCATCCTTCCCAGTCTTCTTATGCTAAAATAAGATAATAGGAACTCATGGGATCTTGAAATGGGAGATGAAACCAAATTGGGCATGCTCCAATATGACTGAGAATTTTAAACTAAGAATTACAGCAAAACCTCTCTTCTCTAAAAAAGCAGCCCCTCTGCCACTTCAGTGAGGGATTAAGACTCTTTGCACAGAAATTTTCAAGAACTTCAAATGGGGATCTGGCTGCACAAAGAGATGCAGATGTGTTCAGTTTTCACATTCACCATCCAATATTATCTCCAGATCCATCACTAGAGCACAGCCCCAGCGAGGAGACAGCACAGATCCTGAAATAGTGCAGAATTTTGCCAGTTTGTATCTGGAAGAGCTAAGGGAGACTGTATGGAGATGGTTGCTCCAAGAGTATTGACCCAAAGATAACAAAAACACAAAGTTGGATTAAACCTATGATTTTGGTATGCAAATACTCATCTGAAATGTGTGATGTATGATGTTGCTTCAAGTGGGTAACTGTGCACCTGGCCACAAAGGTGGGCTACAGGAAATGGCATTGGTACTAACTATCAGGTATAATCTAGAGGCAGGATTCTGGGAACCAAGGATATGGGAATGTTGGAGTAGAACTGTCACATGTAACCTACCTGAACATCATCCAATCATAGGAAAACTTAATGAACACTCTCTTCATGATTATAAAAATCAGCATCTATAAAATATTCTTTCAGGGCCTGTCCTCCAAAGCACAGAAGCAATCATGAATGATACAAGCATGCAGTTATGTTCCCAAACTACAGTGGGCATAGTTACCTCGTGGAGTATTACAGATGCATGGTAGCATGGTAGCAGAGGTGGGCCTGACTTTCTTAAGTGAATAACAGAGGAGCACTTGAAATTCTTTGATCCTCAGGACTCTATATTGGTGAGTAATCAATTGTCAAGAGAATCAATCTTAGGACTGAAATATGAGGACAGTCTAGATTTGTGTGATCAGATAAATTCTAGACCTATTAGGAAGAAAACTAACTCAGTTTGCCTGAGTGTTAATTCATAGCCCCATATACAATTTGCAGACCTAGAACTCCTTGATTCAAGAGGAGTCTGGTTCCTTTGCAAGGTGGCCACAAGTATGACGTAACCCTTCTAGTCAGCCTTCAAGATTTGTTGATGTTTACCAGGGGGCTGTGCACACTGGAAAAAAAATGGAAGCTTTCAGGTTTTCTGGAGTTTATTTGGTGTTAGTTTAGACAAAAATCTAGTTCCTAACTTACCTACTTTCCCATATACCACCCATATATCACTTCCCATATACCAACTGATCAGAATATGGCTTATAGAAAATAGATGATAGAAAGTGTTGTGGCCAGAATTGATCTCAGCATTGGTCCACTTGAGACCACAGAAATATCTGTGTTTTTTCCCGTGTTTCAGATGTAGTTCTAACTACCTATGTCCCTATCTAATAACTAACAGAAGTCCCACACTTGGTCCTTGATCCATGATATGAAGACTGTCATGTGGGAAAAGCCAGATTCATATTCTTGGTGTTCACTGCCTGCCATGAAATAAACTACAAAGCAATGTCATTTTCTGCAGAAAGTGCAGGATTTAATGCCCCTGTCAAAGACTTGAAAGTTGCAGAGGTGTTTCTTCCATCACACCATTATTTAAATTTAAATAGATCTTGGAGAGTGGCTGTGGATCATCTTAAATGTAATCAGATTGTTTGTGTGAATTTTTCAGAAAGTTGACCCTGAAAGAAGGATTTGGAGCACAAGTTCATGGGTGAGGTGATCTCAGTGTCCATTCTTCTTTCTTTCCTCCTTTCTGTAGAAAAAAGGAGTGGAGATGAAGAACGTTACCCTTTATTGTACATTGTTGGGTTGGGTACTACTATGGAAGCTGGGACTCAGTTCTTCTGGAGATACTTCGAGGGAACTGTGTGAATTATGACTTAAAATTTTCCACAAATGGGTTAGGAATTTGTGTTTGTCACTGATTGCTGTGTCTCATTAGTAGAAGAGTGCTCTTCAGGACGCTCGAGTCTCTGGCATTTCCAGGTTGATTTCTGAGGCTCAATGTGGTTAAGTAGTTTATCCAAGGTCACAGAATTGGAAAGAGGAGTCTTGGATGAAGTTCTCTGTCTCTAAAACAGTTTTCTCATGAGGCTATACCTACGAAAATATCCAAGAATTGAAGAACGTGGTCATTGGTATTAAAAGTGAGGATGATGCTATTGAGATGGGCAGTTTAGAGGTTTAAGGCAGTGTGTGGATGGTATTGATTCTGGACTCTGTGTGTGTGTGCAAGCATGCCTGTTATAATCAGGAAGCATGGTTAAGCCAAACAAGATGTCTGAGCACAAGCTAAATTTAGGCTTGGGAGGGTCTCCATGTTTTTCTTTTTAAAAGAATGTTATCTAATCATTTGAAAAGGCAAAGATAGAGAGGAGAGACAGAAAGAACAAGATCTTTCATTTGCTGGTTCACTCCACAAATGGCTGTAACTGTCCCAACAGGGACCGGGACAGGCCAAAACTAGGAGCTGGCACTCCATCTCAGTCTCCCACATGGATGGCAGGGGCCCAGACATTCATGTCATCTTCTGCTGCTTTCCCTGGCACGGTAGCAGATAGCTAGATCAGAAGTGGAGCATCATGGACTCAAACCAGTGCTCATATGGGATGCTAACATCACAGGCAGCTGCTTAACCCACTGAGTCAAAAAGCCAGCTCATGAGGGGTGTCCCTCTTGACTTCTAATGTAGGGCATGCTGGCATTGTAGGTGGGACTGAGGCCAGCCAAGATAAGAATCGTCTTCATCTGTGCTTCACCTAAGGTCTTGGAATACCCCTATCAAGAGTGGGATGCAGGCATCTTAATGGCTAGGCTAATTGCACACTCATTATGGTTGCTGTTAAAATGTACATAGTTTGAGTATGAAGGGTCACAGAGAAAAATATAAATTTCTATAGATCATTATTATCCAAAATAAATACATTGTCTGTATATAGTATATATTATAAATATATACTATTCACAAGAGTGAAATATTAGGAAAAGATAAGCGAAATGCAAATAGGAACTATATCAAAAATTAGTTTAAAATAGGGGTGGGCATCTGGTGCAGATGTTGAGACACTGTTTAGGATGCTCAGGTCTATCAGAGCACCTGGGTTTGAGTTTCAGGTGTGCTTCCAGCTAATGCCCTGCTAAATGCCCACCTCAAGAGGCAGAAGAGGTGGCTCGAGTACAGGTGTCTTTGCTACCTGCCTGGGAGACCAAGATTGCGTTCTGGGCACCTACTTTGGCCTGGCCAGCCATGGCTATTGCAAGTATTAGGGAGTATATCAGCAGATAAACTATCTGTCTTCCTCTGCCTCTCTTCTCATCTCCATGCTTGCAAATAAATAAAAATAAATTTATAAATTAATGATACAATAACAGAAAATGTAAAAAGATGAAAGTACAAACACTTGCACAAAAAATCAAAGGAATAGAACTAAAGAAGATCTTAGGAGAAAGCCATAAGATCTTTGATTGTCTTATTAAAGGTGATTAAGTAAACAGAGCAAATACATTAAGTACTTCCATTAAAAGCAAAGGAGAAAAAAGCAACAGTACAGAACAGCAAATATTAAAACATGTTTGATCTTTCTGAGATTACTGAGTCTTTCTGGAAAACTGGAGCACAATCATGAGGGTGAAATCTTCTAAATATTTCTGATCTCCAATCTAGCCTTTCAGGATCACCCTTCTAAATACCCCCATTAAGCTACTTCCCATTATATGCACACTTAACTATAGATTTATTCTGAGAAATCAAAAGTGCAGGAAATGCATGCATTCTGCAGTAATGTTCTTGGATGAAACATTTTCATATAAAGAGTTGAAGTCTTCTAAAATTAATTTATAAATACAGTGAATGTCAATCAAAAATATATAACAGAGAGAAGCACGCCTATATATTGTAATATATACAGGGGATTTATACAACAATAACTCAATAAACAGGTCAGAATGCCCAAAAGCAGTCAATTCTTGGCATGAAAAATCGAATACAAACAGCAACAAATTGGAAAATCTTTGTTCCTTGAACAATTACAGCAGTTCTCCCCTGTCCGCCAGCTTGGTTGATCAGAATGATAATTTTACCAGTATGCAGTTTGCCAAAACTCTTCAAATTCTTTGTTACTAGTGAGCTGGGCTAACATCTGGAGATGAGATGAAGGGCAGAAACACATGGCACTGCACTGCAAACTCAGCAGAATAGAAAGGAGGATTTGGAGCTTTGGTATCCTAATGCTGCCATACCTCATAAAGAAAGAAGTAGAGAAGTCAGATAATTTTTAATGAAGAGAACCTGAAAGTGAAAGAGTTACAAGAAGGTGAACTAAGCTTTCTACATATTCCAGGCAGAATGAGAAACTGTGCATGCACAAGAAAGAACCAAATGACTGAAATGAAAGGTGAGAGCCAAGGCCATAAAGAAAATTGGCTATAATTCTGATTGCATTCCCCAACTTACACAGAGATCATTTGTAGAGTGAGAAAGACTGATGGGGTCCAAGGAAGTGAAACGTGTTTGCCAAAATCACTGTCTGATCACTAAACTATGCCAGTGCAGAAAGGATCCTAGAAAGCTAGGTTGAAAGTAAGTGTGATCAGAGGTTTTTTTGTTTGTTTTGTTTTGTTTTTAAGTAACTCAGTAGAAATATCAGGGGTACACATGATGAGTTAGATAGATTCTAAAGTTTAAGAATAGGTAGTTAGGGGCCAGCACTGTGGTGTAGCTGGTTAAGCCTCCGCCAGCAGTGCCAGCATCCCATATGGGCTCCACTTCTGATCCAGTCTCTGCTGACGGCCAGGGGAAAGCACTGGAAGATGGCCCAAGTGTTTGGGCCCCTGCATCCATGTAAGAGACCCGGAAGAGGCTCCTGGCTCCTGGCTTCAGATTGGCCCACCTCTCATCATTGTGGCCATTTGGGGAGCAACTAGCAGATGTCTATAACTGTCTGTCTATAACTCTGCCTCTCAAATAAATAAATAAATACATAATTTTAAAAACAGGCAGTTAATTAAACAAACCAATAATCCCCAGAAAAATAAAACATGCTCTAATATTTCTATAGTATATCATCCAAAATATCTATTTTTTTCCACAAAAAAGGAACTGGAATTTATGACACATGCTCAGATAAAAAAGAAGTTCATAGCAACATATTGAATTAAAGTAAGATATATAAGTGAATCAAGAAATAGGAGAAAATAGTGTTTAAATACAAACCACAAAAAGGAATTATGAAAATTATGTAGTTGGGAGCCAGAACAAGTGATATGGAAAGTTCAGAAAATGGCCTAAAGATTATACATGTCAGAAAAAACAATGAATTTGAAGATACAACAATAAGTTTTCCCATCAAGAAAATAACAATAGACAAAATTATCAGAGTCTCAGAAACCTGTCAGACAGCCGTAAGTCTCCCAACATACATATGAGATGGAGTCCCTGAATAAGGAATATAGTACAATTGTGCTGGAATATCTAACTAGAAACAATGTATAAAAAATCCAAAATCTAATGTAAAAATTGATATGTTGATTCAGAAGCTAAAATAACCCCTAGCAAAATAAAAAATGAAACTATATCAGAACAAATCAGAGTCAACCTACTAAAAGCAAAAGACATAGAGAAAATCATTCCTCTAAGTTTCTCTTAAAAAATTACAAAAAGAGGAACAAATCAAATTCAAAGAAAAATAACAAAATAATAAAGATCATATTAAATAGAAAATAGAAAACTAAAATTTATATAAAAGAATTGATAAAATTAGTAATTCTTCAGCTGGACAGACCAACAGAAAAGTGTGAGAAGCACAAATTACCATGAAATTTAGAGAGAGAGAGAGAGAGAGAATGAATATCTCTGTAGATTCTTCCAAACTTAGAGTATTTTATGAGAATGTTATATCTTATGCCAACTTATTACAACTCAGGTGAAATATTTCCTTGAAAAACAAATATCAAAATTAACTTTAAAATAGAAAAACTGAGCAGAATTCTATGAAGTAAAGTTACTGAATTTTAATTACAAATTTTCATTGTGTAAACAAGTACCTCAAAATGATTTCACTGGAAAATTATATAAAATATTAAGGAATTAAGGAAACAATGATATCAACCCTTTACAAACTTCTTCACAAATAGAGGAGAAGAGACAGCTTTCTGACTCATTTATAATAGCAAAATTCATCTAATAACAAAATTAGGCAAAAAAGAAAAGACTATACTATAAGCCTCATTAACAAAGATGCAAAAAATTCTGAAGCACATCATCCCACTGAACCAATCAACATATATTAAAATTTATTCATCATGAAGTTTATTGAGGAACACAACTTTTTTAAAATAAAAAATAAATTAGATACACTATACTAGAGGAAGGTAGATAAAAAACCGCATGGCCAGTTGAAGTTCCAGCTGCTCCATTTCCAATCCAGCTCCCTATTAATGCACCTGGGAAAGCAGTGGAAGATGGCCCAATTCCTTGAGAGATCTGAGAGACTTGTATTAACTCCAGGTTCCCGCCTTTGGCCTTGCCTAGCTCCAGCTGTTGCAGCCATTTGGGAAATGAACCAGAGGATGGAAGATTTCTCTCTCTCTCTCTCTCTCTCTCTCTCTCTCTCTCTCTCTCTGTGTGTGTGTGTGTGTGTGTGTGTGCGTGTGTGTGTGTGTGACTCTGCCTTTCAAATAATTAAATAAAAATTTTTAAAAAGCCAAATGACAATAATATAGAAAACGCATTTGGCTAAATATAGCATGTACTTATGCTAAAAATTTAACGAAATAAGAGTAGAAAGAAATGATTGACAAGTCATTGTACGCTGGCCTGGTAGTGGCATATCTCACAAGCAGGGCTCTGATTGTCATTTTGTTTTGAATGAAGTTTACAGGTATAATTTGGTTCTCTGTTTCATGTTGTGAGAATTAGCGCTCAAGGAACTGATGGAAAAATATGCTGATACTTCAGCAACAACTAGCAATGTGATATAAAGTCTTTTCTCTTTGAATCAGAAGTCTGATTCTGCCATCATCCATCACATGTGACAAGAACTTGTTAGCTTACAAGTATGATAAAATATAAGATGTTTACAATTCTTTAGAGGAATTTCCTCAACCTAATTAAAGGCATCTAACAATAACCTACAAATCATGCTAACTATTAACGTATTATTTCCTGCAAAGATCAGGAATAAACCAAGATTTCCATCTTCATTGCATCTTTTCATAGTGTCACTGAGGCTGTAGTCAGTACAGAAAAGAAGAGAAAAAGAAGAAAAGACAAAGATTGAAAATGAAGAAGTGAAAATATCTTTATATCAAGATGTCACAATTTCCATGTAGATTTGGAGAGAAGTGAAGCCACTAGGAAAATAAAATGCACTTGACAAGGAAGAAAGTATTCAAGACCCATGTGTGAAAATCAGTTGTATTATTATGAGCTAGAAACAATTGGAAATTGAAAATATAAAGCAACACCATTTAGTATCCTTAAATGAAATACTACAGGGTATATTTGAGACAATTATGTAGAAGACTTATATACTAGAAATTATTAAACTTTTCTGATTGAAACTGAATAGATCATATATAAGTAGAATATTAAATCATGCCAGTTAATCAGAAATTTTAATATACTTCAGATGGTGTATTTCTCCAAATTATCTACAGATTCAATGAAATGCCAGTCAAAATCTCAGTAGGTATTTTTGTAAAAAAAAAAGTTAACACACTGATTTTAAAAATTGTGGAAAAACCAGATCTAGAATAGCCAAAACAGATTTGAAATAGGAAATAAAAATCAGACATTCATATTACCCAAACTCAAATCTTTTTATAGAGCTAAAATACTGACGATACTATTAGTGCTGTTAGTATAAAGACAGAAGAATTCAGGGAATGAAAGAGAAAATTCAGAATTAAAATTGATAACTTCCGGGGCTGGTGCTGTGGCGTAGCGGGTAAAGCCGCTGCCTGCACTGTCAACATCCCATATGCGTGCCAGTTTAGTCCTGGCTGCTCCTCTTCCCATCCAGCTCTCTGCTGTGGCCTGGGACAGCAGTAGAAGATGGCCCAGGTCCTTGGGCCCCTGCACCCGCGTGGGAGACCCAGAAGAAGCTCCTGGCTCCTGGCTTCCGATTGGCACCGTTCTGGCCGTTGTGGCCAATTGGGGAGTGAACTAGTGGATGGAAGACCTTTCTCTCTCTGCCTGTCCTTCTATCTCTGTGTAACTCTGACTTTCAGATAAATAAATAAATCTTTTAAAAAATAAAATTGATAACTTCCAGTTTTTTCCTTTCTTTTCATAACCCTGACAAGTTTTGAGTTGTATTCATGCCTAAGATGTATTGCAGTGAAAGGACACACAGGAAAATCAACGAAGGGACAAGATGAATGAGGCAAAGTCCAGAGAAATGAGGAAGCAAGCTTCAGAAAGTCTTCTCTCAGAAAAGGTGAGAATGACATGTTTAATTCCTCCAATTTTTTGTAGAATGTCTTTCAATTAAGATTTTTAATAAGATCATTGATGGATGGATATATTATTTTTAAAAGATTTATTTTATTTATTGGAAAGACAAAGTTACAGAGAGAGGTAGAGAGACAGAGAGGTCTTCCATCCACTGGTTCACTCCCCAGATGGCAGCAATGGCTGGAGCTGCGCTGATCCAAAGCCAGGAGCCAGGAGCTTCTTCCAGGTCTCCCACGTGGTGCAGGGGCCCAAGGATTTGGGCCATCTTTCACTGCTTTTCCAGGCCATAGCAGAGAGCTGGATAGGAAGAAGAGCAGCCAGGACTAGAACTGGCACCCATATGGGATATAATCACTTCAGGCCTGGGCTTTAACCTGCCATGCCTTGGCACCAGCCCTGGATGTATTCATTTTAAAGACAAAGTGACAAAAGGGAGAGACAGAGAAGAGAGGGATTTTCCATCTACTGGTTCACACCTGCTTCATGGGTAGGCTGTGGATATCTGTTAATGGGGGTAATAACTAAGAGGTGAGGTACCTTCTCATTACATCATATGATATGACTATATTTTCTTTGGGAATGTGTCTGAATTGATATTTTCAATATATTTACTGTTATTAAAAATGATTAAGCCTATTAATTATGCTAATATTTTATATTCCTCAGTAGCATTTATAATGTATTTTCATGTTTGACAGAGTCTTAACAAGTTTACTCTTTTGTTTAAGATTTATTTATTTGCTTGAAAGGCAGAGTTACAGAGAGAGAGAGAGAGATCTTCCATCTGCTAGTTTACTCCCCATATGGTTGCATCTGCCAGAGCTGGGCCAGTCCAAAGCCAGGAGCTTCTTCCAGGTCTCCTACATGGCTGCAGGGGCCCAGGTGCTTGTGCCATCTTCTGATGCTATTTCCAGGCCTTTAGTAAGGAGCTGGATTGGAAGTGGTGCAGCTGGATACAAACCGACGCCCATCAGGGATGCTGGTAATACAGGCTGAGGCTTTATCCACTTTGCCACAGCACCGGCCCCAGAAGATACTGTTTTAATGTGAGACAGGATGACCCCATGGAAGAGACACTGTGTTGGTGGAAGAAGTGGAGATCACAATGTTAAACTTAAAAATCAGGGTCAGTTAAGTAATTTGGGGGATGTAGGTCAAAATACAAATGCAGTACCTGTTGTTCAAAAGTTAGGAAAAACATTAAAATTGCAACTAAAGAACAATGAACCCTTCTTTCTAAGTGTTAAGATCCTTTGTAACTGTCTAGGTTGTACACTCACGAGGCTAACCCTGTGCTTAATATTCTAAGAGCAAGTTACCATTTAAAAAATAATTGTAGTCTCAGCTTTTCATGTATTTGCTATCATACTTTTGGAACCATTATGCATGGAGTTCTGAGCAAGATTGCAAATGGTAAGTCTTTCTAAAGGACATTCATTTTCAAACACTCTTTCCTCAGGTGACCTAATTACTATATTTCTCTTTCAAACCTAAAACATTTCTTGCATAGTGATGTAAATTCATTCCATGGAAATTTCTTTGCTTTACTATAAGATTTTTTTAAAATATCTTAATGTATCTATATGGTAAAATTCCTGTAAAAATAAACAAATACAGATGAGAGTAATGTCAAACATATATTTTAGAACACTTGAAAAGATAAAAGTCGTTTTTAGCCTGTCTCTTTTGCTTTTTTTTATCTTAAATTATTCTAGGAGACAAAAGAATATTTTGATCTCTCAAGAATATTCATTCTAAGAGGTTCAAAGATTGAGCCTTGGAACAACTTAGCTCTCTCAAGTTTCTTTCACTATAGGATTCCATGCAGTAGAAGGAGATTTTTTTTTTTTTTTCCATTCACCATAATGTTATCAGTGAAGCTTTCTCTTTTGAATGCTTTCACCACTGGTAGCAAATCCTTGTGTCTCTCGGGTAATGAGGAAAGTGTTTTCAATGTTAGAGTTAAGGTCCTTGTATAATTCTTCTGAATTTCAGGTCTTTAAAAATTAGATAATGAGGCTTATTCCAAAAAAGTCTGTACTCTGTCAGCTCGCTCTGCCCCCATACGTGTTCAGTGTAGGACGAGTAGCGTGAGTCTCATCGTTTAATGTAATGGATATATAAGGTGGAGGCATTTAAGTTACAAGTCACATCTATGAACCTCACTACTAATAACATCCATGTGGTGTTGGGGCAATGTATTGCAGCCCGTTCTGGCTATTTCTTCAGAGATTTAATTCAGCAATAAGAGTAACATTTGTGGGTTTGTTATTTCTATTTTTGCTTTATATCAACTGTAGTAATATGAGTAGATATTTTATAAATTTAAATGGCATCAAAACACCATTCCAATGCTGTGACAAGCACAAAGACTCATAGAATCTGAATCTTAATCATTTAAAAGTCTCATGTCTGATCATCTAAATCATCCAAATTGTGTATAATCAAATCAAAAGGTATAATCCATCCTGAGGCACAGTTCTTTTCCATTTGTGGACCTGAGTAACTGGAAAACCAGTTATCTGCCCCCAAGATACAATGGAAGGACAGGCATGGGATAGTAGTTGTAGAACTTCCCATTCAGAAAGCGAGAGTCTGAAAAGAGGGGTCACTACCTACCAGTAGTCAGTATATGATGATTTGGGTGTTCTCTTAAGAATGTGCCCTAACTCTATCATGCTCCGCACTTCCCTTTGAGTCCAGAACAGCAGAATTTTTGAATGTTTTCTAAGATTTTTAAAGGCAATTGTGGGATTTTTGCATTTCAGCTTTTTCCCATTGTCCAATTCTGAGCCACTTCCACATTTTTAGGTATTTGTTACAGCACCATCCCATTCCAATGACCACAGTCTGCATTTGTTTCTCATTTTTTTTTAACATATCCTTTGTTTCCTATTTTTGCTACACCAAATTACCATAAATTTGATGCCTTGAAATAAGGAAAATTTGTTTTCTCACTACCCTAGAATTAGAAGTTTGCAATGAGACCCACTAGGCTAAAATCAAGGTGTCAGATGAATTATACTCCCTCTGGGGGCTTTAGTGGAAAATCCATGTCCTTTCCTTCTCCAACTTCTTAGGTGTTCCCGTGTTCCTGTGCATTGCCCCCTTCCAGTGGTCACATCAATTTGAACTCTTTACTTACTCTGACCCTTCTATGTTCCTCTTTTGTGTACCCTTGTGATTACATTTTGCCAACCTGGATAATCTCTCCATCTCAAAAATCTAAACGAAATCACACCTTTTTTGCCATGTGAGGTAAAGTAACATATCCAGAGGTTCTGAGATTAGTACATGGCTATATTTCATGGAATGATATTCTGCTTCCATAATTGTTTAATGCATTTTGTCCCCTCCGTGCTTGACCACTCATAATAAAAGTCATAACATGATTACTTGGTCCTGCAAGAAGGTGAGACCTGGTGACCTACCCCTAGGACAGTCTGAATCATATGATTGGAGCAAATGAGATTGCCTTGTCTTGATCTACTTTTCTAGACAGGGGAAAGATAACACACTTCTGAAACCCATCTGTAAAAGTAAAATAATTCAAATTTAAAAATAAAACTGATCTATGTATCAATGAAGATGCTAATAACATGTTTTCTTGACAGATACATCACTGCCATGATTAGATTTGAGAAATAATGCAGAGGGCATGTGTTCTGGGCTGGGAGAAGGCATTCTCACATTTGTTAAGGCCTCTCTTGATACTTCGTCTGTTTCTCACTGTCTTGGGTTGATCCTTGGATCTTCCTTACTTCTGGGATTCCATTCTGTGCACTATTTTCTCTTCCTCACTCTTATCTGGGACTACCCAACATTAGGCTAATGTGATTCAACTAAACTTCAAAACTATTTTTACTAACCCAGAGCTGAACAAACCAATTATACACACAGCTTTGATACAATTGAGACCAACGTTAGTTTTTAGGAATTTAAAAATATGTCCCTGTTTTCAGAACCATTCCATTTTTATCCTGGCATCCTAATGAAAGGCTAACGTAGTATATATTTCCTGGCCACTACCAGAAATTTTGGCTAAAGATCATATTACTAAGTAATTTACTTAAATTTATGTTTTTAGTGAGAAAATAGAGTGTACAATAGGAAACAGTGATGCTACTGAAAAACATGTTGCCATTTTTTCTAGTGCTATTGTATATTCTGCTTACTCTTTCATCTCCCAGCCACCCGTCAAGTATTCCCTGGTGCCTTTATTTACCTTTACACCTGTGAGTCCATCAAATTAGGTGGTTATTCTTCTAGACTCATTTCCAGTTGTCACTCTTCCTCCTGCACATATTTTTATGGATCAGCTGAGTGTCTAGTGTTTGAATCTTTTAGAAGAAAACATAAATTTTCCAAATATGCTTCCTTTTCAAAAACATGCTTTACCAGTATTTTATACCAGTGCAAAATTATTGTAATCTTTATGATTCCTTGAAAAATAGGAAGATCAGGGATCTTTCCACTTTCTATTATTTAGCACATAGCTTTCACAGTGGCATCAGCTCACTGAGTGAGATAGGAAAAAAGATTTCTCTGCCAATAATTGAACAGAATCTTCATTTGCCAGAACACATTGTTATACCTCAGAGAATATCAGGGTACAAGACACTGACTTTGCTACAGAAAAGAATATGAATAATATTATAAATATGAGAAAGATAAGTAAAGCTAAGACTGCCTTGCCTTACCTCTAAAAATATTTGTGAAGGTATTCGGTAAGAATGAATCCTTTCTTCTAAGCAAAAATAATTAACACAATCAATCATGTTCTTTTTATAGCCTTGGGATACAGATTTCCAGTCTAGTCTGTGTTCATTTAAGTGTTTTAAAGTTTTTAATATAAAATACTCTACTGATGTTAGTGAAAAAAAGTAGGAACAATGTTAAAGATTATTTCAAGTGTACATCCTTAGTAAAATTTTAAAAGTAAAAGAAACAGTGACATTTCTCTTGGTCCAGACAGGGGATGAAATGAAAAGCAATGTATCTTTTGTAGTATAGAACAGACATAATTACTCACAGGCCTAAATTAAAGACAAAAAAATCAAATAATATCTTAAGAAGATATGGGATCATTTCCAGGGCTATCGTCCTTTGTCCCATAGACTGAGAGGCTGATTGACCTTACAGAGAAAGATGTCAACATCAGTTAAAGTCTGTAGGTACTTGATATATAAGAATAGGTTAAGAAAGAATCAGTAAAGTTCATAAAAGTTGTCAGGGATATGTAAGGTATTGTTACCTCTGCGCATAGAAGAAGACATAGTTCTGCTGAAAAGAATAATGATTTGGAGAGTATATTTATAATATGAGTTGAAGCATTAAGAAAGTTCTATGTGTTACCCATCCTGCCTTCGCACTTCCGGATCCCCTTTCCATTCATCTGCCCCCAGTCCAGGGCTGACCTGTATTGATTGTACGCATTGTTTCTTTTGTCCTCTGACTTTCACCTGAGGGCCCTGAGAGAGAGATGGTCGCCTGCAGCAGAAAAGGAGAGACAGAGTGATGTCAGCACATTTATTCTCCTTGATACCTCCATGCATGGTCATCTTATGCTGGTTATGTGATCCCAAAAGAAATCTTGCCCTCCTTCCTGCTCTTGCTCTGCACCTTATGATAACTCCATCCTCTCACCCTGCAGGTCCAAGAGTGATATTGCCTCTCCTGTTACTTACCCAAGAACTGAACTACTGAACTCTCTTCTGTTTTCCTTACCCCTTGCCTTTGTCTTTGCAAATGTACCCTCTAGTAAATCCCCCTTATATTATCTTAATTCAAATTTTCCATCAATATCCTCCTGATACTTGGTCTGACACATCAAGTGTATGATCGTATGGCCTAAGGTTCCCATAAAGAATTAAATGGTTCACCTTAATTGTCTCTAGGTCACCAGGGCAGGGAAGTTTTCAAGAACACAACTGAACTACTAAAAAACTTTTTCACTTTATTTACATACATTTTTCAACCAATGTGTAGCCTGAACAAAACTATTTGAATAACTATAATAGGACCTATTTGCAAATGTTCCAAAACTTCTGGCAATAATGCAGGCTTAAATGATGTAAGCATTAGCTCTTGTGGCTTCCCTAAAGGACGAGGATGGGCTCACACCCAAAATTTGATGTACATATTAAGAAGATGATATCTGCCCCCCAAGGAAAGGTTTATTATTTGGCCATGTGAAGCTTTTCTAGAGAGAAATACCATTCTCAAAGACTTTGATATACTGCGTAAGTCCGATACAGGCATGTGAAGCTTGAGGGTCAGCTCAAACGTTCATATACAGTATTACAGGGACCTGCGTGTGGCACAGCAAGTTAAACTGCCACTGGCAACCATGGCATCCTATATTGGAGCAACAGGTCAAGTCCCAACTGCTCTACTTCCAAGCAAGCTCCCTGCTAATGGGCCTGGAAAAGCAACAGAGGATGGCCCAAGTTCTCAGGCCCTGCCAATCATGTGGGACTCCTGGATGGAGCTCCACAGTCCTGCCTTTGGCCTGGACTGGTCCCAGTCTGTCCTGTATTCTCTTTCTCTCTCTCTCTCTTCCTTCTGTCATCCTTCTCTCTTTCAAACAAATATATCTTTTTTTAAAAAAAAATACACCATTTAAAATAATGCTTAAAAATATGTACAGTGCTCTTCCCTGAGTTCGCTCTTCTTTATGGTTTCCCGGACACTTTCCAGCTCTTAGCGCCTCCCTTCTTGGTCTACTGGTTATAAAAACGGAGCTTTTAGTTTTCCCACTCATTCATGTACTTCCTGCTACTGTTTTGCCTCTACAACCAAGAAGTGAAAGCACACAGAGAGCAAAAGAGCAATATGGATTCTGCCCATGTTTGCAGGTCCTGTGGCTACGGAGACACTTACCTCTCAGATTTTTATGCCATTGCTTTACTGCCACTGACACCATTGTGGCTGCTGTGGGTGCTGCCACCAGCACTTGGGAATCTTACGGAAGTTGAAATGGGGAGAGAACAATTACAGCAAAATCTCTGCTTGGATTTCGTCCATTCTTTCTGACTTCAGGTTTGCCAGTTTCCCATTAGAGCAAAAAGATTGGTTTCCTGTTGTACTCTCGTAGTCAGCATCCAACAAAAAGTTCTGGGTGTCGTGCTGCTATCAGTAGAGGATAAGAGATAGTGAAAGGAAAAAGGACCAGTCAGCACTGGTTTCATTTGGCTTCAAGTTCTGTTTTCTCTCCCCCCAACCATATGTTTTTCAGAGTATAGAGATGAACACTTCGTGTATTATGTCTCGGATTTTAAGAAGCAAACACTGGACAGAATGAAGGTGCTCACTCCTTCCTTAGTAGAATTGAGTCTTTGGTTTCATGCTTTAAAGAAATTAAGGAAAATCAGATTCACATAGGATATGTCCGAGTAGGTGGCAAGATTTTTGTTTTGCATGCTAAATAAGTGAAGTTGTCTGATGATGATCACCACTACAGTAATAAGCAAGATTTCCTACATTTATTTATTTTATAGTTTATAAAGAGTTTGCACATATTTTGTTTTGTTTTGCTTTCAACAAAGTTGGACAGTCGTATTAAGCTTCCTTTCAAAGAACAAATCTAGTTTAGAGAATTCATTTCCTTTCAAGTTCATCTGGCTGCTAACTATCAAAGCCAGGTCACAAACCAGGTTTTTTGATGAAATGTTTTGTGCTTTTCCTTTAGTGTTACACATCTAAGCATTCCCTGATATTTCAAAGCAACTCGAAAGCAGTAATACTGATGGCAAACCACAACACCAGCCATAGCAAATCAAGGTCTTTTGTTAATCAATCAATATGACACACATCCCTCTATCTAGGACTTTCAGATTACATCCTTTTAGGATCTATGATCAAAAAATACTCTTTAAGATAACTAGGACAGACTCATAACTAATAGTAATTAATACTATCAACAACTTAGGAAACAGCCACACATATTACCTAAATTTCTAATTCGAATATTCAGCTCTATTGAACACCTTGGAAAGGAAGCTACCAGTGTTTGTAAATAGCCTATGAAATTGCTTAATGAGGGACCGATTGATATACTCCAATAAAAGAGAAAAGGTTTGTGATATCTGCAAATAAATAGATGACCTTAATGAGTCTATAGATGTTCTATTATCCTTATATAACAAAAACTAGGTTTTAATTTTATATTGTTTACATACATATATAATTATATGTATATGTAAGTGGCGCTACATAAATGTAGGAATACACACACATATACTTGCATGTGTGTACCCATATGCATACATACATGTATATATATGTATGTGTTTCCAACTTATTTATAACATTTGTTTAGCAGTAAACTCTCACCTAAGTATCTGGGAAAACTAAAAAAAAGCTTTTTTACAGAAGGTGGGCATTTGACTTAGTAGTTAAGATGCTGGCTGTACCCCATATTGGAGTGCCTGGCTTTGGATCCTGGCTCCACTCCTGATTCCAGGTTCAGTTAACGCATACCCTACAGGGTAGCAGGAGTTGGCTCAAGTAGCTGGGTCTCTGTCATCCACAAGGGTGTCCTGGATCAGATTTCTGGCTCCTGCTTACCGGCTTGACTAGCTGTGGGCATTTGAGAAGTGAACCAGAAGATGGGTACCCTCTGTCTGTTTTCCTCTGTTTCCCTCCCTCCACCCTCCTTTTAAATTAATAAATAATTTTAAAAGGCAAAAGACAGCCATTTTCAGTATCTAGAGATATCCTATTTATTCAGTACCCCCTCTACATAATTAAAGATAAACTCACAGGGGAAGAGGGCATAAAACAAGAGGGAAATGTAGGTACACAATGCAAACTGTTGGGTGTACTGCTAACACAGTAGGTGTTGTAGGAGCATGTAGGGAAAGAGCTGCGTACATAATGCTTTCCGGAGTTAATAGTCATGTCTTACACCATTAACTCATCGATAAGAAGGTAGAAACAGGCTGGCACCACGGCTCAATAGGCTAATCCTCCGCCTAGCGGTGCCGGCACACCGGGTTCTAGTCCCGGTCGGGGCGCCGGATTCTGTCCCGGTTGCCCCTCTTCCAGGCCAGCTCTCTGCTGTGGCCCGGGAAGGCAGTGGAGGATGGCCCAAGTCCTTGGGCCCTGCACCCCAGGGGAGACCAGGAGAAGCACCTGGCTCCTGCCTTCGGATCAGCACGGTGCGCCGGCCGCAGCGCGCCAGCCATGGCAGCCATTGGAGGGTGAACCAACACCAAAAAGGAAGACCTTTCTCTCTGTGTCTCTCTCTCACTGTCCACTCTGCCTGTAAAAAAAAAAAAAAAAAAAAAAAAAAAAAAGAAGAAGGAAAGAAGGTAGAAACAAACTGTACATCAATCAACAGGCACTTGCACTGTATGGATACCTCCTAACAGTTGGGCCAGGAACAAAATATGCTCATCAACATCCCTACAGGCAAGATTTTTAAAATTCTGTATCTGAGTTCATTTTCTGTTACTATAACAAAATGACTGAGGCTCAGTTGTGTTTCTAAAGAAAGAAGTTTATTTAGCTCTCAGTTTTAGGGGCTGAAAGTGCAAATAGCATGAGGACTTAGCAGGGGGTTCTCTGGCTACATGACCTCATGGCAGGTGGTGCGACAGGAAGCCATGCAGAGATTCAGGGCCAGGTTCACTCTTATATGACAATACACTTTCTCATGAGACCTAACTCAGAGATGAGGTTCCTTTTGAGAGCAGCGCCCCAGTGACATTCAATTAGGTTCCACCTCTTAAAGTTCCCACCACCTCCTAACATTTCCACACTGAAGAATAAGCTTCTAACACATGAACCGTTTGAGGACAACTCATATCCAACCCTAGTGCCCATGCACCAAACTGCAGTGTTATCAGTTGTCAGTGTTGTAAACCCACAAATCTATTATAAAAGATGGTCACACAATAAGGACGTGTTGTAATATGACATAAAATAGGATTTCTTGTGTTTTGTACCAGGGGTGGGGAGCCACTTAGAGATTTATAATGTCACTCGCTTGTGGTCCATGCAAAGTTACCAACTTAAAAATTATCCTATTATAGATTTGTCAGATTTTGAGTCCTTCCTACTTGGGCCCTGGAAGTGCCGAACCAAATGATTTTACATGCCTTATGTGGTCCTTGGGCCAGATGTTCCCCATCCCTATTATGTTGAGGCTTCTGAAAAAACAGGTCATGTATCTGTATCTGTATCTGTATCTGTATCTGTATCTGTATCTGTATGTATATAACTATGGAGAATTTAGGATCGGTGCAAAGGCTATAAGAAAATTCAAATTTCAAAATAATTAAAGCCTATTATAAAATGTACCAGAAAGGGAATTATGCTGCTGAAAATCAGATCAGTTAAATATATGAAACTTTAAAAGTATGCAAGATTCAAGAAATAATGAAATAACCAATAAGGAAAACACTGAGAGAGCACAATGTGGTGGTTCCTCAAAAACAACAAAGCTTTGATAATTGAAAAGAATTAACAATAACGGTAGTATTTGAAACAACTCTTATGGAGCCAAAGCAGTGTCTATAATGCATACAGGAAAATACATATTTTTCAATATTACTATCAGATAAATTAGTATTTAAAGGGTGCGCACTATGAAAGGGGGTGAACATCCTTTACAGGGAATATTAGTTTAAAAATCACAAAACTATGTAAGAGCCCATCTTGTGAATGGAAAATAATGTTGCACTGAAATGTAAAGGGACTACGTTAGGCATCGTGGTGCTGGATTCATGCTCACAGCACACAGAGGTATGAAATCTGACAAGGCAGGACACTACCTTTTTAGATCTCACACAGAGAAAACTGATTTTAAACTAGTGCGGATGGGGAGGGGGAATCTAACGCTGTGGTCTGGGCTGAGTTTGGCTTTTACCTGAAGGTTCCTTTCTGAACCCTGAGCTAAGAAAATGAAAGACAAGATTCTCTGAATTTAAGCAAACAGTAACTTCTCCAAGCTTAAATGAAACAAACTTTTTTTTTTTTTTTTTTTTTTAAATGAAACAAACTTGTAAGGATGTATACCACAGGAGAGAAGTTAGAATTTATTTATTAATTTAATTTTTATGTATTTATTTTTGTTTATTTCAAAGGCAGAAACAGAAAGTGAAGAGAGAAAGAGAAAGAGAGGGAGACAGAGAAAGTCTTCCATCACTTATTCACTCTCTAAATGCCTACAACAGCAGGGGCTGGGCCAAGCTAAGGCCAGGGGCTCAGAACTCAACCTGAGTCTCCCATGTTGGTGGCAAGGATTGGACTGCTTGAGCCATCACCTGAGGCCTCCCAGGGTGTGCTTTATCAGGAAGCTGAAATGGGAAGTAGAGGCCAGGATTCAAAGCCAGGCTCTCTGACATAGGATAAGGACATCCTAAGTGGCATCTTAACCACTGTGCCAAACACCCACTCCAGGTGTTAAAATTGAAATCCATTTGAAAAGGGAAACAATTTTAAACCATCAAGGCATTCAGTTGACTCTCTTGAAAGGCCACACAATAAAGTAAGTACTACACTGTAGAATAAGGGCTATGTCAGAAACTAAGAACTAAATTCAGAGTCCTAAAACTCATCCTCAAAAAGGTCAGGAATACCTGCCAGTAATATAACCTGCCTGCCAGAACAAAGCTCACCATGCTTTAGAGCAAGACTGGATTGTCCAGAAGAAACTCTGCAATACATCTTTCATACTACTCAACAATCACCAAACTCTAAAAGATACACAAACAAGCCAAAAACGTGACTCCATAAAACTCAAAGATAATAAATAGAGTCCCACAAATGACTCAGATGTTGAATTTGGCAGAACTTTAAAGGACTTTAAACATGCCTTCTATCTGAGTTAAATATACAGTAGAAAGAAGTGTTCACATGGTAAATTTAGGAAGAAAACTGGAAGTTTAAAAGAAAATAGAAAATTCAGAACAAAAATAAATCCAAACTCTGAAATAAAAAACTTATTAAAAGCACTTAGAAGTTCACTGAGCCCAGTAGAAAGTACAAGTGAACTGAAACTCTGCAAACTGAAGCACACAAAGGAATTGGAATAAAAAATAGTAAAAGGGAGGTGGGTACTGTGGCATAGTGGGTTAAGCTGCCATTTGGGATGCCCACATCACATATGGGTTCAAGTCCAGGCTACTCCACTTCCAATCCAGCTCCTTGCTAATGTGTGTGGGGGTGCAGTGGATGATGGTCCAAGTACTTGAGTCCCTGCCACCCATGTGGTAAACATGGATGGAGTTTCTGGCTCCTGACTTTGGCCTGGCCCAGCCGCAGCTATTATTATTTAGGGAGTAGAACAATGGATGGAGAATCTGTCACTTTGCCTTTCAAATGAATGACTAAATAAATCTTGTTTAAAAATAGAAAACAATATCCAATACTTAGAAAAACAATAAATTATATACTTCAAGTTTAATAGCACTCCAAAAGACACAAGAATGAATGGGAAAATACGCAACAATAGTACAAAACATAAAAATTGATGAGCTATATCAACCCTTAAATGCAAGAACCACAGCAAACTCTAAGCCACAGAAAGTACATTAATGATACCAAAGACAAAACTAAGTTTAGGAAAAATGCATAAATGCTGTTTATTTATAAACTTGTTTCAAGGGAACATACCTGATATTTTTATTTCAGCATGAACTATGTAGAATAAATAATAGGAAATAATGAGGCAAACATTTTTATTATGGATTTTGGAAACGAAATTTGCTAAGTGATCTTCAAGTTCATTCAGCCATTTAAAAAAAAAGATTTACTGATTTATTTGAAAGACAGATGACTGGGAAAGATGAGGGGAGAGACAGAGAGAAATATCAATCTGCTGGTTAACTCACCAAATGGCTGCAACAAATAGGTTTGGGCCAGGCCAAAGCCAGGAGCCAGAAAATCCATCAGAGTTTCCCACACGAGTGGCAGAGACCCAAGTGTCTGGGTCATCTTCCACTGCCTTCCCAGGCAAATTAGCAGGGAACTGGATTGGAAGTGGAGTGGCTGGGACTCCAAACACCACTCTGACACAGGATGCCAGCCTCTCGAGCATTGGCTTAGCTTGCTGCACCGCCATGCTGGCCCTTCATTTGGGCATTCTCGCTGTCCGCAGGGGAGCAAATGAGCGTCCTGAGGACATCTGAAAAAGAAACAGGGAGGGACTGTGTAGAAGCATGGGGTAAGCCTTCATTTATGATGTTGGTCTTCCACATGTTATTGCTGGTCCAAATCCCAGATGCTCCATTTCTGATCCAGCTTCTTGCTAAAACACCTGGGGAATCAGCAGAGGTTACACTAAGCACTTGGGCCCTGGCCACCCACCTGGGAGCTCAGGATGGAGGTCCTTGCTCATGGTTCAGCTTGACCTAACTCTGGCTGTTGTGGACATTTGGGGAGTGAAGCAGTAGAAGTGTCTGTCTGTCCTCCTTCCCCTTCTCTGTTGCTCTACTTTTCAAATACATAAATCTTTTTTAAAAGGGGTGTGTGTGTTAGGGGAGTGATTGTTCAATAATAGAGGTAGAGAATTTTCTTGATTGCTCTCTTCTATGGCCTGGGAAAGCAGTAGAAGATGGCCCAAGTCCTTGGGCCCCTGCAACCATGTAGGAGACCCGGAAGAAGCTCCAGGCTCCTGGCTTTGGATCGGCTCAGCTCTGGCTGCTGCAGCCAATTGGGGAGTGAACCAGTGGATGGAAGACCTTTCTCTCTCTCTCTTCCTCTTTCTCTCTCTGTGTAACTCTTTCAAATAAATAAATCTTAAAAAAAGAAAAAGAAAAAGCAGAGTGAGAGAGAGGGAAGGATTAAGGGATTGAGAAAGATAGAGAGGAGAAACAGAGAGATCTTCCATCCACTGATTCAATCCCCAGATGGCCATACTGGCCAGGGTTGAGACAAGCCAAGGCCAGGAGCTTCATATGTGTCTCCCACATGGGTGACAGGGGCCCAAGTACTTGAACCATCTTCCACTGCTTTTCCAGGCCATACCCAGTGAGCTGGATTGGAAGTGGGGTGCTTGGGACAAAAACCAGTGCCCTAATGGGATCCCAGTGTTGCAGGCAGCAGGTTCACTCACTATTACACAATATCCAGAATTTAACTTTTTCAAGTTCCCACAGGAAGGCTAATGTACAACCAAGGTTGAGATCCATTGCTGAATACTCGGTGGCTGCAGAGCTGCCATAATGAGAAACCAACTTCTGCTTCCATGATTACTGGCTGTCGGGGCTTCCCTGAAGCCAGGAGCAGTGCACTGATACCTTCTTAGGAAAGTAGTTGTGGTCTTTACAGGCACACGTGCAAAGCAGAAGCTAATAGAGCAGATCATTCAGATAGCCTCTCCAGCAGCCATGAGTGCATTTCTGCCTGCTCCTTCACGAATTCCACTTTCCCACCATCGGGGTTACGCTGAGTAATACAAATAAAGAGAGTGCGGTGATGACAGATAGCTTGGAAATCAGTAATATGTGGACTGGCTAAATGAGGCTTTGTTTTTATGCCACTGTACAATCACCATGCAGGCAACGTCCCAAGCAAGCAGCTAGTGCGTAAGACCAAGCTGGAACATATATCATAATTATGCAGTGTTTGTTTTATCCAATGGCATTTTATGTGATCTTTTTGACTCTGTTTAAAGAGAAGCCATGAAACAGATGGATGTCCTGCTGAAAGCTGCCCAGGAGGCCGCCTTCTGAGAGACAAGTGGGAAGCAGAAAGCAGTTTCAAAGTGATGAGGGGGAGGCAGCAGCACAAATCCTATTAACAAATAATGGGATTTGTGCATCCCCTGTACCTCCAAAGAGGAACGTTCCTGCATGCCTTTTCTTATTATTTGTTTTCACTTAAAAGGCTATTAAAACCGTCTCTGCTCTTAGAACAGAGCACATCTTCGCTTTGTGCCCAATATCAGCCACGATAAATAGATTTGAGCTCAGAGATTCGGGGCGCTTTAATTGCCACTGTGCAGTTTTCGCAAGTAATAAAAAGAAAATGCCAACTTTTATGTGTCCCCTTTGATGTGGTCTGTGTATGGTGCCAGCACTTTATTCCCCCAAAGACCCACTCTCTGGGAAAGAACAACTGATCTGATGGTATTGTTTGCCTTTAAAGAAAATCAATAGTCAAACTTGAAAAGTGATATCACTTCAAGTACAACATGGGAGCTTCTTCAACATGTTAAACAGGTATTCCTGGGCAACAGTTTGTGTCACTTGGTTAGAAATGACCTGAAAAGGACATTACATTCATACATGTGATGGGCACTGCCTCAATATACATATTGGGTGGCTTTACCAGTCTGCTCTAGACCCATACAAACTCACAGTTCAGCACTACTGCATGTTGGAAAGACCTTACGTACTTATGTGAGAAATATGGCTTTGAGTTTTGGCCCTTTGTTTCACAAGTTGTGTGACATAAGGTAAATTGCCTAACCAGTCTGTGTCCTGTTCACAAGCATGAAATAATAACAGTATCTTTTCTACCAAAATGCTCAAGGCAAATGTGTGTTATGGAAAAAAACTAATCATGGATGTTTAACAATTTTTACCCCCAAATAAACTTAACTCTTTATTTTATCTGTCTGCAAACTTTTTGCACATCCTCCCCTTATAGTGTTCCTTTATTAATAAATCTAAGTATCTATATGATACTTAAGCTAGCATACTGGAGGCATTCAACACTCATCAGTTATATTTTTTTTTACTCTGCAAAATTTTCTTATTTCATTATATAAGCAATCAGAGAGGCCATGGATCTTTCTGTGTCTTCCAAAAAACTAGTTCTTAATTTTTTATGTGAGCTGTGAGCTTCTTTGAAAATAGGATGAAAACTTTGAATATTTCCTCCTACCCCTAACTGAATGTCTACATTTTACTCTCCATACGAGTCGGTTAAAAACTTCTGCTGTGTGTGAATGAATACTCCCTTTTGCTCCATATCTGAATCTGTACATCTATTTTAGATTACATATTGTGTCTGGGTACTTACTCTTTGATCCATCGTAACTTCTCATGTTATAGAATTGACTTGCTTTGAAGACAAATTGTAAGGAAAAAGAAGTAAGTGGCTGTGGAAAAAAAGAAAACCTCTGTCAGTCATTAACTCTTCTGTCTTGCAAATCCCCTAACAATGATTCTTCAGAAAGTATGTTCATCAGACTTCCAGAGAAGATAATGAGGACTCAATAAGAGGTCACACCCACTGTAGATATGATGCCCATTTACAATGAAGTGTAAAGAGTTTCTCTCACCAAGAAGGAAGGGCAAGCCAATGATTTTCTTAGGACTTGGGGATATTGTTTACTGTCTGTCCTATATGGTAGCAAATTGAAATTCAACGAATGACAGAAACATCACTTGAATTACCAGCCTTCAAAGTCTGATCATTATGCTGGGAATATGTTGTTCTCGGTTGATCAATGTCTTTCTGAGGCCAGAGGCAATTTTTTTGATGTGTGATGCTGTGGTTAAAGGCTTCATTTTTTTGCAGTCACATTCACTTACCAGAATTTCACAATCGTGCAGTTAAAATCACTTAGATTATTTGGTCCATAAAAGACAGGCTTGAGGAATAAACATCACTCTCTAGATATACATGAAAAAAAAAATAAGAACTAAACCAAGAAACAAAAACTGAGAAAAGAGATGCAAACTATAATCATTTGGGGAAAGCACATTTTAGTTCCACATTTCCCTTAACCCTAAAGACCAAGGCTAGTCCTTGCAATGGTATGCTAAGGCTGAGACAAAGTTTTGCCAACTATTATTGTGCATTTAGTTATTTCTCTTCTATTGAATTACTGTATTTTAAATGAGAAGTCTACCTGTACTAGATGAAAATTATAATTTTCAACCAGTTCTTTAAAACATAATAATTTCTATACTTATTAGCCTCATATCTAGAAAGTCTTAGAATATACGTGGAAAGACAGTATGGGATACTTCTTCTGAAAGAGTAAATTTGTGGTGCTTATATAAGGCATAGGTCAAAGATACCCCTCTTTTCTCCCTGATCTTATGTATATATTCTTGTAGGGTTAACTATATTCTGTGATGTTAACAGCTTTAATAATAATACATGCTTATTGGTTTATTTCTCTGTCTTTGTACAAACAAAAACTGAAGTAAATAGAAATTGTTTCCACTATTTATTTTTGTTTAAAGGTTTATTTACTTGAAAGGAAAAGAGAGATAGACAGACAGACAGACAGACAGACACAGACAAAACTGTTTCCATTCCCCAAATGGCTACAATGGCTGGGACTGAGGCAGGTGAAAGCCAGGAGCCAGGAACTCCATCTGGGTGTCCCACATGGGTAAAAAAATCCAAGAATTTGAATTTTCTTCTGATGATTTCCTAAGTAGATTAGCAGGGAGTTGGATCAGAAGCAGGACAGCTCATTGATATGGGCTGCTACAGTTGCAGCTTAACCTGTCACACTGTGTGCCTGCTCCATCCACTATTTCTTTTTAAGAGGGGCTTAGTCTACTAGAAAACGGAAACAAATATATATATATATATATATATATATATATATATATAGTGGTGAATGTGTACCTACCAGTTAATAAACCCATTTCCCATATTGAGATACCTGGGTTCAATTCTGGCCTCTTGCTTTTTACTTTGCTTCCTGTCAAGGCAGACCTTATGGGGCAATGGTAACAACCCAAGTAATTGAGTTCCTGCCACCTACATGGAGAACCTAGATTGAGTTCTGAAATCCTGTCTTTGGCACAGCTCAGCATCAAATGTGCAGGTATTTAAGGAGTAAACCAGCAGACAGGTGTTTTTCTGTCTCTCTGCCTTTCAAATAATTTACAAAATAAGTTATACATAAAGTGAATGCTATTTATAGTCTGTCTAATATGCTATACAGATCCTATTTAGTTATTTTCTCTTTGCTTTCCATCTTGATTTATGAGTCTCTGTTTCTTTAAAATCAAAAAATATAGCTAAAATGCATGAGTTAAATTATGACTTCAAGGGTATCTCATTTGAGCAATTGTCATATAGCATTTGAACCATAGGTGTGCAGCAACGGCAGCATTCATTTGACAATCTTTAGATATTTGGAATGAACTAGGCAATATAGTGAAGAAGAGTAATTGCTTCCTCCTTATGACCATTTTTTTTCTATTTCTCTAAAATATAGTTTAAATAGTTTGCTATTTATACTCAGTTAAGAGATTCAGCTTCTTAATAATTGGCTCATTATCTGAAACAAAACCTCAATATTCTTCCATAATACTTCAGCAGAACCACAGCCGTCTTCAGAATAGATTACATTTGGGGAATAAATTCTTTCTGTGCACCTAACCAGTCATTTGAAGTGCATATCAGGTCAGCCTTCATCAAGTCTGCTACTCCATCTCTTTCTCTTTCATTAATAAAAACTGACATTTCAAATTTCAGTTGCTATGTACCTAAACAGATACCCATTATACAAGCAAAAGAGCAACTATAAAAATATCCTGTTTCCATTCTGCCATGCAGGAGTTTCTGAAAAGCTTTCATTGTATTTGGCTTCCCAAACATAATTGTGATTTTTTTTTCACATTCTCTCAGGCATGCTAATAGCAAGAAGATGGTATTCACCTAACAGATTTAAATTCCACAGAAACATCAGCAGGTGCTCTGATCAGTAATGTGTGATCAGTATTTGACCTTTTGCCTTCCCTGTGGAATTCCATTAATTCTGATATAGATTGGGAAAAGATCTTCCTGCAAAATTTTCTGCATCAACTCAATGGAATTGCACATTTCTTGGATGTGACTTACTTTTCATAGTGATGGTAAGTCCAACTCACAGATACTGAATTCAAAGCATAGCAAAATAAATGTGAAAATAGGTGCAGGAATTACTAGACAGATTGAAAGTAAAAATTTACAAAAATCAATTGTGGAATAAGAAATAATTCCACATTCATCACATGTTCATTTATTCCACAAAATGAATTGCCTTAAAAACATCTGATAATAAAAGAAGTAGGGAAAGGATTTAATGGCAAATTCATGTACTGTACAGTATGGAGGAGGCCACTAGAAAGTAAGTAGAATCATGGTCAGCACCGCGGCTCACTAGGCTAATCCTCCGCCTTGTGACACCGGCACACCGGGTTCTAGTCCTGGTCGGGGCGCCGGATTCTGTCCCGGTTGCCCCTCTTCCAGGCCAGCTCTCTGCTGTGGCCAGGGAGTGCAGTGGAGGATGGCCCAAGTGTTTGGGCCCTGCACCCCATGGGAGACCAGGAGAAGCACCTGGCTCCTGCCATCGGATCAGCTCAGTGCCCCAGCCGCAGCGCGCCGGCCCTGGCGGCCATTGGGAGGGTGAACTAACGGCAAAGGAAGACCTTTCTCTCTGTCTCTCTCACTGTCCACTCTGCCTGTCAAAAAAAAAAAAAAAAAAAAAGAAAAAAAAAAAAAGAAAGAAAGAAAGAAAAAAGAAAGTAAGCAGAATCAGGAGTAAACAGTAAACAGGAGGAAAGACCTGGCTCGGGGGAAATTAGGAGAAGAATGTAATTTATAATAGATCCTGGGAGAATCAGAGGAAATACTTAGGAAGGAGATGGGAATATTTACACTTGAAGGAAGTCAGCAGAAAAGGCACTAATTCAGAGACAACACAGAGCAGAGCATGCTCAAAATACATAAATCATTGAGGATACATATAACACATGGTGTGAATAAGATGTGTGGTAAGGAGGAAAGTCAAGTTGTGCCATGTTGGAACTTGTCTTAAGGCAGTTGGAAACCAGAGACAAAGTTTTAAGCAGAGAAATTCTATGATCAGATTGATAATTTAGAAAAATTGCTTTGTGCATATCATGGTGGTTGATGACGGGGTGAAGAAGAAAAATGTCATCAATTATGAGGCTAGTTCAAATTTCTGGGAAGATAATGGTACAGAATACAATTATGGTAGTGGCAAGATGAATAAAATAGATAAGAGATAAAGGGAATATAACTTGGTCAGTTATGAAAAGCACAGGTTGAGGTAGAAGGAAATAGTAATGCTCATATTTGCCTGAGTTAACAGGTTAGCTGGTGGAGTGACTCAATGAGACGTGGATAAAACATAAAGTTAAAGGGAAATTATAATCAAGTTAGTGACAATGCAATAATCCCATAATCTAGTATCCAGTGTCAGTTGGATACTAAGGTCAGTGGCTCAGGCAGGGAAACTAGGTTGGAAACACAGTTTTGGAAATCAGGAGCACAGAAATGGATGATTCTCCTTAGAGAAAGTGCTCAGTGAGAAGGATGAAAATCAGAACCTTTTTTAATAAGAATGATCCACAGAGCAGGTGTTGTTGCATAGTGGGTTAAGCCAATGCCCACCACGTTAATATCCCATATGATTGTCAGACTGAGTCCCTGATGCCCCACTTCCAATCCAGGTCTTTGCTCATGTGCTAGGGAAGCAGTGGAAGATGGTCCAAGTGATTGGGCACCTGCCACTCATGTGTGAGACATAGATGGAGTTCTGGGCTCCTGGCTTTAGCCTGGCCCAGGTAAGGCCATTGTAGCCACATGGGGAGTTAAATAGCTGATATAAGGTCTCGATGTATCTCTTTCTCTTTCTCTCTCTCTCTCTCTCTCTCTCTCTCTTCCCCTCTCCTCCTCCCTCTCCCTCTGCTTCTCCCTCCTTTCTCTCTTCTCTCCTCTTTTTGCTTCTCTCCTCTCCTCCATCTCTCTCTCTCCACTCCCCCCATAACTCTGCCTTTCAGATAAATCAATTTATTTGTAAAGCAAGAAGAATGACCCAAAAGGGAAATGTATAGGTAAGTGGAGTCAGAAAAGCTAAGGTTATAGCACTTGCGAATAGTCAACAATACCCAATTATAATGAAAGTTTCTTTAGCAATAGGAATAAAGTTGCCAACTGACTAACGACAAAAATATCAATGGTGATTACACTAAGAGCAGTTTCAGTGTCAAGAAGCAAATGGAAAGTAGGGACAGAATGACAGAAATGATGGGCAACACTTCCACAAGTAGATCATCAATGGCCTTGAGGGTTGGCTGACGTGCATGGGTGTGAAGATACTTGACAGGTTGACTGGTGAGTAGTCTAAGCAGTACAGAGAGCATGACACTGTCCATTAAAAGCACCATGAATATTCTTTTGTTGGAACATCCCCATGCAAGCAACTGACCTTGCACTCTCCTCAGCTGTGGATTCAGTCATCAGGGAAGTGCCTGTGGTTGGCAGAGCCTGGGTAACCAACCACATATAAGGATTTATAGGGATATGGCTTCTCTAGCTCTCCCATGGAACATGGGGCTCACAATGTATTCAATTTACTCAAATAGAGGAAGGATGTTCAAAGACAGTGGCCTTAAAATATTTGCTGCATCTTCTTATACATGAGAGTAAAATTGGGCATGTGTTAAAGTGAATCAGAAGTAAATGCTAGTTTAGCAATTATGCTAAAGGAAGTTAAATCTAGCTTGGAAGGTATTGAATATGAAGCTTGATTTCCAGAAAAAGAAAGTTAACTGTAAGGATAGATAAAGTTCAGTAATATGTTAAAGGATTAGCACTCCTCTGGTTGGAAATTATGGTTAAAAGTATGAGTGTGTGTGGTTCCAAGAATGGACAAAGTGATAATATTAAAGAACACTTTAGTTTAAGGGACTGGGTAAAGAAAAATAGAATTCAGGCCAAAATACTGTGAGAAAAAGGATAAATCTATATCAAAACCCCAAAAGCTGAATTTTATGATAGATTAATGGTTAAAAGTACAAATGGAGTAGTCAAATAAGGAGGGGCAAATTTGGATCTCAAGAAGTTATCGGTGATCTTAGAGAAATAATCTTCATTGGAACACTAAAAAGTAAATAGTGCTTGGGCTTAGAGTGCTTCTAAGTAGTACAATCCATGCCAGTATTTAAAATTAAAGAATGTTTATATGAGTAAATGCCAATGAAAAATCAGCAGGAGGGATTCGGAGAAATCTGGGATATTCACGAATGGTGATGCAAGTGTTCCCGTGTAAAGAACGGGTGGAGTGAGTAGAAGTTCTCAGACTTCTATATAGTCTAAGTAAGGCTCATCAGAGGCCTTAGGAGTTCTTTACGCCAACCATGGCCATCATAGGAATCTCGTGAATTCAAAGAAGGATCCTGTATAAGTATCTGTATTGCACTCAGTCACCGCTTAAGAACACTCATAGGAAACTTGAGCTGTTAGCAACTGTGGCAATGGATTTCCTACCACACTGCTTGCAAACCTTAGTTTTCCTTCATGGAGGTGGAGTTCAGCCAGACAAATTTTCATGGATAACACATCAAAGAAGAATGAGATATGTGGTGAAATTGGCAGTAAGGCATATCTAAAAGTAAAGCAAAGGTGATCAATGAGAAAATTGTGTAAGAAGATAGAGCAGTCAAAATTCCCTATAATTGAGTCACGTGATCTATGTTATTTATTAGGATGCTGGAGATGTTAGAAGGTTTACAATTGCTTTTTTATTGCATACAAGGTATACTAGTTATACATAAATATTAGCAGATACTTGATAAACTATAATTTTTGGAAGAGCAGGACTCAGAATGAGGAAGAGAGATAGTTTAACCTCAAACATCAACATGAGAAAAATATAGAAGGTGAAATACTGAGATATTTTAAAAGGAGAGGAAGGAAAATAAATTGGATTCTTAAAATTAGGAAGCAAACTGTGGATATGATGAGATTGCAGCTTAAGCCAAGACAAAAAAAATATCTCCTGGTAATATTAGGGAGACTTACTTGGCCATTGATTTCTATGAAGTCACACATACAGAGTTATCAAATGTGCTTCGAATGGTATGTGATTCTCCAGAATGGTTCAAAATAGCCTGGGGACTTCAGGAGGAGGATTAATAAGCTGAGAAGAGAAGATAATTAGGAAAATTATTCTAAAATTATATTGAATAAAAATGAAATAACTCTAAATATGAGAAGGCGAGAGAAAGGGTAACTGTAATGGCAAACTCTCAATAGTACAAATCTAGGAGTTTAAATAATACAAAATTATTTCCTTTTAAGGACCTTTTGTTCTTTTTCTTTCTTTTCTACGGTATTTTTCAATATAATTTTTTCTTGGATACAGTAAACTTTTTCTCTTAGAAGAGACAGTGTTTTGAAATTTTGATACATGAGCCTAAGGGAAACACACATGCTATCCACCTACTACCCCTTCATTAGGTTACCTACAAATCATCAGAATGTAGGTAAGAAAAGAAACTGAGCCACTTGAGTCCATAAAGGTGGTTTATACTGTATCATATGGCTACAGATAGGCAGGCAACAGTCATTATTTCACTGGCAGAGTCAAGAAGTGATTTTGCATGCATCATAAACAAAGTAGAACAGATTTTTCTCCTATGGTGATGATTAAGACTTGGAACCCAAACACTTCATAAATTAATACAGATTCTCAGTTTCTTTTTATCAGTGAGTCCCGTAACGAGTGAGAATGGTGTCTTTATTCATTTTCACATTGACATAGTGCATTCTCATTGACCGCTAATTACCTTGTGCCAGCTGCTGTACTAAGAAGGTGATCAGATCGCCCCAGTCTCCACCTTGGTGACTTTTACCTTTTATTGGAGCTTGCTGCTCAAAGTGTGATTCCCAGACTTGCAGTATCTGCAATACCTGGGAGGAACTCCTTGAAATACAAAATGTGAGACTACCAGGATCCACCAAGTCTAGATCTGCATTCTAATGAAAATCCTGAATGATTTAAATGTAGAGAAATGTTTGCTAAGCACTGTTTAGCAAATACTATCTGGTCAGAAAATATTAGAGTGTTACAGTACACCTATAAGGACATTCAGGGCACCAGGGACACACACAGGAAGAGTACCTGACTCAGACGTAGGTGCCAGGAAAAGTACTCATCAACCTTTTACTCTTGAAGCTTCTTTATAGGAGGACTCTGACAGTTCAAAATGCGCATCAGCAGGGAGGGCCACACTGGTAAATACTCCCTAGCCCACTGTGGCAGTCTCTTGCATTCTTGGCAATTTATCAGATGTACACTAAAATGTTGCAGCTTTTAAACATCATTCTAGGTTACCTTCATCACTCATTCTGCTTTTATGTATATTTTACCTGATGGTTGTGTCACTCTACAACTTTTTTATTTCAGTTTTTGCAACATGCAGCCTGTTTGAAGTGACTTTTAGGATGTTTGTCTTCTGATTGTCTTTAGAAAGTGACTTTATGTTCCTCAGAACTTGCAAACTAGTAAAGGCTTCTGGAAGGTCAGCTTCCAAGGTTCTTGCCCCCTTTCCTATACTTCCTGCCCAGATTCAGGTCTAGAACCCATTGTAGTCACCTCTGGCAGTAAACAAGTTTGGTTTTTGTTTTCTCCAATTCTTTGATATCTCCATGGATGAATGTGGTAACAATATTAGTGTAATAGTGCTTTGGTAAAGATCACTACTACTACTGGCAATGGTGATAATGGTCATTATTAATGCTCACATGGATAGAGCATTTTTGTATGCCAGGCCTTTCGCTAATTTCCTTATATCCATTTCCATCTCATGCCCAAATGAAGTTAAAACATAATTATTAACCCAAATTTTAAAAAATATTTTATTTACTTGAGAGGCCGTATTACAGACAGAGAGAAGCAGAGAGAGAAAAAGGTCTTGCATCTGCTCATTCAAGCCTCAAATGGCCACAATGGCCAGAACTGGGCTGATCGGAAGCCAGGTACTGGGAGCCTCTTCTGGGTCCACCACACGGGTGCAGAGGTCGAAGCACTTGGCCCATCCTCCACTGCTTTCCCAGGTCATAAGCAGAGAGCTGGATCAGAACAGTAGCAGCAGAGACAGGAACCGGTGCCCATATGGGATGACAGTGCCATAGACAGAGGCCCAGCCTGTTATGCAAAAGTGCTAGCCCCAATAACCCAATTTTATCGTTGCAAAATCAATGCCCAGAGAGAATAAATGCATTGCTCCATATCACAAAACAAAGCCTGATAATCACACCTGAATTTCACAACTTGATACTTATGCTTTTATCATCCTGAGGAAGACTTGGGGAACAAAAGGAGCATGGCAATGACATTAGCACTTGTGTTATAACAGAAAAAATTCACTGTGGCCAGCATTGTGGCAAAGGAGGTAAGGCTGCTGTCTGTGACTTTAGCATTCCCCATGGGCATTGGTTCAATTTCCAGACAATCCACTTCCAATCCAGCTTCCTATAATGTGCCAGGAAAAGCAGCAGATGGCCGAAGTCCTTGGGCTGCTACATCCACATGGGAGACCCAGATGAAGCTCCTGGCTTCATCCTGGCCTTGCCTTGGTCATTGCGGCCATTTAGGGAGTGAACCAGTAAATGGACAATATTTCTCTCTCTCTTTCTTTTTCTCTGTCACTCATTCAAATAAATATTTTTAAAATGGAAGTGCTATATTGATGTTCACATTTAAAAAATACAAAAAATCATTCAAGAAATAACATCTTTTTTTAAAAGATTTATTTTATTTATTTGAAAGTCAGAATTACAGAGAGAGGTAGAGACAGAGAAAGAGGTCTTCCATCCGCTGGTTCACTCCCCAGATGGCCGCATTGGCTGGAGTTGCGCTGGTCCAAAGCCAGGAGCCAGGAGCTTCTTCCAGGTCTCCCACACGGGTGCAGGGGCCCAAGGACTTGGGCCATCCTTGACTGCTACCGCAGGCCACAGCAGAGAGCTGGATCAGAAGAGGAGCAGCCAAGACTTGAACCAGTGCTCATATGGGATGATGGTGTTTCAGGCCAGGGCTTTAACCCGGTGCACCATAGTGTCGGCCCCAGAAATAACATCTTTTTTAAACCTATGAAAATTTCTGTACTTCTTTTAGATCTTGAGGATTTCAGTTCATTTAAAATTTTATAAAGATAAAATTATCTTTAGGAAAGAAAGTTACTGCAGTTCTAGTCAATGACCCCCCAGTAAAGACAGGGTTCCCAGCTCTTCTGTGTTTTAGCTTCTGGGTCTTCAGCAAACCCAGGGCCATTCTGCTGTGGGGATATTCCATATCACTTCCCTTTCTCCCAGCCGCCTGATCTGTTTGGAAAATGTACCACCTTAAGTACCACATTTGTCTGAATTCCTAGCAATGAAATCACTATGTGTTTTTTCATGCTTCTCTTCCAGCACTTCTAATAGAGACTAGTGCATTGATTGCAGCTGGTGAACGGTCCGATATGCCCAGACCAAGCATAGTTTTGTTGATTTACTTGGCTGCTGATTTCTCAAATCTGTTTCAATCTCTACGCTTTACTTAAGCAATAAAGATTGATAAAGTGATGGTGAGGGTGACTCTCAGGGACTAACAAAGATTTATGGAAAAAATAGAAGTCAGGGAAGCTTTGCCCCCCAAGGAGCACAACAATAACTTTTCTATACAGAATTGAATAGAATTCAGACTGACAAACCAAAGTGGCCAGTGAGAAAAGGGGCTTGGCTGGATTCCATTGATGTGACCTTGACATCCTTGACATCAGGGAGGACCAAACTAAAGGGCTATTTCCAATCTGAATTCTCCATTGAATATGCCTCAATCTTTTCAAAATTCAGACTGGTGAAACTATATCACACAAAACACTCTCTGCATATAATGAAAACAATGCCTGTTTTATTTCTGATATTCACTATATTTTTCAGAGCATTGGTAACAGATTGAAAGAAGGAGACCCAGCTGTGCTTTTTTTTCCCTATATCTTCCCCAATTGCACAGGAGAATGTTGTGTAAGACCATGAGCAAGTCCATGACACCTAGATAGCAAGAAAATAAGTAAAGGATGGAATGAAAACACAGAGGTGTAAAAGAAAGGAAATATTGATCTTACAAAAGATCTTTGTCCCCCAGAAGTTCTTTGATTTAAGCTATTGAAGAAACTGAAAACCTTTTCTCTAAAGCCCACTACTGGAATGAACGCATGTGTATTTAACAAATCTGGAATTTTATAATGTGCTTCACAGCTGGGACTAGGCTCAAGTGCTCCATCAGTATGGACAATGCCGTTGAGTTCAACATCTCCACCATAGCAAGAGTCTTAAATAGTGCCTTCCTTGCCTGTTTAATCCTTTCTGGTGCAATTTTCCTTTGGTAGGCTACAAATAGTTTTGCATTCCTTTTATATGAAAGGGTCTTCAAAAAGTTCATGGAAATGGGTATTACAAAAAGTATACAGATTTAAAATTTATTTGCACTATTTATGATGAACTTTTTTTGAATACCCTTGTTATCAGCATCATGTGATATCTTTAGGGTAACCAAAAAGCTTCAAAAAGAAAATACATTTCTCTTAGTATTGATGATGTCAGCATTGGAACTCATCAGAAAGCAGTTGCCTTGTAAGTTTAACATAAGATGTTCCTGTTTAGACACTGCCAAGGTTGTAGTGTTTTTCAACCTGTAAAATGTTTTCTCTTCCAGAGATATTTTTTTTGGAACTTAACCCCCAAATTCCTTCCAGCAGTAGCCCTCCTTGCAGCATTCTCTCTTTGTGTTTTCTTGTCCTGTTTTCCTTTCAAAAATGTCCCCTGACAAATGTGAAAAGTCCACTGCAACCCCTTACCTCCTTTATATTTTACTTAACAAAGAAATCAGACCTTATGATACTTATCTTAAAGGTGGGATAAATGATAGTAAGAGTTATGCATTCTGTTATTACAATTCTAATCTATAACTCTGACTTCTAAATCCCAAAGGCTTAATGCATATTTACTTTCCTCAACAATGAAACCTTCATATCTGCCATTGGTGTATGCTCATAAAAACACCCTCCAATTATTGCTTTTCTTCCTTGGTCCATGTCTCTCCCTCTGTGGTTGATAATACTTCAAATCAAAAAGCAATCAGAATAATGAGCTGCCACCAGTTGGAGTCATCGTTGGTGCTATATATTGTCAAAGATTGTTCACACTAATCAACTAATAATGACATTGCTGCTTCCATCATGCTAAACAAAATTCCCTCCGTTGTGCAACACAATTACTACTAATAACCTCTGAAACCTTTGCATGTTTAAGGAGACTGCTCCAGAGATCATCTGGAGACCTATCAGAGAACAAGCCAGGGAAGACCGAATCTACCAGATGGAGATTACTGTTTTGTAATTAACTAGACATTGCTCCTTTGGGCTCATAACATTTCCTAACATCGTGAGGCATTTCCTTTAGCATAATGATTCATCTATATTAATATATTAGATTGGGAGTAGCTAGGAGATGGTGTTAAATATTAAACATTTCATACATGAATTATATTATTAATAGCCATTCTTTTGTTTTAAAAAAGGCATGCTAAAGTGACACTCAGTAAACAAATTTAGAGGCATTAATATTAAAGGAGAGCCAAAGAATTCAGACTCATGACAGAAAGCGCATTTGTTCATTCCTCAAGGGAGATACACCTTCATGATTATTAATGTGGTAGTTAAGGATTTATTTTGAAATGGAAAAGCTGAAAATACCTTGAGTGGAGCTAGATGAGGAGTCACACTATCAAAGCACCGAGATTCACCACTTAGAGAATGTTCTCTTCCCCTGTGGGTACCAGGCTGCTTGGAGGTATGAGGTTAGATGACAAATGAGCCAGGACATCCACTGTGACACCAACATTGTACATCTTGTTTTGGGAAATATTTAAGAAGAGGGAGGAACTCTCTCAGAGGTGATAAGATTTTCATTAGGTAAAAAAGCCATCCCTCCATTTGTCTCTGTTAAAATTTGTGGTGAAAAGCATAAAAACACATTCAGGTTCAAGTTCAGTGGTTTCTGACAGGCTGACAGACAGCTGCGTTTTGCTGGTTTTGAAATGCAGATTTGGCAGTGATATAATGTGGCATCGTTATTTCAGGCCTTATAAGGCATTTTTGTCTATGTGACAGCAGGTTGCCTCAAGGTCGATTTACTAATAGTCCAAGGTGAGGGCCTGTGTCATGTGTGAGACTCTACATTGTTAATTACCTCCTTAATAATGGCCAAGAATTTCCCATATCTTAGTCATGATTACTTGATATGTTTTACAGAAATTGCTAACTTAACTGTCAAAATTGTGCCTCAAGGGGAAAATTTTAAGTTAAACAATGTTGTCCCAAAGAAAATCAAATTCGAGATAGTAGAAAGATGTCTGAAACATACCTGTTTTACTAAAGGCATTTACTAAGGATCTGGACACTGGTGCTTTAATTGAATTGTCACATGCGCTTCTTTGCAGCAAGCATAAAGGGAATTATATCTTCCCTGGAGATAAGAAAGCAAGCCTGGGCAGTCTTGCCATAGGACTCTGCAGCTCAAACTGTAGCCCCTGCACCGGCAGCCTGCGCATCTTCAGGGAGCTTGTCAGAAATGCAGAATCTCACAATCCTACTGAGTTCAAATTGTATTCCAAAAAAAACCTGAGATTGCTATGCACCCAAGTTTGATCATCACTCCCCTGGGACAATAACCAATACGTACTAGAACTTGCTTTCAAATCTAGCTTAGTTTAGCAATATATATACCCCATACTCTTTTTAGTAAGTCACACTGTTACCAAATGTGTTGTCATGCTGTACTTGTAAAAATTTGCCTTATTAATATTTGTGGGTTTTTTTGTTTGTTTGTTTGTTTTATTTGAGAGGCAGAGAGAGAGAGAAAGAGAGCAAGAGTGAGAGCAATGCTCCCACCCACTGGTTTAGTTCTTAAATGCTTGCAACAGCCAGGTCTGGTCAGGCAAAAGCCAGAAGTAAGGAACTCGGTCTCAGTGGATGGCAGGGACTCAGGTACTTGAGCCTTATCTCCTCCTGCCCAGGGTGCACAGTAACAAGAAGCTGGAATCATGCACTGAGCCAGGACTTGAACCCATACCCTCTGGCATGGATGCAGCTATCCTAATCAGTGTCTCAACCATGTCAAATGCTCTCTGTGAAATCTGCTTTGAACTAAAGCACATCACACAGGGTCTAGGCTAGTTGAAGGCTAAATCTTGTCAGGTCCTTCATTCTCCAACACTAAATTTTGATGCTACTGTTATCTCAGGTCAATGAAAACAGTCAGACTTAGGAAGTAGGGGTATAATGTACAGCTTTAGCAGGTCACTGCATGTGTAGGGGTCATTCAATGTGAGTCAGGGACATGATGATAAACACAAAGAATTGAAATGTTGGGGCTGCCACTGTTGTGCAGTAGGTTAAAGCACTGGCCTTGAGTGCTGGCATCCCATGTGGGTGCTGGTTCAACTCCTGCTGCTCCTCTTCCAACCCAGCTCTCTGCTCTGGCCTGGGAAAACAGGGGAAGATGGCCCAAGACCTTGGGCCTCTATACCGACATGGGAGACCAGGAAGAAACTCATGGCTACTGCCTTCAGACTGGCGCAGCTCCGGCCATTGCGGCCATCGGGGAATGAACCAGCGGGTGGAAGATTGCTCTCTCTGTCTCCGCCTCTCTCTGTAACTCTGTCTTTCAAATAAATAAAATAAATCTTTAAAAAATATTTTATGTTACTACTTTGATGAATGCATATAGGAGATAATTAACCACTGAATCCATGAAAAGTTCCTGATAGGTCGACAGTCATTATGGTGCAGCTGACACTTTATTATACCAAATACAGTACGGTCATTCTTTCCCCTGCTCTTTCGGCTTTGCTCTCTATTTTGTTCCATTTGTTTATAAAATTGGAAAATGTTCCCCACACCTATTTACATACAGTTCTAAAAGTTTAGCTAGGTGATGTTAAAAGTCATTCTCACAGATGTTATATGTTTTTAAATGGTGGCTTTCACTTAAAAATGTGCATAATGCCAGTAAAACACCTTATTCAAGAATATGCCTAGAATGGATCAAATATTCTCCAGTTGTTATCTTGTGTTACAGCCAAAATATGATTTGTCACCATATCTTAGAATTTCTTAAAAGACAATTAAGCTTTGTTCACATAAAGTTCATACTACTATTTATGATTTCAAGTATCTAGCTCTGTCATCTCAATAATTGCAAGGAATTTTTTTTGCAATTAAACCATACTGGGTCCCCAAATTACATAGGTTCAGAAGGAAAAAACTCAAATTCATCCCCAACTTGAACTCAAAGCTCATCTTCTCCCATGCTGACCTTTGCAAGAGCTTTCTGCCTTGGATCCGGCTCTCTGCAGCCGGCTCATACTCTAAAGTCACTCAAGCTCTCATTCTTCTGCTGGTCCTTTTCAGAAACTCAGCTTCACACAAGGACTTCTCTGCCATTTCCCTCGTTACCGCGCTCTGCACCTGCCACTTCTATTTCTGTTGGATCACAGTTGATTTTATTCAGGTATGTCTCATCTGCTTCTCCTATATAGGGAATAAATTCCATTAAGGGCAGAAACTCTTTTGATCATTCACAATACTATATATGGGCTTATTCTTACTTATTTATTAAAAAGAGATTCCTACAGATAGGAATGGTGCTTATATCACACAAAATTAAGGTGGTTCTTTTTGTGCTTATTTAGAAAACACTAGACATCTCTCTTCTGTCCTGTTATCAGGCTCTTAGAATATACACTAAAAATGGTAATTAACTGCTTTAAAAAGGTACAATTTCCAAGCCATGTAGGATGGAGAAAGGGGTTAGAATTATGACTTTCTACGTGATTGTTTCCATGACTTGAGCAAAATGTCTTAACATCTTCACCTGCCAAAATGCCTTATGTACACTTTATATATGGACTTTTTTGGATGTTAAATGAATTCAGGCAGCTTGTGCCAGCTTAAACCAATGCACCACATTGCTAACCCCACAAAACTTATCTTGATCAAAGATGAAAGTTTCAAGTAAGCTAGAAAAAGTCTGGTTGATGCCATTTAATTCATTGTTATTATGAGACATAGATAGTGTTAGATAATTTAAATAATAATGCTTGTTGTAATTGTCTTAACACATTTGAATTTGTATAGTAATATTACAAAGTTCTAATAGTCAACTTTATAGGTGAGGAACTGAGAGTTTAAGTGACTTGCTCAATATCATAATCCTAAAGAAATTAATGAAGCAAGGCTTACAGAGTTTAAAAATTCAAGCAGTATTATTTCTGCCTTTCTGCTTCCTACTGTTGCTTTAAACCTTCTCTGTGGATACAGTCCTTCTATTGTCCTAGGAAAGTAACAAGATGTTCTAGTAACCAATCCAGAGCCATTGGTTTTAAAATTAGTTTAATTTATTAATTAAAAATGCTCATTCTGAAAGACTTGGCTTAAGGGTTAAAATGTCAGTTAAGACACTCACCTCCCACATCACAGTATCTGGGCTCAAGACCTGTTTCCTCCCCCAGTTCCAGCTTCCTCTTCATGCAGACCTGAAGAGGCAATGTGATGGCTTCAGTGGTTGAGTTCCTACCACTTACATGGGAGAGCAGGACTGGTTCCTGGATCCTGGTTTCAGCTTCCTGCCATTGAGGACTTACCGAGAGTGGACCTCTGTCTCCCCCTGTCCCTGGAGTCAGGTCTTGAACCCAAGGACTCCAATATGGGATGTGGGTGTCTCAAGTAGCATCTTAACTGCTACACCGACCAGCTGCCCCCCAATATGGCCTCTTGAGGCAATCAAGGGACAGGTAAACAGGAGGTAAATGAAACTGCTACTAGCTTTAATAAAGCATACTGTTCCTTCAGAAACATTTTATTAAAGATTTATTTTATTAACTTGAAAGTAGAGTGACAGAGAGTGAGGGAGAGACACAGAAAGAGAAAGAAAACTTCCATCTACTGATTCACTTCCCAAACAGCTGCAATGGCCAGGGCTGGGACAGACCTAAGCCAGGATCCAGGAACTCCATTCTGGTGTCCCAAGACCTTGGAATATATTCTGCTGTTTCCTCAGGTGCATTAACAAGGAGCTGGATTGGAAGTGGAACAATCAGAACCTGAACCAATGTTCTGATATGCGATACTAGTGTAACAAACAGTGGTTCAATCTTCAGTGCTACAATGCAAGCTCCTATAAACTTTTTTCATAAGCAAAAGGAATATACTTGAAGATGATTATATGCATAGTAAATAGATAAAACAGTAATATAGTCATTTGTTATCAAGTAATATGTATGCGTTTTATTTTTTAAAATATTTTATTTTTTGAGATACCAGTTTTTTTTACCATCATATTAGCAGCTTTATTGCATCACAATGGAAGTCTATGACATGAAAATTAATTATGATTTTAGAATTGTTGGTTGTGTTGTCATAATAGTTGTATAACATTTCTTTTTTTAACTTTTATTTAATGAATATAAATTTCCAAAGTACAGCTTATGGATTACAATGGCTTCCCCCCATAATGTCCATCCCACCCGCAACCCTCCCCTTTCTCACTCCCTCTCCCCTTCCATTCACATCAAGATTCATTTTCGATTCTCTTTATATACAGAAGATCAGTGTAGCATACATTAAGTAAAGATTTCAACAGTTTGCTCCCACACAGAAACATAAAGTGAAAAATACTGTTTGAGTACTAGTTATAGCATTAAGTCTCAATGTACAGCACACTAAGGACAAAGATCCTACATGAGGAGTAAGTGCACACTGACTCCTGTTGTTGACTTAACAAATTGACACTCTTGTTTATGGCCTCAGTAATCACCCTAGGCTCTTGTCATGAGCTGCCAAGGCTATGGAAGCCCCCTGAGTTCACTGACTCTGATCATTTTTAGACAAGGCCATGGTCAAAGTGGAAGTTCTCTCCTCCCTTCAGAGAAAGGTACCTCCTTCTTTGATGACCCATTCTTTCCACTGGGATCTCACTCGTGGAGATCTTTCATTTAGGTTTTTTTTTCCCCCAGAGTGTCTTGGCTTTCCATGCCTGAAATACTCTCATGGGCATTTCAGCCGGATCCGCATGCCTTAAGGGCTGATTATGAGGCCAGAGTGCTGTTAGGACATTTGCCATTCTATGGGTCTGCTGTGTATCTCACTTCCCATGTTGGATCATTCTCTCCCTTTTTGATTCTATCAGCTAGTATTTGCAGACACTATTCTTGTTTATGCAATCCCTTTGGTTCTTAGTCCTATCATTACGATCAATTGTGAACAGAAATTGATCACTGGGACTAGTGAGATGGCATTGGTACATGCCACCTTGATGGGATTGAATTCGAATCCCCTGGTTTGTTTCTAACTCTACTGTTTGAGGTAAGTCAGCTTGAGCATGTCCCGAATTGCAAATCTCTTCGCTCTCTTATTCCCACTAATATTTAACAGCAAACACTTTTCAGTTAAGTTTCAGCACTTAAGAAGAATTGTGTATTGATTACAGTATTCAACCAAAAGTGTTAAGTAGAACAAACAAACAAAAAATACTAAGAGAGATAACATATTAAGCTGCTCATCAACAGTCAGGGTGAGGGCTGATCAAGTCACCGTTTCTCATAGTGTTCATTTCACTTTAACAGGTTTCCTTTTTGGTGCTCAGTTAGTTGTCACCTATCAAGGAGAACAAGTGGTATTTGTCCCTTTGGGATTGGCTTATTTCACTCAACATAATGTTTTCCAAATTCCTAACAGGGATCACTTTTCAGTTAAAGTTTAAACACCTAAGAAGAATTGTGTGTTAATTACAGAGTCCAACCAATGGTACTAGAACAAAAAAAAAAAATACTAAAATGGATAAAGTATTACATTGTACATCAACAGTCAGGACAAGAGCTGATCAAGTCACTGTTTCTCATAGTGTCCATTTCACTTCAACAAGTTTCCCCTTTGGTGCTCAGTTAGTTGTCGCCGATCAGGGAGAACATATGATATTTGTCCCTTTGTGACTGGCTTAATTCACTCAGCATGATGTTTTCCAAATTCCTCCATCTTGTTGCAAATGACTGGGTTTCGTTGTTTTTGACTGCTGTATAGTATTCTATAGAGTACATGTCCTCGTTTTAATTTACATTATAGTTAAAGTCTTACTGATTGTACTAAATAAAGAACTCAACAAATAAAATGATTTATTTTCATCTACTTGAAAGGCAGAGAGAGAGAGAGAGAGAGAACTTCCATCTTCTGATTCATTCCTCAAATGTCCCCAATAGCCAGGGCTGGAACAGACCAAAGCCAGAGTCTAGAACTACATCTGAGTCTCCTATTTAGGTGACAGGGTCCCAAGCAGAACAGCCCTGATCTGCTACCTCCCAGGATCATTCATCAGGAATCTGAATTAGAAGTACAGTATCCAGAACTCAAACTTGCACCCCTGACATGGGGTGTGGAAATCCTAAGTGGTGGCTTAACACCCTGCACCACAATGCCAATCCCTATGCTAGACTTTAATATGACTGAAGGTACAGTATGTTTGTTTATATCAGCATTGTCACAAACACGTGAGTTATGCTTTGCAGTAGGATGTTAGGATGGCTATCACATCACTAAGCAACAAGAGGTTTGAAAACCACACTATAATTTTATGAGACTAACCATTGTTCTACTTGTGGTCCATTATTGATTGAAGCCTCATTATGTGCCTTCTAATGACTTAAGCTTACAGCAAACTCTTGCTTCTGATTGCAGACTTTCTCACTAAGTTTAAGGTCGAAGACAGGTATCTGCTCCATCTCCTGTGTGGAGTGGGTGGTGGGGAAGCAGTGAAGGTGAGGTAAAGATTAGCTATTATGAATATGTCAACAGCTTTAACCAAAATTATGTTAATAAGAGTTCCCTTTACCACCCCTCCCTGACAATCATACTCAGTCACTTCCATAACCTTGGCCTGAATGGGCTAATCAAAGAGTTGCTAAGCTATTTTAAGGGTAAATCTTTGCAAAATATAACCCTATGTGGCGGAATGCAAAATTTAAGCTGCGGAGTTTAAATTAAATCTGTGTCTGTCTATGGTCATGATCTTTGTGCTTCATAGAAGGAATTGGGTGAAAGGACAATTTCAGTCAGCCCCTCAGTTTGGGTTCAGAATTATTTTACAGTGATTTCTGCAAAAAATGGACCATTTAGCAAGCTAAAGAAAGCAGTAGTGATTCATTTCTTGTATCTCTGGTCAAATCCAGTTATATTTTCTTTTTAGTGGCTTCTCTATATAACTAGATACAATGCATTCTTTAAAGGGGGATCAATGACAGGGATTGCAATAATATAATCCTCAAGTAAAGGATTTTAGAGTATAAAAACTACAAAAAGACAAAAGCTAGAAAACATCTAAATTAGACAATGATATAGGAAAATTGGCTGCATTCTTGAGAAGGTGCCATATCTTTCCATCTATAGCTGTGGCAGAAAAAAAATCCACAAAAAAAGTAAACAAAATGATGCACTTAGAGTTTTTTTTTCACTATTCAGGGAAACATTTATTCCCTTCTTATGTAATCTAAATGGCAAATGCCAGAAGGAGTTAAGAATAGAATAAGTAATAATACAAAAATTTCATTGGAACTCCTGAAAGCTACCAATTTATTAAAGTATCAGTTGACATAATGAATAAAAGAAATAAAGTATATTGAATAAAAGGAATAAAGTATATATAAGGAGAGAAAGATAAAATAAAATGACATTTATATACACTTTTAACAATTAAGAAAAAATAATGACACCATTTAAACAGTAAAACTTTTGAGAGTTGGATCACCATTTACTCCAGGACACCCTTTGATATATTTCCCTTTGGCGTGCTTAAATTATTTGCTGATACATCATTATGGATAGGTGAAACTTTAATACCATGGAAATAATTTATGATAATTCTGCAAAATATACACTGTGTTAAGTACCTGAAAATTATATACATACATACATACACACACACACGCACATATAAATATATGTATAGATGTAATCTGCACTTGACTTTTATAGATCTATTGCCTATAGTGTTAAATTTAGAAGAATTTAGTTTAAGAATTAGAAATGTTGAACCCTCAATACAATACGCCTTCTCCCCACACTTTTGTGGTTTTATATGTAGGAGTTTTATCAAGTTATTTTTGAAACTACAAGAACCATTGCTAAATGCTTCCAGCAGGGGAGGGGAAAAGCCAGCATTCTGAAATATGTATAGAGTCTTTTCTTCTGTCTTCAAGAAAAATTAACTCACCAGAGCTCAGCCCATTTGGAAGCAGACATGTACCCAATTCCTGTCTTACATAGCAGGAAAAAGAATCTTACAATCAGCTGTCAAGGTTACAGCCCAGGAACGCAGATCTACAAAAGGATGGAGGCATAATCATAACGCTCAAGAATGCTTTCTGCCCCTGACTACCATCTCAACAATTGTCCAACACCAACAATTCTCCAGTATTAAAAAAAAAAAAAAAGATCCAACTAAAACAAATTGCAAGGCTCATATGCTATTTAATAAGGATTTTCTTGGAAAACCCAAAGACAATAGGACTGACAAAAGTCACCAGAGAAAAACTGAAGCCTCAGACACTGATAGTTATTACAAAAAGGAAACAATTTCTGAAAAAATATAATTAAATCATCACACAGGTTCAGTTCCTATTAGCTTAAAGCATTTTGTCCAGCTTCTAGAAGTCATGCCAAAAGGCTAAAGAATACACACTCTGAAGAGAAAAAATAAGAAGAAATCTCAGATATTGCAGAGAATCTGGAAGGAGCAGACTAAGAATTTCAAATAACGGAGTAATATGGTGAAGCTGCGTAAGGGAAAGCTGACAGCGTGCAGTAACAAAACGGAAAAGTAAGCAAGAAGGTAACTCTAATAGGATAAAAAGGAAATGGTACGAGTCAAAAACACTGTGGCAAAAGTGATGACCGCCTGCTAGTAGACTAAACACTGCCTAAGAAGCCATCAGTGAGCACTATATGACATTGGAAACATACAAATAAAATGCCAAGTGATTCAAGAATGGAAAAGAGAGAGTTGCCAAGAACTGTGGGTCAATTATAGAAGGCGCTATTTACATGAAATGGGAATGCTGGAAGGACAAGACAGAGAAAGAAGAGTAGAAACATTTTGAGTAATAATGACAGAATTTTTCAAAGAATTGACAGACACTAGACCACAGATCCAGGAATCTCAAAGAACACTGAGATTTAAAACAAATAAATAAACAAAAAACTACTAGGTATATCAAAACTGCACAAAACACAAAGAGAAAGGCTTAAGGAATCTGGAAGGAAAGAAAATACCTTACCAATAAAGGAACATTATAAGAATGCATCATACTTCTCATCACAAATCATGTAAGCAAGAGAGAGTAGAGAGAAATTTAATGCCCAAAGGGCTGAGGGGAAGGGCCAGGGAGTGAGAGGAGACTTGCAGAATCTGTCAACAGAAGACCTGCTTTATAGGAAATGTTTTCTTTTCAATTTTTTAAAATAAATATAAATTTCCAAAGTACAACTTTTAGATTATAGCGACTTTTCCCCCCATAACCTCCCTGCCACCTGCAACCATCCCATTTCCCACTTCCTCTCCCATACCATTCTTCATCAAGATTCATTTTCAATTATCTTTATATACAGAAGATCAACTCAGTATATGCTATGTAAAGATTTCAACAGACTGCACCCATACAGACACACGAAGTATAAAGTACTGTTTGAGTACTAGTTATACCATTAATTCGCACAGTATAACACATTAAGGACAGAAAGCCTACATGGAGAGTAGGTGCACAGTAACTCCTGTTGTTGATTTAACAATTGACAATCTTATTTATGACATCAGTAAACACCCAAGGCTTTTGTCCTGAGCTGCGAAGGCTATGGAAGCCTATTGAGTTCACCAACTCTGATCTTATTTAGACAAGGCCATATTCAAAGTGGAAGTTCTCTCCTCCCTTCAGAGAAAGGTACCTCCTTCTTTGATGGCCCGTTCTTTCCACTGGGATCTCACTCACAAGATCTTTCATTTAGGTGTTTTTTGTTGTTGTTTTTTGTTTGTTTGTTTGTTTGTTTGTTTTTACCAGAGTGTCTTGGCTTTCCATGCCTAAAATACTCTCTCATGGACTTTTTAGCCAGATCCGAATGCCTTAAGGGCTGATTCTGAGGCCAGAGTGCTGTTTAGGACATCTGTAAGTCTGCTGTGTATCCCGCTTCCCATGTTGGATTTAATTTTTATTTACATTTTAATTCTATCAGTTAGTATTAACAGACACTAGTCTTGTATATGTGATCACTTTGACACTTAATCCTATCATTATGATCAATTATGAACTTAAACTGATCACTTTGAGTGGTAAGGTAGCATTGGTACATGCCATCTTGATGGGATTGAATTGGAATCCCCTGGCATGTTTCTAGCTCTACCATTAGGGGTAAGTCTGATTGAGCATGTGCTGAACTGTACATCTCCCTCTCTTATTCCCACTCTTATATTTAACATGGATCACTTTTCAGTTAAATTTAAATTCCTAAGAATAATTATGTGTTAATTAAAGAATTCAACCAATAGTACTAAGTAGAACAAAAAAATACTAAAAGGAATAAAATAGTAAGTTGTTCCTCAACAGTGAGGATAAGGGTTGATGAAATCATTGTTTCTCATAGTGTCTGTTTCACTTCTACTGGTTTCCTTTTACATGCTCAGTTAGTTGTTACCAATTAGGGAGAACATATGATATTTGTTCCTTTGGGACTGGCTTATTTCACTCAGCATGATGCTTTCCAGATTCCTACATTTTGTTGTAGAAGACTGGATTTCATTTTTTTAAAGAGTTCTTTAGGGGACTGGTGTTGTGGCATAGCAGGTCAAGCCTCTGCCTGTGACCCTGGCATCCAATTTGGGTTCCGGTTCATGTCCTGGCTGCTCCATTTCAGATCTAGCTCCCTGCTAATGGCCTGGGAAAAGCAGTGGAATGTGGGCCAATTATTTGGACCCCTGTCACTGATGTAGGAGACCCAGATGAAGCTCCTGGCTCCTGGCTTCAGCCTGGCCTAGCCCTGGACATTGTGACCATCTAGAGAATGCAACAGTGGATAGCACATATCTCTCTCTCTGGCATTCAAATAATTAAATAAATCTTCAATAAATAACTAAAGTTCTTTAGAGCGTAGTAAAATGATATATGGAAGAATATTAGAGAAGAAATTAACGAGTAAAATATTTTCAATATTTATTTCATTTTCAATTGATCCAATGGAGAACTGTTCATTCAAAAACTAATAGCAACAGTGTATTCAGTGATTATAGCTATGGCTAAGGTAAGTGAATTATATCACTGAAATAAAAAATGGGGGTAGGAATTGTGACTATCATATTTTAACAACCTACACTACCTGTGTAGTGTTTTGAAATTATTTTTATATTTTTTATAAATATATACTGCAAACTCTAGGGAATCTTCTGAAAAACACTAAAGATAAGTTGTGGAGAGGGGAGAAAATGAAATCTATAATACTCAACTAAAAGCAGAGAAGGCAGAAATAAAAGAAGAGAATGTTACAAAGAAGGCCAAGTATGCCATATACAAAACAGTTACAATATGGTAACTCTTAATACAACTATACCAATACCACTTTAGATGTGATAGGTATTCTATAGCGTAGAATACAGTCTACTCTGTGAATGATACATAAGAATTCACAGTTGTTCCATGGCATATTCCATAAATATCCATTAGATTTGGTTCACTGATATCTTCACTGACTTTCTGTCTTTAGATAGATACTTGCAATAAAACAAAACTCACATAAGGGAAAATGTATTATCAGTATGTGTCAACATGGACTAAAGAAATTTAATCAATAATTGATAATATTCCCATATACAAAATACCAGTAAATTTTACCAAACATGTAAAGATACCAATTCTCTATCCTCTCTCTTAGAAATAACTTAACTTACCATATAACCTCAGTAGCACTCTAACAACAAGCCAGAAAAAGACATTATAAGAAAATAAAACCATCAACCGACATCACTCATGAACACAGAGGCAAAATTCCTCAATCAGGAAATTGAACTCAAAATATATAAAATAATTATGCACTATCACCAAATGGCATTTATTCCAGAGGTATGAGAAGGCTACATAAGCAAAGTTATATAAATGTACCAATAGAAGGAGAAAAAGCATTTGACCCTATCCAACCCCAATTCATGAGAAAACTCTTAGAAAACGAGGAATAGGGGAGAGTTACCCGGAGACCCGGGGGCAGTGGTGATCGCTCAGGTAGCTGCTCTCCTGCCACCCATGTTGGAGACCTGGAGAGAGTTCTCAGCCACCGGTTTTGCTTGCCTGACCATGGTTATTGCAGGCATTTGGGAGGGGAGCCAGATGATGCAAGTTCTCTCCCTTTCTCTCTGTCCTTGTCTTTCTGCCTGCTTCTCAAACAAACAAAAAACAACAAAATACTGCCTTTATTAAAGGCCTAAAAAATTAAGTACTTAGGAATAAATCTAAAACAAAAATAGCACTTAGAACCAAAATCTGTAAAGAATTTATATGAAGAAAGCTGTAAGACTCTGACAAAATAAATCAAAGACATTGTACACAAATAGGGATGTATGAGTTTCCATAGATTTCATAATTTTTGCACTAAAATATGCATCTCTTAACTCTATTTTTCATAAACTTTTTGAAGTGCATTTAGACATTCATATATAGGAAAACTCTATATCATAAGATGAAAATTCTTCCCAGCCATATCAATAGTTAATAAAATACCCATCAAGATCACCGAAAACTATTCTGTGGGCCCTGAAAAATTGTTTCTAAAGTTTATTCAGAAAAGCAAAAGACACAGAATAGCTAACACTATAGTTAGAAGAAAAAGTTAGGGGACGGAAACTACTTGACTTAAGACTTGTAAAGCTGCAGAGGAAACTACAGCACTCAAGAGAGTACTGTACAGGTCAAAGGACAGACAAATATGAGAGAGAGATGGATAAATTAGATTCCACTGCAATTAAAAATATCTGCCCTCAGCAATACATTATTACCACAGTAAGGAAAAGGAAAATCAGAATAAAACGTTTGCAATTTTTGCAAAACCCTACAAATGGTGGAAAAACCCCTATCTTCACAATTTTTTAAAGCCAAAAGGAAAAATGGTTTAAAATAGGTAAGATTTCTGTAGCCACCTCACTAAAGAAGATATAAAGATTGAAAGTAAGTATAAGAAAAAATGCTTCATTCCATACTTCATTAGACAGTTGTGAATTAAAGCAAAACTGGTACACTACTCTACATCTATTAGAATGGTTAAAAATCGATGTTGCATGGAACACTGGCAAGGATGTAGAGTCACAGGAATATTCAATGATTCTGGAGTAATGCAAAGTGGTACACTCAGACTGGAAGACTGTATTTCTTACAATGGTAAACATAGGTTACTCTACAATCCAGTAATTGTACCTCCAGGTATATAGATGATTCCAAAAGCATGCACAAACACACACAACGTGTACACAAATGTTTTCAGCAATTTAATTGCTCAATACTGTAAACAACCAAGATGTTTTTTTAAAAGGTGAATGGACAAGCTATGGTGCATCCATAAAATGGATTTTTTTTCAGTAATAAAGGGAAATGATTTATGAATCCAAGAAAAGCCACTAAGTAAATTTTTAAAACTATCTGTTTATGTAGTTGAAAGACAGAGTCACAGAGAGGCAGAGGCAGAGGCAGAGCAGATAGATCTTCCAACCCCTGGCTCATTCCCCAAATGGCCTCCATGGCTAGAACTGGGCAGATCTGAAGCCAGGAGCTTCTTCCAGGTCTCCCATGTGGGTGTGGGGGCCCAAAGACTTGGACCTTCTCCTGCTGCTTTCCTAGGAGCATTAGCAGGAAGCTGAATCGAAAGTGGAGCATCCAGGACTCGAACTGGTGCCCATATGGGATGCCAGCCCCACAGGAAGAGGTTTAGCTTCTATGCCTCAGCACTGGCCCCACACTAAGTAATTTTCAATGTATATCGCAATGAAAGAAAGCCAGGAGGGGTGGGCATTTGGTGCAGCAGTTCAGACACTGCTTGTGACTCCTGCACTCCACATAGAAGTGCCTGGGTTCAAATCCTGACTTTGCTCCTGATACCAGGATACTGAGAATACATACCCTGGGAAGCAGCAACTGCTAGTTCAAGTTGCTGGATCTCTACCATTCACATGAGAGGCCAAAATCTTGACTTCAGAACAGCCCAGCCCTGGCTGTTGTGGACATTTGGGAATGAATCAGTGAATGCATGACTGATGTCTCCCTTACTCTCTGCTTTTCAAATACATTATACAAATGAGTCAGTCTGAACTAATAATAAATAATACTTTAGAATTAAAATAAAATATAGGTTTTATACATTATAGGTTTATACTATGCTATTTACTATAATAATATGAAGCATATACTATAGCAATATGTAATGCAAAATATATAAAATTCTAATTCTAATAATTTATAATGTAAATATTATAATATAGTCTAATAATTCTATTATTAGTTAAAACAGGCTTATTTATATAATTTATTTGAATATATTTCTACATATTATTTATTTGAATATATATATATCTACATATTATTTATTTGTATATATGTGAAACTGTAGAGGCTACATAAAGTCAGCAGTTGCCAGGGTTCTGTGGGGAAGAAGGGAGGACTGAATAGAGGAACACAGGGCATTGTTTGATCATCAAAACTCTTCTGTATGACACTGTAATGGTAGAAACTGACGTTAGGCATTTGTCAAGACCCACAGAGCTGTTCAACAGAATGAACCCTAATGTACCATGAACTTTAGTTAATGATAGTGTACCAATATTGATTCATCAATTGTTATAGATGTGCCATATTAATGCAAGATATTAATAATAGAGGAAATTGTGAGCATGGGAGACAGGGGAAATTTCTCTACCATCTGCTCAGTGCTCTGTAGGTTAAAACTACTCTAAAACCTAACATCCATTAATTTAAAGAAAAAAGGTCTTTAAACAGGCAAGATACACTGTACCAGAAAAATATGAAAAAGTCAAAATAAGTACTGTAAAATATCAATATACTTACTTATCTGCATTCTCTGCCATTCCTTATTAGAATGCAGTGGTTTAAAATAAATATTTTGATGGGTGGATATGAATAAAGTCATATGAACATTATAAGATATATATCAATCAGATATAATAGCCTATAACAATTTCATATAGAAATAACCCTACAGACTTGTAATAACTATTAGAAGAGTGTGTCATTTAGCGTATCTTTATGTGTAAGTAAAAGAAAATTGTTACATTTATGTCAATTTTATGAAAAGCTATAAAGCTATAATCTCACATAACGAGAATTATTAATGTAGGACGCTTACATGTTTGGCTTAGTCAGTAGTATATCTGTCAGAATGCTTTTATCTCTAGTGATAGAAACATCAGGAAATAATGAATTCAACCAAATAGTGGTTTGGTTTTGTTCCTATAATGGAAAATGTAGAGTTTGGCAGTCAACAAAGGTTAGTTAAGGTCCCCGTGATGTCAGAATCAAGGGTCTCTTAATCACGGGTCCTTTTCTCCATGATTGTTTGTGGTTGCAAAGTAGAAGGAACGGGTCAGAATGAAAAGATACATTTCAAGTGAGCCTGCTTCCATCTTCCAAAGTTTCCCTGGTGTCCAAGGAAACTCTTCTACTCACAGATCCCTGGCCAGAAAAATGTAATGTGGTCCTGCCTCCCCAAGGAATCCTAGGACCTCAGCTTCTTAGTTCATTAAATCAGTGCTTCCATCAAAATCAGAATTCTGCTAGTAAGGAGGAAGAGAAGAATTGATATTTTCCATGCAAATATCCATCACAAAACTCATCTTTCTTGCTCTCCCTACCACTCTGCATCTCAGCTTTGCCCTGCGTGTGACTCTGCAGTTTAAAATATACCAGAATAGTGTACGAAATCAGTCACTTCCCGATCTGAGAACATTCAGAGGCTTGAAAAATTATTTCCTTTTGCCATCTCTTCCTTTGGAGCTGGGAACAATTTCTAGGTGCCCTTGGCCTCACTAGACTTTGGATCCATTGACTAGAATAGGCCTCAAACAGCCATCTCATCTGAGGGATTATAAAAATTTACAAAATCTTAATTCTGGCATCAAAGAGGAATTTATGTCATACATGCTGGAAAAGCACTGAACAATGTTTACTAGGGTGCTACTGTACCATGTGATAAAATTATGCTAAAAATCTGCCCTGTGTGATCAAAAAAAATGGACGTTTCTTGATAACTAGCTTCTTAGGAAACATCTGTATAATTCCTCATTCCCTAATGAAAAATAAATCAGTCACCCCCTTATTATAGTAATTAAAAAAAACTCTTCTGTATTTTCTTCACAAAGCTGTTGTCTGAGGAGAAGGCCAACGGGACACTGGTTTTATCACCTCACAGGTGTAATCTTCAGGAGTAAATATAGCTAAACATGTTGAATGACCACCTTTGCTGCTACAGATTACTGTGTTAATCCTGAGTTCTGGGTTAGTAAAATATGGACAATTGGTTTTCTCATAGTCTCATAAAAGCATAATAAAACATGCCATTGAGTACTTACTATACACTGAACAAACATTATTATACTTGTTTTGTGTTATAAGCATGTGAGATAAATGTCATATTCTTTTTACTATCTCAGAAAATTTGAATAATTTGTCCAAAGTTATACAGTTATGAAGTGGCAAGTCCAAGATTTGGATCTATTACTAACTCAATATATTGTTTTATTTATTTATTTATTTGTCACATAGAGTTAGACAGTGAGGGAGAAAGACAAAGAGAAAGGTCTTCCTTCTGTTGGTTCACCCCCCAAATGGCGCTGCACCAATCCAAAGCCAGGAGCCAGGTGCTTCTTCCTGGTCTCCCACGCGGGTGCAGGCGCCCAAGGACTTGAGCCATCCTCCACTGCACTCCCGGGCCACAGCAGAGAGCTGGACTGGAAGAGGAGTAGCCGAGACTAGAACCCGGTGCCCATATGGGATGCCGGCGTCGCAGGTGGAGGATTAACCAAGTGAGCCACGGTGCCAGCCCCTCCATATATTCTTGACATTCTTCATGTATTTCCTTCATAAAAGTTGGTTTTGTTTGGTTTTTGCTGACTCAGTCACACAAGTAGAATGCACTGAATTTACTCCAGCACCACAGTTCTGATATACAGGTATTACTTAGTGAAAAAGAGTAAATATTATATTTTAATAATAGAAATTGTGCAATATTCTCTTTATTTTCATTTCCATAAAATTACTTTAGTAGTTGTCCTGATGATGAATCACTTTGAATAAATTCACAGGCAAATCATTAATTGTTAGAGAAGGTTATTCTTTGCTGTTGATGGTGATGGCATGCTGTAAATAAGAACTCTTTGAAGACAGACGAAGAGACAATTTAGGCTTACTGATGCAGTGACACTTTGACAGATTACTTGGCAGATATACATTCAGGGAAACATAGCAAGACAGTGTAATATCAAATTTTGACTAGAATAAGATATCAAGAGCTCAGCTCTTCCAGAGAGTGGCCAGGAAGGCTATTGGTCACCGTCACCAAAAGGCAAGAGTCTATCGTATGTCTCAGTTCAGTCTGTGAATACCACTTTAGGTGAGAACTGGAATCTCAACCCAGGAGATCAAAGAACACAGCCTGATTATAGGTTAGATGTTGAAGTTTAAGCAAAGGTTCTAATCACAAACAGAAATGAAACCTTTAAAAACACAAACCACCAACTGGGAAATAAAAAGAAAGCCAAACTGATAAAAGAATGACAGAAACAAGTCAGAGGTGTTAGCATTCCCTCCCTAGCAAATACTTCTGTAAGTTTCAAACCACAGTGGGGTGTGAATGGGTTAAGCTCACAACTGATTAGATCCTGGGGATGAGACAACATGGAAGTGGACCTGAGAACAGGGTTTCATGTTATGGATCTTTTTTCTCTCTATGAACTCCATTAAATAGCTTTTTGGTTAAGATGAAATATCTAATTTGATCATTCTCTATTGTAGCTTTGTTAACACATGAATTTTAACATCTTTCTAAAATATTTTAATACTACAAGTTCAAGGCAATTTGTAGGACATCAAAAATTCACTGACAATGTTAGCATATTAAAATAGAACTGACACTCCATTCAGGATTAATATTCAAATGGAAGTTTCAAGCACTTTAATAAAAATGATTTTAAAAGCATCCTTTCTCATGTTTTTTACATTTGGCTTGTCTATATTACATATTAATATTATAACTTGAAGGTTCTAGCCTAAGTTAGAAAAATGTGGCAGATATGTTTCTGTGATTTAAAGACAATATTACCTTATTTGAATAAGATGGATGTATTAATACTCAGATATTTGGAGAACTTATAAAACTGAAATAGGATTCAGAAAAATAGATGTATATATGTCCAAATATTTCAAGCAAGCAAATAAAAACTCTGTTTTAAGGCTTTTTAAATATTCACAGTACATTTTGGTCTAGTCTAGAAAGCTGACTGGAGGTCACATGACTGATTTGCCCCCCAAAAAGAGTCCTCATTTCTTCCTACTCAAAAGTCTTAGAGAACTTCCCAGTGAGCACAGGAAACAAAGATGAAAACATCCCAAACCATGGAACTTATTGCAATTAAAATACTCAATTTTGTGGTCTTTTGAGATTACCCAGAATCTGTTAGAAGCATTAAGATGCATAATATAAACAAAATAACAGCAAACTTTTTGTGGGCAGAGCCTGAGTCACATCCTTTAGTTTTATTTTATTTTTTTATTTGTGAGTGAATGAATTGAAGACAATTAAAATGAAGACCTTGCACTTTTGAACAAATGGTAGACCAATAGGAATACAGCTAGACACACAGATTTGTATGTTTTCTAGATTAGTATGGAAAGTTATTTGCATCTCAACAAAAATGATAAAATCCAAAGTCTTAAATTTGAAGTTAAGGGAGATAGCATGTCAAAAGAAAGAAGGCCAAAAAAAAAAAAAAAAAATTAGCCAGATCTGGTACACTTCAATTGGCCATAGAACTTTATGCAAGATTGTTTCTCTGATTTCATACTCAGTTCTATTGTTACCTGAAAATGAGGAAGTAGCTCTAAAATAGAAAATCTCATCATGTAAAAGCTGCGGAGTATTCTAATCTATACAATACAAAATCAGGTGTGAACTTCCAGTTTCAGCTCCAATGGTAAAAAACCTAGAAGTTATCATTCCTGTTCTTTTAGCAAGCATAAACTAAAAATAACTTGGTTGACCATATCAAACAGCATTGAATGTGGAGAAAATTATCAATCTGAAATGTGAAGAGAGTCAAATTCAGGGCCACAGCCAAGATCCACTCACCTGGGGCAGAAGCCACTGGCGTTGACAATCTGTACCAACCCTTAAAAGGTGATTTTCACAAATTGTTGCCTGTTCAGTGTACATCACATCACAGAAGAGTGAGAAATCCATGGGTGCTGGGAACTTACGGGGAGCCTTTCATGGCTTGGAACTTTAGGAACATGGTATATTCTCCCAGTGAAGATCTTACAAAGATTCCCTCATGGCTCTGATGGAAAAGAACAATCATGATGTCTCAAAGAGTTTTAGCACTACAAAGAGTGCTTAGGGAATCCCCACACCAAGAGTGAAAACACAAAGAGGATCACAACAGAAATTAAAAACCTCCAACACCTGTAACTGTAAAAATAAGCACAATACATTTCCTAGTTAAATTAACATAGCACTTATTCTAAAGTCCCATTTAACTCAGCTCCTAATATGCAATATGTCTGAATTTCAACAAAAACTTAGAAAGAATCTGAAAACACAACATAAAATCATAGTGTGAAGGGACTAAATACACATCAGAACCAGATCCAGATCAGTTCAAAGATATAAGAACTATGTCATTACTTAAGAAAAAAAAACACAGCAGTTTACAATGCAAACAAAGATAGGGAAATTCTACAAAGCAAGTTTTAAAATTAATAAACCATTGTAGGGTAAATGAACAATGCCCCTTTGGGCTTATCAGTAGTTAAGACATGATGGATCAAATTGGTGAGCTTGAAGACAGCATGCAAGAATTGGAGATACTTCTAGTATAGAGGTGACCTGACTGAGATGCCAGAAGATGAAAAGGAATGGGGATGCATGTTTTAAAGAGTAATGGCTGTGATGGCAGCCACTAGACCAGAGATCCAGGAAGTTCTGAAAAGACCAAGAAGACTAAAAACAAAATGGACAAAACCTAGGCATGAGGTCCGGCCAACGTCAGAAAAATAAACCCAAAGAGAACATCATGGGGGAAAAAAAATCCCAGAGTATAAAATACTTCACAAGCGGAGGGCCAAGGATAACAATTGTGTGAGACTTGTCATTAGAAACACTGCAAGCCGGCGCCATGGCTCAATAGGCTAATCCTCCGCCTTGCAGCACCGGCAAACCAGGTTCTAGTCCCGGTTGGGGCGTCGGATTCTGTCCCGGTTGCCCCTCTTCCAGGCCAGCTCTCTGCTGTGGCCCGGGAGTGCAGTGGAGGATGGCCCAAGTGCTTGGGCCCTGCACCCCATGGGAGACCAGGAGAAGCACCTGGCTCCTGCCTTCGGATCAGCGCGGTGCGCCGGCCCCAGCGCGCCGGCCGCGGCAGCCATTGGAGGGTGAACCAACGGCAAAAGGAAGACCTTTCTCTCTGTCTCTCTATCTCACTGTCCACTCTGCCTGTCAAAAAAAAAAAAAAAAAAAAAAAAAAAAAGAGAGAGAGAGAGAAAGAAACACTGCAACGTAGAACAGACTGAAGTGATGAAATATTTGACTTGAGGGGCCAGCGCTGTGGCATAGCAGGTAAAGCCACTGCCTACAGTGCCGGCATCCCATATGGCCGCCAGTTCTAGTTCCGGCCTCTCCTCTTCTGATCCAGCTCTCTGCTATGGCCTGGGAAAGCAGTAGGAGATGGCCCAAGTGCTTGGGCCCCTGCACTCACGTGGGAGACCCGGAAGAACTCCTGGCTCCTGGCTTCGGATCAACACAGCTCTGGCCAGTTGGGTATTGAACCAGCGGATGGAAGACCTCTCTCTCTCTGTCTCTACCTCTGTCTCTATATATGTAATTCTGACTTTCAAATAAATAAATAAATATATCTTTAAAAACAAACAAAAAGAAATATTTGATTTGAAAAAGCTACTTAAAATGGTGAAAGAAAGCAACTCATCAGCTATGGTTCTCATTCCAGCAGAATTATCCTTCAGAGGCACAGAGAAGTAAAGAGTTCCTAAGAAAACAAAACTCAGAACTTGTTAGTACACCTGCTTGGCCAGATATGTGAACCGTTCTTCAGGGAGGAAAAATGGCCAAAGTCAGATCTAAATAAAAGATGAAATAGCTTCAAGCAAATTTAAGTCAAATGTTTTATTTTTCTTTGTATTTATGCAACAGCTAACACTTTGCTTAAAGTAAGAATAGTAACGATGAAGTTGATAGTTAGGACAAATAAGTGTGTGAAATAAATGACAGCAATTTATTAAGGGATGTGAGGAAGGAAATGAGACACCTGCACTACACATAAAGTGATACAGTTTCATATGAAGCTAGACTTGGGTCTTAGTGAAAAAACGGACAGCAGACGCTCTCAGGCAACTTCTTTACTCATTTTAAACAGAAGGATGATGATAAGAGATAAAATGGAGTCATTTAGAATGCTAACTAAAACCAGAGAAAACAAGAAAAAAGATGATGAACAAACACAAAAATACACAGAAAGTACTTACTGAAAAGACCAAATGAAAGATACATTCTACTAGACTCAAAGGAAATCCAATTGCATGCTATCAACAGAAACCTAAAGACTAAGAAAGGTTACAAAAAAAAAAAAAAAAAAAAAAAAAAAAAACAAACCATGGAGAACAATATTCCATGTTAACCCAATAAAAATCCTAACAGAAGGGGCCGGCATCGTGGATTAGCAGGTAAAGCTGTCGCCTGCGATGCCAGCAGCACGTATGGGCGCAAGTTTGTGTCCACACTGTTCTGCTGATGCAGCAGAAAATGGCCCACGTGCTCGGGCTCCTTCCATGCACGTGGGAGATGCAGAGGAAGCTCCTGGCTTTGGCCTGGCCCAGCCCTGGCCATGTGGCCATCTAGGGAGTGAAACAGTGGAGGGAAGATCTCTCACTCTCTTTCTGTAACTCTGACTTTCAAATAAATAAATAAGTCTTAAAAAAAATCTGGAGTAACTATATTAGTTTCAGAAAAAAAAACAGCTTTGAAAAGAAGGATAATTATGCTACAAAGAGATAAATTAGACAAAAATAAAATGATCAGTTCTCCAAGATATAACTTTATTAAACATGTATGCACCTAACAAAAGTATCAAAATATGTGAGGCAGAAACTGTTAGAACTGCAAATAAAAATGAAGAAATCCACTGTTAAGTTGGAGACTTCAATAGCCTTCTGTCAGTAGTTGACATATTTGGCAGAAAATCAGTAAGGAAATAGAAAAAATCGAATAGCACCATTCACCAACTGTACCTAATTGATACTTACAGAATATTCATTCCAAAACCTGCATACTACACATTCTTCTTATTATTGTATGGAATATTCACCATAAGAGATCATATTATTATGTGTCCTAAAACACATCCCTGACAAACTTAAAAGAATAAGGCATACAGAAGAAACTCTTAAAATACAAGAAACTTAACTAGAAATAGTCATCAATAGCAACAAGCTAGGAAATTTTCAAATGTCTGTAAATTAACAATATATTTATAAATAACACATGGATCAAATAAGTCGCAAAAGACATTATTAAACAGTTTGAACTAAATACAAGCAAAAATACCAAGTTCTCAAAATTAGTGGGTGGCAGTGAAAGCTGTGCTTAGAGGAATATTTATAGCCTCCCATGCACATATTAGAAAAGACTAAAAATAAAAACTCAATAAGTTGAGCTTCTGTCTTAGAAAATCAAAAAATAAAGAATAATATAAACTTCAAGCAAGAAGAGGAAAGGAAACAATAAAATGAGAACAGAAATCAATGATCTTGCAAGTAGGAAAACAACAGAGAAAATCAATAAAAGCCAAAGAGCTGGAAAAGATAAATATTTTAACCTTTATCCAGGCTAAATAAGAACAGAACAAATATTCCAATCACCAGTATCAGAAATGAAATAGAGGTTTATTAGCCTTTTCAGGATGCCATACAAAATGACAAACCGAGTGACGAGCAACAGAAGTCAATTTCTCACAGTTCTGGAGGCTGAAGTCTGAGAACAGGGGCTTGCCACTTGGTTCCTGATGAGGGGTTTTGTCTTGGGTGGCCAAAGGCCACCTTCGTGTGGTATCTTCATGATATTCACTTTCTGTACATGCAAGGATAGATTTCTTTTCTCATAAAACCACCAGTCCTATCACCTGAGGATGCCACCCTTCATGACCTCTTTGAACTCTGTCTCCTGAAAGCCCTAACTCCAAATTCAGTTGCACTAGGGGTTAGAGCTTCAAAAATATGAATGTGGAGGGAAGTAGGAGATATAATCAGTGCATAGAAGCGGTCATCAATACTCACCATAAGGGTATTCAAATTATAATAATTAAGTGCTTTGAAAAACTGTCCAAAACCTGGTAATTTTAGATTAATTCCTGAAAAAACACAGCCAACCAGCCAACCAACCCTCAGATGAGAAACAGATAATCTGAATAAGGCTAAAAAGTTTGAGGATTTCAGCTACTAATAATGTATCAATGTTGGGTCCTTGGTGAATGGTACTGATTATTTCTCTTGGTACTTGCCAACACTAAACAGTATCCTTCTTTTATATTTTTAAATAATTTCTGAGCAATGGATGTTACTTCGTATCTAAATTTATACTTATTTCCTTATTCATAAACAAGCATGCATTCAGCACATATTGACTGTATTTATTCTTTTTCAAAGCACCTGCTTACGGGTAGGCATTTTGCCTAACAGTTGTGATGCCAATTAGAACACCCCCATCCTGTTACCAGAGTACTTGAGTTTGACTTCCAGCTTTGAGTCCTGATTGCAGCTTCCTGACAATGCAGATCCTAGAAGACATCAGGTGATGTGAAGATCTTGTCACTCCTGTCCTCCTCAAAGTAGAAAACGTAAACTCAGCATTTCTTCTTTGATCTACTTGAGAACTGAAGTCACAGGGAAAACTGCTGTCCTTAATTTGGAAAGACAGACAAATACAGAGACTCACAGCTCATTTGGCGCAGGAGCCAGCAGCTGTAGCTAATACGGATAGGGACATTGTAACTGATGGAGGTTACAGTGTGTACCAGCCTCAGAGATCAAAGCTCTGGAGGCTTCACTGTTAGCGGCGTCCCCACCCTTAGCCAGGTTTTACCTCCAGGGATTTCACCAAATTCTCACCATGAAGACTACAGAGAAACCTCCTCTTGCTTCTCTCAGGGGAAGACGACAGTCTGGGGATTAAGTTGTTAAAAGAAACTATGTAAAATTAGGATCAGAAAATTTTGTGTAAGTATGAGACAAGGACAGAAACTATGGAGAAAACAATAAAGTATAATGCAATCATTTATGTTTTTAAAATGTTATGAATAAGATTTTAAAAGAGGAAATGTTTCCACAAGTAAGACAACAGATTATTATCTATGTTTAATGGACACATACAGATCAATATGAAAACAATGCAATGCTAACGAAATAGAAACAGGGGAAATAAACAGGCTTTTTTAAATTCAAGATACAGAGGGACAAACATGGACAGAGAGGGGCCAGTGCTGTAGCAGAGTGGGGTAAAGCCGCCACCTGCAGTGCTGGCATCCCATATGGGCACCAGTTAGAGTCCTGGCTGCTCCACTTTGATCTGGCTCTCTGCTGTGGCCTGGAAAAGCAGTAGAGGATGGCCTAAGCCTGTGGGCCCCTGCAGCTGAATGAGAGACCCGAAAGAAGCTCCTGGCTCCTGGCTTCAGATCAGTGAATCTCTGGCCTTTGCGGCCATTTGGGGAGTGAACCAGCAGATGGAAGACTCTCTCTCTCTCTCTCTCTCTCTCTCTCTTTGCCTCTGCTTCTCTCTCTCTGTAACTCTGAGTTTAAAAAAAAAGGAAAAATCTTAAATATATATATATATAAAACAAGTACACTTAAGGATTTAAAAAAAAAAAAAAAAGGACAGAGAGAGACGGAGAGAGGTTCGCTTTCCAAATGCCCACAATGGATAAGGCTAAAGCTGTTATCTGCAAACTCAATGCATGTCCCTGACATAAGTGCAAGAAGTCATTCCACCACTTGAGCTAGTATGTGCTGCCTCCTAGGATTTGCACCAGCAGGCAGCTGGAATCAGAACTCAAAACTGCAACTCCATCCCAGGTACTCTGATATGGCATGTGGGTATCTTAATCGGCATTTTAACTGCTAGGCCAAATGCCTACCCTGAAGCACATGCTTTGAAAAAGAATAAATACAAATAACCAATATGTAATGACTTCATGCTCATAAGGATAAATTTAAATTTGAAGTAACATCCTTTGCTCAGAAATTCTGTAAAATATAAAAGAATGATGCTATGTAGGGCTGGCAACAATCAAAAGAAATAATGATTACTATTCATTGTTCTAGAAGATAGCTTGGTTATATATTTCAAAAAGTTACAAAATCTGTCAAGTTGTGGGTCTCAAAACTCTATTATGAAGAGTTTAGAGCCGGCGCCGTGGCTCAATAGGCTAATCCTCCACCTTGCAGCGCCGGCACACCGGGTTCTAGTCCCGGTTGGGGCGCCGGATTCTGTCCCGGTTGCCCCTCTTCCAGGCCAGCTCTCTGCTATGGCCAGGGAGTGCAGTGGAGGATGGCCCAGGTGCTTGGGCCCTGCACCCCATGGGAGACCAGGAAAAGCACCTGGCTCCTGGCTCCTGCCAGGATCAGCGCGGTGCGCCGGCTGCAGCGGCGGCCATTGGAGGGTGAACCAACGGCAAAAGGAAGACCTTTCTCTCTCTGTCTCTCTCTCTCACTGTCCACTCTGCCTGTCAAAAAAAAAAATAAATAAAAATAAAAAAAGATTTTCTTAAAAAAAAAATAAAAAAATAAAAAAATAAATAAAAAAAAAAACTCTATTATGAAGAGTTTAACTTAAGAAGTAATGTGCCGGCGCCATGGCTCACTAGGCTAATCCTCTGCCTGCGGCGCCGGCACTCTGGGTTCTAGTCCCGGTCGGGGTGCCAGATTCTGTCCTGGTTGCCCCTCTTCCAGGCCAGCTCTCTGCTGTGGCCTGGGAAGGCAGTGGAGGATGGCCCAAGTGCTTGGGCCCTGCACCCACATGGGAGACCAGGAGAAGCACCTGGCTCCTGCCTTCGGATCAGCGCGGTGCACCGGCTGCAGTGACCATTGGAGGGTGAACCAACGGAAAAGGAAGACCTTTCTCTCTGTCTCTCTCTCTCTCACTGTCCACTCTGCCTGTAAAATATATATACTCTGCCTGTAAAATATATATATTACTTCTTCTTCTTTTATATATATATATTTATTCTTATATATATATATATATATATATGACAGGGGCTGGCGCTGTGGTGCAGTGAGTTAACACTCTGGCCTGAAGCGCTGGCATCCCATATGGGCGCTGGTTCAAGACCTGGCTGCTCCACTTCCAATCCAGCTCTCTGCTATGACCTGGGAAAACAGTAGAAGATGGCCCAAGTCCTTGGGCCCCTACATCCATGTGGGAGACCCGGAAGAAGTTCCTGGCTCCTGGCTTCCGACTGGCGCAGCTCCGGCCCTTGTGACCAATTGGGGAGTGAACCTTCAGATGGAAGACCTCTCTCTCTCTCTCTCTTTCTGCCTCTCCTTTTTCTGTGTAACTTTGACTTTCAAATAAATAAATAAATCTTTTAAAAAAAGTAATGACAATACATAAAAATACACATTAAAATTTGATATCATTATTTCTTATACTATTAACATCTTGGATATACATACAGCTCCAACAATACACGGCATCTTCAAAAAGTTCATAGAAATGTGTATGATGAAAAATCTATGCATGATTTTATAAAATGATTGTACCAAAATAAACATATCATTTAATTCTATTTTTCCATGAATTTTTGATATATCCTAATATGGTTTCATTTAAGAGAATCATAAATACTCATAAGCTGGAATAGTATGCAGTCAATGAAAAGAACACATGCTTTAATGATGTGAAACATTTACAACATATTTTTAAATGGTAATTAACAATGTATTTATTGAGACTGTAGTGGCGGCATTCCTGTTTTAAATGTTGGTAGCATTTACAAGCTTTTCTTTCACACACCCCCGCCCACCAATTTTAATCTGTACCATTGCCATTCCTAGAATTCACCCTGGCACTACAAACGTGTGAACTTCTCCTGCAGGATTTGTCAGTTTTGACTGGTATATTTCTGACTACAAAGCATTGCACAAGTGGCAACTCACAGCTTGTTCTATGTCCCACCTTCTTCACTCCTCTGCCAATCTTGATTAAATATATCAGTTTTATAGTGTCAGAGCATATAACACTTCTATTGCACTTCCTTCATTTGAATCTTTCACGTTTAGTTTGCTCTTTCTGCGCCAGCTAAATATAACTTTTACATGTGTCCATTCCTTTTGTGTGTAGCTTTCAAAGTCTTTTTCGTTTTCTGAAGTTCAATCTTCAATGATTTCCACAATGAAGAGAACTCAAAGGGAAAACATTTCCTGACTAGTGGCTAATTAAAAATACCTTTCTTTCATCTTTTCCACATGAAGTTTGGCTTGGCTGAATATAAAATCCTTGGTTCACACCTTCTTTCGTCAATCATATTGTAGGTATTGACCATTATTTTCTGTCATTGACTATGACTCTGGAAAACTCTGATGGCAAATTTTTTCCCAAAATCATTTTCCAAAAAAAGTGACTTCCACTGCTTAATTAACCAATAGTTTTCATTCCTTTATATTCAATAAACTTACCAGGATATGCCTTGCTGTTAAGTGTTCTGTGATGACTTTACCTGGAGCATTCTTTCCTTGTCTTCATTTTTAATTTGAATACCTGGGTTTTTCTTGAAAACTCCAAAAATATCTTTAAATACTGGCATAATTACATTGCTCTGATTTTCTTTTTTAGTTATAACTTTTGAATTTATCTTCTATCTAGTCTTTTAAAAACCTTAATTACATTTTTACTGTGATCCTTTGGACATTTTTATCTTCCAGCCTCTCTCTCTCTCTGTCTCTCTCTCTCTCTCTCTCTCTCTCTCTCTATATATATATATATATATATATATAACAGATACAAAATCCCTTCAATTTTGTTTTCCTTTCTGTGATTAATTTTTCCATTTCTTTCTTGCATATGAATAAGTTATATATTTTCCCATATCCTATTGTCTACCATGTTCTACCCAAATTTGTTTTCTTTACTTTTTGTAACACTTAATCATGGAAGTAACTACTTTTACAGATGTTTAAAACTTTTATGGTAAGATGTGATCACAGTTTTTATCTGCTCAATGAACGTTTCTCTGTAATGTCTCTTTTTAAATTTTAATGCCAAATTTGTCTTTCTGCTAATGCACACCAGTTTATTTTTTTAATATTTAGCATTGAATAAATAATGTATTCCTGGACCATTGGTAGACACAAAGTTTCTGTTTCAGGAAGATAGTTTTGCAGTCTTTCCGTCTTCACCTCCAAGGGCTCCTTCCATTCCTTCCTGCCACAGAGACAAACAGCTTCCTTCAAAGATGGCTTTTCTCAATGAGACTGCATTCCTGAAGGCTTTTGCTGTCAGTCCTTCTCAACTTACCTCTGTTTTTACAATGAGAAGATAAGCTACTGCAATCCAGAGTGAGCTCCTCACTCTCAAGAAATGTAATTCTTGCTGTTTCCCAACACCTGCAACCAGCTGGGGAACTGCTGCACAGTATCTCTTCATTTCTTCATAATGGCTTTTGTCCAATCCGAACAGTTCCATGCATTTATCATCCACACATCAAACACACCTCAGGGGTTTCTGTGAAAATGAAGTTTTGCAGTTCTGTGTCTCCGGGGAAAAGTTTAATATGATTTCTAGAAGGAGAAGAGGAAAGATGCTGATTTATACAGTAATATTTATATTGGGGCTATCTGATACCTTTCTGTTTAACAAGGATTTGCCAAATAATTATTTAAATTTACATTCACCGGAGTTAACATAGGTAGTCCATGAAAAATAATTACACATAGATTAATGTTGCATTCCGTGAGAGAGAAAAGTAAATTTTTGATATTCAAAGAAACTAAATAGGGTTGCTAGCAACTTAAGCAACGCAGCAAAAACATTTATAACTACAAGACACAGATATTACAATAGATAAGAGATGCAAATATGAAAGGAGAGTTCTTAGGTAACATGGTCTATGATTATTGCTTTAGCATTTCCTTCAATTTATTCCACGCCATTCATATTTATGTCATCTTCATATTATTCAAGCAGCCTCAAAACAAACTTTCCCATAGTTCCCTTATACATCCAAAATTTTTCACTAACAACTAATAAAAGTTTATAGTCATAATTTGACTAAGAGAATACGTAGTTTTAGACATGAAAAAGTGAATATGAGATTTACAAGAAAGAATTGCAAGTTTTCTTCCTTTGGATTAAATCCAATGGTGAACGTAAAACTCTAGTATTTAATCTGGCACAAAAAAGAACATTACATAGTTCTTGGTTTTATTATATAGCATCATCATCATCACTGTTATTCAGCAGGTAATACATATGTGGCAATTTTTTTTTCAAAATAAATTATTCAGGATGAAACAGAAAGATGGTGAAAAAATTCCGTGCCAGATACTCACAGTGTTTTATCAAAACAGGAAAACTACATATGATTGGGCAATTTTTCCTTTTACCTCTAAGATTGATAAAATAAAATTACCTAATAAGACAAAATATGGGCTGAATGTACCTACTCCGAGTTACTCTATGTTTTCTGCTTTTACTTATTACTTTACAGCATTTGTGAAAAAGTAAAAAAAAAAGCACTATTAGCAAACACAAGTAAATTTGTAATACAAATATTTTTCTCAAAAGAGTCAAAGTATATAGAGAAACATTTGTTTAATTATTCAGAAAAGTATAAGTTTTGAGAAGTATAAGTTTTTTTTTTTTTTTTTTTTTTTTTACAGGCAGAGTGGACAGTGAGAGAGAGAGACAGAGAGAAAGGTCTTCCTTTGCCGTTGGTTCACCCTCCAATGGCCGCCGCTGCAGCCGGCGCACCGCGCTGATCCTGGCAGGAGCCAGGAGACAAGTGCTTTTCCTGGTCTCCCATGGGGTGCAGGGCCCAAGCACCTGGGCCATCCTCCACTGCACTCCCTGGCCATAGCAGAGAGCTGGCCTGGAAGAGGGGCAACCGGGACAGAATCCGGCGCCCCAACCGGGACTAGAACCCGGTGTGCCGGCGCCGCAAGGTGGAGGATTAGCCTATTGAGCCACGGCGCCGGCCGAGAAGTATAAGTTTTGAGAATTTTCTACAAAGCAAGCTGGCAAATTATGTCAAGAATCTTTGAAAAGATCAGATCATTCCAGTTATTGATGTAATTAAAATTAAATAAATGTAAAAATTTATGAAGAACATATTTAATGAAAAATTATAAAAGTAAAAACTGGAATAAAATCTAACTTCTGAATAACAGAGGAATTATTAAAAATACATGAAGCATCTTAATATTCATAGAAAATGCACATTATTTTTTCTGTGAGTTCTTTGAAGTTCCCTCATAGCATTTCTGTGTAATAAAATGTCATAAAGTCACTGAGAAAATATATTTTTCAGCATCTTAAAAAGTGTTTCACAAATGTAAAGAAGGTTAAAAGTCATATGTATATTTAACATATATGTACATTGTTATGAGGTACCATATGATGTTTTGATACATGTGGAATCTTAAAAATGATCATCTCATAGAAGTTTAGAGTATGATGGTTACCAAAGGCTGGAGAGGCAAAGGGAGAGGCAGTGATGGGAACAGATTGGTTAATGGCTGCTAACTCTAACCATGGCTGGAGAGGAGTCAGAAGTGTAGGGTTCTATGGCACAGCAGGGTGACTATAGATCTAATGTACTATTTCTCTATTAAAAAAAAAAAAAAAAAAAAAAAAAAAAAAACTTGTATAAAGAGCCCGTGCCGTGGCTCAAAAGGTTAATCCTCCACCTTGTGGCGCCGGCACACCGGGTTTTAGTCCCGGTCGGGGCGCCAGATTCTGTCCCGGTTGCCCCTCTTCCAGGCCAGCTCTCCGCTGTGGCCCGGGAGTGCAGCGGAGGATGGCCCAAGTGCTTGGGCCCTACACCCCATGGGAAACCAGGAGAAGCACCTGGCTCCTGCCTTCGGATCAGCACAGTGCGCCAGCCACAACGCGCCGGCCACAGCGGCCATTGGAGGGTGAACCAATGGCAAAAGGAAGACCTTTCTCTCTGTCTCTCTCTCTCACTGTCCACTCTGTCAAAAAAAAAAAAATTTTGTATAAAAGTCTTAAATATAAAGAAATGTTAAATGTTCAGAAGACAGATATATTTACTCTGATTGGACATCAAATTAAAATTTTAAGTGAAAAAAGCAAAATCTATAATTATTCATGGTGTGTTATCAATCCCATAAAGTTCATATGCACAAAAATAAAACGTATTAAATGAAATCCAATGAAATATGAATGACAGTTATTTCTCAAACATGTGAATAAATTTACTATGATGAATATATTTTAATTTGAAATTTAATGCTAATAACATTATAAAGTATTTCAAGTTTAAGAAAGGAAATTAGTCCCTATATTAAGCCTGTTTTGTAAGGAAATGTCAGGATATTTTAATGTCGTTAAATGTCCCCATTCAATAACTTCTATAGAATTTGTATCTTTCAAATATCTATTTCAATCCTAAGAAGCAAAAAATTTGCTGATCTCTGAATTATTGAGTTATAATTACTGTGATCATATTCTGAGCATTATACACTGTTAAAGCTGTGGCATAACTTCCTCTCTGTGACATTTAAACAGATCCTTCTTTTTCAGCATTATCTTTGAGGTATAATCCATCTTGTCTGGAGAACTAATCAGATTCTTACCTAGTGTGCTTTCATTAATTAGTGTATTTAAATTATATTTAGTACAAAGAGACTACAATTTGCTTTTGGCCAATTAGCAGCTTTTAACTTGCTTCTCAGTGTGTATAAATTATTTGCTCTCATATTTTCAAAATTTCTGTGATTTCAAAGAATTAGCTTAAAAATATAGATTTATCCAAAGTAATACTTTACCTTACATCTGTAAGTAGCTAGGATCTCCTCGCCCTTGACCAACAAAGGCCAAATGCCTTAATCCCAGCTTTTAAGGGGCTATCAATATTATGAGTGACTGTTGAATTCTTACAAAATTGATTATCTACAATGTACAAGAATGAATAGATTTTGTGTAAGATACAAAGATGAATAATACATTGAAAGGAGTCTTTTAAAGCATATAATCCAGGAGAAACATATAATTAACTTAAATATGAGGCAAACTGGGATGAGAGCTATAATAAAGGGACCAATGAATTACTTTGCAAATGTAGTGATAGGAGAGATAATTTCTAACTGATGAATGTATGCAGAACTCTTTAATAAACAAGGTACCTTGTATAAAAAAGATGATTCCTCAGACCTTAACACAAATGACAGCAATCAAAACACAGTGGGGACTGGATTATATTAGAGGATGAGTTTGTGTATGGACTGGTTAATTTTACTGTGTTGAGCAACCCGCCGCCTATTACTGATAACCCCTTTGGCCAAGGATGCTTCTAGTCACAATGCAATAGCACAAAGCCACCTCAATTGCAGTAAAGTACATGAATATTACCTTCTGGTAAATCAGCAACAGTAGCCACATCTTTAAGTATGAAGGATGCAAGTTTATTCACTGGGTCGATGTCTCCATTTGTCATGCTTTATTTACAATATGGCATCCATATAATTAGTCATCTGTAATTACATAGCTCACATTCTCACCATGACTTCATTGGGGTTTTCTAAAAGTTAAAGGAGACAATATTCAGTAATCAATATTATCTATTTTAAGGACAGTATCCAATTAAATTACGCTTGCTAAATAGAGAACGTCCTTGTACTGATTAGATCATTCTGGAGTTGAATTGCGATTCTTCCATGAACTGTGAGGATGCTTCAACAAGCTAGTGGAAAATGGAAGTAAAAGGTAAGTATTTTGGTGCAAAAAATGTTGAAGTTCATACCTCGGAGGAATATTCAAAATGTTCACAAAAAATTGTATTATGTGAAAACTGTGCTCGGATTTCAAATTTTCTGCACCAAAAAATGTATCTTTGAATTCCATATTGCTGTGGACTCTTTCAAGTGATCATGTAATACAGACACACCAAGCGAGAACACCTGAGGCTCATGGTATTTTACTCAGCTCCTGAAATTCATCAGCTCCTGATGCAATCTCAGGCATATGTCCTTCTTCTATTCTGCCTCATACTTAGCTTTACTAAGGCATATGTGCATAAGAGTCTGCTCATTTCTCCTAACTTTGCAGTAATCAGTTAATATAATCTGGTCCAAGTTAGCTAATAAAAGCTGGAGAAAAATGAAAAAATGAGTTTCAGAAAATAGCTGACTCCAGGAAAGCTAAGGTTAAGGGAAATACATTTATTCTGAAAAGCATCTATTAATCAGAACTCTATTTGATTAAAAGCTCTTTCGGTAAAAAGCAACAGAAATCCATTTAAACTAACTTATTTATAAAAGTGAATTTACTATAAGAACAGGAACTTTGCACTGGGATCCAAGGGAAAAAGTATAGATAGTCACACCAGGACTGACACCAGGACCGGGAAACTCAGGCTCCAAGGCTGCAATTCTTGATAGCCATGCCCCGCCATATCTCTTTAATCATCTTTTCTTTTGCCTCTTGCATTCAGGTTCAATGTTATCTCTTCTTGTGATTTCATGTGCATACGATGAAAATGACAAACTAGAGACAGCCTCGCATATAAATTTGCTTTTCTTCCAAGTGCAGGTGGTATTAAACACTGACATGTACGACCCAATCCCAAATTTCTGTAAGAAACATCCACAGTGGCACAGTGTGAATGGGGTATCCATCCCATAGGCTTTCAGGTCTGGCCGGTTGTGCAGACCAACAGGTGTGCACATGGGCAGTTCCTGTTGCAGTCTCTCCTCTTTGAGAAACCGTGCTTGGGGTTTCTCTCAGACTTCTCTGGTCAGGACTTGTACCGAGGAAACAGGATGAGCCTTCACTTGAGTGGTTCAGCAGCCTGCAGTCTGCCTGGCAAAGCCAAGGTCAGCCTCAGGTCTGTCTCACTCCCAAACCTCCTTCCATTGCCAGACTTAGGGATGACAGACGTGTATGGAGGTTTGTTCTTCCCTGATGACTTTGAAGGAAACGCAGTTCTCTGGGGTGCAGGTAACATGGGTAGTTCAACAGAGATTTCACAATTGGGAAAAGTGGAGACCGTGCTACCCAGAGCCCTGCTGTGAACACAGCGGAGCCCCTTTCTGATTGGATCTTTGAGTTTTCAGTGAAGCCACGCTTTTGTTCTCCTGTTCCCACCCAATGAATGAGTCAGAGTGGCAGGCAGGGAACTCACTGTGTTCCCTCCTGCGAGGGGTTAAGCATTCCTGTAACAGCATCTCTGACACAGCACACCCCACCCGCTGACACAGTCTTCAAAGGGGCCTCCCTACCCCACACTCCTTCTGCCTTCCCCTCTCCAGCCCTGAACCTGCATCCCAGACAGGAAGTTCCCCTGCCTCCTCCTGCTTTCCCTCTTCCTCTGTCACAGGCGTTTTCCTCAGTTGAGTTCTTCACACCACTAAGCTCATCTTGGAGTTTGCTTATCGAGGCAATGGAAACACAAAAATGCTAGGCAATTTTAAAAGGGGAAAGAAAGAGAGAGCTGAATTAAAGAAAGACGCAACGGAAAAGATTCCTAAAATATATTTATTTCTATATTGTTTGTTGGATGTCGATTTCATGTGATTTTAAAAATAATGTGTATTGCTTTTTTTTTTCCCTATTGGGGGAAAAATCTTATATGTAAAATTAAAAACTATTTGGATCCTTTTCTTTTCACTGACAGCTATCAACACTTTCCAATGTCATTAAATAATGTTCTGTATTTTTAAATTATACAGTAAAATGAAGATTTATGCTTAGGGTCTTATATGTAATTGACTTTTTGTATATTCCTGTTTTCATTCCTATTCACTATTACAGAAAACAGATGTAAGTAGGGGGTTGACTGTGAAATGATGACTAATGTGCAGAGATAGTTAGGATTACTAGAACCCAGTGATGATTGGTTTTTGGAGTAGAAGGAAAGGCATCAACCTGCCATGATGAGTTTGGGGCTGGGACAGAAATTTCATATTAGACCACTGAAGTATGAGACACAGGAGGGAGTAATGGCCACATTTTCCAGAACTACCCCAACACCTTCCTCCCCAGGGAAGAGGCCCTGGTAAGACTGTCCTGGATTATAGCAAGTACTTAAAATATAAATGATGTAGAGTCTTCTTTCCCCAACCAGATAGCTCTGACCATGACCCAGTCACCCTTCTCCTTAACCTTACTCAGAAATCTATCAAAATGGCAGCAATGACCTGAGAGTTTTCACCTCTAATGTAAATCACCCCGGATGTGTTTACCATCCTTGTAGTCATTTTACAGCAAGCACTGCTGTGGGTGTGATCAAACAGGAAGGACTTTGTTGACAATCCCTAGGCAGGCCCTCCAGAGCTACGTCCTAGACTCCATTGTTTGAATTGAATTGGAAGCCCCTAAGGCCTACCAGCCAGTTAGGACAGACACTGAAGACGCTCTCAACTTGTACGTCCTTTGATGTAAGAACTTGTTTGAGTAGTAAACGGGGGAAGCAGAAGTTACAAGCACCTGCTTCTCCGAGGAACCACGTATGCACTGGGCATTGAGCTTCTTGTGAGAAAGTCAGGCATCAGCTCGCTGCAGAAAGCACAGTGACTTCTACCTTCCTCAACCTTAGAAAGCTTTCAGGTCAGCCCAGTGACCTGGGCTAGTAATTTGTGATAGAATTACCCTAGGCACCTTCTTGTGGGATAAGAAGGATTCTGTTCAATTCTTAATAAATTCTACTATAGCTAGAGGAATGCCATAGACCCAGTGGAAAGTCAGAACATAAATTTAGGAAGAAAGACTTGATTTTCTAAGGTGACCAATAATGGCTTGTGAGTTGTTTTTTCTTTTTTTTTTTTTTTAATACAGATTTTGTTTATTTGAAAGGCAGAGTTACAGAGAGAGAGGGAGAAACAGATATCTTCTACCTAAATGCCCACAATGGCTGGGGCTAACCCAGGCCAGAGCCAGGAGCTAGAAGTTTCATCCAGCTGTCCCACATGTCTGTAGAGACCCAAGCATTTGAGCCATCTTCTGCTGCTTTCCAAGGTGCATTAGCAGGAAGCAGGATAGAAGTGGAGCAGCCAGGACTTATCTGGCATGCATATGGGTTGCCAGTGTTGCAGTGGCAGCTTAACCTGCTGCTCTACAATGCTAGCTCCAAAGATAATTTTACTGGAACCCTGGAGGCTGTGGCTGACGTCAGTCCTGCTTCACTTCTTTTTTGTTTTGTAGCTTTATTTTTTTTCCAGAGATTTATTAATATATTACATTACATTCTCAGGGTCACAGCAAATGCAATTTAATTACTACAATAACATCCTCATCAATTCTTATGTTCTTCTAATAAGTTATTTTCAAATACTAAAGTATCTTTGCTGATGTAAATTTGCACAAGTGACATAGGTTCCAACAACTTCAGGATCCTGACTGATTATCATGTTTTGTGTTGTTTGGGATATGAGATTTAATTTTTCTCTATTGGAAAATATCTGTGTATCTGGGGTGGGCTGTTGGTTGACATCTTTCTGTGTAATATTGATTCTGAACTGATGTGTGCTATGGCTATGTCTGTATTTCTTTCTGTAAATGGAGCCACTTGTCAAGACATTACTACAAGAAGATAACAATATTTTTCTTGGGATAGTGACTTCTCAAAGTCAGGGAACTCCCAGATAATGAGGTATTCCCGAATAATGCAAACCTTCAGCTGCCAAAGTGTTTCTAAGAATTATACTTCCAAGCTTGTCAGGCCTCCCCTTGTAAAATGCCACCTTGTCAACTGGGTTCTGCCAATCTTATCTGAGCTGGATCATCAGGGTCTCCAAAATGTTCTCCATTTTGTTCAATCCCTGATCATTCATTTGGTGATGCAGAGGTGAGGAAGGTATTATCATGTTGTCTGTTACCAAGTGGTAGTCTTAGCCAGAACTGTGAGGCTCCTAGAGTCCTATCACCTCTCAGTATATTACAGTGGCTATGAAAGATACAGTGGAATATAATTTCCTGTGAAGTGGTATCATGTGGGTGTAAAGACCCTGCCAACATAATCATTCCTCACACAGTCTGTTAATGGTGTGCTATTCTGGATCTCAAGAGTGACTGAAGGAAGATTTATCAGTATTGTGACCAGATCCAGTGAACCAAGAAACACAACATGTGTTCTCCTGAAGAGGTGCTGTACCTCTCCCAAGTGTTTACAATATTCATAACTATAACTTATTAGGCACCTCATCCTTGTCTCTTTTGAAATAATCACATTACCTGTCATAATTTTTCACTCTCAATAACACTTTCTGGTTCACGCATTTTGATTCTTGATTTTCATATGAGGAAGCAGGCTCAGAGATAAGTCACTCAAATCCTAAAATTTGGAAGATGTAGAAGTAAGATTTGAGTGATATATTTTCTTGCTCTCAAATGCATGCTATCTCAGAAATAGGGGATGAAATGCATCTATTATTAATAAGCCAGGCAAAAATCTCAAGTTCTGCCTACTGTGACAAGTATTTTTAATACATCTAAGAACACACCAAACACAGTTATACCCCCCAGAAAAGACAAAGGCAGTAAAATATTTGAAATAAAAACAGAAAAATTGTCAAAATTCTTAGACATGCATTCTTCAATCTAAATATTTGGAAGCTGATTATTCTATAGGTACAAGGAAAAGAGGAGAGAAGGAACTCCCAACCACACATTCATAGTCCAAATGCTCGTATTAGCAAGAGTTGGGCCAAACTGAAGCCAGAAGCCAGAATCCAGGAACCAAGTGCAGCTCTCCCATGCAGATGACAGGTAACCAAACATTCCAAACATCACCTGCCATATCCCAGGTTGCGCATTAGCAGGATGCTGGAATGGAAAGTGGAGCTGGAATTCTATCCTAGCACCCTGATGTGGAATGTAAATGTCTCAAGCAACAGATTAGCCACGCCAAATGCCAATGTCTCAACAGACTTTTCTTGAAGTAAATTTTCTCCCATTGATTGTGATAAAGACTCCCTCTATCTTTAGAAGGAGGAGAATATTTTCAATCTTCTATTTGAAAATCACCACAATCACTATAGTACATATAAAAGACAATAGTTTTCAGACTTTAGAAACAGCAGAGGACTGTAATTTCTAAGAGATCACACATAAATAAGCTGAACCATGTATTTGTCCCAGATTACAACCTAAAGTTGGCTCATAGGAAAAATACAAAGCAGAGGAACTCAAACAAAGCTTACCATCTTTGTTGAATATAGAAAAAAATCAGAATACAACCAAAGGAGTTCAATTTTGTAGGGCAATACACTAGAAGGAAGGGGACTTCTCATAGAGACACAATACTGGAGATCTGTAGCAGATTGTTCTCGTGCTTTTGGCTGTGAACAGATTTGTGCATGCATGGGAAGAAAGTACACACATTTCTGAAAAAGAACCACTGAAGAACAAGGTGGTCAAACTATTTCTGAAACTCGGATGAAGAATAGTTCAAATGACCAAAGAAAGAATGGAGAGCCTTCATAGAATATGTGATATTGGGTGGAGCCCACAGAAAATTAGTGCACGACTCAGCCTTTCTACTTCTCATATCTCATATTTTGTTTATAGTCCAGAAAATAAACCTAAGCCAAATAGTTTATATAAAACCTCACTTAATGATTTAAACAAATTTTATCAATTTGTATTAAGCATTTGTTAATGTCAGGTACTGTGCTAGGCATATGGGATAAGATATATGGTGGTAAACAAAACAGATATGGTCCATGTCTTCTTCATAGAGCTCATTGTTTACAGGAGTACCCAGACAGCAAGGAAGTAAAATAATAAACAAACAAGTATAGATTGAATTGGATACTATGAGGAAAAGCACAGAATGCTGTACAGAGATGAATGACCATGAGGCTTCTCTTTGAGGAGGTGTAGTGGGCACTGCAACCCACAAGACAGGAAAAAGCCAACTAAGTCGTGGAGAGTGGGGAGCAATGCACTAGACTGAGCAAAGAACATGTGCAAAAGGCAGGGAAGAGCTGACAACTTGAAGGACTTGAATCACTTCCCAGTGAAACATTTTAGCTTCTGGAAGCCAGGGCTTTTTAATGTTGCTACCCATAAATCACTATTTAATATTATTCCTTTACTAATAACCAATAATGTTACCATTTTGGTCACCAGAATTCACTCTCTGTAATTTTCCTATTTGAAAATGTGGCCTGTTAAAATACTAAGAATCCTGTTATTTTTGTAATCAATTATTATTGAACTTGAAAACAAAAATAAAAACTTCATTTAAAATAATCATAGTCTTAGATATAAAATATAAAACTATGCAAATTAACTATAGTGTTCAGAAAGTAAAAGTACTCAGCCGACGCCGCGGCTCAATAGGCTAATCCTCCACCTAGTGGCGCCGGCACACCGGGTTCTAGTCCCGGTCGGGGCGCCGGATTCGGTGCTTGGGCCCTGCACCCCATGGGAGACCAGGAGAAGTACCTGGCTCCTGCCATCGGATCAGCGCGGTGCGCCGGCCTCAGCGCGCCGGCCGTGGCTGCCATTGGAGGGTGAACCAACGGCAAAGGAAGACCTTTCTCTCTGTCTCTCTCTCTCTCACTATCCACTCTGTCAAAAAAAAAAAAAGTAAAAGTACTCTTTGACTATAGTGTAAAATTAATTTTCAAGATGGCAGAGTAGGGAGGAAACTTACTACTCTAATCCAGGGGAAGATAATTTAAAAAAGGAAAAGAGTGCAATTTTAGGGAAGAGTTAGAAAACTCAAGAGGAAACTCCACGCAAATTAGAGGGACAGTGTGGACCTACATGGAAAGTGTGGATACACACAACTCAGGACCCCAGCAGCTGAGGACCTCAGCATCAAGTCTGGAGTGAGGTGAGAACAGAGCAAACTATAGCAGCCCAAGCCACTGACAATAAAACTGTGGGAGAGCCTAGAGTGAATCAGGCTTGGAGCCTTGTTGGGGACAGCATACCTTCCAAACCAGAGGAGAAAAACTGGGGGCACATTTCTCTCTCCCCAACCACCTGGCACCGGTCTGTGTAACTAGGGAGGGGCAGGCAGGTGCCATTTTGAACATGGGTAACAGCTGTCCCAGCTTGTCCATGCACCCAGCAACCAGCTGAGAGGAGACGCCTGAGTCTGGCTGGGAGCATGGACGGGGCGCTGGGTGCTCGTGACATCGGGAGGCTCATGTGCCCAGACTGTGAGACACTGTGGATGTGTGGGAGGGTACAGGGTGTGGCTGAGACTTTGGGCAGTCACTGGGGGCAGATCCACATGCTTGGGGCCCCTGATTCCTGGGTGAGGGTGACTGCTGTGAGATCTGTTCTCAGACTGAGGATTGCACAGATTTTTTGTGTGTTCCTGTGGCAGTGCAGTTGAATATTGTGCCCACTGGGGCTAGTGCCTACGTATTGCTCTCCTTTGAGGAGAGAGGATGAGTGTGAGATTATGCAAACAGAGAGGAACAAATCTCTACACTGATTTTAAAAAAATGAGTTACCATGCCCAACTTGGGTGTCACCGAGACACTTCCCTTACCTTGGAACACTGAACAGAGCTGCCTGACCATGCCCAGCACATGTCTCTGGGAATTCACTGAAAGAGCAGTAACTCTACTAAGCCACAGAGGCATAATCTAAAGGTGAAAACATCACAGAAAAAAAAGGTAAGTATCTCTACAAATGCCTAATAATAAATGCAGCAAATCAAGAAACAAGAATAAGGAAGACAAGATCAAGCCCACAACAGAACACAACATTTCAATACTGGAATATGAAGATGAAGAGATTGAAAAAATGCCAGAAACAAAATTCAAAAAAATAGATAAGGGGATTACTTAGAAGTAAGCAAAAGCAAATCCATAAAATAAAGAAATCTGTACATGACATGAATGAAAAGTTTTCTCATGAAATTGAGATAAATTGAGATTTTAAAGAGAAATCCAATGAAACATTGGAAATCAAGAATTTAATAGCACAAATAAAAAATGTGGTGGAAAGCCTTAACAACAGATTGGTGAGGCAGAAGAATGAGTATCTGAGCTAGAAGATAAATCTTTGGAAATCTTCCAGTCAAACAAAAAACAAACAAACAAACAAAAAACAACAACAAAAAAAAAACAAGAGGAAATAGGAAAACTTAACAACAGTGTAGGAGATTTATGGGATACTATCAAACAATCCAACATATGGGCATTAGTAATTCTTGAAGGTGTGGAAAGGGAGAATGGACTAGAAGGCCTATTTAGTAAAGTAATTATAGAAGAAGTCTCCAATTTGGAGAAATAAAGGGACGTTCAAGTACAGGAAGCACGTAGAAATCCTAATAGACATGACCAGAAAAGATCTTCACCACTACACATTGTAGTCAAACTTTCCACAGTAAATAAAGAAGTTTCTAAAATGTACACAAGAGAAATGCCAGATTAGTTTCAGAGGATCTCCAATTAGACACAGCTGACTTCTCATCAGAAACCCTATAGTCTACAAGAGAACGGTGAGATATATCCAATTCTTGAGAGAAAAAACTGTCAACCCAGAATACTGTACCCTGCAAAGCTCTCATTTATGAATGAAGCTGAAATAAAGAACTTCCATCGCAAACAGAAATTGAAAGAATTTTACCCCACTCGCCCAGCCTTACAAAAGATGCTTAAGGATGTGTTACAGACAAAAACACAGAAACATGGTCACCACTATGAAAATAGGTGAAGGCAGAAATTCTCCCAGTAATGTCGCTCCCCGTCTTCGTGGAGGAACGACACAGGACCCTGCGCTGTTCTTTCGTCTGCTCGGCCCTCCCCGGGTTTGCTGCTGGTTCTTCCATGGTTGGCTGCCGTCCCTTCCACCTCCGTGGAAGGGCGGTTCCCCCTGCCACATTCCCCACTTCCGCAGGGGAGCGGCACACCACCGGCTGGCTCTCTCGGGGGTGGGGGGCTGCTCAGATGTTCCTCAGGTGTTCCCCTTAGATGTTCCCCTTAGATGTTCCTGGTGCATGTTGTCTCTCTCCTCCTTTATAGTCCTCTTCCACCAATCCCAACTCTGCTACCCACACGCCAAGTACGCTGCTCTCCTCCAATCAGGAGCAGGTCCTACAGTTTATTGGTTGAACTGGAGGCAGCTGTGTAGAAGCTGTTTCTCCCTTCTCAGCGCCATATTGTGGGAGAGCAGATGCATAGAATAAGTCTTAATTCCAGTAACTTAGTCTAGTCCGGGTTGCTCCCCACAAGTAAAAGTATAAAGTAAATCCAAAGTAAACAACAAGAAAATTTATAGAAAAATGGCAGGGTCAAGTCTTTACTTATCAGTAGTTACCTTGAATGTAAGTGGTCTCAAGTTTACAGTTAAAAGATATAGACTGGGGGCTGACGCCGTGGCTCACTTGCTTAATCCTCTGCCTTCGGTGCCAGCATCCCATGTGGGCACTGGGTTCTAGTCCCGGTTGCTCCGCTTCCAGTCCAGCTCTCTGCTGTGGCCCGGGAAGGCAGTGGAGGATGGCCCAAGTGCTTGGGCCCCTGCACTCTCATGGGAGACCAGGAAGAAGAACCTGGCTCCTGGCTTCAGATCGGCACAGTGCTGGCCATAGCAGCCATTTGGGGAGTGAACCAATGGAAGGAAGACCTTTCTCTCTGTCTCTCTCTCTCTGTCTGTAACTCTACCTGTCAAATAATAAATAAATATTTTTTTAAAAAAGATACAGACTGGAAGAATGGATCAGAAAACAAAACCCATCTATTTGCTGTCTACAAGAAACATATGTCACCAACCAAGATACACAGTGAAAGTGAAAGGGTGGAAAAGATATTTCAGGCTAATGAAAACAAAACAAAAAAAAGACTTGGTCTAGCCATCCTAATATCAGATAAAATACACTTTAACACAAAAACCATTAAAATAGACAAAAAAGAGCACTATGTAATGATTAAGGGATCAATTCAACAGGAAGATGTAACTATTGTAAACATATATGTACCTAATTACAGGGCACCTGTCTGTTTAAAAAATATTAATGAATCTAAACAGAGACACAGATTGCAATCAATAGTAACAGGGGACCTCAACACTCCACTTTTAGCAATGGACAGATCAACCAAACAGAAAATCAGCAAGGAAACAACAGAGTTAATTGATACTACAGACCAAATGGACCTAACAGATATCTACAGGACTTTCCATCCTACGATTGCAGAATACTCATTCTTCTCACCAGTACATGGAGCTTTCTCTAGGAGGGACCACATGCTAGGCCATAAAGCAAGTTTCTACAAATTAATAAAAACTGAAATCATACCATGCATCTTCTCTGGCCATAATAGAATGAAGCTGTAAGAACCTCTAGAACATATGCAAACACATGGAGACTGAACAACATGCTCCTACATGAACAGTGAGTCATTAAGAGATCAAAAGGGAAATCAAAAAATTTCTGCAAAAGAATCAAGATGACAATATAATATATCAAAACTTTAGTGATACAGCAAAAGCAGTGTTAAGAGGAAAGTATAGAGAACTTGGGACCTTTATCAAGAAATTGGAGAGGCACCAAAATCAATAAGCTAACAATATATCTTAAGGACCAAAAAAACAAAACAAAACAAACAAACAAAAAAAACAAAGTGAGCCAAAGACAAAACTAGTAGGAGAAAAGAAATAATTAAAAATAAACAAAATTGAAACCTAAAAGACAATGCAAAACAGCATAATGAAGGGCTGGTTTTTCAAAAAAAAAACAAACAAAATTGACACACCACTGGCCCAACTAATCAAAAAAAGGAAGGTGAAGACCCAAATCAACAAAATGAGATATGAAAAAGGACACGTAATACCAGACACCACATAAATAAAGAAAATCATTGGAAATTTCTAGAAAGAGCTGTATTCCAACACATTGAGAAACCTATAAGAAATGGATAGATTCCAGGACACCTACTTAAATTATGCCATGAAGACAAATAAACCTAAAAAGACCAACAACAAAGATGGAAATTTAATCAGTAATGAACACTCTACCAACAAAGAAAAGCCTAGGACAGGATGTCCTCACTGCAAATTCTACCAGGCATTTAAAGAAGAACTAAATCCAATTCTTCTCAAGCTTTTCAAAAACAATGGAATGGGAGGGAATCTTCCCACACTCTTTCTATGAACTATATCACCTTAATTTCTATACCTGAAAAACATACCACAGAGAAAGAGAACTACAGACAAGTTTCCTTGATGAACATAGATGCAAGACTCCTCAACAAATACTAACCAATTGAATCGAATAACACATCAGAGAGATAATTCACCCAAAGTGGGATTTATCCTTGGTATGCAGGGATGGTTCAACATTCAGAAATTAATCAATGTGGTACATCACATTAAAAAATTGAAGAACAAAACCATATGATTATCTCAACAGATGCAGAGGAAGCATCTGATAAAATACAACACCCTTTCATGTTAAAAGCTATAGGCAAATTGGATATAGAAGGAACGTTCCTCAACACAATCAAAACAATTTATGACAATGGAGAAAGGTTGGAAATATTCCCACTGAGATCCAGAACCAGACAAGGATGCCCACTCTCATCATTGATATTTAAAAAGTTAGGGAAGTTTTAGCCAGAGCCATTAGGCAAGAAGAAATCAGGGATACAAAGCAGGAAGGAGGAAGTCAAATTATCCCTATTTGCAGATGACACAATTCTACATATAGGGGACACAAAAGACTCAACAGAGAAATTATGGGAAATCACAGAAGAGTTTGGAATGCTAGCAGGATGCAAAATCAACACACAGAAATCAATAGGTTTTGTATACACAGACCATGCCACAGGTGAGAACAAGCTTGTAACTAAGATCAATCTCATTTACAATAGCTACAAAAAAATCAAATATCTTATAATAAATTTAACCAAGGCTTTCAAAGATCTCTACAATGAGAATGACAAAGAATTAAAGAAATAGAAGACACAAAAAATGGAAAAATCTTCCATATTCATGGATTAGAAGAATCAATATCATCAAAATGTCTATACTACTGAAAGCAATTTACAGTTTCCATATGATACCAATCAAAATACAAAGGACATCCTTTTCAGATAAAGAAAAAATGATGATGAAATTCATATGGAAATACTGGAGACCTCAAATAGCTAAAGCAATCTTAGACAACAGAAATGAATCCGGAGGCATCACAATACCAGATTTCAGGACCTACTACAGGGCAGTTTTAATCAAAACAGTCTGGTACTGGTACAAAAACAGATGGATAGACCAATGGAACAGAATAGAAATGACAGAAATCAACCGTGGCGTCTACAACCATCTTATCCTTGACAAAGGGGCTAAAATCAATTCCTGGAGCAAGGACAGTCTCTTCAACAAACGGTGCTGGGAAAACTGGATTTCCACATGCAGAAGTATGAAGCAAGACCCCTACTTAAGCCTTACGCAAAAATCCAATCAAAATGGATTAAAGTCCTAAATCTACAACTCAATACCATCAAATTCTTAGAGAACATTGAGGAAACCCTGCAAGACACTTGCATAGGAAAAGAGTTCTTGGGAAAGACCCCAGATGCAGAGTCAATCAAAGCCAAAATTGACAAATGTGACTACATCAATTTGAGAAGCTTCTACACTGCAAAAGAAACATTCAGCAAAGTGAAGAGGCATCTGACAGAATAGGAGAAATTATTTGCAAACTATTAAACTGGTAAAGGAATAATACCCAAAATATATAAAGAGATCAAGAAACTCATCAAAACAAAACAAAAAACCCAGCTAAGAAATGGGTGAAGGACTTAAACAGCATTTTTCAAAAAGAGGAACTCCAAATGACCAGCAGATACATGAAAATAATGCTCAGGATCACTAGCTGTAAGGGAAATGCAAATCAAAACCACACTGAGGTTTCACATCACCCCAGTTAGAATGGCTTTCATACATAAATCATCAAGCAACAAATGCTGGTGAGGATGTGGGGAAAAAGATATCCTAATCCACTGTTGGTGGGAATGTAAACTGGTATTAATTCCACTGTGGAAGACAGTATGGAGTTAACTTAGAAATCTGAGTCTAGAACTACCATCTGACCCAGCAATCCCACTCCTGGCAGTTTACCCACAGGGAATTAAATCAGCATATGAAAGAGTTATCTGTACCCCCATGTTTATTGCAGCTCAATTCACAATAGCTAAGATAAAGAATCAATCCAAATGTCTGTCAACTGAAGACTGGATAAAGAAATTATTGGATATGTACACTTTGGAATACTACACAGCAGTGAAAATAAATGAAATCCTGTTGTATGCAACAAAATGGATGAAACTAGAAAACGTCATTCTCAGGGAAATAAGCCAGTCCCAAAAGGACAAATACCATATGTTCTTCCTGATCTTTGATAACTAATAGAGCATTTAAATGATAATCTATAGAAGTAGAATTGACAGTTTGAGATGCAATGACTTTGAACAATCCTTATCTCAACTGTTAAGGAACAGGTTTTTTGTTTTTTTTTTTCACACTGTTTGTTGAACTCTTTACTTAGTATACAATTATTCATAAATATAATGTTAATTGAAAACCTGAAAATAGATCTTAGTAAAAAATAATAACAGGAATAGAAGAGGAAAGAGGAAGAGGGGTGGGTTTGTGGGTGGGCAGGTAGAGTGGGAAGAATCACTGTGTTCTATGTTCCTGAAGTCATACTTACGAAATGCATGAAGTTTGGATTTCTTAAATAAAATATTTCTGGGGGAAATTTTAAAATTAAAAACAAAATATCTAAAGAACAAAAATAAGTAAGTTCAACATATATAATCTCAAAAATCCCCATTATCAAGGGACATTTGACACGAAGAATGGATTTTTAACATTAACTTTTTGATTGACTCATTTAAAATTTTACATGCATATGAAATGCTGTACATTCATAGTGAAAACAACTTGATGAGAATGGATGTAAATGTACACCCATGAAACCATCTCCACACTCAACACAACAGACACATCCTTTATTCCTCACCCTACCCCCCCCCCAAAAAAAAAACCTATGAAACTTTTAATTAAAAAATGAAAAAAGTTGGGGCTGGAACTGTGGCATAGGAGGTAAAGCCACCGCCTGCAGTGCCAGCATCCCATATCGGCACAAGTTCAAGTCCCAGCTGCTCCACTTCCAATCCAGCTCTCTGCTATGGTCTGGGAAAGCAGTGAAATATAGCCAAGTCCTTGGGACCCTGCACCCGTGTGGGAGACCTGGAAGAAGCTCCTGGCTCCTGGCTTTGGACTGGCCAACAAGGGAGTGAACCAGTAGATGGAAGACCTCTCTGTCTCTCTCTGTGTAACTCTGATTTTCAAATAAATAAATATATCTTAAAAAACTGAAAAACATTTTCCATACTAACCTAGACAAAAAATTCTTAATACCAAAACGCATAAAATCAAAAATTTAAAGATAATTTCTTAGTAGCTGACCTGCCTTGATAAGGAGAGAAATTTAAAAAATACATTCTTGTAGGATAAATATTAAAGTCAATTCATAGAAACTGAAACCTAAAATAAGAAATAAAGAAGACTAGCAAAAGTAAACACATAGGTGAATGTAAAAGCGTTCATGTAACGCTTGTTACCTGTTTCATTTCTTATCTGACTTGAAAGACAACTGCATTGAGTAGTAGATATAAGTCAATTGTATGAGCTTAACATGAGCAAATATGCAGTTTGTGTGAAATACTAGTACAAAGGTTTGGTGAAAAACACTAGCCTGGTGAAAAGTTTTTGTATGCTATTAAAGTTATGTTGGTGCAGTTAAGGAAATATCTTAGGTGTAATCTTGCAGGCAACCAATACAGAAAATGGTTCAAAAAACTATAGTAAAAGAAGTAAGAAAATACACAATTAAAATTGTGCACTGTAATACATCACTTCCTCACAATAAAAAGCAACAATGATGAATAAAGGCTCAAAACAGACACAGGCAAACATAAAACAAACAAGATGGCAGATTCAAATCTACATCACCAATAACTATATTAACATGAACGGATGAAAACATCCGAGAGATTGGAGGTATAAATAAAACCCTATTATTAATGTACATGCTATACATAAAAAGAATACCATTAATTCAGAGGCATAAATGTATTGCAGGTAAAAAGTACAAGAATTGGAGTGGATATAAAAAGACAAAATAGATTCTAAGAGAAAGGCTTGTTCTATTGAACAGCAAAAAATAATGATAATAAAATGGTCAGACTATAAACAGGCATAGCAATTATAATTCAGACCCCTACTCACACCATATATAAAATTTAACTGAAAACAAATTAGAAAACTAAATTTAAGAGCTTAAACAATAAGACTATTTGAAGAAAACATAGATCTTTATGACTTTAGGTAATGGAATAATTTCTTGATATGATAACAATAAAATGAATTTCATAAAAATTTTAAAAATGTTTCTTGTCATTAAGGATAAAACCAAAAAAGAAGATAACTCACAGAACAGGAGAACATTTGTAAGAGTTTTTTTTTTTTTTAAGAGATTCATATCTATTTTTGAAGAACTCTTCTAACTCAACAATACAAAATTATAAAACTCAATTAGTAACTAAACAAAAAGTTGAACAGACATTTGTCTGAAGAAGATAAATAAATACCCAATAAGCACACAGAAGATATTCAATGTCATTAATATTTATGGAAATACCAGTGAATACCACAACAAAATATTATTTCACACCCTTTAGTCAAAAAGACTGAAAATAAATACTAAGTGTTGGCAAGAAGCTGGGAAATCCAAATACTAACACAATATGATAGGAATTAAAATTCTGGGCAGTCCTTCAAAATGCTAACTTTTGAGTTTATGACACAGCAATTCCATACGTAGATATATACCAAAATGGCATTGAAAACCTATTTCCATATTGAAAAATTACATGAATGTTCATAGAAGCCTTGTGTAGACAACAAAGACAGTTCAAATGTTCATAAGATGAAATATGCATAAAATATGATTCAGCCATGCAAAGGATATTAGATAACCATAAAAAAGATGAAGTAAATAAACATGCTATAGGACAAATGAACCTTGAAAAAATTAAGTGAAAGAAGCCAGACACAAAAGATCACATGTTGTATTCTTCCATTTTTATGAAATGTCTCTAACAAGAAAATCGCTATATTTAGAAGGTATATTAATGCTCTTGATTGGCTTGGGGAAAGATAATGGGGTTATTTTTGGGAGTGATAAAACTGTTGGGGAATTAGAGTGTGGTGATGAGTGTAAAACCTCAGAAATATATTAAAACCCATTAAATTTTACATTTTAAAAGGGTATACAATATATATGTGAATTATATATAAATAATTTTATTATCTTTAAAATGTGAAAGTATATAATAGTCTAATAGAAAGGCAGAGTCTTCAGAATGGGTTAAGAAAAACAAAATCCAACTATTCAGTGTCTGTAGGAGATAAACAATAGATATGAATAAGTTCAAAATAAAGGCGTGGAAAAAGATGCTGTATAAATAATAACCTGCTTCACAGATCATAAACAGAGGAGTAAAGAAGTTAGAGGTGCAGTTACACAGTTAACTGATAGCTCTGTAGTCATGGAAATAACAGTGATGTATTACTTGGGAAAATACACAGCACTTCTAAAATTATTTTTTAAAGCACTTGAAAATCATGAGCATAGTGGCAGGTAAAATGTATATTTGTAATCCACAAAATGTCATGCATAAAAGGGCTGTTTATAAATTTCCCATGGGGGAGTCTCATATCTTATAGGCTCTATGACTCCCTATTGGGTTGTCTTTGGGTCAATCCTTCAACAGAATTTTCCCACATAAAATTTTTAATGAAATCATTTGGGAACCATTTCATGAAAGTGTCATGTGGATTGTAACTCTCCCTGAACCTGTATCAATAGGAGAAATGGAGTTGGATACAATTGAAATATTAACTATCAGTTTTTTACTCTGTACATAGTGAGTGCCCTGTTTCTACATATAAAAATCTTGATAGAAAAGCTTAAAGTGAATTAAACCTGGCAAAGAGAATCTGTGATTCTGAGTAGAATGAGCTGGTTATACTTAAAGTCATATTTTCTAGAAAAAAATCCCTGCAAGGCAGAAGGAACAAATACATTGTCTTGCCCTTACATACTTGCACTTATGATGTTCTAACCCATCTTTGGTAGAAATATTGAGGCAGAATGAAAAGTAAAAGCTGACCACTAAATGGTGATATACATTTTAGGTTTTGGTGTAGACTACTACTTCAGAGCCTGAGCCCTAGATCACATATCCTAGGTCTAAATCTTATGACCTTGACCAAGTACTTAACTCTTCAAATGTCAGCCCACTAAGGATGATAATAAAGGTACTTACTGGAGAATTGAAATATCATATAATTATAATATAACACAAGTCCAGTTCCCTGGTAAGTGCTCATAAATGTCAGATATGGCTTTTGCTGTTGTAATTTTTTTTTATCATTTAGATCTATAATCCCTACATGAAAATTCTGAAATTCAAAGACCCTGGAAACCAAAATATTTTTGTTATGTTGACACAAAATCATTTTGTAGCAAAGCCTGACTTGAAATGGTGTGAGGCTATTTATAGATGTTTTAATCCCATTTGATGGTGTATGTCCATGTGTTCAGCTGTAGAAATATTAAAGTGCTTGATTATATGATGCTGCCACAAATCTCACTGGGAGTATTCTGAAATATGTACCATATTGTTTTTGTGCCTTATTTGTGTCACCTTTCTAAAATTTGAAACACTGTGTTTGGAAGCTCATTTATCCACCTGGAGTTTAGGGAAAAAATTGTTAAACTATATCTTGATTATTACTGCCATTGCCAAAGGTCACAAAGCTAATATCTTTTCACTATGTACAGCAGGAAGAGATTAGAAAGGACATAGTTCTGTTGGAAAATGGAGCTGCCAGTAAGTGAGAGGTGAACAGCTAACACAGAATTTAATTACAGCTCTTACCTAACTCTGGCACATTCTGACCCCTCTGTCTAGAACAAAATTAAATGTAGAAACAGCGAGAACTAAAAATGGCTACTCCCAACTCATGGCATTGTTTGACAAAGGATATTTTTTGCAAAGATATTGTTAAATTACTTTTTCCTCCTACCTAGCTAATGATGGACCACGTGGAAGATGAAATCAGTACTGTGTGATAGAATAACACTACAAAAATAGTCCCTGATTGAGAAGTACCACCCTTAAACTAACCCAGTTAAAAAACTCAATCAAAGGCACAAGTCCCAGGGCTGCCTTGAAAGAAGACCTAGTAATCTCTTTTGCTAGTTTGCAAGTTTTGGATAAGTTCTTATAGCCCTGGCCCCTGGAAGACAACTTTGTTATGTTGCCTGTATATTCTAGTTCCTCAAATGTATTCTGAACTGATTTCTTGCTGATTTTTTCATTACTTAAAATCTCTGATGCATCTCCATTTTCTACTTCCATGTTGATTACATTTCAAACATTTTTTTTTGGACAGGTAGAGTTATAGACAGTGAGAGAGAGAGAGACAGAGAGAAAGGTCTTCCTTCCATTGGTTCACTCCCCAAATGGCCACCACGGCTGGTGCTGTGCCAATCTGAAACCAACCAGGAGCCAGGTGCTTCTTTCTGGTCTCCCATGCAGGTGCAGGGCCCAAGCACTTGGGCCATCCTCCACTGCCTTCCTGGGCCACAGCAGAGAGCTGGACTGGAAGAGGAGCAACCAGGACTAGAACCCGGTGCCCATATGGGATGCTGGTGCCATAGGTGGAGGATTAGTCAAGTGAACCACGGTGCTAGCCCTCAAAATTTTATTGAAATACCATATACATACCAAGACTTGCACATAAGTATACAAATAAATGATTTTTGGTCTTATGATCATACTCATAACCAATACTCAAATTAAGACTAAAACATTACTGGTACTCCAAGAATCCTCAGTATTCCACCTGGAAAATTATATTTAATATTTGCATGGGGGAATGGATAGAGGAATGGGTAATTTTGAAAACTTCATATATGAAGTTAATAGTCCCTTGACTTTCCCAGAATTGGTAACATGCTGGACATCGGCATGGTGAGTGTAGGAACCCCATCAGCCTAATAGTCTCATCTTTACCAGTTATTTCTGGGGCTACAGAAATATAGTTCCTACCTAAATTCTGTGACTCTTAACTCTGATTGAGTTCAATAGTACTCAGCTGACCACTCCACACACTATGATGTAGAAATGACTTTCTTTTTATAATGCTTCTTTTTCTAAGTAATACTCAATTAAAATTGGGTATATTTCCTATATTCTGCCTTCTCTTCATACTAGTGTCCCAATACAAATATTTTTAAATATGCAAGATTATTTTGCTGTGAAAAGAAATACCCCGTTTTCCCATGTATAGACAGGTTGTGAAGCTGTCTGAGGCCTTTATTTGGGTCTCAGGAGGAAGAATGTCAACACACAATGGGACTTAATTGGGACCCAATCTGCTGAGCTGAGAAATTCCGCCACCTGGAAGCTGCAGTGATTTTACATGATAAATTTCACAAAAGGAAAGCACACAAACACATTTGGATATTTAGAATAGTGGAAAGAGCGTTATTGTTGCACTAAATTGTTTCTCATCCTTTTCCTTCCTTTATTAGTTGTTAGACATCAGGAAAGCTTTAGAAGACCTCTGTTTATTTTCTGTCTCTGCAAAACTTTTCTAGTAGCGTTATCGTGATGATAAATGGTAAGATTAGATGTGAATTTTTGTTCACTTCATCCAAGATATTCAAGAATATAGATTTTCAGAAATGCTGCAAACATAGCCATACTATAGAATATAATTTTTGCCATATAATATTATAATAAGTTTTCAAAAGAACTGTTTTAGGTGTAGACATTTCATGTGGACTGAACTAAATATACTTTCTCACTAGGAATCTTATTCCAAATCTTTGTGATTCAAATGTGCACCTCAGCAAAATAGTAGTGTAAAACGTCATGGATTTTCCAGTTTAAAGCAAATTGAACTATGAATGTCACATTTGTCAATAGCAAGTGCAAAGTGACTATTGCATAGCCTCATTGATGGTGGATTAATGTCCTAGTGAAGGTTTTGTGACAGAGAGAAGGCAAAGGAATGAGGCCTAGGAGGGTTCATCATGTAGGACTGACCACTCTGTGCTAGAAGGTAATCAGGGAGAAAGTGGAGGTGTGGTGTGTGCAACACTGTCCCCTAAACCTCAGAAAAGAATCCCATGCCCTTGTTCCTAGAAGCTTTGACTGCTCTCTTAATTGAGATGAAACACAGAAGTAGGAGATCACAATGATTTGAGAAGGACTCAACCAGCCTTGGCTCACTTTGAAGATGGAGGAGGTCCACACACAAAGGAATTCAGACCCCATCTAGAAGCTGAAAAACAGCATGGAACAGATTCTCCCCGACAGCCTACAGGAGGAACATGACCTGTATGACACCTCACCTTTAGTACCCAGAGATCCATTCTGGACTTTTGACCTCCAGAATCACGACATGATATTGTGCTGTGTAAGTTACCAACTTGGTAACAATTTTAATAGAGCAGCTGTAGGAAGCTGATATGTTAGAGAATAGTGCTTGAAAATGGAATACATACAGACAACAAAGGAGATATGCATTTTTTTTTTTTTTTTTGGACAGGCAGAGTGGACAGTGAGAGAGAGAGACAGAGAGAAAGGTCTTCCTTTTGCCGTTGTTTCACCCTCCAATGGCCGCCACGGCCGGCGCGCTGTGGCCGGCGCACCGCGCTGATCCGAAGGCAGGAGCCAGGTGCTTCTCCTGGTCTCCCATGGGGTGCAGGGCCCAAGCACTTGGGCCATCCTCCACTGCACTCCCTGGCCACAGCAGAGAGCTGGCCTGGAAGAGGGGCAACCGGGACAGAATCCGGCGCCCCGACTGGGACTAGAACCCGGTGTGCCGGCGCCACAAGGTGGAGGATTAGCCTAGTGAGCCACGGCGCCAGCCAGATATGCATCTTCTTTAGTAATGTCCAGAGTTTTACAGAGGAAGGGAAACCAGCTATACTTTGTATATAGGCAGGTGTAGGCAGCCACAGATGATGAGAAGGTCATTAAAGGAGATTAGGGACCAGAGCATAAACAAGAGTAGGGCCAAAAACAAAATCACATGGAGAGGAGATTCCAAGATGGTGAATTAGTGACATACTACACTAGGCCAGGGATAAATAGTTAAAAAAAAAATGCGAGGTGCACTCTCTGAAAAATACAAGAGAAAACCATACTGGAAATTCTACAAAAAAAAAAAGACAAATGCCATGGACCTGTGTGGAAGATGCACACACACAGCACAAACACAGGCTTAACATATGACTGCAGCAGCTGAGACCCACAGCATGTGGCAGCTTAGAGCCGGAGGTGAAACCAGACTACAGCAACCTGTGGTGATCTCGCCAGAGGAAGACCATGGTGTGAGTCCAGACTGGAGCCCTAGGGGCTAGCAGTTACCCGCAGACCCAGTAGAAGTAAAAGGGCACATTTATCTCACCCCAACCTCCCCTTAACAGTGCCAGGTGCCCAGCTGAGAAAGGGCAGGAACCATTATGCACAGCCACTGGCTGAGACAGAATGCTCTGTTCTCAGCAGTACTGGCAGCAGTGGTGGGGAGAGAGCAACATTCAGCCAGTGGCTCTTGTGTACGTGTGTGATCCAGAGATTCTAGCGGGGGAAAAATACATAGTCCTCACTGACTTTGAGCCTGGCTGGGAGAACTGACAGGTGGCTGGGCACCCACGTAAGAGAGAAAACCAGTCTCCCAACACACTATAATCTCTGGGGTTAAAGCTGCCTAGGCAGAGCTGTCTCGGGGAACATTTGCCTCTCTGTTGACTGAACTGGCTGTCAGGGCAGAGTGAAACCTCTGAAAACATGCTAATAGAAGCCAAAAAAGAGCTGGTGTAGCCATCCTAATATCAGACAAAATAGACTTTAACACAAAAACTGTTAAAAGAGACAAAGAAGGGCACTATGTAATGATTAAGGGATCAACTCAACAGGAAGACGTGACTATTATAAATGTATCTGCGGGGCCGGTGCTGTGGCACAATGGGGTTAACACCCTGGCCTGAAGCGCCGGCATCCCATATGAGCACCAGTTCTAGTCCTGACTGCTCCTCTTCTGATCCAGCTCTCTGCTATGGCCTGGGATAGCAGTAGAAGATGGCCCAAGTCCTTGGGCCCCGGCACTCACTTGGGAGACCCGGAAGAAGCTCCTGGCTCCTGGCTTCGGATCAGTGCACTCTGGCCATTGTGGCCATCTGGGGAATGAACCAGTGATGGAAGACCTCTCTTTCTGTCTATACCTCTCTCTGTAGCTCTGTCTTTCAAATAAATAAAATAAATCCTTAAAAAACATAAAAATAAATAAATGTACCTGCACCTAATTACAGGGGACATGGCTATTTAAAAGAAATGTTAATGGATCTAAAGGAAGACATAGATCCAATACACTAATTACGAGGGACCTTAACACCCCACTTTCATCAGTGGACAGATCAACTAGATAGAAATTCAACAAACAACAGAGCTAGTAGACACTAAGGGCCAAATGAACCTAATGGATATCTACAGAACTTTTCATCCTACAGTTGCAGTATACACATTCTTCTCACCAGTCCATAGAACTTTCTCTAGGGTAGACCACATGCTAGGCCATAGAACAGGTCTTAGCAAATTCCAAGAAATTGAAATCTTATTATGTATCTTCTCTGACCACAATGGAATGAAGGCGTAAATCAACAACTCAAGAATCTCTAGAACAAATGCAAACACATGGAGACTGAACAACTTGCTCCTAAATGAACAGTGGGTCATAGTAGCAATCAAAAATATCTTGAAACGAACGAGGATGACAAAACAACATGTCAAAACTTATGGGATACAACAAAAGCAGTGATAAGAGGGACATTTATAACAATTGGTGCCTACATAAAAAAGTTGGAAAGGGATCAAATACATGAGCTATAAAATGAATCTCAAGGACTTAGAAGAACAACAAACCCCCAATTAATAGGAAGAAATAATTAAAGAATAAGCAAATTGAAACCAAAAAGTACAAAGATCAGTGAAATGAGAGCTGATTTTTTAAAAAAATGAACAAAATTCATATACCATTGCCCCAATTGACAAAAAAAAAAAAAAAAAAAAAAACTGGAAAAAAGAGAAGACCCAAATCAATAAAATCAGAGATGAAAAAGAAAATATAATGATATATATCAAAGAAATAAAAAGAATCATCAGGAATTACCACAAAGAGCTGTATGCCAAAATAGGGAAACCCAGAAGAAATGGATAGATTCCTGGACATATACAACCTTCCTAAATTGGGTCATGAAGACATAGAACACCTAAATAGATGAATAACCAAAACGGAGACTGAATCACTAATAAAGACCTTGCCGGCAAATAAAAGCCCATGTCCCGATGGGCTTCACTGCTGAATTCTACCAGACATTTAAAAAATAACTAATTCTAATTCTTTTCAAGATATTCAACATAATTGAAAGGAAGGGATCCTCCCAAACTCCTTCTATGAGGCCTACATCTCCTTAATTCCTAAACCAGAAAAAGATACAACAGAGAAAGAGAAATACAGACTAATATCCCTGATGAACATAGATGCAAAAATCCTCAACAAAAGTATTAACTAATTGAATCCAATAACAGAACAGAAAGATCATTCACAAGGACCAAGTGGGAAATATAGTGGTATCTAAGGATGGTTCAACATTAGCAATCAATGTGATACATCACAATAACAAACTGAAGAACAAAGACCATATGGTTATCTCAATAGATGCAAAGAAATGTTTCATAAAATACAGCATCCTTTTATGATGAAAACCTTAAGAAAATAGGGTACAAAAGGAACATTCCTCAACACAAAGCAATTTATGACAAACCCACGGCCAGCATCCTATTAAATGGGGAAAAGGTGGAAGCATTCCCTCTAAGATCTGGAACCAGACAAGGATGCCCTCTCTCACCATTCCTATTTAACACAGCCCTAGGTGTTTTAACAAGAGCCATTAGGCAAGAAAAACAAATCAAAGGGATATAAATTGGAAAGAAGGAAGTCAAACTATCTCTATGTGCAGTTGACATGATTCTATATAGTGAAGTTCTAAAAGACTCATAGAAGAGTTTGTTAAAGTGACAGGATATAAAATCAACACACAAAAATCAACAGCCTTTGTATACACAGACAATACCATGGCTGAAAAACAATTTTAAGATCAATCTGATTCACAATAGCTGAAAAAGAATTAAATGCCTTGGAATAAATTTAACAAAAGGATGTCAAAGATCTCTACAATGAAATTTACAAAATGTTAAAGAAAGAAGTGGAAGAAGACATAAAAATGGAAAAAATCATTCATGTTCAAGGATTAGAAGAATCAATAACTTCAAAATATCCATACTATTAAAAGCAATTTACAGATTCAATGTGTTCCCAATAAAAATACCAATGACATTCTACTCAGATCAAGAAAAAAAGATGCTAAAACTCATATGGAAATACAAGGGACCCCAAATAGCTAAAGCAATCTTAACAACAAAAACAAAGCCGAAAGCATCACAATACCAGATTTCAAGACATACTACAGTGCAGTTATAATCAACCTGGTCCTAGCACAAAAACAGATGTGTGGACCAGTGGAACAGAATAGAAGCTTAGAAATCAATCGACGCATCTACATCCAATTTACTTTTGACAAAGGAGCTAAAATCAATTCCTAGAGCAAGGATAGTCTCTTCAACAAATGGTGCTGGGAAAACTGGATCTCCAATGCAGAAGTATGAAACTAGACCCCTACCTTACACCCTACAAAAAATCTACTCATAGTGGATCACGGAACTAAATCTATCACCTGATATCCTCAAATAACTGGAGAACAATGGGGAAACTCTGCAAAGACACTGGCATAGGCAAAGACTTCTTGGAAAATATCCCAGAGGTACAGTCAATTAAAGACAAAATTGACAGGTGAGACTACATCAATCTGAGAAGCTTCTGCATTGCAAAAAAACCTCATCATAGTGAAGAGGGAATTGACAGAATGAGAGAAATTATTTGCAAACTTTGCAACTGATAAGGGGTTAATATTCAGAATCTATAAAGAGCTTAAGAAATTTGAAAACAACAAAACAAACAATCCAATTAAGAAATGGGCAGAGGAATTGAACAGGCATTTTTCTTTTTATTTTTTTCTTTATTTTTTTTTTTATTTTTTGACAGGCAGGGTGGACAGTGAGAAAGAGACAGAGAGAAAGGTCTTCCTTTTGCCGTTGTTTCACCCTCCAATGGCCGCTACGGCCGGCGCGCTGCGGCCGGCGCATTGCGCTGATCCGAAGGCAGGAGCCAGGTGCTTCTCCTGGTCTCCCATGTGGGTGCAAGGCCCAAGGACTTGGGCCATAGCAGAAGACTGGCCTGGAAGAGGGGCAACCGGGACAGCATCCGATGCCCCGACCGGGACTAGAACCTGGTGTGCCGGCGCCACAAGGCAGAGGATTAGCCTATTGAGCCACGGTGCCAGCCCCAGGCATTTTTCAAGAGAGGAAATTCAAATGGCCAACAGACACTTGAAAAAATGCTCAGGATCACTAGCCATCAGGGAAATACAAATCAAAACCACAATGAGGTTTCACCTCAGCCCAGTTAGAATGTCTCTAATACAGAAATCAACAAATAACAAATGCTGGCAAGGACATGGGGAAAAAGGTATCTTAATCCACTGTTAGTGGGAATGTAAATAGGTACAGCCACTGTGGAAGACAGTATGGAGACACCTCAGCAATCTGAATATAGACCTACCATATGACCCAGCCATCTGACTTCTGGGAATTTACCCAAACCAAAAGAAATCAGCATCTGATTGAATTATCTGTAGCCCCATGTTCATTGCGGCACAATTCACAACAGCTAAGATATATAATCAACATGGATGTTCATCAACTCTTGACAGGATAAGGAAATTATGGTAAAAATACACTATGGAGCACTACTCACTTGTGAAAAAAAATGAAATTCTGTCTTTTGCAACAAAATGGATGCAACTGGAAACCATTATACTGAGTGAAATAAGCCAGTTCCAAAAGGACATATACCATATATTTTCCCTGATCTGAGGTAACTAATAGGTATATTGAGGTGAAATAAACACTTTGAGATTTGATGATTGTTTACAATCCTTGTCTCTTCTGTTGAGGAATAGTGGTTTTTTTTCCCCCTTCATACTATTTATTGAACTGTTTTACTTAGTGTAGGGTTAACTTTATGATCATTAATTAAACTGAAACTAAATCTTTGTAAAAGTTAATAATAGGAATGGGAGAGGGAGGAGGAAGAAGGATTCAAATGTGGGTGGGAGGGGGGGTGGGGTGGAAAGTATCACCTTGTTCTTAAATCTGTATATATGAAATACATGAAACTTGTATAACTTAAATAAAGTTTTTTAAAAGTGAGATTGAATGTTTATGCAATAGTTGTGGAATAATTGGGCAGCAATGGAATAATTGGATGATAAATTTTCAAGGAGCATAGTTTATAAAACTATTTCAGTTTTACAGTAAAAATTAAATATAAATCAAGTTACACCTAATGATAAAGAAACTCACATGGGCAGAGGTTTCATTCTTTGTTTCATATGTTGCAATGGGCAAATATACCACAGCTATTGATTGACCTATCCTTTCATTCACTTGTTATCTATTCAAGATGATTCAGTCTGTTTCTGGTAACAGACTATACATATTGGAATAAATTTGGCAACAGATCCAATAGGAACATAGTGTGCAAAATCCCTGTCTTTAAAGAGCCTATCTTCCTGGAAGAAAAAGACAACAGTTTGATACATATTACAAGTAACAGTATAAAGGAAAGCATGAAGTTCTGTACACAGGAATACTTACTGAGAACCTAGTTTAGATTGGGAGAATCCGAAGCCTCCACTGAAAGTGCACTTCAGGGTTGAGATACAAAGTACAGCCAGGTTTTGAACTGTGTGAGTCTCACAGAAGATACTAAGATTCTGGGTTGTGGGAAACAGACTATCAAGAGTGCATTGAGAAGAGAATATGTAGAAACCAGCTGGTTTGGGCTCTGTCATCCCCTTGTCTTTCACCCATGGCACTGCCAAAGACTGAGATTCCATCAACTTGTCCCTGACTGGCTGACCAAAGGTCTGTGGTGGTCCCACGATAAACTTCCTGCCCTTCCTCCCTCAGATGCCATAACAGTCAGACCTCTGAGAAGCACAGCAGATCTATCTGTTGGTAGAAAACAGCCCCCGTAGAGGTAAGCACCTCTCCCTCAAACTTATGCCCCAGGAATAGAGTTCATTCTCTGGAGCCCTCATAATTCCCTTCACAAGGATACAACTTGTGTTTCTGAGGTCTCACCTTTATTTTTCCCCACAAGTCCATCCTTCTCAACGTGGAAAAGGTCCTGCCTGGGAAAATATTAAGAATGACCAAGAGACTAGCTAATTCCACCCTAGTTGATGCATAAACTATCGTTTCAAAATAAACTAACTTCTTATTTTTTTTGTGTTAATATATGTCTTAAAATTTTCTAGTTCATTCAACTCTGTTGGCATTTTCTAGGCTGAGATCTTTGTGTGAGTTCAGTGGCTTTTTCCACCAGCTGAATATAGATATAATAATCCCACAATACATGTTAAGGAGTTGTTATTGTGTGATTTAGTTGCATTATGTTGTTACCTTGCATTATAGAACTCTCTGATGTTCTACGTATAAATGATAAAAATGGCAGGCTCTTAGAGCTGAAAGAGGTTGAGGGGAAAAGATTTTTCTGCTAAATCTCTGTTCTGAGTGATTTCAAGTTTTGTTTTCTCAAAAGGAGAGCCTTGGGCCAGCACTGTGGCATAACGGGTAAAACAACTGCCTGCAGTGCTGGCATCCCATATGGGTTCCGATTCTAGTCTCGGCTGCTCCGCTTCTGATCCAGCTCTCTGCTACAGCCTGGGAAAGCAGTAAAAGATGGCCCAAGTCCTTGGGCCCCTGCACCCACCTGGGAGATCCGAAAGAAGCTCCTGGCTGCTGGCTTCAGATAAGCCCAACATAAGCCATTGAGGCCATTTGGGAAATGAACCAGCAGATGGAAGACCTCTCTCTCTGTTTCTCCTTCTCTGTGTCTGTCACTCCGCCCCTCAAGTAAGTAAATCTTTTAAAAAAAAAAAATAAAGACCACCTACATTACACCATCAGGTGACTTCACCACACTGTATATGAGAATTCTCATCTGTATATCAGAATCTATATACCAAAGGTTGAGAACCAATGTTCTAGACCCAGTTAATTCAATGCATTATGAAAACCACTGCTATATCACAATACTCTCCAATAGACTATCATGGCCTAGCTGAATTCTCTAGAACATACATGTCTACAGACCCATTCCACTGAGCATTTGCAGTCAGACTTTTTGAAAAGGAAAAACAATGGATAATATGGAAGAAAAAGGATTCTGAGAAACCACTTCTGTGTCTTCTCAGTATATTACATTTGTCCCCAAGCAGGTTACATTCACAATTCAAGTTTCCTTTTTTGAAATTCATATTTCATAAATCCATCCCTTGATGGATATGAAGATTGAGTCTCCTATAGGATGATATCAACGTTACATTTGTCCAGATATGTCCTCCACATTAGCAAGTTGTCCACTGAGGAAGCACCAAACTGTAACTGCATTTTAAGCACTGAGTTACCCCCTCTCCATTGACATTAGCACGACTGTTAAGCTGTGCTTGGAACACCTGAATCCCATTCCAGAGCGCCTGGGTTTTGGTTCCAGCTGTGCTATTCAGCATCCCTGCGAATGCTTATGCTGGGAAGCAGCCGCTGAGAGCTCAAGCACTTGGATGATCACCACCCATGTGGGAGACCCGGGCCGAGCTCCAGGCTTCAGGTTTGGGTGAGCCCCAGCCCCAACTGTTGTAGGCATTTGGGTAGTAAATTAGCAAATGAAAAATCTCCCTGCTCTCTGCCTTTCAAATAATAAAGAAATAAAATATTTTTTAAAAGGATGAATGTATTCCTCATTACTTCATGCCTCCATGTTCTTCGAGAAGGCTCTTTTCACTGGGTTTGTTACACTAAAGATTTTCCCCTTAGAAGCAGGGATCTGGTATGAAAATATTGCAAAATTTTGGCTGGCGCCACAGCTCAATAGGCTAATCCTCCACCTAGGAGTACCGGCACACCGGGTTCTAGTCCCGGTCAAGGTGCCGGATTCTGTCCCGGTTGCCCCTCTTCCAGGCCAGCTCTCTGCTGTGGCCTGGGAAGGCAGTGGAGGATGGCCCAAGTGCTTGGGCACTGCACCCCATGGGCGACCAGGAGAAGTACCTGGCTCCTGGCTTCGGATCAGCACGGTGCGCCGGCCGCAGCACGCCAGCCGTGGCGGCCATTGGAGGGTGAACCAACGGCAAAGGAAGACCTTTCTCTCTGTCTCTCTCTCTTACTATCCACTCTGCCTGTCAAAAAAAAAAAAAGTAAATATTGAAAAATTTTGTGGAAAAATTGAAGAAATAATTTCCCATGAAATTTTTAAATTGTCCTTGTACTTATTGGCTCAACCGTTTAACAAATCAAAATCTTTTAGCACCTAACACACAAACAGTGTGTGATCTTCAGTTACAGAATAAGATAAGGTTATTTTTTCATTCTCATCACGATATTTGTTGTTAATAAGAAGACTTGTACTTATTTTCTTCTAAGGAAGAAATTTCCTTTACAATTAAATCTACCAAATGGTCACAGATGTACTAGTTTAAAATTACAATTAACCTAATAATATCCACATAAGATAACATCAAAATTTTTAAGTGAACTCATAATTCCTGCCATAAGAGAGGTCAAGTAGCTTACCTGAAGCCATACTTCCACGAGAGGTTGAACCACAACTGAACCTACCTAGACCATTTCTGCAAGCTAACTCTCAACACTGCAAATCTCCCCTAGACAGGGCAAAGAGACACACGTGAGATCAAGGCAGATGGCTAACTGTCGTTGACAGAAATGTCAGCTGACAACTTAGTCTGACCTTGACCAAACTTTTAACATGCTCTTTAAGATTCCTGTCTCGTCATGTTCATGCCCTGTATAATCACCTCCCCTGGAATGTGATTGGGGCCAGCGACTTTGACAGAATATCACTCCTATAATTTTATTACTAATTAGCTGACTGTGGATTAGTCAAACAGGAGATTATACTGGGTGAGGCGGAGCTAATGGGGCGAGGTCCTTAAAAGCAATGTCAGAATGTCTTTGTCTTGTTAGCTGTGAAGACGTGTTAAACATGAGTTCTGCAGCTGCCAGATAAAAAGTCTGCCAATTTCCAGGTAAGCCTGGAAGAGAACCTGACCACCCGATGAGGACACAGCTGGCTGAAAACTGGACTGCAACCCTGGGATTCCTCAGCAGTGGGGCCAGCTAACTCATGCACAGCTCTGTGGTAATTCAATGTGCACAACAGAAAATTAATACAGGTCGTTTCCCTCTCTCTCTCTCTCTCTCTCTCTCTCTCTCGCAAACCCCTCCTCCTGCTCCCAATGTCTTTATCTACAAATATCTTTATCATTCATAATCCAAATCATCCACTAAGGATCGCTTTACATCATGCATCTTTGCCCATCTCCAATGTATTTTTTTACTGCACCTGTCTCCTAGTGCTCAATATATATCTTGCTAAATAATTATGTGATTTGAGCTCTCTGCCCATCTTACTAGCTGTGTGAAGAAGGGACTTGCTTAAACATGTTGTTGATTGGCTACACGGATTCAAACTTTGTGGTCATATCTCATCTTTGTTGTTTGTCACAGATTCCCTAGCATTTAATAATGTGCCTAGCAAACAAGATGCTAATAAAGTATCTGTTACTGGGGCTGGCGCTATGGCATAGCAGGTAAAGCTGCCGCCTGCAGTGCCAACATCCCATATGGGCACAAGGTCGAATCCTGAGGTACAAGGTCGAGTCCCGGCTGCTCCACTTCCAATCCAGCTCTCTGCTATGGCCTGGGAAACCAGCAGAAGTTGGCCAAGTGCTTGGGTCCCTGCACCCATGTGGGAGATCCGGATTAAGTTCTTGGCTCCTGGCTTCGGATCAGTGCAGCTCCGGCCATTGCAACCACCTGGGGAGTGAGCCAGCAGATGGGAGACCGACCTCTTTCTCTCTCTCTCTTTTTCTCTCTCTCTCTTTCTCTCTCATCTCTGCCTTTCACATAAATAAATCTGTAAAAAATGAAGTATGCCACATAAGATAATGTATGTGGTATCATACAGAAAAAATTATGTTGTAGCTATTTTTTTTCTTTTCAAATATCAGGAGATGCAGCTGAATCATGGTCAGCCATTGCTTGCAGGATCTTCAATCCTCACAGTTTCAGATGTACTATACTGAATATACTATACTACATACTATACTATACTACATGCTTGAACAGTGTTGTTAAGCCACAGGAATAGAGACCATCAAGGTAAGAATAGATTCATTTATGTGCAACCTTGATGGCAGCTGGAAGATTAGCTGTCTCGGCATGTGGGTTTTGTTTTCAGACATTCGTTTCTCTTTATCTCTTCTAAGCACAAATCAGATGGAATGAGTATGGTGCTCTGATTCTGTACCGAGTCAGGTGAAGTGAGCTAGCTTTTTTAACAGAGCAACACAGTTTTCAACATGCCTGTGTCAGCAGTCCAGGCCACTTTGGGCCTCCAGAGAATCTCAGAGGTCAGCAGAACACAGGGCCACAGCAGGATTTACTGTTTATGCTCAGCCCTGGGTAGTGTTAGTGGCTCTTCCACATAGTCTTCCACACAGTCAATATACACAATATTCCACCTCCACTCTCCCATCTCCGCTTCTGCCATAAACAGTAAGTGCATCAAAGAAAAACATCACAAGCATGTATTGGGAACCATAACAGGACACTAAAATTCCCAAAGCACTGACAGCTTGCCAAGCATTGTGTTGAGCACTTTATAAATATTATTCATTCAATTCTCATATTACACCCTTGGATAATGGCATGTATTCCCTGTTATACAGAGGTTAATATGGAACATATCAAAGACCAATCAAACATCAAAGACTGCAAACAGCAGGGATTGGAACCTAGAAACATTCTAATTCTAGGCCAATGCTTCTCTTATGAGTTCTAATTTGTCAAGATCTATTCAGGAACCAAGGCCTGAGACTGAGTCAGATGGCCCAAAGAAATAGTTTCATCATGCGAAACGCTCTGAAGAGCATTTTCTAAGTGATGTGTGGAACCAGCAGGTGCTCTACTCACCACCCTCCCCCCAAAAAAGTGTCTCTGCTTATAATTAATGACAGATATGTTTCTGATTCATTTTCAAACCAGATTTTACCCATTCTTTAAGATTAGTTTAATGCCCTTTTTTGTGTGAGAACATATCCCTTACTTTCTTGGTGCTTGTGGAGAATATTATTATGCTTCTATTTGCCATTTTTATTCTTAATTTTACTGCTGTTCATTCGAAAAGTAACTCTTATTGTATAATATGTATATTCTAAACAGAGGATATATGGAAGAGTAGAAAAATCTATGAGCAGAGAAAATAATCTGTGAAACAGAGATGTGCCAATAAATACTTGTAGACATATTACATAGAAGTATCTAAGGGCTGGCGCCGCAGCTCACTAGGCTGATCCTCCGCCTGCAGCGCTGGCACTCCGGATTCTAGTCCCGGTTGGGGCGCTGGTTCTGTCCCGGTTGCCCCTCTTCCAGTTCAGCTCTCTGCTGTGGCCTGGGAAGGTAGTGGAGGATGGCGCAAGTGCTTGGGTCCTGCACCTGCGTGGGAGACCAGGAGGAAGTACCTGTCTCCTGTCTTCGGATTGGCACAGCGTGCTGGCCATAGCAGCCATTTGGGAGGTGAATCAATGGAAGGAAGACCTTTCTCCTCTCTATCTCTCTCACTGTCTAATTCTGCCTCTCAAAAAAATTCTAAAAAAAAAAAGTATCTAAGAATTATACTGGAATAAGTCTCACACAAAGCTACTAATTGTATTTGGGAGTTAGGGGAGAAATAGTGAGAATATTTTGATTGAGATTGGAGGGTTTTGTAGGCTTTTCACTAGATAAAGAAGGCGATAGAAAAGCATCCTAGGAAGAAATCAGAGCATTTGCAAATACTTAGAGGTGCATGAAAGAGTATTTCCGTTTTGGAGACTGTAAGACAGACCATATGGTTGGAGTAGAGCGCATTCTGGGATCTGAAAGCAGAGTGAACATGGAAAAATGTTCAAGAGACTGATCATCCAGAGCCTTGTATAAAATCCAGAAATAAACAAGACAAAGCTAGATCTCGAGCAAGTGGGGGACTGATTATCCTGTATTTTAGAAAGAGCACATTGGAAGTCACAGGGAGAAAAGATTAAGACAGGGAGAGTAATATGGAGCACAGGGCAATCATGTAGGTGTTTACCACAAATTCCAGGAAAAAAAAAAAAGTGTAGTGATCTACTAAATAAATACTCATAGCAAGAAGTACCCAAGAATAAATTTGAAAAATTTTTAGTTGACTGACACTAGAGTTGCATAAATGATAAATAAGGGAATAAAAAGGAGAAAAAGATGACTTAGGAGTTCTAGTTCAGTAAGCCAGTAGAAAGACACTTAAGGAGGAAAAGAGATAGTGAGAAAGATAATTGGATTTCATTTTTGTCTGTATCATTTCTCCTATTTATACAAAGTAGAATAACAGGAACAACTAATTAATAGAAATAAAGGTCAGAAAGCTGGTTACTTTGAAAACAATCTGGCTGGTGGCAGTGAATATCTCTGGAGCTCCCTGAGTCTATACCCATATTTCTTGATCCAGGTGGTGCTTACGTTGTGGGATGTTTGGGTCCAAGTTCTTGCTTCCAAGGCAAGAAAGAATTTAAGGACAAGATGTAGATGAAGGTTGGCAGAGGAATAAGATTTGCTAGCAGAGCGAAAGTACATATTCAAGAAGTGATGTGAGTACTCTTGAGAGAGACCTGCACCCCATTCCCTGGAGGCACAGGAGGTGATGTTTTGGGTAGAGCTTTCTAGGAAATGGCAGAGATTTTCAGAACTTTTGTGACTTCCCATTTTCTGGTATTTTAAGGAAGTTTCAGTAGTATAATGTCATCTGATGTATGACCAAAGTAGGAGTACCAGCCACAGTAATTTTATGATAATGGAATTATAATATGCTATAGGTCATTGTTCAGATGTGATCAGCAGGCATGTACAGGTTCTGTGCTGTGGCTTTGCTACAATTGTGATTTCAGGTTGATGGATTTGTGAGGAATTTTAGAAGCAGCCAAGGGCAAGGGTATGGTGCACATATTTCCTCTGGCTCTTTTTCTGATTCTGAACTGTCTTTTTATCTATATTTTCTTTCTTCCCTCAGATATTTGTACCCATTAATCCTTATAGGGGAAGCAAAAGGAAGAAAGTCCATCTTCTGTAACTTCATTCTGTGTCAGAACATTGTCCCTGCCTAGCCAGGGAATGAAAATTCCTTGCTAAATGACCTAGGTATTCCACTGGAGGAGCTAGAAGTCTGTCACCATTCACTGGTAATGGCTAGAATGCCTGCATATCTATCATCTTTACATGAAACCATTGGATTCTAGAAGAGAAAAATCTGACAATTAAGATGAGTCTACATGGGCTGAAAAGGAGAAAGAGCAGAGATGCAGGAGCACTTATTACTGTTTGCGGATGGTGGAAGCCAAGGGACTTCCATTACCAAAATCATAGGGCCTCTTGGCTTGATCGTAAATCCCTTTGATATCTTCTTCCACAAGCTCACTGTTGCTACATTAAGGTCCATGAGTTTTATTAATCACTGCACATGCTCTGCCCTATTCTGCCAGTAGGTAATCCAGGGTTAATTGGTTGTCCACGGCCGATTTAGCTGGGGCATCTGAAGAATCTTACAGTCATTCTAGAGCCTGGCCAGCAGTCTGAGCTCAGTCACCCAAGACAGCAGATTTCTTCAAGTGACTTTATGGTTTACAATATGGTTTTCTCCTTTAGGAATAAGAGTGGAATAGTTTACCAGGGAGTTTTCCTGCAAAGGGCCAGTTTCCAGACTAAGATAGAAAAAGTAGGAAAAGCATGTCATCTGGGAAGCGCAACAATTCCAATTGTTCTCTTTAGGGAGAAATTTACAGCAAAAGCAAAAATTCTACTTACCTTTTAATCTTTTGAGGATAAATTTTAGGTACTCAATTGACTCAGAAGAGTAGGCAGAGCTATCCTCTGAGTGTGTCTGTGAGAACTCCAGAGGTAGAGGTTTAATTCTTGATATATGTACTCCACTAGAAATTTCCTTTAATTTAACTGCGGTAGTTAGGTAGTACTTGAAAGGCAAAGTGAACTGTTGGGAGTGGGAGTTGCCATCTACTCCCATGATGACACAATTCCTTGAGGGTAGGGTTACACCTTGGGGATTGAGAGCAGACTAAGGGGCTTCTGTATCAATATGAAAATCCACAGTCATGCCTGCAACACCCAGGGGCATCAGGGCTCCAGGAGTGTGATGGTCATGTGAGTTGTGGGAGCCACCTGGGTTCATGGGCCCCTTCAACTCTTGGGTAAGGACATGCATGAACTGGAAGTTCTTCCCTCCCTTCAGAACAGAGAGCAATAAAAGATGCATGCCATTGGTACAATATATTAATCAAATATTATCTGTTTCAAGTCAGACATACTTGAAATGTCTTTTAACAAGACCCACTGCAGTGCAATGGGTTAAGCTGCCTGCAACATTGGTATCCCATATGGGCGCCAGCTTGTGTCCCTGCTGCTCCACTTCTGATCCAGCTCCCTGCTAATATGTCTGGGAAAGCAGCAGAAGATGGACCAAGTGCTTGGGCCCTTGCACCCTTATGGGAGACCCGGCTGAAGCTCCTGGCTTTGGCCTGGCCTGGCACCAATCGTTGCGGCCAATTTGTAGAGTGAACCAGCAGATGGAAGATGTGTGTGTGTGTCTCCTGTGAAGTAAACAAACAAATTTTTATAAAAGAAAAGAACATGAGTATCTTTATATTAAAAAGGACCTTTCCTGTTTTTTTTTCTTTTTTTTTTTTTGGGTGTGGACTCCTGTGGAAATCCAAGACAGAATGACTCCATGTAGAATTACTAACAGGAAAAAAAGGAGAAAGTCAATGCACAAGTGTATCAAATGAAGAAGAATTAAGTTTTTTTAGGTTACTGTTAATGCAAGATTTAATGAAATAATATAAGATTAAGGACATAGTTACACCACGGATTATAATTTTAAGGGCATTTTCTAATATTCAGAATTAAATTAATTTCTTTGTATTTTTCCCAAAGAAACCTTTTATTTAAGGAATACAAATTACATAATTACAACTTTAGGAATATAGTAATTCTTCCCACCATGCCCACGCTCCCACCCATATGCTTTACCAACTTTCTTATTCTATTCTACCCTAAACAAATGTAATTAACTTTTTAAATTCAATTGTGAAAGTTGAAGGTAATTGTAGATTCACATACGGTTGTTGGAAATAACTCAGAGGCCCCAGACACTGAGCTGCCAGTGAGGACTCAGCAGCCCCTCCCTCGAGCCCTCTGTCTTCCAGATGCTCTGTCCCCCACCCCCCCACCTTCTCCGCAGGCCATTTTGGTCTGCCGAGGAAAAGGAATTGTATTTTATGTCCGCTGTCCAGAACCTCCACTCTTTCAACCCCTTTGCTGATGTCAGTAAGGGTGATGACCTGGTTCCTGCTGGCACTGAGGATTATATCCGTGTAAGAATTCAACAGAGAACTGGCAGGAAGACCCTTCCTACTGCCCAAGGGATTGTTGATGATTATGATAAAAAGAAACTAGTAAAGGTGTTTAAGAAATATGTGGAGCACCCAGAATATGGAGAAGTAATTCAGCTACAGGGTAACCAGCACAAGAACCAGCGCCAGTTCCTGGTAGAGACTGGACTGGCTAAGGACAATCAGCTGAAGGTTCATGGGTTTCAAGTGTTTGTGGCACAGAAGCGTAACAGGATTTCCTTGCAATGAGTAGAATTGCCTTTCTGTCCCTTGTCACAAGTTTAAATATCTCACAGCCTGTATGATGTAACCATTTAGGGTCTGCTTTTAACCTGGACTAGTGTAACTCCTTCATGCAATAAACTGAAAAGAGCCATGCAAAAAAAAAAAAAAAGTAAATAAATAACTCAGAAAGATCTTCCATGTTGTTCACTCAGCTTGCTAACATCTTGCAAAACCACAGTACAGTATCAAAACCAGGATGCTGACACTGACACACTGCACCATAGTTTGCTTAACCAGTCACCCATTAATGATCATCTTGACTGTTTTCAGCTACTATGAAGATCCATGTTTAAGTTTTGATGTGAACATAACTCTTCATACTCTGGGGTACATGCCCAAGAGTCCAGGTCATAGGTCATAACATGTTTTCAGAAATTACTAAACTGAATCCCAGGGTCACTCTGGGGGCTTAATTTCCCACCCATATTCTGTGAGTGATCCACTAGCATTTATTTTTTACTGTAGTCACTCTTAGGGTGTGTAGTAATCTCCTTGAGGTTCTAATTTGCATTTATTTATTGCTACTGATGTTGAATATATTTTATATGTGATTTGTCATGAATCACATTTTTAACATTGAAAATGAAAATTCTGGTTAACATTTGGGATTGAGATGTTGAAAAGGCAACTATTAATAATATTCCTAATATCAGGAGAATAGGATAGAGTTGGCTGTAGGTACATAATTAGAAGCAATAGATCAGGCCAGCGCCGTGGCTCACTAGGCTAATCCTCCGCCTAGCGGTGCCGGCACACCAGGTTCTAGTCCCGGTCGGGGCGCCGGATTCTGTCCTGGTTGCCCCTCTTCCAGGCCAGCTCTCTGCTGTGGCCCGGGAGTGCAGTGGAGGATGGCCCAGGTGCTTGGGCCCTGCACCCCATGGGAGACCAGGAGAAGCACCTGGCTCCTGCCTTCGGATCAGCGCCGTGCGCTGGCCGCAGCGCGCCGGCCACAGTGGCCATTGGAGGGTGAACCAATGGCAAAGGAAGACCTTTCTCTCTGTCTCTATCTCTCACTGTCCACTCTGCCTGTAAAAAAAAAAAAAAAAAAAAAAAAAAAAAAAAAAAAAAAAAAAAAGAAGCAATAGATCAACCTAGAATTAGTGGTTAGATGGAAGAAAAAGATAGTTTAGGGGTAAAGATAGTTTAACAGGTAAAGCCACCACCCTGTGACACTGGTGTCACATACTGGTGCTGGTTCATGTCCCAGCTGCTCCACTTACAATGCAGCTCCCTGCTAATGGCCTGGGAAAAGCAGCAGAGGATGGCCCAAGTACCTTGGCTCCTGTCACCCACATGAGAGATCCAAAGCTCCTGAACCCAGCCTCAGCCTGGCCCTGCTCTAGCTGTTATAGACATTTGGGTAGTGAAACAGCAGTTGGAAGATCTCTTACTCTCTCTGTTTCTCCCTCTCTCTGTGTAACTCTGACTTTCAAATAAATAAATAAATATTTTTTAAAAAACTGGTAGTTTGGCCGGCGCCGCGGCTCACTAGGCTAATCCTCCACCTAGCAGCGCCGGCACACCGGGTTCTAGTCCCGGTCGGGGCGCCGGATTCTGTCCCGGTTGCCCCTCTTCCAGGCCAGCTCTCTGCTGTGGCCCGGGAGTGCAGTGGAGGATGGCCCAGGTGCTTGGGCCCTGCACCCCATGGGAGACCAGGAAAAGCACCTGGCTCCTGGCTCCTGCCATCGGATCAGCGCGGTGCGCCGGCCGCAGCGCGCCGGCCGTGGCGGCCATTGGAGGGTGAACCAACGGCAAAGGAAGACCTTTCTCTCTGTCTCTCTCTCTCACTGTCCACTCTGCCTGTCAAAAAAAAAAAAAAAAAAAAAAAAAAAAAAAAAAAAAAAAAAAAACTGGTAGTTTACAGGAAACATGGATGTATATGTAAAGCTGAATGAGAAATGAGAAAGAGTGATAGAGAGGGAGAGGGAAAGAAATGTCTCAGGTAATACAAGAATCGAGGGGCATGGGCACTCAGAAAGCATCAAGAAGTCTAGCCGAGGCAGGGCAGGCTATCATGGGAAAAAATGGCAATGCCCTATAAAGAACAGGAATTACTGAAATTTGAAAATCATGACAGCTTATTCGGGAGAGGAGTGGAGAAAATTTTGTGGGAAAGAGTTCTCTGATACTAGGATTGCAAACCATTGAAACAAATTCCAACTCTGGTGAGCATGAGAAAGGCCAAAAGTAGGATAGTTTTGGTTCAAAGCCAACAGCAGGATTTGTGCAGATGAAAGGCTGGTACCTTCCAGGGAAATGAATCTATATATAGTTCCTGAACCATAGCTGTTTCCTCATTTTGAAGGCTTAGGACTTTGCACTTAGTGTAGCTGTTAGGTACAACACTGTGTTGAAACATGGGTTCTTGCAGGGAAAGATCAAAGAAAGTCCAGGGGATGAGCCAATACATATGCAGCCAAAGGGACTGCAGAGCTAGAACAAAAAAGTGCTCTGTCTTTAGGATGTACCTACAAAGATATAGCCATTAAAACATTGTGGATCCTACTAACCCATTCCTGAGATTAAATACTAGCCCAGCTACCATGATAGCAGCTGACATTCAGTCTACTAACCATGACTGGCTACTGCCTCTGCCTCCAATTTATTTTGTCCCTCTTTTGAGAAGAAAACAATACTTAGTTTCCTACTAATACAGATAGAGATAGAAAAGTATACAAGTGTGTCAAATGATTAGAACTAATTTATGAGGCTCAGGATTTAGGTTGTAACAAATATCAAAAGGTAAGGTTAGAAAATCATGACAACAAAAAGTCAATATGTGGATTTGAAGTTCTTAAACAATTCCAGCAACTCAATCTGGACTCCTTGTTATGTGAGAGCAGCCCAGCCCTACCTGTTTAAATCATATGTTGATTTGGTATTCTGTTAGTTGCAACTGAAAGGATTCAAAACTTATTTAGACACACAGGGCTGAAAATGGAGATGAGGCTTCCAATCTCGAATCAGAAGCCTAGCCTCCTGAAAGTTTACAAAACTTTTAGAATAACGTCCCATGGAGCAAGCTCAATGATTCAGCTAATCTGTACAAGAAGCGGGTAGAGAAGTGCCCATATAACTTGAAACAGGAAGTTTGGGGAAGATCTTGTATTTCTAAGTTTCTCTCCCATCAAGGGCCACAAATCAATTCAGTTTTCTTTCTATGCTTCACTACTTGTTCTTGTTGGATCTTCCAATGATCCTAGGACAAAATATACTAATCACATGCACAAACATATTAGTGAATCATGAGATAATGTTTTCTCTTGGAATGAGAAAACCCCATAGCTTGAAAATACTGGGAACCTGCCAGTATTGGGAAACAGGGCAAAGGAAGAACAAAATAGTCAGCAAGGAAATGCGAGGATATACAAACTATACTTACCATGTTTGTGCTTTTCTCATAATGACCCAGATTTCCTCGGCTCTACATACTAGCTCTGACTCTTCTGTAACACTGGAAACTCTGGAACATGAAGTTGTATTCCAGGGGCAAAACAACTACCTAGACAGGTTCTGTACATGAGATATTTAATTTTTTTTATTTGAAAGGCAGAGAAACAGAGAAAGTCTGCTTTACTCCCCCCAAATGCCCATGAAAGCCAGAACTAGGCCAGGCCAAATCTGAGATCCAGGAACTCAATACAGGCCTCCCATGTGCGTGGCAGGGATCCAAGTACCTGAACCAACACCTGCTGCCTCCCAGGGAGCACATCAATAGGAAGTTGGATCAGAAGCAGAGCTCGGACTCGAACAAGACACGCTAATACAGAATGCAGGTGTGCCAAGCTGCATCTTAGCTGCTGCACCACATGTCTACCCTGAGATGACAAATTTTGACCACATGATTTCAATAACCTTAGTTCTAATCTAACCGACTACACAACCCAGCTTTGCCTACCACAGAGCCAGGGCTTGATGTGAGGGTGGCTCTCCAGCCTACTCTCAACACAGGTTCTGACCTGACGTGCAGCCTGTACATCAGCCTAGGGAGAGAGGTACAAGCGAAACACCAGCATGCTTAACTAAGCGGATATCAGAGCAGAACAGAAATCCCTTAAGATGATATCTGTGGGGCTGGCACTGTGGTCTAGTGGGTAAAGTCTCTGCCTGCAGTGCCAGCATCCAATAAGGGCGCTGGTTCAAGTCCACTTCCAATCCAGCTCTCTGCTTGTGGCCTGATGGCCCAAGACCTTGGGCTCCCGCACCCATGTGGGAGACCCAGAGGAAGCTCCTGGCTCCTTATCAGCGCAGCTCTGGCCATTGTGGCCTATTGGAGAGTGAACCAGCAGATGGAAGACCTGTCTTTCTCTGCTTGTGCTTCTCTCTCTGTAACTCTTTCAAATAAATAAATCTTTAAAAAAAAGATGATATATGCTATTGTGTTAATATTCCACTAATAAAATGTTTTTGATCAGATCTTGTAGCATGAGCATAATAAGCTCACTTCCCTGTATTTTGTAGTGTTCATTTTGGTACAGAAGACAGGTAACAGCCCAAGGTAGAGAGGCTTTTGGGTGAGAATTTATTTCTTTGCATTACCAGAACGTGAGCTTCTCCAAATTTCAGAGTTTATACTGATATGATAATGACTAAGATTACCATTAAACTGCTCCTTCCCCATCTCAACTTAAAATGTTTAACTTAAAAATATGGCTGATTCAGCTCTTTATATTTCCGGTCGTTGAGTAATAGATGTATTCCCAAGCAAATAACAAGCTTCTAAGAAATTATCCAAATCGACAAATCCTTTTACTCCAAACTGCTCATAGCAAGTGGTAGAGTGAGTCAGAATCAATTTCTCTGTCCTCAAGCCATAATGGAAGCAGATAACAAGCAGGAAGCACTGAGTCTTTCTGCAGTTAATTTGTAAGAAAATGTTATACCTAGAGAACACCTGATAGTGCTTAGTGGGTAGGAACAAATATGCGCACGTGGGGTGTTGGAGAGAAGACTGTTTTCAATCTCTAAACACCCTTTGTCAGGTAAAAGAAAAGTGAAATCCTTGCTGGTATTTGGGCAGAGCAAGATTCCTTACAGCCTTCTCTTTATTTTCTATTTTGTACGTATGCACTCCAAGTTGTTAAAAAAGAAAATGAAATTAGTTCACCAAGGGCTTAATTATATCCTCTTCAATGGGCATCGATACTATTGGCAGCCCTCGCAGGGCCAGTCTCTTGACAAATCAAGTTGTTGTCTGAGGCATGAAGTGTTAGATTATGATCGAGCCAGCGTGATGCCGTGATTCATGGCTACCCTGTTTCTAAAGGGAAGCAGGATTTCTGTTTTATAAGCAGTAGGAATTCCTCGTGAGACAAGTGAAATCTTTTGTTCAACCTCAGGAGCTCATCTTGGTATCTTAGAACGGAATTATTTTACAGACTCAGATATGTGAGGACACAGAGGGGTATTAAATAACAATGCAGAAAAAGCTGCTCCACCTGAATGGAACCCTTTGGAATGCGGAGTGACTAAAGTGAGCTGAGTAATGCAGATAACAAGTGATCAGGCTGAATCTTTCCTTTGTAGAATTTAATGTAGCAATGAGTGTCATTTGGGCATTTTATATTTTGTATCATGGTCACCAGCACACGGGGTACTACTTTATTGACACAGGTGTTGCAAATCCTATTAAGGGAAACTTACTGTTCAGCTGCTTTTCACAAGCTTCGGCTTGCAATACTGGACAGAGGAAGTGTGCCACAGATCTCTATTAGCCACATGATGTTGAGGGTAAACAGCTGCTATGCTACCATGTGCTGTGCTGCTGGGCAATCATGTTTGTCAGGTTAGTTGTAGTAAATGACTTTTTAAAATGATATTTATTTGTATTTATTTGAGAGAGAAACACACAGAGAGAGAGAGAGAGAAAGAAAGAGATTGCACCTGCTTGTTCACTTCCCCATAAGGCTGCAACATCTGGGGCAGGGCTGGGCTAGGCCAAAGCAAGGAGCCCAAACCTCAGTCTGTCTCCCATACGGGTGGCAGGGACCCAAGTACTTGACCTATCACCTGCTGTCTCCCAGGGAGCACTTTAGCAGGAAACTAATATCAGGACATGACTGGGCCTTAATCACACACTGGGGCTGGGAAGGTGGTGTAGCAGATAAAGCAGCATATAAAGCCGCCACTTGCAAAGCCAGCATCCCATAGGATGCTGGTTCAAGTCCTGGCTGCTCTACTTCTGATCCAGCTTTCTGCTATGGCCTGGGAAAGCAGTGAAAAATGGCCCATGTGCTTGGGCCCCTGCACCTGCATGGGGGACCTGGAAGAAGCTCCTGGTTTAGCTTTGGATCAGCTCAGCTCTGGCTGTCCAGGGAGTGATTCAGCAGATGGAAGACAGCTCTCTCTTTCTCTGCCTCTGCCTTTGTAACTCCACATTTCAAATAAATAAATATTAAAAAAAAAAAAAAAACTCAAACACTTTGATATTGGATGTGAGTGTCCCAAGTAGCATCTTTACTGCGCCAATGAACACCTGCCCCTAAATTCATGTTTCTTTAAAAAAGACTTATTTGTTTGAAAGGGAGAGTTAGAGATAGAAGTGGAGAGACAGAGAGAAAGAAATAGATCTTCTATCCACTGGTTCACTTGCCAAATAGCCACCAAAGGCCAGGTCTGGGCTAGGCTGAAGCCGGGAATATGGAATTCCATCCAGGTATTCCATGTGGGTGGCAGGGATCCAGGCATTTGGGCCGTCTTCTGCTGGTTTCCCAGGCACATGAGCAGGGAGCTGGACCAAAAATGGAGTAGTCAAATTGTGCTTAAAACCCCAATACCTTTAGGTTTTGTCCCCCTCCATGCCACTCTGCCTGGTGGTCTCTGACTCTAATAAATCTTGTTTTTAAACCTTTTTTTTAATAAAAGTGGAGTAGTTGGGACTAGAACCAGAGCTCACATGGGATGCCAGTGTTGCAGGGTGTGGCTTAACCTGCTGTGTCATAATACTGGCCCCCTAAATGCATATTTGATTTCTGATACTTTCAACTTAAGATAGGTTTTATGGGATATAACTTCATTCTCATTAGAAGATCATCTAGGAAAAAAAAGGGGGGGAGGGAGATCATCTAGGAAAAATATTTGTGAAAAAATAGTTCACAGAAAAATGCAATTAAAGGTTCAATTTGCTCCAAATTATTATTATTATTATTGTTATTATTATTATTTTGAAGTCCCGGGTCCATAGCTGGTTAAGCCATCACCTGCAACACCAGCATCCCAAATCCCATACAGGTGCCTGAGTTCTGGCTGTCCCTCTTCCAATCCTTGCTAATGCTTCTGGGAAAGCAGCAACAGATGACCCAAGTACCTGGGCCACTGCAAGTCATGTGGGAGACGTAGATGAAATTCCATGGTCCTGGCTTTGGCTTGGCCTGGCCCTGGCTATTGTAGGCCCTGGGTGAGTGAAACATCAGATGGAAAATCTTATATTCTCTCTCTCTCTCTCTGTCTCTCCCCCAGTCCCATAACGCTACCTTTCAAAAAATGAATATATCTTTCCAAAACAAATTTTGCAGCTATACCTAATTTTTTCATAGTACTTTTTTTCCATGAAGCTTTTGAAGACCTTTCCTATAACTTTGTAATACATTATGGGTAAATATATTTCTGTGTAATATTTCTTTTAACTACATGTGGGTAAAATCATCTCAAAATAGAAAGTTAAATACATTTTTAAAAGATTTATTTATGTATTTTAAAGTTAGAGTTACAGAGAGAGAGAGGCAGAGACACATCAGGTGAGAACTTCCATCCACTGGTTTACTCTCCCAATGGCTGCAGTGGCCAGGCCTGGGCTAGGAAAAAGTCAGGTGCCTATACCTGCAGCCAGGTCTCCCAAGTGGACATCAGGGGCCCAAACACTTGGGCAATCTCCTGCTGCTTTTCCCAGGCCATTAGCAGGGGTCTGCATTGGAAGTGGAGCAGCTAGGATGTGAATAGGCACCCAAGTGGGATGCCAGCATTACAGGTGGCAGCTTTACCCACTACATCACAATGCCAGCCCCAGATTTTAAAAAAAAATCACATTCTTACCATATAAAGACAATTTTAAAATAATTTCTGTGTGTATTTCCTGTCCTTTAATATGCATAGACTTTTTTGCAAAGTAGCTCCATAACTCTACATATTGTTTTGTAATCTAAATTTTTCATTTAACAAAATGGTATGAACATTTTCCCATTAACAGTCAATCTTGTTAATGAAAATGCTGTTTTGGCAGAATATTTATGTGCAGAGACTGAAGCTGAATACTTCTACAAAGCTGAATATTTTAAAATAAATTCAGAAATAATTTATGGATTGCTATAGGTTTATGTTTCCATAATTGTTGTAGGAAGTACTGCACACCCTCCCGTTCTTCACATCAGAGGGCTACAAACCCATATACAAGGCACTATCTCTGAGCATACCCTTTTCTCCCAGGATTTCTCAATGTGCAGGTTAGCCAACTAAGGAGATAAAAGCCAGGTGATGAGAAGTGGGAGGGGCTTCTGCTTCAAAAATGAAAGAGAATTGGAGTGTGTGTCACAATAATGATTGCATCACTCTCCCCATCCCCAATCAGCCTTCTCCAAATGTCCCCATCAGGATCAGGGTGAGAGCAATGCAGGAAATCTCATCATCAATAGAAATGGAAACACCTGTCAGCCTGGGCGCTTACCTTTAAAAACTCCATTGTGTGAGGCCGGCAATGGTCTGGGTGCTCGGCCTCCTGCACCCACATTGGAGACCCAGTCCTGGCTTTGGCCTGACCCAACCCTGACTGTTGGGGCCATTTAGGGAGTGAGCCAGCAGACAGAAGATCTTTCTCTTTCTCTGTCTCTCCCTCTGCATCTATTACTCTGCCTTTCAAATAAAATACGTCTTAAAAAAAAACCTCCATATTTGTGGTTTGCCTTTAGTCTCTATTCCTACATATAGGACCCTGTTTTTGTTAATGCCCCTTTGAGCATCACAATGCCACAAATCCTGCCTAGACAATGATGGGTTTCAAAGAAGAAGTCATGTATCCTCTGAACCATCCTTGGAGAATAAACCTAATTAAAAAAATCTTAGACATAGATTAAAAAAAAACTAAAGCTTTAAAACTCAAGAGGAACACAAAAGGGGAAATCTTTCTAACCTTTGGTTAGATAATAATTTCTTAAATACAATATCAAAAGTATGATCAAAAAAAGAAAATATTGATAAATAGGGCTTTGTCTGTATTAGAATATTTGCTATTCAAAAAAATATTGTTGGTGGCTGGTGTTGTGGGTCAAAAAGTTAAGCCAGTGCTTTGAATGCCTGTATCAGCTTTGAGTCCAGGCTATTCCAAGCCGCTGATTTGGCTTCCTCCTAATGTACCCAGGAGGCAGCAGATGACTATCCAGTTAGTTGGGTTTGTGTCTCCCATGTGGGAGACCCTCAGAGAGTCCCTGGGACCAGGATTCAACCTGGCCTAGCCACAGCTTTGTGGCCATTTGGGGAGCAAATCAGCTAGGTAAGATCTGTCACTCCTTCTCTTTCTGTAACTCTGTCTTTCAAGAACACAAATAATTCTTTAAAAAATACTAATAGGACAATGAAGAGGCACCCAGAGCATAAGAAAAAATATTTTCATGGCACATGCCTGATAAAGGATGCTATTCAGAATGCAGAACCAGCTCCTCAAATTCAACAACAGGAAAACAGAGCATCAAGTAAATAAACATGCAAAAGATTTGAACAGACTTCTTATGGATAGGAAATAAACAAATGAAAAGATGTTCTGCATCATTCATAATTAAGGAAGTGTAGGTGAAAACTACAATATTATACACGACAGCTATTAAAATATTTAAAATGAAAAGAATCCAATGTAGGTGAGGATGTAAAGCTGAATCCTTCATAGACTGCTGAATAGAATGGAAATGGTATAATCACTTGGAAAAACAGTTCAGTAGCATCTTATAGAATTAAACACACATCTAACATTTGACTTGGACGAGGTATTGACCCAATAGAAAAGAAACAATGTCTACTCAAAGACTTGTACACAAACATTTATAATAGTATTATTTGCAACATCCAGAATGGGAAGACCCCCTAAATGTATCAACAAATGAATGGTTAAATCAACCATGGGATACTATTCAGTCTTCAGAAGGACTGAGCCACTGATATATAATGGAAGAAAATCAATATAATTATGCTAAGTAGAATAAACCAGATAGCACAAGGTACATGATTCCATTGGGCCAAACTTTGGATAATACAAACTAACCCATAGTTCTGAAAATGTTTGAATGTGTAGAGGGTAAAGTGGCACTCTAATGGGTGAAGAGAAGAGAAAGAAGAGATTACAACAGGGAATAAGAAAACCATGTCAGTTGATGGATATATTCACTACCTTATTTTTAATGATGCTTCATGGGTATGTATATATGTCAAAATATACAGGTAGTACATGAATATCTGTGCCAAGTATGATATGTCAATTATAGATGCATATAGTGTAAAAATAAAATGTGTTAGAAAGGTCCATGTGAGCAAAAACACTGTAAGCTTTTTTTTTTTTTTTTGACAGGCAGAGTGGACAGTGAGAGAGAGAGACAGAGAGAAAGAAAGGTCCTCCTTTGCTGTTGGTTCACCCTCCAATGGCTGCTGCAGCCGGTGCACCGCGCTGATCCAAAGGCAAGAGCCAGTTGCTTCTCCTGGTCTCCCATGGGGTGCAGGGCCCAAGCACTTGGGCCATCCTCCACTGCCTTCCCGGGCCACAGCAGAGAGCTGGCCTAGAAGAGGGGCAACCGGGAAAGAATCCAGCATCCCGACCGGGACTAGAACCAGGTGTGCCAGCGCCGCAAGGTGGAGGATTAGCCTATTGAGCCGCGGCACCAGCCAAAAACACTGTAAGTTTTAAAAACCACCATATATATTTCTACACTTTATACAGAGTTATCTTGTGGTGATTCTCATATTTTAACTTTAAATTGCTCCTTTAAAAAGTTAGAGACAGAACCTGTAATATGAAGTCTAGATAATGGTAAGAAATGTGTTCATTGTTGATCGAAAAAAGGGCAAAATGGTTCCCTCTGGGGATCATTTCCATAACATCAGGTAAGTCTCTGATGGCAACTCATGGATGGGAGTTGCTGCTATCCACCCTCTTGTAGGTGACAAGAGTATCATGCACATGAAGGGAAGCAACCCTGGGGCCAGAAAGCAAGGCATCTATTTTTCTGTCCCCTCCTCTCACGGAGATTCCTGACTTTGGTTGATTAGAATACACTCATGTACAAAGACACTCATCCTCCTGACCACACTTATAGTTATTTAGATCAGATAAGAAATGCAGTCACTGGAAATTGCTAAAGACCTTTGATGGATTCTTAGCAGCTGTATTAAGTGTTTTTTTCAAATTTCAGTGTATGAATTAATATGAGTATCCCACAAAAACTTTGTTAAAACATGTAAGTTCCCAAGCCTGAATTCTAGATGTTTTGCTTCTATAAGTCTGGAATGAGAGGCACTGAGTTGAACCCAATCAAAGTAATTCCCATATTATACTTTCAGGTATACTAATTAAGTAGTGATTTTAATGCATTCTCTGTTTTAAAAGGAATGTGATGTTTTAGGTCATGCCACAAATTACTCTATAATTTGACTTCATTTTTCTAACTTCAAGATCTTTGTTATAGTTGAAATTTGGAACTTGTATTCTCTGGCTCTTAATTCCTCATGTTTCAAGTAGGTTCAGAAACTGTGAAATGATGGGTTAGATGCTTTCTAATATCTCTCCCAAAATTTACATGAGTTATGTCATTCTGCTTTATGTATTAGTTTGTTTCAAGCCTGTTGTCTAAAGGAAATTCCTAGCAGAATTTAAAGTTATAATTAAGTAAAAATAATTGAAAATTGTATCAATTATCTCTTCTACTTCCTAATAACTGACTATGGTGTTTTTGCTGATTGAATTACTAGAGAAGGAACACCAAGATTCTCTAGTTCACTTCTTGTTCACTAAAATTTATTTTCAACAATAAATTGCTTCTACTTGACTCTAGATTATCTGACACATATGAATACCAAAAAGACAACACTCAGCAGAGTAAGCTCTACTACACTAAGAGACTGAGACGACTTTGTATTCTGGATACACAGACAGCACTGGGAAGAAAGCCACAGTATGGGAAGTGTGAAATGACCTCCAAGGACAGGTCAGTTTAGGGGTCACCATGAATCGTCAGGGATTCCTTCTTCCATGTACATTATTCAGGAGACATCACACAGCCTTCTTTATAGAGTCAGGTCAGCATATGTATGTATCTCCAATAGACTGTTCTTAACTTAGAATGACAACTGCCAACTCTCTCACCCACTTTTCCACTGCTCCCTACATTCCAAGGTGAGCAATATTCAGAGCCCTTGTTGCATGGTTAGATTTCATAAAGAGTTAGCTTTTCTGTTGGAAATGGATAGTAAGCAATTTGTTACGTGGCCATCTGTATTTTTACTGAGGACATGCACATTTGCTTTCCCCACATTTGGAGGAAGCCAGTGGCAAATGCATAGGCAGTGGCATCCAAAAGATACAGATTGCTCGGTTGGCAGATGGACCTACAAGACTGATTTTTCCAGCTGTACTGAAATGAGTTATCTTAAATGGAATATTACACACTTTAAACCATATGGAGCCCAATGATTAAGGCTCTTAACCAGAATTATGGACTACATTTTTTTCCAGGCCAGCCCTCATCATAAACAAATAGAGTGGCCAGAGAGAAGAGGCATTCACATGACTAACAAATTACCTCCACGAACAACCATAGTTTAATTGGTTGTAATTCTACATCAAAAATTGGTTGCATCTTTACATCAAAATTTGATTCTGTTGTCTTTTGGCTCACAGCCTGTCCTTTGAAAGCTCTCAGAGATTTTCTTGCTGATGGCAATGGGACTGAGCTAGGACATAGCAGGTTACTGCAGCCTCTCCTGCTGCAGAAAGTAAGTAATCAAGGTACCATATAGAATTCCTGAAGCTGCATAGGCAAAAAGTGCCAGATCTGAAAGCTCACTGACACCAAGAACCAAATGAGCATTTAAGCAGTCATGGCAGGAGTCACACTGGAGAGTAATAGCTGACTTCATCCGTCTGCTGATGGAGATTGCCAACAGTTTGTCCCCCAATTACTTTTCTTTTTTCAGATCTACAATGAAGGATGATGATTTTGTAATGAAGGCACAGGCTTTCAAATGCTGTTAAATATATTTCAGTGCTGAAAAGCCACACAAAAAATATGAAAATAAAAACACTTGTGAATGTTTGCTTTGCTAGAGGAGTGTCTTCCATAATCGAAAGAGCTTTGATTTTCCCCCAAGTGTAATTGAAGGTCTCAATCCTCTCACTTTGTTCTGAACTGCCAGGAACCGCATTGTGATGCTCCATATCACTATAAATCCTGCAAACTTAGCCTATTCATTAACCCTGGGTCCGGCTAGTCACAGAGTTCCATGTTTATTTGTATATACGATACTAAGTAGGTAAATGGATACTGGGAATCTCTTTCAAACACTTTTTTGATTATATAATCAATGTCAATTGTAGTGAGGTCATCGAAATCCTTTCAGATTAAAAAAGCTTGCAAAATGGTAGCCTGGGGATAGAAGCTGGTCTGAGGATAGGTTGTATTTGACCAGGACAAGTTTAACATGTTTTAACTTGATTTTAAATGAAGAATGTTCTCAAGCTCCTTGGTTTCCATAGTCCTGACTAACCCAGACTGTGGGATCCACAAGTTGATGCATTAATGGTTTGGTCCTGGCTCATTTAACTATTTGAGCTTGTGACTTTTGATTTAGGTATGCTGTCCCGTCCCGCGGGACAGCAACTGGGGCCGAGCACCTAGAAGGAGAAATGAAAGGGACAGGAGACACAAGGATGGCAGCAAGACAGGTGCCGATCAAGCTGCGACTTTATTTTTCAACCACACACTTATATATCATCGAGGCAGGGTATCGGGAGGGGGAAGGAGGGTGGGCTTATCTTGTAGCTGCAATGCTAGTGCAAGTAGGGGAAAGGTTACAAGGCCTTAAGGCACAAGGTCACACAAGGTTGCGTTATCAGTACTATCAGGTCTGGCCTGTCCAGCCCTGTCTCTCAACTAAGAGGTCACATGCTGCGTGGTCCCCGACATATCCCCCTTTCTTATCAATTAAACAGAAATGGCTACCGGTTAGGCCAAGCATGATGAGCGAGCAGTGCCTGTCTTAGGAATCGACCCGGGGCTCCATCACCTCTTACCCGTCATTGGATATCCTTGCCAGTCCCCAAGGACTCCTGTCTTAGGTGGGTGAGGTTCCGGGAAGGTGCCCGTCATTGGCTTACTGCTCATTTTATTGATAGGCCTGGGGCCCTTCCTGGGCTCCCGACTGGGGCAGCAGCAGACCGAAGGGGAGAGTCAGTTGTTGGAGGGACTGTGACCTCGCTGGCCAGACTTCACCGGCCAGAGAGAGAGATAACGTTTTCCATGGGATCTTCCATGGCCAGACTTTGGTAATGTATTTGAATTGGTCTGGCTGCTAAATTATCTACTTGTTGTCTGATAAAGGTCATCAGCCTATTGAGGAGACAAGGACCTATAGATAGCACAACAAGCAACCCAACAATGGGGCCTAAAAGCGGTAGCAAATAGGGAAGCAGTCCATTCCATCCAGTCCAAAAGGGATTTTCAGCCATGGCACATCGACGACGCTCCAGATCTTCTTGAAGTGTCTTGATTTTATCACGAACAATGCCGGACTTGTTAGCATAAAAACAGCATTTTTCCTGTAAAGCCAAGCAAATACCTCCCTGTTCAGCAGTAAGCAAGTCTAAGCCTCTACGATTTTGTAGAACCACTTCCGCTAGGGAATCAATTTGATCTTGAAGGTCCTGAATGGTGGTAGATAGGGTCTGCACATCATTAATAAGTTGTTGGGACAATTCTCTATATTTGTGGACCGCGATTCCTAGTCCTGTGGATCCTGTAACCATAGCTGAGGAAATTCCCAATGTGGCTAATAAAGGAATAAATTGAATAGCTCGTTTTTGTCTCCCTGCAATATAATCAAGGGAGGGGATAGGAACAGGGGTATCTCCATTGATAATCTCTATATCAGGAAAAGGTATAGCATGCATGCAATTACCGGTCCAATTTGTTGGTAAAATGGTATAAGCTAAATTATCCCTACATACAAAAACGGTGGAATTAGGGGCATAAAGAGGGTAGTTTACTGTTACATTATTTGTACAGAAAGGAGCAAGGCCTACATCGATATCGAAGGGATTGTTGTTGGGAGGTTTATAAAGGCAAGTGATATTTTCCGTTGGGACAGGAAGAACGGGAAAGGGCTGCATAGGGGGGTGGCCCAAGAAACTATTGAACTCAAGGGTATTATTAAGCGGTAGAAAAATGGCAAGAGGAAGGGGGGGTCCCTGGCGTAAACAGAGCCAGCAGTCTCTTGCAAGGTTTGGGGCAGAGAGATTAAGCAGTTTATGGGTGTTGGTAAGGATATCGATGGTATTGACATCCAAGTCTTTATTTCCTCTGGAATGAACTTTAGCCAGGGGGTGGTATTGGAGGGAAGGGTAAAGGCTTTCAAATACAGTTTCGAATACCTTTTGTGTTTTTAATTTAGTAAGGGTATCCTGAGGGCCTCCACCGTCAGACACTCCCACAGGGGCTATAGGGTACCAGCAGGCTACTTGTCCCTTAGTGGGGCAGGAGGGGGAGCTGAAGCGTGAAGAGGACAACTCTCCTCCGAACGTTCCCTCATAATCTCCTGATATAACGGCAAACAATAAACGCTGATTTCCCTTATTACAGGTTTGATACTGTGTATAACAGGAGGAGTGCACGGAGTAATGGATAGTTTTATTGCACTCTGATGGGCACTGATCCCCAGTGCGGTAAGAGTCTAGCTTAGGTTTGGGAACACAGAACCATCAGGAACCCGGGACGGTCAGATAAGCAGTTTTATCTCCGCAGTCTTGTGTAAAATGCGGCTTTTGAGCACGGCCACGGCCACGGGTTCGTGGGAAGGATACTATTATGCCCCCTGAGCAGGTACAAGGGTGATGCTGCTGAAGGTATTTTTGAATGCCCTGAGGGTTGTCAAGCCCTGCAAAGACTGGTGGAGCCCAATGGATGGTGTAGATTGCCATCATCAGGAGAGCAAGGCTGAGGGCCATTGTATTAGGGCCCTTTGGAGGGGTTAATCAGTGAGCCCTCAGGAAATGTAGCAGGGGAGGAGAGAATAGAGAGAAGATAAGATACACAAATAGCAACAATGGCAACAATTCCAGCAATAATAAGGAGTCCTGTAATGAGTCCCAGTAGCGTCCAGCCGGGTCTTTTCATTCCTGTGGGTATAAAGAAAAGGCGTTCTCAGGGCCAAGTACAGGCTCTGGAACAACATCATTATTTGTAGGAATTGGCGGATTAACTTGTTTAATTAATCTTTCAGGTAGCCATCTTGGTGCCGATTGTTTTTGGTCCAGGATGCAGGCTGAGCCACGTCCCCAAATGAGTACTGGATCTGGGCCGTGCCAGCTACTGGTGAGGGGGTCTCGCCACATTACCATAGGCGGAGCCGTATCAGGGGAAGGGTGCCAATGACGGTCCGCAGCTGAATGATTATTATTATCCAAGGTCAGGAAGTTTAGCACAAAGAGCGCATGATTCAATCGGTCGCGGGGAGAGGCAAAAGACAAGGAAGTGGCTTCAAGCCGAGTGAGCCAAGTTTTTAGTGTTTGATGGGCTCTTTCAACAATTCCCTGTCCCTGTGGATTGTAGGGAATTCCTGTAATGTGGTTAATATGGAGCGCCTCACAAAATTGTTTAAACTTAGTGCTGACATAAGCAGGACCATTGTCTGTCTTAATCTTAACAGGTTTTCCCAGTACAGAAAGAGCTGTGATAAGGTGCGAGATAACATCCTTAGCAGCTTCTCCTGTGTGGGGGGAGGCAAAGACAAAGCCACTATAGGTGTCTATAGAGACATGGAGATACTTTAGTTTGCCAAATTTTGGGAAGTGTGTGACATCCATTTGCCACAGTTGATTAGGGAGAAGACCACGCGGATTGACTCCTAAATGCGGTACAGGTTGGCTTGTAACACATGAGGGGCATTTTTTGACTATTTCACGAGCCTGTTCTCGTGAAATTTTACAAAACAAACGGAGAGATTGAGCATTTAAGTGATGCAACCTATGCAAGTTTTGAGCTTCCTGTACTGATCCCACAATTATGGGGAAGGTAAGCCTTGTAGCAGCATCTGTCTGGGCATTACCTTCTGAGTTCTGAGCTTTCTGCACTGATCCCACAGTTGTGGGGAAGGTAAGCCTTGTAGCAGCATCTGTCTGGGCATTACCTTCTGAGTTCTGAGCTTCCTGCACTGATCCCACAGTTGTGGGGAAGGTAAGCCTTGTAGCAGCATCTGTCTGGGCATTACCTTCTGAGTTCTGAGCTTCCTGCACTGATCCCACAGTTGTGGGGAAGGTAAGCCTTGTAGCAGCATCTGCCTGGGCATTACCTTCTGAGAGTGACCCTGGTAGGCTTGTGTGTGCCCTAATATGTCCCAAATAGAAGGGCTGTTGTCTTTCTCGTATTAGCTTTTGAATTTGTATAAACAAGGGCATAGCGTTGGAAGTTGTTTTAAGAAAAGGAGAAGTCTCAAGCAACGGAATGGAGTGAGCTACATATGCACTATCGGTATAAATATTTACAGCCTGACTGGAAAACTGTGTAAAGACTTGAAGTATGGCATACAGCTCAACCAACTGAGCCGACTGATAAGATGTTTTAAATACGTGGGAACGGTTATCTGCCACGAAGGCAGCCATTCCATTGGAGGACCCATCTGTAAACACCGTAACAGCCTTTGGAATGGGGTTACTTTTTGTATTTTTTGGGAAAATAAAGGAATAGGATTGGGCAAACTGTAACACGGGGTCATCAGGGAGGTGATTGTCAATGACTCCCATAAATCCTGACATGGCTATTCCCCAGTCATCAGAAGTTTGAAGAAGGAACTGGGTCTGTTCTCGGGTATATGGCACTACTACAACATCGGGGTCTTTTCCAAAATATTGGCGGGAAAGGAAACGAGCCTTGATGATTATTGAAGCAACCTGAGACAAATATACTGCAATTACCTTGGATGAGGAAATGGGGAGATGAACCCAGAAAAGAGGTTGACCCTTTTTATTGGGCATGATGGATTTTTGCCAAAAAACTCCAGTGGGCGTATGTGGTGTGGCTAAAACTACAAAAAGCAGGGGGAGAGTATAAGAAATCTGTGAAACAAACTGTTGGCTGATGGCTTGCGCTACTTGGTTTAATGCGTCTCCCGCAGCAGGGGTGAGCTCGCGGGGGGAAGAGGGATCTGGGTCTCCTCGCAGAATGTCATTGAGGGGCAAAAGGACATTATTAGATATTTTTAAATAGGGCCTGAGCCATTGAATATCTCCTAGAAGTTTTTGAAAATCATTAAGGGTATGGAGGCAATCCAAGCGGAACTGGATGCGGGGCACAAAAACCAAATCCTGTTGTAATTTTAAACCTAAATAGGTAAAGGGGTCTTGTAACTGGACCTTATCAGGAGCAATTTGTAAACCAAGGGCAAGAAAGGCTTTAGAAAGTGCTGTAAAGCAATCTTGTAGGTCTGACTTGTTTTGAGCCGCCAGTAAAATGTCATCCATATAATGTAGAATATAAATGTGCGGCCAGTGTAAACGAACCGGGTCCACTGCCTGTGCTACAAACTTTTGACAAAGGGTGGGGCTATTGGCCATTCCCTGGGGCAAGACTTTCCAATGAAATCTTTGCATCGGTCCCTGGAAATTAACACGGGGGAGGCTAAAGGCAAAATAAGGACGATCATCAGGGTGTAGAGGAATAGTGAAAAAACAGTCTTTGAGATCTATAATTATTTTGTAATAACCATTTGGGATGGCCACGGGGGTTGGGATGCCAGGTTGGAGGGCACCCATGGGTGCCATGACCTTATTAACGGCGCGCAAATCCTGTAAAAGGCGCCATTTACCAGATTTTTTCTTTATGACAAAAATGGGCGTATTCCAGGGAGAATTGGAAGGCTCTAGGTGTCCAGCCGTGAGCTGCTCCTGTACAAGCGCTGTAGCGGCATTTAGCTTTTCTTGAGTAAGCGGCCACTGATCCACCCAAACAGGAGTTTGAGTATTCCATGTGATTTTATCTGCATGGGGTACAGGAAGGCCAGTGGCCGTTACTAAAAATCCGAATATCCGAGCCCATGTCTATCTGTTTTAGAGGGGGCTGTAATAGGTTGAGTTATGCCCTGTCTCATTTTTCCAAGTCCTGTGCCAGGCACATAATCCATGCGCAGCATTTGTTGTGTGACCACAGCATTAGGGCTGCACAGGATAACTTCCATTTGGGAGAGAATGTCACGTCCCCACAGGTTAACAGGAAGGCCTGGTAATACAAAAGGAGTCACAGTGCCCTGATTGCCTTCCTTATCTTTCCAGCGTAATACCCTTGAGCTGACTTGGGGGTTATTGGACTGGCCTATACCTCGCAAATCGGTGAGAGATGCGGTCAGTGGCCAATGGGCGGGCCAATGATCTTGAGATATGACCGTGGCATCTGCCCCTGTGTCCAAAATGCCCTTGAAATCCTTTCCTTCAATAGTAAGGGTTAACACAGGCCTATTTTTTGTAATTGGCTGGACCCAATAAGCATCCGAGGAGCCCAAAGGGGTAATGCCTCGGGGCCTGGAAGAAATTGAGGATGTACTTCCAGTAATTAAAGGCAGAAGAACCAGTTGTGCTAGACGGGTGCCCTGTGGAACGGCAGCTACTCCATTGATAGCGGCTGCTAGGATTTTTATTTCCCCGGTAAAGTCACCGTCAATAATACCGGGAAAAACTTGAATGCCTTTAAGGGTGGCTGATGCTCGGCCAAGAATAAAAGCACAGGTACCCGAAGGCAAGGGGCCCCACACCCCTGTAGGGATAATTTGTGGGCCCTGGGTGGAATCTAATATTGTATCGGAGGCGGCACAGAGGTCCAGTCCTGCGCTACCGGGGGTTGCTCGTTGGAGAGAAGCAATTGTTGAGGTATTTGCTGAGCCTGAGGCTGGGAAGGGACAAACCGTACTGCCCCAGGGTTTGTCCTTTGAGAAACTGGGGCCAGGGGCTGGCCCCTCTGGGAGTTTCCCGGCACACTAGGAGGGAGGGGTTGGCCTGAAGAATTAGTCTTTGACCTGCATTCATTTGCCCAGTGATAACCCCTATGACATCGGGGGCATGGGGTGGAGGGGAGCGGCCTACCTGGAGGAGATGGAGCCGCGCCTTGGGCCATGGGCCTGTTTGATAAGGCAGTTGGACATTCGCGGGCAAAATGTCCAGGCTGTTTACAGGCGTAGCAAGTGGAGGTCCCCTTGGAGGGATTTTGGGTCAGTTTGAGTGCGGCCCCAATTGCCAAGCCCATGGCATGGGCCGATCCCACACCAGCGCAGAGCCTCACATAGTCTGAAAGATCACCCTTATGTTTATGAGGCCAAAGAATATCTTTACAAGCTGGGTTGGCATTTTCAAAGGCGAGGTGCGTAACAAATGCACTTCCATTTTCTCCTGGGCCAACTAGTCTCTCAGCTGCAACATTAAGGCGCGAGACAAAATCACTATAAGGCTCGTCGGGCCCCTGCTGAATCTTAGCCAAAGAGGTAGTGACTGCTCCCCTTTGAGGGAGCTTTCTCCAAGCCCCTAGTCCGGCAGTTTTAATTTGCGCCAGAAGTCCATCAGGGAACTGGGCTTGTGAATTGTTGGAATTATACGGGGCATCTCCCAAAAGTTTTTTGAGGGTCCAATTTTTAGATGAAGCTTTAGCAAAATTTTGTTGGGCTATTTCTTTACAAATTTGAACATAATCAGCCCTCCACAGGACATAGTCACCTCCGCTGAGAGCAGCTCTGGCGAGGAAGTCCCAATCATTAGGTGTAAGCCACCGGGCACTCTGGCTTTCCAATAAGGCCTGAGTATACGGGGCAGTGGGACCATACTGGGTGCAAGCAGTTTTAAGTTTTTCAATAAATCTGAGACTAAGTTTTTTATAGGGTGGCGGCTGTCCATTACCAGGTCCTTGATTGGGGACCTGATCTTCCTCCTCCGACCCAGGTTCCTCACTATCTTCCTCAGAGTGGTGGGGCGAATTCTCCTCAGCCTCATTTTCCCCATCAGCAGCAGGCTCAGAATGACCTCCGGCTTGCCTCCTGGTTACAGGGAAAGCTAGAAGGGGTTGGGTTTTGGACCTGACTTTACCTTGTTTAGGTTTTGGAAGGGGCTGCTCTAAGGCAAGGTGGCGGAGCTCCTCGTCAAGGGATTTTATTTCCTTAAGGAGCTGGATGTGCTCTCGTCTCTGTTGAAGTGACTGTCGCAAGGCCGACAAGTCAGGCACAGGAGGGTTAAAGTCATAGAGAGCGGGGGCACAAATGGGAAGGTGCGGGTGAGTATTGTATGGCGGGGGATTTTTAACATTTTGGGGCCAATTGGAATTATGATAGTGCACGACCTCTTCCTCTGGGGCAGCTTCCTCATCTGAATCTAATTTGTCTCGGATGGCAGGATATAGTCGGCTCGCTTCGTTGGTAGGGGCTAAAGTGGACTCTTTAATTTTATTGTTGGGGTCATCATCAGTGGAGGGTATATCTAGAATGACAGATGGGCATTTAGATGCAGGTCGGGAGGATTGCTGTAACGTCTCCTCACCATCCCTTACTAGGGCATCAATAGTCTTATCTAGGTGACGGGTTTTTAGAATGTCATTAATCAGGTTCCAATATGAAAAAATCGTAATAGGCACTTTTGCAGGGCCAAAGATCTCATGAAAATCCTTTAAACAACTTCCAACTCTTTCCCACTTGATCTCGTCAATTGTTCCTTCCTTGGGGAACCAGGGACACAATCTTTCTACATACTCAAAAAATGCCTTTAGATCCTTATTTTTAACCCGAACTCCTCGTGTCTTGAGGGCCTCCCTGAGACCTGAAATGAACATTTCCCGTGACGATAATGCCTGTCCCATGGCTGTCACTTACCTTGCGCCGTCTTCACTCCGCAGCGTCGACCGATGCTAATGATCTCGGGTGGGCAGTTCCGAGCCGGTCGCACAATCACTTGGATCCAAGTTTTCCTCCTGGAAGGCGGCGTTCCTCCAATCTTACAGGCACTCGAACCCCAAGGGCCACACTCGAGCCCCACGTTGGGCGCCAGTTGTCCCGTCCCGCGGGACAGCAACTGGGGCCGAGCACCTAGAAGGAGAAATGAAAGGGACAGGAGACACAAGGATGGCAGCAAGACAGGTGCCGATCAAGCTGCGACTTTATTTTTCAACCACACACTTATATATCATCGAGGCAGGGTATCGGGAGGGGGAAGGAGGGTGGGCTTATCTTGTAGCTGCAATGCTAGTGCAAGTAGGGGAAAGGTTACAAGGCCTTAAGGCACAAGGTCACACAAGGTTGCGTTATCAGTACTATCAGGTCTGGCCTGTCCAGCCCTGTCTCTCAACTAAGAGGTCACATGCTGCGTGGTCCCCGACAGTATGCCATTCTTCTGTAAAGAAAAATTGTTAAAAATGCAAAGTTTCTGAAGCTGGTAGAAACTCAAAAGCACTTGTTTCCAGCAAGTGAAATATTGTTCTGCCTATTTTTTTCATACAAATATATGCATTATTGCAGTTGTAATATATGCCTTAAAACTAAGTAATTTTAAAAGTCTTTATGAAGAAAAGGAGAATTTAAGAAAATAGTTCAATATAACTTTACTATCCCAAGAAACTCCTTTCTGAGATTAAACTTGAAAATAAGATGTCCTATTAGAAAACTTAAAAGATTCATCAGTTATTGACTAGAAAGCAATAAAAGACAATTCATATCCTAACTCTTGGAACTCATTGCCAAGAAATTGTCTTCCTGTACCTACCAATCCTAAACTATTATATCATGTTTTCTAATTTTTTTTAAAGATTTATTTATTTTATTTGAAAGTCAGAGTTACACAGAGAGAGGAGAGGTAGAGAGAGAGAGGTCTTCCATCTGATGGTTCACTCCCCAATTGGCCGCAATGACCGGAGCTGTGCCAATCTGAAGCCAGGAGCCAGGAGCTTCTCCCGGGTCTCCCACGTGGGTGCAGAGGCCCAAGGGCTTGTGCCATCTTCTACTGCTTTCCCAGGCCACAGCAGAGAGCTGGATCAAAAGTGGAGTAGCTGGGTCTTGAACTGGCACCCATAAGGGATGCTGGTGCTTCAGGCCAGGGTGTTAACCAACTGTGCCAAGCACCAGCCCCTCATGTATTCTATATTATCCAGTTCAAAACAAATTTCTGCACTTGAAGACATACTTGAAACCAGATTTCAAAATCCTATTAAATATCCCACATTTTCTCTGTCCCTTCTGAGACACTACTAAGATTTTTTTTTTTTTTTTTTTTTTTTTTTTTTTTTTGGCAGGCAGAGTGGACAGTGAGAGAGAGAGACAGAGAGAAAGGTCTTCCTTTTGCCGTTGGTTCACCCTCCAATAGCCGCCGTGGCCGGCGCACTGCACTGATCTGATGGCAGGAGCCAGGTGCTTCTCCTGGTCTCCCATGGGGTACAGGGCCCAAGCACTTGGGCCATTCTCCACTGCACTCCCTGGCCACAGCAGAGAGCTGGCCTGGAAGAGGGGCAACCAGGACAGAATCCGGCGCCCCGACCGGGACTAGAACCCGGTGTGCTGGCGCCGCAAGGCGGAGGATTAGCCTAGTGAGCCACAGTGCCGGCCACTACTAAGATTTTCTTAAGGTAGACTAGATAAGCAACAAACTGAAGTTTGTCATCACTAAGTAGTTTGGTGATATTTGGAAAATCAAGATTTGATAATATGTCTTGTAGCACTGTGATTCTCTCTCCCCTTTAATTCCTGGTAGATTTGAAAAATAGAATAAGAGCAGAGAAAAATAGTGTCATAGATACAGTGAAAGCATGGACCTAAGAAACAGATGTAGATATCTTGGAATGTTAAGGTTGGAATCGAAATAAGAGGTCTTTTCTGAGTTTCTGGTTTGTAATATTTTACTCTGATGCCTTGAAAACTGATCTCAGAATTTTCTTTTAAAATCTCAGTGAAAGCAAACCTTTTCCTAAAAAAAGATAACAAAACCACCCATGGATTGTAATTCATAAAAGGGTATACAAGTCCCAGACTGTGTAATGTTGCCCATAAGAAATTGACTTTTACTTGTAACATTTTCATTCCTTGATTTAAGCAAAAGATTGATTTATTTTATTCTGTAATTTCCTTAATATTCTTTCCTGTCACGTTTTCATAAGAATTGGCTTCTATACACTAAATTCTTTTAAGTAAAGGAAAAAATGGCATATAATGGTTTAAATGTGAATTGGCCAAAAAGATATAGTCATAAATGCAAAAATGGAAGAGTATGGAGATATCAAGGATATGTAAAGAGTCAATATACTTAATCATGAGTAGGCCATGGAAAAAGGAGAATTAGAGAATGCATAAGAATTTAGAAATTAAAAATCTTGAGATGAAGATGACAAGGTCAGAAGGAAGGGAAATTGTCATGCCTTGATTATTTCATGGATTGACTATAAACTTGGGTGTTACTCATTTAAGACTTTGAAAGTTAAGATACCTTAAATAAATATATAATATATATATAGGTGCATTGTAAGTATATGTATATATATGTACGTATGTATATATGTATGTCTATGTACTGCAGGTGATAGGCATGTAGAGCACAACTCTGTAAATGAGTATTTGGGAGTCTTGCGAGTGAACTCAGCTTTTCACAGGTACACAAAGGGATACATGGAAGTTGCCTGTTGAATATTAAAGAAAAAAATTTAAAAAAGGAAAATGAAATAGGGAAAAAAAAGAGGGAGGAAAGGAGGAAAAGGGGGCAGAGTGAGAGAGAAAAGAGAAGAGAAAGAAAGTCAAAGAATGAAAAAGGAAAAGGTTTCAATGAAGAAAAAAAGCTATGTGAACAATAAAGGAAAAGAAAATTCAGATTAAAAACATCCTCCCCACCCCACTCCGTGAAAAGGGTATAGCTAACTTTTCAAAATAAAGATCATAAGATACATGACCAGAATTTTACCAAAAAAACTTATACAAATAGTAAATTTTGTAACAAAAACAAAACACAGATAAGTTCTAGGATGAGATTTTAAACGTGGCTTAACGTAAAAGGCAGGTTGTTGAAGATTAAGGATATTTGTATATAAATGGGAAAACCAGAAATGGTGTTTGAATAATTCTAGTTCTCAACTGTCTCTGTTTCATTTTATAGCAAAAACAATACACACATACACACACATGCATGTATGTGCATGTGCTGGAATCCCACTTAGCCATTAAAAAGAAAGAAGTGGATACAATTAGAGATCATTATGCTACTGAAATAAACCAGACTCAAAAAGATAAATACATGTTTTCTCTGATCAGTGGTAGCTAATATATAAATAACTGAAAAATAAATGTATATGAGTGAAATTGACATCTAAGGATTTGACTATTGTTTATAGCTATTGTCTATATTCCCACTGAATATAAAAACTTTCTACTTTTTGTCTGTTGAATAATCTATTTAGTGGAGCATTAAATCTGACTATAAAGTGAACTCAAAAATTATCTCAAAAACTTTAAAAAGAAAATGTAACTATGAGCTACATTAAATCTGTTTTCCTTATGTTATTAAAAATATAAATAACAAAAATATATAAACTATGCATGTATACAAATCTATTAGGAAAGAGTGAAAGTAAAAACACTTTAAGGGTAGGAGTTTGGTGTAGCAGTTAAGACACCACTTGAGACACCTGTATCCCATATCTCAGTCTGTGGGTGTCAGACCTGGCTCACCTGATGGCAGCTTCCTGCTAACTAACGTGCATCCTTGGAGAAGGGAGGTGATAGTCCAATAACTTGGGTCCCTGCCCACCACAGTGGGAAAACTGGACTGAGTTCTGGGTTCCTGGCTTAGGTCTTGCCCAGCTCCAGCTGTTGCAGGCATTTTGGAGAGTGAACCAGTAAATGGGAGATACTCTCTAAAAGGGGACTCTAACAAATAAATTGCTTAAATGAAAATATCTATTCCAGTGTGTGTGTGTGTGTGTGTGTGGTGGAAAGATTTAAAACCACCATTTCTGTGCTCTGTCCTATCTTTTATCTCATTCCTGTTGGTCCCATTCTCCTGATTTCTGGAGACATTGCAGGTTGTGCCATCATCATGGTTTTGCTTTTATTTTCTTCCCTCTTTGCCATCACCTCTGCCTCAGCTCCTGTTTCCCAGGATTCCATGGCTCATGCAACCCATATCTTTACAGATAGATTCTTTTTAATTAACTTCCACAAAAACAAAACCATTTTGTTATGTAGCAGTTTCTCCCTTAAAGCACCTACAGAAAAAGCTATAATGATGTTCTTCTTAGGGAAAACTTTTCCCATTTCATGGATTTCATCTCGCCTGAACTTTCTCTGTAGTTAATGATATTTTCTTCCAATGTCTTCAAAATTGATCTCTCAGAATTTTCTTCTAAAATCTCAGCCAAAGCAAACCATTTCCTTAGGATAATAAGAACAAAGCCACCAGTGGTGGATTTAATTCATAAAAGGGCATGCAATCCTCAGCGTTTGTAATATGTCTCAAAGGACTGACTTCTCCTTGAAGTATACTCATTCCTTGATTTAAGCAAAAGACTTTGATTTTACCTGGTTTAAATGAAAATTAAATGCTCATGTTTACAGAGTGAAATATTGATTAAGGTGTTTTGCTTTTATAAATGTATATTGTATGTTTGGCTTCTCAGCTGTGAGCGCATCTTCAGGGTTTCGGCTTCCTTCCCTGTAAGATGTGAGATCTGCTGCTCCAGTTTCTAAGTAGCATTTCTCAATGTGTGGAACAGGTAGCACCTACATTAAAACCATTTGGGATTCTTTTCAGATGAAATGAATGAAGAATCTGCATCTGCAATAAGCAACTTCAGATGGTGATTAGGTATTGAAGTTTCAGAAATCCCCAGGAAAGAAATGCCACCAAAAGGAACCTTATTTGAATGCACCCTAAGGTACTCATCGGTGATTTGCAGATTTCTTTAGCCCACTACTGGCATTTGGAAGGAAGAGGTTCTAAGCCGTGCAATGGCTGGGCGTGGATGAAAACAGTGGCAGGCAAGTGCAGAAGTCGGCCCTCCTCACTTCCTGTGGGGAAATGCTCCTTAGGACCTCCAGCCTCTGGGCCAGCTCCTTAGTGCACCCCGCTCCAAGGTCAGACATGCAGATTTGTAAGTGCACGGTTAGTTTTCTGGGACTTTAGAAAGATGCTGCCTAAATCCTTGGGTCCTTTTCCAACATAAAGGCTAAGGCCTGATAGATCGGGGTGGTACTGTGGCACAGCAGGTGGCGACACCACCGTCTCTTAGAGTACTGCCGTTCTGCTATAGTTCTGGCTGTTGTGCTTTCAGTCCAGGCCCCTGCTAATATGCTCACAAGGCAGCAGAGAAGACAACCCAGTACTTGAGCTTTTGCCACCCAAGTAGGAGACCTGGATGGAGTTCTGGGCTCCTGGCTGCAGCCTGGCTCAGCCACAGCCATTGTGGCAATTTGGGTAGTGAACCAGCAGATGTCACTTTGCACTTCAAATGAATAAATAAATTATAGCTTTTGGGGGTGGGGGGGAAGACTGATGGATCAGGCTGTGATTTAATGTATTTAGAAGATGAGGAGAAATTGACACATCTAGTGCAATGAAGGTGAGTGGTTAGTGCACAAGAGAGTACAGCTACTACTGGAAATGTAAAAGACTGGTTATTTATACAAGTACTGGGTAAGAAAAATAAGAGACAGGCCGGCGCTGCAGCTCACTAGGCTAATCCTCCGCCTTGCGGCGCCAGCACACCGGGTTCTAGTCCCAGTCGGGGCGCCGGATTCTGTCCCAGTTGCCCCTCTTCCAGGCCAGCTCTCTGCTGTGGCCCGGGAAGGCAGTGGAGGATGGCCCAAGTACTTGGGTCCTGCACCCCGTGGGAGACCAGGAGAAGCACCTGGCTCCTGCCATCGGATCAGCGTGGCGCGGCCGGCGCGCTGCGGCCATTGGAGGGTGAACCAACGGCAAAAGAGGACCTTTCTCTCTGTCTCTCTCTCACTGTCCACTCTGCCTGTCAAAAAAATAAAAATAAAAAAATAAGAGACAGTCACCAGGTTTAATGCATATGGAGAAAAGAAAGGAGAATGAGATTTCTGGTTCTAAGAACTCTGAATTGAAGAAATGCTAGCTTTGAAATATGTTATCATAAATTGGATACTTATTGTTTTGGGTATTTTGTGAAGCATTTTAAAGATATTATCTAGTTTAATCGCCACTTATCTTTTCTTCTGAGGCAAGCATTATTTATTTCCGTGTTGCAGATGAGCAAATAAGGTAAGGAGGATGGAGCATTTTCCCCAAGATTACATAGCTACTGGTGCCGAGTTTTTAAGACAAAGCTAGGACAATGCTTAAGAGAAGAAACTCTCTGAATGAAAGCTGAACAGACATTTTTCCCCTCAAAAGCTGAAGAGAATCAGCTGAGGATAAATTTGTACATGGGAGTTTTTGAAGGAAGAAGCAAGTTTTGCATATGGCTGCACCTATCTCTATTTGGAACATAACTATTTGCAGAAGTCCAGTGACTCATAGATCTAGTTTGCTTACTGACCGCAGTTTGTTGCTATTCTTTGCTATCCTGCACAGTGGTTCAGCCTGAAGGAATGCCAGGAATAACAAGATGACACCATGTCCACTGGCCGAGAGAGTCATGACTGGAATGGCTCGATGTGAAAGGGAGCTCTAGTCGCAAACATACAAAGAGAAATCTCCGTGTTCTCACATGAAGGCATTCCCTTTAGCACTGGCAAGGATCTTAATTTGTTCTGTATTTTCACCTACTGCCTTGTTAATCACCTCATCTTTACCTGTTAAACCTCTTAAATTCTCATGTTGAAGGCTCCAGCTACTACACATAAACAAAAGTAAAATGACCATTTCAATGTCAAAGAATTCTACAGACCCTCGTTTTTGCCTGCTTCAGAGTTTCCCCAAGGACATTATAAGTGGCATGCCCATCATTATATCACAAGACATAATGAAAGCGACATCACCTCTATGACTCCTATATGAATAAGAACTAATAAGCATACTTAATCTACTATAACTTTATTTCAAAAAAGAAGTTAAGAGAATCTGATTACTGGAGTTATGTTACTATGATCCACCTACAATCCATTTGTAATCCATGCAAATACTTTCAATTAAAAAAATAAAACAACTGAAGCAATATTACATCAGCCCCCTCGCAAAATCTCTCTGACCTAATTAAATAATTTTCTATTCACTAGTCTTCTTCCATTTTCCTACCCTATCTTGTTGCATAATGTTTTAGTGAATTTGAGATGTTACTACAAACATATTCTGGGTGGTAGATTAAATAAACAAATATTTCTACTTCACAATTCTTTTTTTAAAAAAGGTTTATTTATTTATTTGAAAGTCAGAGTTACACAGAGAGAGGAGAGGCAGAGAGAGAGAGAGGACTTCTATCCGATGGTTCACTCTCCAGACGGCCACATCAGCCAGGAGCCAGGAGCTTCTTCCAGGTCTTCCACGCAGCTGCAGGGGCCCACGGACTTGGGCCATCTTCTGCTGCTTTCCCAGGCCATAGCAGAGAGCTGGATGGGAAGAGGAGCAACCGGGACTAGAACTGGAGACCATATGGGATGCCAGGGCTTCAGGCCAGGGCGTTAATCCACTGTGCCACAGCGCTGGCCCCTCTACTTCACAATTCTTAGGCTGAGGAAGTCCAAGATCAAATTGTCTGCGGATTTATATTCTGGTGAGGGTCCTCTTTATGACTTGCAGATGGCTGCCTTCTCACTGCCCTCACATGAGAGAGAGCAAGAGACACCTCTGGTCTCTCTTGTCTTCTTACAGGGAAATTTCACCATAGTGATATAGGCAAGCAGATAGGATCAAATAGATTAAATTTGTGAGGTGGAAGACCACACCCCCTATGTGATCTCATTCCCCTACCTAACCCCACCTGGACACCACCTACCAATCAGACTACATAACCACTCCCCTTTGGAAGTAAATAAAAGGCCTAGAGCACGGTGGGCCCCTCCCTTGTTGTCCAGCACCTTCAGGGACACGGGCTATTGGCCACCTCTCTGCCTTTGCTTCCCTGCCCGTGCTAAGCTAGATGTAGCTACTCACAATCATACGCCTTGCTCCACATGGCTCCTGGCCTGCTCTCTGCCTGGGATGGACCCAAGTTAGTTTTTAGACTTCTGTCTCCCCTAAATAAAGCCCTCACTTTCCTGTGCATTTCCTTCACTGAATAAAACTAAAAACTTGCCATGTAGTCTGGTTTATTTTAAGCCAATACTCAGAATTCTTATCTGAATAGATGGTGAGAGCCCATAAAACTATTAATATTAAAATTATTAATAAGATTAGCTGATATCAATGGGGGCCCCCTTCTTACAACCTCATCTAAACCTAATGACATACCCCATCACATTAGGGGTTAGAGTTTCAACACGTGAATTTGCAGGGATACAAACATGTAGTCCACACCACATTGTACTCACTTTCTATCCCACCTGTTCCATGTCCCTTCTCTCTGTGTCACACATCAACACTGGATTTGGTCACATACAGACTCAGTATATGACATAGCAGTAGCCTATTCTGTTTAAGAGAAAGGAAGGCACAAGACATCATTCACTACCCACTGGAACACACAATGTAATTTTTGAGCTCAGAATATTCAACATCTTGTTTCTTCAACAAATTATTCAGAGTCAAACAACAATGTCAGTATCTTCAAAAAGTAATAGAGGAATTATTTGTTTCCTGGATTGATCTCTATACTCTGTAATGTGTATTTTTAAAACAATCTAAAGGTTTTTAATTTTTAGTTTCAGTTTTAGTTTATTCAGAAGGTTGTACCATAATCACCACCATGTAATTTCAGAACATTTTCATCATGCTGAATAAAAATTCACTACCTGTTAGCAGTCACTTTCCGTGCCTGCCAGAAATCATTTTCCATATCCCCTCTTCCCAGTGCTTGGCAATCACTAATCTACACTCTGTCTCTATGAATTTGCCATTTTTGCATATCTCATATAAGTGGAACCATACACATGTGGCCTCTTGTGTTTCATTTCTTTCACTTAGCATGTTTTCAAGAACCACTCATCCTGTACCTTGTACCAATACTTAACTCCTTTTTACATACAAATAGTATCCCACTATCAGTACATACTTAGATTTTACATATTTATTCATCAGTCAATGGATGTTTGGATTGTTTCCTAATTTTTGGCTCTTATGAATAATGCTGCTATAAACATTGGGTGAGCATATGTTTTGTGTTTGCTTGGGTATCAAACTTAGGAGTAGATTTGCCAGGACAAATAAGTCTATTTAACTTCTTGAAGAACTGCCAAGCTTTTCCACAGCAGTTACACCATTTTACACTCCCACCAGCAATGTTTGAGGGTGCCAATTTCTTCACATTCTCATCAATACACATTTTCCTTTTAAAAAGTATTGCTACAGCCACCCTGGTGTGGATGAAGCGATATCTCATTCTGATTTTGATTTGCAAGTCCTCAATCACTAATGGTATTGAATATACTTTCAAGTGTTTATTGGCCATATCCATGTTTTCTTAGGAGAAAAATTTAATCCTTAGCTCATTTTTAGTTATACTATTAATATTTTTATTGTTTTAAAAGATTTATTTATTTTATTGAAAGACAGAGTTACAGAGAGGCAGAAGTAGAGAGAGAGGGAGAGAGAGAGAGAGGACTTCCATCCACTGGTTCACTCCCCAGCTGGCCACGACAGCTGGAGCTATGTCAATCGTCAGCCAGGAGTTTCTTCTGGGTCTCCCACGTGGGTGCAGGGGACCAAGGACTTGGGCCATCTTGCTTTCCTAGACCATAGCAGAGAGCCAGATCAGAAGTAGAGCAGCCAGGACTTGAACCAGCAACCAAATGGGATGCTGGCACTGCAGGCGGTGGCTTTACCTGCTATGTCACAACACCAGCCCCAATATTTTTATTATTATGTTCCTGAGTACTTTATATGTCTTATATATTAGACCTTTATCAGATATATGATTTTCAAATATTTTCTCTCATTCTTTGATTTGTGTTTTCACTTTCCTCACTGTGTTTCAATACACAAAAATATCCTTAAATGTGATGAATTCAGATATATATTTTAGTTCTTTCTGCTTTTTGATATCACATCTAAGAAGCCATTGACAACCTAAAGTAACAAAGATACATACCTACGTTTTCTTTTGAGAATTTTATAGATTCAGAAAACAATGAGAAAGAAAAAAAAGAGCATTATAGATTTAATTCTTGGGGCCCCCACTGTGCCATACATGTAAAGCTGCAACCTGCAGTGCCGGCATCCCATATGGGTACCAGTTCAAGTCTTGCTGCTCCCCTTCTGATCCAGCTCTCTGCTGTGGCCTGGGAAAGCAGTGGAAGATGGCCCAAGTCCTTGGGCCCCTGCACCTGCATGGGAGACTCAGAGGAAGCTTCTGGCTCCTGGCTTCGGATCAGCGCAGATCCAGCTGTTGTGGCCATTTGTGAAGTGAACTCTGTGTGTAACTCTGACTTTCAAATAAATAAATAAATCTTTGGATTTAATTCTTATGTTTAGATTCTCAATCAATCTGAGGTTTTTTTTTTTTAATAACATGTGAGATATGAAGTCTAATTTCATTCTTTTGCATGTGGAAATCTATTTATTCCCACTCATTTGTTTAAAAAAATTCCTCTTTTCTATTTGAACAGTCTGGCACCATTATTGAAAATCTGATACTAGTATTAGAGATTTGAGTTATGTGACTACAACTAAGGAATATTGGGAGCCTCAATAAACTTAACAGGGCAAGGAATTGATTTCCACCCTAGAACTTCCAGAAGGAGCCATCTCTGCCAATGTGTTGATTTTATGCTTGACTTCTGACCTCTGGATTGTAAGAAAATAAACTGGCATTGTTTTAAATTACTTAAATTGTGACAATCTATTACATGAGAACTAGAGAATGAATACAGGTAATGTTACCACATTAATAACATTGTCTTCCAGTCCATGAATGTGGATTTTTTTCTACTTTTATTTGTTTAATTTCTTTCAATTATCATTGTGCACACCTTATACTTCTTTGCTAATGCATAGAAATCTGCCAGTGTTGGCCGGCGCCACGGCTCAACAGGCTAATCCTCTGCCTAGCAGTGCCGGCACACCGGGTTCTAGTCCCGGTTGGGGCACTGGATTCTGTCCCGGTTGCCCCTCTTCCAGGCCAGCTCTCTGCTGTGGCCCGAGAGTGCAGTGGAGGATGGCCCAGGTGCTTGGGCCCTGCACCCCATGGGAGACCAGGAGAAGCACCTGGCTCCTGCCTTCGGATCAGTGTGGTGCGCCGGTCGCAGTGGCCATTGGAGGGTGAACCATCGGCAAAGGAAGACCTTTATCTCTGTCTCTCTGTCTCTCTCTCTCACTGTCCACTCTGCCTGTCAAAAAAAAAATTAAAAAAAAAAAAGAAATCTGCCAGTGTTGTATGTTGATCTTGTATCACACAATGGAGATTTAACTTATCTTGCTGCATATTGGCTTAAAAAATTAGTTCAAGAACTGGATCCAGGTCTCTAAACCACTCTCACCAGTACTTGATTTACCCTTGAGGAGTTACAGCAACATTAGTTGGCAACAAACTCAGAATGCATTTTCTCACATGCACAGAATGGCACACTTTCTTTTGCTCTTGCGGCTATGCTAAAATTTAAGTCATGCTTAAGATTTGAATGTGCTTTAGGTATAAACTATCATTTATACTTTGCAAAATAATCAACTAAATAGTAATGCTTCCATGTAAGTCAACAAACAGTCTGCCCCCTGGATTTCTTCTGCTTCCTCTACTTCAGACTAATGTCTCCACTCATTCATAGAGTTCTATAATTTTGCTGAATTTTCTTCAAGGACGTCTCCAAAGGAAGCCGGCTCGTAAGCAAACAGAAGCTCAGCAAATCAACCAGGAGGGCCACGAAGATTGCCAGTCCTCGGAAAATCAAGTCATGTTACATACAACAAGGCCTCAGAGAACTGACGTTCCTCTATACTTAGCATTTGGAAAACACAGACATTACAGACAGAACAGCTGATGCCTTCAAGACTAGAATTTCTTTACTCCAGAATAGACAGCATGAAACCTTAGACAAAAGGGGAAAAAAAAAAAAAAGAACTTTGCATATGTTCATCACACGCATAGAAAGCTTAGCACTTCATACCTTGTCAGAGTCATCAGGTGTAGAGCTGTCCGTGAATCTAATTTTCATTCCAGCTGACATGTGAAAAATCAAACCATTGCACAGGAAAAATGAAAGCTTTCTTCACTGTGCAGTTTGCTGTAATCGTATCTCTTGGGAATTTAGAAAAAAAGTACATTAAAAACATTAGGTTACATTAGATTCAATGCAAATTGTTTCACCAGATAATGGCATATATGAGCTCTAAATTACCCATATTTAGAAAACATACATTAGCAAATATCCCATGAGACATAGCTGTAAATTGTTTACTGACTCAGCCTGGTGTATTTGTTGTTTATAAAAATATTCTGTCTTCTAGGTTGAAGTGTTAAGAATTTGTAACATACTAAAGCTCTAGGAAATCTATGAGGAAACTACATGCAGAACTTTAGGTTTGGGGCCAGCGCTGTGGCGCAGTGGGTTAACACCCTGGCCTGAAGCACCTGCATCCCATATGGGTGCCGGTTCGAATCCCGGCTGCTTCACTTCCTGTCCGGCTCTCTGCTTCGGCCTGGGAAATCAGTAAAAGATGGCCCAAGTGCTTGGGTCCCTGCACCCACGTGGGAGACCAGGTAGAGGCCCCTGGCTCCTGGCTTCGGATCGGCACAGCTCCAGCCATTGCGGCCAATTGGGGAGTGAACCAGTAGATGGAAGACCTCTCTCTCTCTGCCTCTCCTCTCTCTGTGTAACTCTGACTTTCAAATAAATAAATAAATATTAAAAAATAAAAAACTTTAAGTTAAATCCTATGTTTATTTTCAACTTACAGGTAAAAATAACAAAAAAGAAGAGAATAGGTACAACAAAGCAAGCAAAGTTATAAAAAATGTTTCACAGTTAAGAGAAAAAAAGTCCTTCCTGGGATCATTTATTTTTTTCAAGTACTGAAGACATGGTGGGCGGGAGATGTGTTATTGAAAAATGTTTATTTGCTGGATTGAGTCTAGCTTGCATTAGGTTTACCTGATGAAAAATCATTGATCTATGAAACACAATAGTAATCGTGTGACTAGATGGATTCATGATTAATAAATGATGGATATGGACAGTTATTGTGATAAAGCAACTTAAAAATGTTAATGCTGGAGTATAGTAACTGAATATGTGAATATTCAGTGTAGAAGTTTTTCAACTTATCTGTACGTTATAATGTTCCTAAGAAAAAAATTTCACAAAGTAAAGACAAGTCCTAAGTCTCATGTGAATGGTCATGAGGAAGAAGTTTCAACTGCTGCTCCTAACTTGCAATATAGAAGAGTCCACATGGGGGAAGATCACAGACATCTAAAACCTGTCAAAAAGATACACAGTTAGCCACCTGCATTGTGACCCTCATATTTCTCTGGTGAATGGACTAAAGCACCACAAACATTTTAACAAAGTAAGCAATAAAATTAAATACCAATGAAGGATGCCATCTCATTAAGAGACCTATTGATACTTAAGTAATTTGAGCCCTCACAAACATGTTAGTTATGCCAGGACTAGGATTAAAGAGAACCCCGGGATTAAGATTAATATCCAAGGGAGAGAACACTATTTTTGTTCATTTGGAATTTGTCTAGTTCGTTTACTGCGTAGCATCAGAAAGCACTCTGCAGCATATACCCTACATATAACGAAGGGGGTCTTGGAGTTAGGCGGTGAGGGCAGAACATGTGACCTCCCTGCTTTCCAGTCTGTTTAAAGTGGTGAAAAATATCTTAGTGGTAACATCAAGCAAGACTCAGCCCCATCCTCACGCTTCAGCTCAGTCTCTAATTCCTCTCCCAGCCAAAGTTAACACACAGGTCCCTGATATTTTTCATTCTCATCCCCTTGTATTCCTTTATAGTATTAACATATAAATGTGCATTTTTAAGTGCTACATTTTTCTTGTGTACTGTTCTGAGTGCTACATAAATGAGACTCTTTTTTAAGAGTGAATGAGATTTTAAGAGTGAATGAGATCATGGGATTCTTTTCTTTCTGTACTGCAATTCTACCACATGGGTTCTTTCATGGTGAAGCTCTTTTCTGTCAACACTGAGTTTATGGGATTCATTCATGTTGTTACAAATAGCTATTTCTCACTACCTTCATTGATGCAAACTCTCTCATTTTATGATTATGCCACATTTATTTATTCTTTCTAATATTGACAGAAAGTGGGTAAGTTTGATTTTTGGAGCTATTGTGAATTTTGTGACTGTTAATATTCTTAATAATATCTTATTGGCACACATGTAATTGAATTGCTTCTGCATTTCTGTATATAGCTAAGAATAGAATTCCTGAGTTATAAGATAGGAATATCTTCAAACTTAACTGATAACAGTTAATGGCCTTCCAAAACAATCTTAATTTATGCTTCCATAAGTAAGTGTTGGAATTTCCAGTTGTTCCAAATCCTTCCCAACATTTGATACTTTATTTTAGCCATTCTCTTGGTTGTTACACTATTGCTATTGTTTTTGTTTATTTGACTAATAAAGGCATTGCACAACCTTTGGTCTTTCAATATCCCTTTTGGTAAATTTCACATGCAAGTATTTTGCCATTTTTCTGTTGAGATGTGTGCAGGTTTTTTTATTTGTAGAACTTGCAAATGTATTTTTTGAGTAGGTACCTTTACCTAATTAATAATTAATGATATGTGTGGCAATTGTTTTCTTCATTCCATGTTTTTGTGTTTATTATTTTTTAATCTCAATGTTTATGTCAGTTTATAATTTTTATCAATTATTGATATTTTATTATAAACTAATTTAAAGTGTTTGTTTATCATTAGTTTTCATGTCAACATTTAAGAAGTGATTATAGGGGTTGGTGTCTGCAGTGCCAGCATTCTATATGGACGCCGGTTTGAGTCCCAGCTGCTCCACTTCCGATCCAGCTCTCTGCTGTGGCCTGGGAAAGCAGTAGAAGATGGCCCAAGTCCTTGGGCCCCTGTACCCACTTGGGAAATCCATAAGAAGCTCCTGGCTCCTAGCTCCTGCCTTAGGATTGGTGCGGCTCCAGTCATTTGGCCAATGAGGGAATGAACCAGAGGATGGAAGATCTTTCTTTCTCTCTGCCTCCCCTCTCTCTGTGTAACTCTGACTTTCAAATAAATAAATAAATCTTTGAAAAAAGTGATTATATATCATGAAGCTATATGGATAATTTGCTGTATTTTTTCTATAAACGTTATTGGCTTTGTTTCACATTTAGTTTCAAAAGTCACATAGAATGAACTTCTGTCTCTAGATTAACATCTAATTATCACACTAAAATTTTTAATAAGGTGCCTTTTTCCTGTGCTTTTGCAGTATTACAGCATGGTTTCATTTCCATGCAAATCTATTCTATTTACCTTTAAAAAATATCTTCCCTATTTAATTACTATAGTTCTAGTGTGAGTATTGATCCAGAAAAGGAAATCTTTTTACCATATTTTAGTTTTCAAATTTGTTTTTACTATGTCAACTTTTAAAGTTCTACATACATTTTAGAGTCATTAGTCAATTTTCAGAACATGGAGACTGTAATCAAATCTATATATTAGTTTTGGCAAACTGCCATGATTAAAAGTTTGACTTTTCCAATCCATATCAGTAGTTTTGTGAAAGACATTTTACAATCTATTAGAACTTTTACATGTTAGTGTGTAATAAAACCATGTAAACCATCAAGGAACAATTCAATTATTTTTTAGGAATTTTGAAACAACCCCTATAATCAACATCTGATCAAAAAATAAACATTGCCTGCATCTCAGAAGCCACTCTGCTGCCCAGTGAACTCCACTTTTGAACTTCAAACAATTTGAATCATCCAGGAGGAATATTTTTGTAGTTGATTTCTTGGGACCAAGATTATATTTAAAAAATTCACCCACAATTTTGATGTTTTATTCATTAACTTTCATGGCCTTTTGAAAATACAGTAATTATTTTTCCATTTTACTATTTATGCCACCTGAAAGGGGCCATTGTGAATGGTGCTCCTGTAAGCTTATAAATAAATGACTTTTGGTTGGTTTTATACCTAAGGGTAGAATTGCTGAGTCCCAAAGATATGTATGCATTCATCTTTGGTAGATGTTGCCAAATTGTTTTCCAAAGTGCTCATACTAATGCTTGATGTTTTCAATGCTAAATGTAAATGTAAATTTAAAATATTCAGTTTTCTGGTATAGAGAAATAAAATTTATTTCCATCTTGTGATTTCCTTGTACTTAACAAGTTTGATAAACAATTTTTTAGTTTTAATCACTGCTTTATTTATTTATTTTTATATTTTAAAAAAATTTTTGAAAGGCAGAATTAGAGAGAGAGGAAGAAAGAGAAATCCTCCATCTGCTGGATCACTCCCCAGATGGCTACAATTGCTGGGGCTTGACCAGGTCATAGCCAGAAACCCAAAGCTTCCTCCAAGTCTCCCATGTGGGTGCAGGGGCCCAAGCACTTGAGCCATCATACGCTGCTTTTCCAGGCGGAATGACAAAGAGCTGGATCCAAGTGGAGCAGTCAAGTTACTAAATGGTCCCCATCTGGGACACTGGTGTTGTAGGTAGTGGCTTTACCTGCTACGCTACCATGCCTGCCCCTAGTTTTAATAATTAACTAATTAACTACAGTTTCTCTTGGATTTTCTGTGCACATAATCATGCTTTATATGAATAAGTAGTTTTCCTCCTTCATTTTTAATATTGCTATTTTAGTCTGTATCTACTACTGTATGATATGACAGAAATAGTGATAACACTTTCTATATCTCCTCCCTCCTCCCAGGAGAAACTGTTATGATCATATACTATTAAAATTGAACGTTTCTATACATTTTTCTATATATTCATTTTAGTTCTAGTTTTCAGGAGTTTTTATTGTCAATGAACAATGAATATTATCACCTGTATTCCCACATGCATTAAGATAGTTATATAATATGATAGTTCTCTTTGTATTGATATAAATTATATTAATTGGCTTTTAGATATTAATTTAATGTCAAAATTCTGTAATAAACAGAACTTAGTTACAATGAATCGATCTTTTGATACTGCTGGATTCAGTTTCCTTTGTTGAAAATTATTTCCATTTCTATGTTCAAAAATCAGTTTGGGGGCCAATGCTGTGGCATTGCTGGTTAAACCTCTGCCTACAGTGCTGGCAACTCATTTGGGTGCCAGTTCAAATCCTTGCTGCTCCACTTCTGATCCAGCTCCTTGCTAATGTGCAAAAATGGAAAGCAGTGGAGAATGGCCCAAGTGCTTAGATCCTGGTGCCCACCTGAAAGAGGCTGAAAGAGGCTTCTGGATTCTGGTTTCAGATTGGCCCAGCTACAGCTATTGTGGCCAACTGGGAAGAAAACTAGAGGATGGAAGAAATCTCTCTCTCTTGTTCACTCTCTCTAGCTCTGCTCTTCAAATAAATAAGCAAATATTTAGAAAAAAGAAAAGAATCAGTTTGTCCTACATTTTTTCTTTCTTTTTATTTAAAAAGATTTTATTTGAAAGGTAGAGTTACAGAAAGAAAGAAGGAGTATCAGAGAGTGAGATCTTTCAACCACTTGTTCATTTCCCAAATGGCCACAATGAATGGGGTTCACCAGGCTAAAGCCAGGAGTCAGGAGCTTCATCTGGGTCTCCCATGTGAGTGCAATGGCCCAAGCACTTGTGTCATCCTCTGCTTCTTTTCCAGGTACATTATCAAGGAGATGGACAGAAGTGGAGCAGCCAGGACTCCAACTGCTGTCCATATGAGATGCCAGCCATTGCAGACAGTGGCTAAGCCACCATGCAACAATGCTGGTCCCATACCTCTTTTTTTCTTTCCTATGTTAGCCTTGATAAGTGTGAAGATCATTCTGACCTCATAAGACAAAGAGTTCCTGTAAGGTTGGCATTATTTCTAACTTAAATGCTTGAAATAAATCCATAGTGAAGCTAATTGAAGACTTTCTTTCACAGGAAAGTTTTAATCACACATTTAATTTCTTTACTTGTTATAAGGCATTTTCATGTTTGGTTCATTTTACTGCCAGTTTTAGTAAGGTAAGTTTTCAGTTCAACTACATTTAAAATTTTACTGGCATCAAGTTATTTTTCTTTTACTTCTAATATCTATGACCTTTATAGTATCTCCTTTTTTAATTCTTGTTATTGATTTTTGTACATTCTTTTTATACCATAGGGGTTTCCTCTTCCTTTCATCTCCTATACTTTTAGCTCATTCTTTAGCTTTTCTTGCTTCATCCCACTTGAGGACGTCTTCATTCATGGAGGACGGAAGACGGCAAAGAGCAGAAATCTAACTAGAGTGGCAGATTAGAGGTGGCAGCACTTGTCTACAACAGCTGTCATTTTGATGGCTCCTGCTTCAGCCCAAGTGCTCCTAGGTAGCATGAGAGAGAGTTCTAAATTTTGAGAATGTTATTTATTTATTTATTTATTTCAGAGAGCGAGCGAGAGAGAAAGAGACGGAGATGATCTAGCATCTGCTGGTCCACTCCCCCAAAACCCACAAGAGCCAGGACTGGGCCTGGCCAAAGCAGGCAAGCAGGAATTCTCTCTGTGGCTCCCGCACGGATGGCATGGAACCAACTCCTGGAGATATTACTTGCAGCCTCCCAGGAGGCACATGAGCAGGAAGTGGAGCCAGGACTCAAATGCAGACACTGACATGGGATGCGGGCATCTCATATGACATCTTAACCTCTGTGACAAATGCCTGCCCTCAAAGTTCCCTATTTCTTTAAAAGTTAGCTAAATACACAAGAAGTCATCAAGATAAAAAAAATAACATGCATTGTATAATTACCACAAAGAAGGGAGAGAGATGTGAGAAACCAATTTAATAAAGAACATCCACTTGGAGAAGCTCTCCAAGGGCTTCTGTGTGTCTGCTACTTTGACCCGAAACACCAGATTTACCTCAGTCGATAAGACTTAACCGTGATTACACAGGTTGTATTCCAAAAAGGTTTCTAAAACTAAAGCTGCAGCAAGTTAGGAAGCCGCGTTCCGTAGGCCCGTGCTCAACAGGATTGAGAGTTTCACGACTCTGAGACAAAGCTCAGCATGCAAGAGGTTTACCAGAAAGTGAGTGCTCTCCTAACAGACTCCCAGAGAAGCACGGGAAGGGAAGCAGGCTGCAGAAGACGGAGAAGTGTGGCTATGATTTAGTCTTCGTGGACGCCTCCACTAACGCTCTGGAGATGTCTGAAGGTGGAATGACTTCCACATCTGTGATAAGTTTAGGTGGAAAGGTGAGGGTCCCAGATTCCTATATATTTCAGTCAAGTCTACAACAGGCCCTTGCCAAGTATTTTGTCTATACAAACAATTTCATTTCTAAAAAACAGGTTACAAAATTCATAGGTACATGTGATTACATGGGGATTTATGGGTGAAATTTAGAATAACAGAGAACTACTACTTACATTTTGAATTGTCCAATTTGTAAAGAATCCATTATTTTCTAGGCTCCAAATCTTATTCTGGCCCAGGAATCATGCTTGTCTCTTTTACTACTAACTGTCTCATTCGTAGATACTTCAAAAAAAAAGAATCTTCCACCTCCAACCTACAAGAGAAACAAGTAGCAACACCATTGTTACTTACGATACCATGACTTCGAGCCCATCTGTATTGAAGCAATATTAATCTTCTTGCCTCCTAATATCTTTTTTTTTTTTTTTTGACAGGCAGAGTGGACAGTGAGAGAGAGAGAGACAGAGAGAAAGGTCTTCCTTTTTGCCGTTGGTTCACCCTCCAATGGCCGCCATGGCTGGTGCGCTGCGGCCGGCGCACTGCGCTGATCCGAAGCCAGAAGCCAGGTGCTTCTCCTGGTTTCCATGCAGGTGCAAGGCCCAAGCACTTGGGCCATCCTCCACTGCCTTCCCGGGCCACAGCAGAGAGCTGGCCTGGAAGAGGGGCAACCGGGACAGAATCCGGCGCCCTGACCAGGACTAGAACCTGGTGTGCCGGCACTGCAAGGAGGAGGATTAGCCTAGTGAGCCGTGGCGCCAGCGCCTCCTAATATCTTTTATTTCATCGTGCTTGCATTGTTACCATGATGCCGTGCCATCCATTATGCTACTTATGAATACTGGCTTTTAGTGACCTTCTCCAACGTTGTTAATGTGCTCCACTGGCAATGACGACAAATGAAAGTCTTATCCAGCATACACAGGAAAATCTGAACAGTGATTCATTATCTGGTCACGTTCAATTTGTTGCTCATAACTTGATAGCATAAGTGTAGAACAGCATATCTCCTAGTCTTACCTTCTTTTGAACTATTTAGGACATAATCATTGCATTCCTGGCATGTGAACTCTTTCTCATAACATTCCCCTATGTTTTCATACAGTGCTACCAGGGAAAATTGTAAGAAACCTGTGGAATATGCAATAAGAGTGCTTTCTTTCTTGCAACCACCATTTGCCTCTCATTTGGCACAGTTTAAGTTTGACCTAGAAAAACTTGTAGCAAGGTCAGAGGCAAGCAAGGACATTCACTGGAAGGAATGATTGACATTATGAAGCACTGATGTTGAAAGCCTTTGCAGCCATACTTAGTGAACTGCCCAACCATGTCACAGAGCTTGTGGAAGGTTAAAGGACCACCCTGAGTACTAGCAGTAGGAGATGCACAGGATAAAGGATACCTACTGCAATGTCTATTGCACTCAGTACAAGCAGCACAGTCTGTAGAAGACCTCATAACAAACAGAATCCCACAGTGGGCTTCAAGCCCATGAAGTGAGTGTGACAGTCCTTAGCCCAAACTCTTGAATTCATCTCTGTTCAGTGTGAGCATCACCCTAAATGAACACCTCAGTGCCATTCTAGTGGTCAAATTTCCCATGAACCCCATGGAAGGAAAGATTTTCTAGTTTTCTTTCTGTAACCGGAATCCAGCAGTGGGGTCTCAGGACGAGTCCAGAGATACAAGTCCTGGAACTCCTCTGGGTGACTGGTCAACTCTGTGCAGCATTACGGTGCACTGGTATAAGTTTGAAAACTACACTGGCATGGACCCAACTGTTTGCTCCTTTACTTGCTTTCTCTCAGGATGCACATTAGCTGGAAGGTGGATTGGCGCAAACCCTGAATGGAAACCTAGGCATTCTTTTATAGGATTTGGCCACACCAAGTAGCTTCTTAACCACTAGGCCACTGTTTTCTAAGCTGAAATCCATTGTGGTCAGAGAATATATTTATATGGTTTCTATACTTTTAAATTTTTCAGACTAATTTAAAACCTAGAAAATTGTTTACTTTGAAAAAATGCATATACGCTTGAATTCATATTCTCTTGTACAATGTAGTATTTGTCATTTGATGTTTTATGATGTTCAAGTGGTCTCCATCTATTTCAGTCTTCCATAATTATTTCCACTTTTGAAATTGGGGTTATTGTCATCTATAAGTACTGCTATTGAACAGTTTGCCCATTCCTTTATGTTTGTCTTTTTCTTTATATAATATTGAGCATTTTTGTTAGATAAATATGTATGTATATAATTCTTATATCAAAAAAGAAAAAAAAAGGAAACTACACTGAAATGGAACAGCAGAAACTTTTGGCTAAATGAGATCAGAAACTCTTGTGGTTCTTTATCCAGATATGGGGTCATGGAGCCTGCTCAGGTGGCACCATTGGAACTCTGGGTCCCAGACACCAGAAGAAGACTTAGAATTATTTTAAGAGGCACTCCAAAGGGCAAGGTCCCTGAGGCACAGAACCACTGTAGAGGCCCCATTTCCCTGGGCCTAAGCAATATTGTGGTCTGTGATCTGAGCAATTGCTCTGGGAAGAGGACTTGACTTTGAGAGAGGTGGTTCTCTTTGGCAGAGGCAATGACCACAGCACAAAGGGGTGGTGCAGGGCCCTGCTCTGCCAGCATTCTCAGCAGACAAGGTAATGAACACGTCTTTCCAGAAGCTGAATCTGCATCATGCATCACAGATCCCACTACAGAAAACTATTTCAAAACAAAAACAATGTCCAGAGTCGTTCATAATGCGTTAACACTTGTAATCATTTATAAAGACCATTTAAGATGTTTAAAATTATGATCATCGATATTTCTATTTTTACTGATGATTTTTAATCATGTTAGCCTCAATAGATTAAAATATGTAATCTGAAAAAAGCAAAGCAATAAATATTAGTTTTAAAATGCTGCTTATAAATATTTGGGGATGAGATAATCCCTCTTTCTAATCTCATGAAGAGCTTTGGCCAATTTGGTAATAAACTCTTGGGAACATAAATGCAAAATGCATTTATTCACCTGTGTGGAAAACCTACTGAATTCCATAGGATGGCAAAATTGTATTTCTAAATAATATTTCAGGGTTAAAAAAATAATAAACCTATTCCACAGTGTTTTTTAACAGTTCTAGACAATGGAATACACCAGAAGTATACTTAAAACAATGACAACTTACTTAATGCTTTTCAGCAAAATGGGTACCAGATATGGGGCAAGAAGCAGTTACTCACCATTAGCATTCATGATTTATTCAAGCCGTTTCTTTGTCTTCACTCCCTTTTTCTCAGTAATTCTGTCTTTTCCCCTCCTCCCTTCCTGCCTGCCTCTCCCCCCTCCCCGTCTCTCCCTGCCCCCAGCACGTGCTGCCACTTCCTCTCCCTCTGTGACCCGCTCTGGAAGAGTTATTTTACCCCTTCTCTTATGTCTAACCCCTTTCTTTATATTTCCCTTTTTTTTCTCTTCCATTTGCTTTTTTTTACTAGTCCCTAATGTGATAATAAAATCTATTTTAGCTTTCTTATTTGTAATAATTATATAATTCAATCATTTGCTGGCATCATTTTGAGAGATCTATTTAAGAACAGAATGCAATCAACAGACTAAGTCACATTGTTGTGTGTGTTGTTTTCTTCAACATTCCTGTTGCTGGCTCCGCAGAGAGCCACTTCCTGTAGCCCTGTCTACTGATGCACAAAGAAGAATGAGAAAAGAAACACAAGGCATGATCTTAGTATCCTTCATCCCAGTCATTCAGTCATTTCTGGAACACAGCTATTCCTCATCCTAAACGTCTAAGGCCAGCTGGTTTCACGTTGGAGGGGATATTGCATAAGATACCCAGACCCAGGGGGAATCGCAGGAGAGCCTGTGACCAGGTGAGCGCCCAGGAAGCTGAGCCACACCACCACTTTTCAGGAGCAGAAAAAGTGTTTTCCAGGTCTCCCTACTTCCCTAAACGTGGACTCTATTTCCCTTCCCTTAGCTTAGCAGTAGTGAGTGCCACCACGCCAAGCCAGTCCTCACATCCACTCAGTGACTCAGTGAATTAACACATCAAGAGAGCTTTGTCTCCAGAGCAGAGAGATGGCAGTGCTCACCTATTTACAATGGAGGAAGCTTCTATGGCAGAATTTTACAAACTCGGCCACCTGCAGGCTTTTCTTTGATTTATGTAAGGAGAGGAGCTTTATGTAGTTTTTCAAATCAGACTCCAGAAGCAATGACATACTGTACACACACACCAGCTTTGTTCATTATATACAGGTAGCAGTTAAGATCATCAAACAGAAAGGAAAAAAAAAGGGGGAGAAGGAAATTTCACTGTCCAAGTGACTGATACAGAATGAACAGAACGTTCCAATCAAGACAAACAGACAACTTTGTGGCCAAAAGGACACAATTCATAGCAGCTGACTGTTCTTCCCATTGTCTTGAGTTTATTTCTATGGCACCTGGAATAGCCTCAGATGTGCTATGCCCTTTCAATGCAGGGAGAAGTTCAACCTGACTTCATTATGGAACTTAGAAAGACTCTCTTCAAGAGAGTGGAAGTCAGGGCCAGCGCTGTGACACAGGAGGTTAACACCCTGGCCTGAAGCGCCTGTATCCCATATGGGCACCGGTTTTAGTCCCGGCTGGGCTGCTCCTCTTGCGATCCAGCTCTCTGCTATGGCCTGGGAAAGCAGTAGAAGATGGCCCAAGTCCTTGGGCCCTTGAACTCACATGGTAAACCTGGAAGAAGCTCCCAGCTCCTGGCTTCGGATCAGCCCAGCTCTAGCCATTGCAGCAATTTGGAGATTGAACCAGTGGATGGAAGACCTCTCTCTCTCTGTCTCTACTTCTCACTGTAACTCTTTCAAATAAATAAGATAAATCTTTAAAAAAAATTTAAAAAGAGATTGGAATTCTAGAGGGAGACATAAGTGCAATATTTAAAATATAAAATATTATCAACCTGGCCAGCGCCGTGGCTCAATAGGCTAATCCTCAGCCTGCAGCACCAGCACACTGGGTTCTAGTCCCAGTCAGGGTGCCGATTCTGTCCCGGTTGCCCCTCTTCCAATCCAGCTTTCTGCTATGGCCCGGGAGTGCAGTTGAGGATGGCCCAAGTGCTTGGGCCCTGCACCCCATGGGAGACCAGGAGAAGCACCTGGCTCCTGGCTTCGGATCAGCGTGGTGTGCTGGCCGCAGCGCGTCAGCCGTGGCAGCCATTGGAGGGTGAACCAATCGAAAAGGAAGACCTTTCTCTCTGTCTCTCTCTCTCACTGTCCACTCCACCTGTCAAAAAAAAAATATTATCAACCTGCTTTACCCCCCTAGCCCTGTTCTATCTTTTCTTGCCATAGCACATATCATGTTCTAAGACTCTCTACACTTTTTCTGTCAATGGTGGTATTTCTCCCCTAGTAGAAGGTAAGCTCCATGGGAGCAGGGATATTTCTCTTCTTTGGCTAATAATGTTTCCAAACACACAGAAAAAGTGCTTTGCATAGAGCAGGGTTGAATTTTGCTTGTATGAGTGAATTACACTTTACTTCTGAGGCCCACAATGCGGTACTACGGTACATCACAAAGATGCCTTCTTCCTAGCCAATGCACTCATACCCCAGCCTCTTGGAATAGTGGGCGCTACAAGGACTTCCAGCTGCATCCTTCGCAGCGTACTGGCTTCCGTGGCAGGGCACTGCACTGCTCAAGGCTGTACCTCCTTTTAGGTGCGGCCTGGGTCTGATGATTTATAACAAAAGAATACAAATAGCTGCTGCCTTTCTTTAACTTGGGACACTTGAGAAGGGGTATCCCAGGTTCAGAATTCCTGGTGGGACGAGATGAGGCTTCATTAGGAACTGCATTGTCTATGGGCTTCTCTTGCTTTGCTTTAACAGCTGTGGCTCCCCAGAGCACCTATCACTGTCTCAGAGCCTGTTACCAGGGAATCCAGGCTAAACAAAGATAAATATAAGAGTAATGAGCTTTTTCCATTGGCATACCAGGGATAGTTCAGTATGTGAGGATCAGGTAGTTAAGAGGAGAAATAGCGTTCGAATTAGTGACATAACTTATACAAATGCAGAGGAACACATGCCAATATTGTGTGTTCATCTTGACTTCAGTTTTCTGCAGGAAGAAAAAGCCATGGGTTATAAGCAGGAATTTATCATTGCAGTTTTATAGATAGAAAACTAAAGAACAAAAGTAGAGCATAAATGTTCCAGGAAAGGGGATGTGCTTTACTATTCTTCACAGGCTCTTCCCCCTGAAGCCATTGTCACTCTGCACTCCCAATTTCTTGGGGTTATAATTGGATATTACAGACTCATCAGTGTTCTTAGTTGATTCAATAAATGAAACATTGTTCTGAAGTAAAATGGAAAAATTCTGTTGACATTCATTATGAGTACATTTAGGCTAATAGAGTAACCATTTCAAATTAATCTTTTAAGATTAATAACCTAAATATAGAGTAGGGCCTACAAAAATGCCAGGAGAAAAAATAAATTATATTCACAAATCCTATAAAGCAATCTTTTGTTGTTATTGTTGTTGTTGTTATTAATTTTTAATTCTCGCCAGTTATATTTCCATATCTGACCATAAGCTTCAAATCTATTTATGTTTTGCCTTTCTTCCCTTATCTGGGCAACTTCTGAAGGTATGGGCACTGCACAGAAATGATTTACAGGAGCTCTAAAGGGTTGGAAAGACAGAAGAACAGGCCATGAGCACAGCGTCTCCTCTAAAGAACTGCAAGTACTCTGAATTCTCAATTAAAGAGCTTTAAAAAACTAACATCCTGCTTGTATAAGAATACATGGATTATATTAGAATAAATTTATAGATTATATGTGGTCTATAATTTTCAACATATTATTTACTTTAATAAAAAGATTTCTTTTAATTTTACTTCTATTTATTTTCATTTCTTTGGAAAGCAGAGAGGTAGAAGCCAAAGAGAGAGAAGAGAGAGACAAACAGCAAACTCTCATCCACTGGTTCACTCCCCAAATACCTACAACAACCAGGTTTGCACCAGGCCAAAGCAAGGAGAAAGGAACTCAATCCAGGTCATCCATATGGTGACAAGGGCTCTCAAGTACTTTAGCCATCATTTGCTGCTTTTTTATCAGTATAATCAACTGGGAACACTTGTTTGATTAAATATTAAAGGCGGAAATGGAAGGGGTTTCCTTACAGTGATGTCATTGACTTCGTTCAACTTTCTGAATTATATGCTCCTCCCACAAAATCACCTAATGATACAATGACTTAGAGTCAGAAATTATTTTATGAAATATAAATTGTTGGTTCTTGGATTGTGTTAAAAATCCACAAAGTTTCTCAGCCACCACAGGAAGATTTAGACTATACTGTGTGTGTATTTGATAAAGATTTATTGAACAAAAAGTCCATGCCTTTGGTCTGAAATGGGGAGATTATTGACTGGAGATGAGTCTAGAACCTGAGGAGGTGGCTTGTCTGGGGAAGGTCCATATCAGTGATGAGTACACACGAAAATTACACAATTCAAAATTAATCCACTTAAATTATTTGAATCTACATATTCCTTGCAAAATTGTCTTGTTTTCTAGGTAAACTAGTACTATCTGGAATAAATTAGGTGCTTGTCTGCGTCATAAATAATGATGAATGAAAAATGCATTAATAACCCTTACCTTACACCTTACACAAAAATCAACTCAAGATAGATCAAAGACCTAAATTTACAATCTGATACCATCAAAGTATTGGAGAACATTGGGAAAACCCTGCAAGATTTTAGTATAAGAAACGAGTTCTTAGAAAAGACCCCAGAGGCATAGGCAATCAAAGCCAAAATTGACAAGTGAGATTGCATCAAATCAAGAAGCTTCTGCACTGCAAAACAAAACACTCAGCGAACTGAACAGGCAACCAACAGAATGGGAGAAATTATTTGCAAACTATGCAGCTGATAAAGGATTAATAACCAGAATATATAAAGATATCAAGAAACTCAACAACAATAAAACATAAAATCCAGTTGAAATGGGCAAAGAACTTAATCAGACATTTTTTTCAAAAGAGGAAATCCAAGTGGAAAACAGACACATAAAAAAATGCTCAGGATAACTAGCCATCAGGGAAATGCAAATGAAAACCACAATGAGGTTTCACCTCACCCCCATTAGAATGGCTTTCATACAGAAATCAAAAAACAACAAATGTTGGCAAGGATGCAGGGGGAAAAGGTACTCTAAGTCACTGTGGGTGGGAATGTAAACTGTGGAAGACAGTATGGAGATACTCAGAAATCTGAATATAGACCTACCATATGACCCAGCCATCCCACTCCTGGGAATTTACCCAAAGGAAATGAAATCAGCATATGAAAGAGCTATCTGTACTCCCATGTTTATTGAAGCTCAAGTCGCAATGGCTAAGACATGGAATCAATCCCAAATGTCCATCAACTGATGATTGGATAAAGAAATTATGGTATATGTACACCATGAGATACTACACAGCAGTTAAAATGAAATCCTGTCATTTCCAACAAAATGGATGCAACTAGAAAACATTATACTTAGTGAAATAAGCCAGTCCCAAAAGGACAAATATGATATGTTCTCCCTGATCTGTGGTACTAATAGAGGACCTAAAAGGTAATCTATAGAAGTGATATTGACATGTTGATATGTGATAACTTTGAACAGCCCTTGACTCAACGGTTGAGGAACAGTTTTTTTTTCCATACTATTTGCTGAACTCTTTACTTACTATAGGGTTAATCTTATGTGTATAAAGTTAATTGAAAATAGATTTTTCTAAAAAATTGGAATGGGAATAGGAGAGGGAGTATTGGGGGGGTGGTTAGAGTGTGAAGAATCACTATGTTCCTAAATTTGTATTTATGGAATGCATGAAGTTTGTATACTTCAAATAAAAGGTTTCTAGGGAAAAATAGTACATTGTCACAAAATTTTAAAAAAGAATAATGTATTAATATATTTAAATCTTAATCATGAGTAAGTTATCAGATTTATGATTTGTTATGATTTTTTTGAAAAATATATGTAGCTTTTGATAATCACTTTATAGAAAAATCTAAGCTACAAAATATATTGAAAGGCATAACTTTGTGAACACTGAAATTAATGATTAAAGAACTTTCTGCAATGTTCTATTTTACAGACATAAACTTGAAGTTAATTTTATTTTGGGGTTTGCTATTTCTTGTTTTGTTATAAATGGAATATTTTTATATAACTTGCGACATTGTCTTCTAAAAGCGTTATAATTCTTAAGTAGTATGCCTTTTGTGACTCATGGCTAAAATAGTCCTGGTCCTGCCTTGAATCTGTTGAAGAAAAAAAGAGAAGACATTAAAATAGGAAAGGACTTCTACTTTAGAGCATTTATTTAAATCTTGATTAAGGCCAGGTTTACAATAGGAATTGCAGTCTCTTCTGCTCCAAAGAGACTACCTGCCTAAGGCTGAAGCCAAATCATTAGTGAAATCATTACTCCTGGGACAGGCATTTTTTGAAAATTCATATAATAAAGTAATGAATGTAAAACATACTGAACTTCCAACTGAAAGGTCCTACTTTTCTCAAAATCAATTATGCTGGAGAAGAACAGGTGTTGAGACTGAGACTTCTGGGAACCCTATGTGTAGGCCAAAGGTGTGGGGGACTTACAGTGAAACCATGATGGGCCCAGAGAAAGAATGCATCATACATGAAATAAAATTATCAAGTTTGCCCATAACTACTCAAGTGCTTTTTTTCAGTCTCTTAAATTGTCTATTGTATTTATCATGTGCTTGAGCCATAAATGGCAACACAGAGCAGGTGTCCAGGTTCACAGACCATATTTTTTTATTTTAAAGGCAGAATAACAGGAAGAGAGAAACAGAGGGAGAGGAAGGGGGAGGGGGAAGGGAAAGGGGGAGGGAGAAAGGGAGAGGGAGAGGAAAAGGAGGAAAGGGAGAGGAAGATCTTCCATCTGCTGGTTCACTTCCCAAATGTCCACAATAGCTGGGATTGGCTCAAGACAGAGCCTAGATGAGGATGGCGGGGGTGCTGGGTGGGGGAGAGGTGCGGTGGCACTAGCTGCCGTTAGTGTTGACATCCCATGTGGGTGTTAGTTTGAGTCCCACTGCTCCACTTCAATTCAGCTTTCAGCTATGGCCTGGGAAAGCAGTGGAAGATGGCCCAACTGGGGCCCCTGCACCTGTGTAGGAGATCTGGAAGAAGCTCCTGGCTCCTGGTTTCAGATTTGCTCCACTGCAGCCACTGTAGCAGCCATCTGGGGAGTGAACCAGCAGATGGAAGATTCTCTCTCTCTCTCTCTCTCTCTTTCTCTTTCTCTCTACCTCTGTAAATCTGCCTTTCAAATAAATCTTAAAAAAAAGAACCAAAACAGGAACTTTATCCAGGTCTCTCACCTGGGTGGCAGGGACCCGAGCACTCCAGCCATCATCACCTGCTATCTCCCAGGGTGTTAACAGGCAGTACTGGAACCCAAGCACGTTTATATGGGATGTGGGCATCCAAAGTGGCGGCTTCATATGCTGTTCCACAATACCTGCCTGGTCAGACCATGTGTGTTGACACAGAGTCCTCTAAGTGCAACATCACCCAATATCTTTATTGTATACAGTATTACATCTGTATCCAGATGTAATACTTGGAAAGGTTTACCATCCAGAGCCTGCATTTGCCTACTCATTGACACTCTGCATTAGCTCACTCTTTGAGCTGCAGTTTCCTCTTTACTGTTAATCATAACGCTAGTGAACTCCACCAGTGATCAGACTCGACTTCCCAGCCCATTGAACAAGCTACCAAAAGCCATGAGGGAGTGGTTGTCTCCAGCTTCACATCAAAACGACATGGCCCAGCCTCAGCAGGGGTGTCAACCACACCCTCTAGTGCCTATGGGCCTCTGAATTCCCTTTCCCACAGCAGCTGGGCTCAACCCTTTCCACTCTCCTCAATGGCCACAACCCTCCTCATTAGTGGTCATTATACTCATCTCTCTTCATAAAGAGATGAGTCTCATAAGACCCCATAGCTTTTTGCACTTGTAACTGCATAGTGTTCAATCATTTTACATCAGTCTATCTGGTCTACACTTGAGAAAATGGCGCATAAATGGCAAGTGAGAGGCCCAAGGTCATGGAACTCAAGTGGAAAGTGGCAGAGCCAGATTTGGAAGTCAGGTCTTCTCAAAGCAAATGTGCTTTCTTCTTCCTGAAATAGTTCTCTGGTAAGGAAAAGCCATTTTCCATAATATAAATACCCCAAAATCTCAAGGTAAAAGGAGACTGTTTAATAGGACACAGACTGACTTGACCTAATAGGGTAGATTTATGGCCACTCTCTTTCTCTTTCCTCTTTGCTTCATTAGGTTAAAAATTCTGACATGACATTGGTTCACAAAGACAAACTGTATTCCTTCAATGGTAAAGAACATCATGTTTTAGACTGAATTGAGATAACTGATCAGAATGGAACTTTCCCAAAAGCTTCACAAGCCAGTTTTTTTTAAAATTGATTATTTGGTTTGTTAAGCCATATTAAGTTACCTCCATTTACCTCTCCACCATCCTCTTTTGGTACTGGGGAGGTCTGATATCACTGTTCTCTAACTTGTCAAGGGTGACACTGATGTAGACTTTTAAGTGGCAGTCTTATATGGGGCCCCAAAGATCCACGTCTCTAAGTATTCACACCTTTGTGTAATCCCCTTATCATGAGTGTGCACTGGACTAACTAAATCACTCCTCAAAAATAAAAAATGTAGTGACAGGCTGTTGTTTCCACTGTTATGTGATAGGAAGGGGGTTTCTCTCTTCAAAGCCTACTCCGGCTCTCGCTTTCTCTCGCTCTCGCTCTCGCTCTCGCTCTCGCTCTCACTCTCTCTCTTCCTCCCTCACTCTCTCCTTCTCTCTCCCCTTCCCTTTGCCAAGAAGCTAATTCCTCACCTGTAATTCGCTCCTCTTTTTATGTCTTTCCAAATGAATCGTGATTTCCTTAAGTGCAAAAATCATGTCATATTTATCTCTCCATCCTTCACACTGTCTAATGTTTTATCAAAATGCATATTAAGTATTAAATCTTTACCTTTTAAATCAATTATGCTTTTGGCATGCATCAATCAAGATAGCTTTATAGAACACATTACTGTTTGATGCTTTTATATCTCTAACAACCAACTGAAGCATTTGAAAGCAACAAAGACTTTCAGAATCAACCAAAAACATAAAATGTTGTATAATGTACATATTTTTTTCCAAATACTCTATGTGCAAAATTTGTATAATACCAAAAATAAATCCAGACTACCACTCTAAACTATAGTTAAGCCCACATAGATGCATATTTCTTGAACTAGTATCATAAGTAAGATCAAATGGTATATAAAATCACAGGTAGCATTTCTAAAAATCTAATATAAAGGTTAGCATAAAAGACTTTAGTTTACTTAATTTAGCAAAAATTATTTCTACTTAATGTATTTTGTATTTGTTTTCAATTTTAACAATTAATGTGGCACAGGGAAATCTTTATGCTAATATTACAGCTCTTTGGTTTGGCACTAACACCATTATCTGTGCTAATGAATAATTCATCCCCAGTTGAAAACTTAACTATATCATTTTTACTGGATGTGAATGAAACTTTGAAGTGCAATTTAAGTTGAAAGAATTTAAGATTGTAGAGAATTCCCATAACCCATCAAAAATGCTGTGTTGGCAATATTATCTAGCACTCAAGTGTAATAGCTTTACAGAAAGCTCCTGTGAGATTCTAAATTTTGTTTCCTTTATAACAAATATTGATGGGATTCATTTCTTGCTGTACTTTCACACTGGGCGGTGACTACTTCAGCTTCTAAATATGTAAAGCTATATGCTCTTTATTTCCATCTGTAGATTGAGAACCTACATAGTCACTGTAAGGAAAACAAACTTTTATACCTCTAATGACATGTTTGGCTCAGAAATCTTTCCTTTTTTAAGATTTTTATTTATTTATTTGAAAGTCAGAGTTTCACAGAGAGAGAAGAGGCATAAAGAGAGAGGTCTTCCATCCGATGGTTTACTCCCCAACTGGCCACAATGGCTGGAGCTGCACCGATCCAATGCCAGGAGCCAGGAGCCAGGAGCCAGGAGTTCTTCCAGGTCTCCCACGTGGGCACAGGGGCCCAAGGGCTTGGGCCATCTTCTACTGCTTTCCCAGGCCATAGCAGAGAACTGGATTGGAATTGGAGCAGCAGGGTCTCAAACCAGTGCCCATAAGGGATGCCAGCACTTTAGGCCAAGGCCTCAACCTGCTGCACCACAGAACCAGACCCAGAAGTCTTTCCTAGTCAAGAATACCAACACTTAAAATAGCTTAAAAATATCAACAAATACTGTAATGTGGAATTAACAGATTCTCTGTCCATAGTATCCCAAAAATTCAATAGAGAAAATAGGTAGGGCACATCCTGAGGCAAGAAGTTAAATGATGTAACTGTCTCAGAGTCTTAAGGAGCTTCCCAACAAACACAACATTTGGCGTTTGTGGCCCTTTAAGAAGGCAAGGGCAGGACCATGTGGGGTTGGAGATTTGCCTCAGTCTTTAAGAGGGTGGGTGCCACGGCCACTCTCGCAAATCGTCTGGGGCAAGCTTTGGGCTTCTACCATCCCACGTAAGCAAATAAGAACCACTCTGACTATCAAAAAATAAATAAATAAATAAAGGAACATTCTGCAGTTTCCCAGAACCACTGTTAGGTAAAGTTCTAAAAGCAAAATGTATCTAATTCAAGAAATGATACACTGTTTCCTGATGTGCAATACAAATCTTGCAATCACTTATTTCTCTTTGCTATTTTAGCCAATAAGAAGCCCACATTAAAACGTCTAACATAACTTTAGCACAACTATGTAAAACTAGTTTCTCTTAACCTGCACGTAGGTGCATATACCTACATCTTAGATGTTGTCTTATATTGTATTTAATTCAGAACACTTCAACTTTGGTTTAAATATCTATTTATAATTTCCTTATATTTTATGTGTTTCTGAAAATAATTCAAATTATTCATTGAATTAAATGGAGAATAAAAAGGCAGAGAGAAAGAAAAGAATAAAAGGGGAAGGAGGAAAGATAGATGGGGGAAAGGAAGAGGATGACAGAAAAGTTCAGGGAAGAAAGAAAAGAGGAAGGGAAACAAACAGAGCTGTTAAATGGTGTCTCAGTCCTTGGAGATGTATTCAAACTCCCAAAGTAGCCCAAACCTCACTTGTTAGAGAAAGAGAGAGAGAGAGAGAGAGCTAGCAAGGGAGTTAACTCATCTGCCAGTTCAGTCCCCTAATGCCATCAATTGCTCCTTTTTTTTTTTTTTTTTTTTTTGACAGGCAGAGTGGACAGTAAGAGAGAGAGAGAGAGACAGAGAGAAAGGTTTTCCTTTTCCGTTGGTTCACCCAACAATGGCCGCTGTGGCTGGTCCACCACGCTGATCCGAAGCCAGGAGCCAGGTACTTTTTCCTGGTCTCCCATGAGGGTGCAGGGCCTAAGCACTTGGGCCATCCTCCACTGCGCTCCCGGGCCACAGCAGAGAGCTGGATCAGAAGAGGAGCAACTGGGACAGAATCCGGCGCCCTGACCAGGACTAGAACCCGGTGTGCCGGTGCCGCAGGCAGAGAATTAGCCTATTGAACTGTGGAGCTGGCCCCAGTTGCTCCTCTTCTGATCCAGCTCTCTGCTGTGGCCCGGGAGCGCAGTGGAGGATGGCCCAAGTGCTTCGGTCCCTGCACCCGCATGGGAGACCAGGAGGAAGCACCTGGCTCCTGGCTTCGGATCAGCATAGCTCTGGCTGTGGCGGCCATTTTGGGGGTGAACCAACAGAGGGAAGACCTTTCTCTCTGTCTCTCTCTCTTTCACTGTCTAACTCTGTCAAATAAATAAATAAAAGAAATAATTACTCAATCCAGGTCTCCCATGTGGGTAGCAGGAACCAGCCCCCAAGCAGTCACCACTGCCTCCCAGGCTGCACATCACCAGGAAGCTCTAGTCAAGAACAGGAGCCAGGAATCCAGCCCAGACACTCCCACATGGGATGCCGGCATTGTAACTGGTGTCTTCACTGCTACGTTAAATGCCCATCCTTGGACATCAGTCTTATCACCAGTGCGAAAAAATCACAGATATCATAGTAGGGTGGCTCAAAGGTCACCAGTGGAACAGTCCTTGTAATAAAGATTCTGTGAATCAGTCATGTTAATTAGATTACTGCATGAAGAGCTTAATTAGATAATGTTTGAAAAGAACTTCTTCACCAGCATCCTAACACACACATGAGTGTGCAAGCACACACACACACACACACAAATTTTTAACTGAACCTTGACCTTACTGTATTAGCATCTCTGTTAATCAACCATCTCAATCCCAGAGGAATTTGCAGAAGAGACTTTCATAGCAGAGCTGTGACCAGAACTGGAAGGAAAGCCTTGGGAGTGTGTTGGGGGGAGTGGTATTCTCTTCTCTCAAAGTTTCCAATGCTTCAGTTTCCAAACTACCCTGATGGTAAATGGAGCCCTTCAAGCCCTAAGAGTTCAAAGACCCGAGAAGAGCACACACGGCAGACACACTGCAGATTTCCGAAGGCTCTTCCCATCCCTGAGGGAGACTGCATGCTCCCTGTTTATGAGCCTCTCATATTCGGGCATGGGACGTTGCTTTTTATGATCTCGTAGAACTAACCGACACATCTTGGGCTGTAACATAAGGAAAGATGGTCATTTAATACAATCTCATCCCTGAGGGTACGGCGTGCCCATGCTGCCCACCGATAACATCTGCTTCCCTTCCTGGCTGTGGGCATGGTTGGTCTCATGTGGATTACGTCCCCCTCCAGAGTTTTGTTGTTAATGTTTTATGAATAAGAGACACAAGAGCTTTAAACTCGTGACCTATTCAATGGATTTTGGTTCTTCCTCAAACGCTGTTAGTCATAACTATAAAGGCTGGAAATAGGTGAGGGAAGAAATATTTAATTAAAAATTATGACAATATCACCAAGAGGATAAAAAGTAATAATCTCTTGAATTTAGTTCTGTATGGATAAAAAACAAACAAACAAACAAAAAAAGCAGCATTCCCATCTCTGCTTGATGTTGCTTTCGAGATGAAAGTATCCAATTCCCCAACACGCCTTCTGTTGTCAGCTTTCTGGCATGTGGCCCTTCCTCCAGGAAAGCAACAAAGGCAGACGCACGCGTCAGTGGTCCTGGATGACTCTCAAGACAGCAACGCCCCTCCCCTCCTAAATATCGTTTTGTGAAACCAGGTTGTGCCTCGTTTACATTCCCTACACATCTCTCTCTTTTTGTCTACCTTAGGTCTTTTAAATTTAGCTTCAAGAAAAGTGCTGTATTATGAAATCAAGTCCCCTTATCTTTTTCCTGAAAGAATTGTGTGCAGTATGTATTTCCCTTATGTTGCAATTTAAAACACCCAGGAAACTGTGTTGAATACCGGCCCTGTAACTCTCATCTCTCTGTCAAGATACACTTATCCTCTTTTTTTTAATACTGTGTATAATGAAGTGATGCTATACATTGCTATATTTTATCCATTGTCCAACAGACTTTGCACTCCTAAAACCAGTGGAGTTTTTACTAGTAATACTCCCCAGGGTAAATATTTGTCACGTTTGGTAGGAATGAATAACAACTTGAATTCTATGTTAAAAACAGATATGAGGCCAGCGCCGCGGCTCACTAGGCTAATCCTCCGCCTTGCGGCACCGGCACACTGGGTTCTAGTCCCAGTCGGGGCGCCGGATTCTGTCCCGGTCGGCCCTCTTCCAGGCCAGCTCTCTGCTGTGGCCAGGGAGTGCAGTGGAGGATGGCCCAAGTACTTGGGCCCTGCACCCCATGGGAGACCAGGAGAAGCACCTGGCTCCTGCCATGGGATCAGTGCGGTGCGCCAGCCGCACTGCGCTGGCCGCGGAGGCCATTGGAGGGTGAACCAACAACAAAAAAAAAGGAAGACCTTTCTCTCTGTCTCTCTCTCTCACTGTCCACTCTGCCTGTAAAAAAAAAAAAAAAAAAAAAAAAAAAAAAAAAAACACAGATATGGTTCCTAACTCACTTTTGTGTATAGTTACCCCAAGGGCTAAAGAACGAGACATTTATGATATTTTCTTCACAATAGATGTTAAGCAATCATTCGATTTTTGATGAGTGAATGGTCAAGAACATCATGATTCTAATGAAACCCCCACATACTCAAAGCACAACATCAATCAGATTTAAAAAAAAAAAAAAAAAAAAAAAACATTTGGATGATATCCCTGTGGCCTTTTTCTCAGGAAAACTATGTTTTTAATAAAATTAAATAGCATCTCATCATAGGTTTTTTTTTTTTCTTTATGACAGGCAGAGTTAAACAGTGAGAGAGAGAGAGAGAGAGAGAGAGAGAGACAGAGAGAAAGGTCTTCCTTCCGTTGGTTCACCCCTCAAATGGCCACTACGGCTGGCGCTGAGCTGATCCGAAGCCAGGAGCCAGGTGCTTCTCCTGGTCTCCCATGCGGGTGCAGGTGCCCAAGCACTTGAGCCATTCTCCACTGCCTTCTGGGCAGTGAGTTGGACTGGAAGAGGAGCAACTGTTACAGAATCCGGCGCCCCATCTGGCACTAGAACCCGGGGTGCCAGCGCTGCAGGCAGAGGACTAGCCAAGTGAGCAGTGGCGCCAGCCTCATCATAGGTTATAAGTTGTCTCTCTCTCTCCCTCTCTCAGCAACAAGTTACAGGTTCTATGCTTGGTAAAAACCCAAGTGGTCAAATAATACAATTGCCATGATTTTTTAAAAGAGATTTTCAGGTAAAATTATCTATATTAGATTCAGGTTCATGGATCTCATTTAGTTGTCAAAGTTATAAATTAAGTGTAATTGGTTGATTTTTAAAAGACATGCTCAAGAATTATGAATTTCTTTTGAATTATAAGAGGAATTTAAAGTGTGAAAAGTATTTCTTTATGTTCTCTGACAACCCTGGAAATTATACTTGATAATCGATAAGAAAGGAAAACAGAATACAGAAAGAGAAATTAAATACATTGGCTTGAAAGGTACAAAATAAACTAGAAACACAGAGTAGAAGCAAACTCATACTCAAGGCTCGTCATCAGGACTGTCTTGGTGTTCAGAAGTATCAAAGCTTATATACAACATATAAATCACGTAAGAATTAGATATGAGAAAAACGTACCATAAGCAGAGGCTCTTTTGAAGTATCTAGTGCTTTCGCTATCAGTGGGGAAAGCAGAATTTCTAGAATTCTTCTCAGAAAAGCAACAGTATTTAAGCTTTTATAGGTCTTCCAAAGAAAGCACTTTTTTTACAAAAAGAAAGGAAAAGTGAAAAATAGGTGAAGAAAAGGAGTTTGCTCATTTTTAAAGAAAATGCTTTTTGAATATTTTATCATCTCTTTGCATTTGTAATATAATTCACTTCAGCAATCACAGAACACTTTTCTTCCAATGCCACAAACTGTATTATGAATGAAAATTGGTGCTGCTGCTTATCAAAATACACAAGACAATTGATGTTTTATATAAGACCACTTCTATGTTAACGGGTAATGTGTGACACACTCAGGATTACTAAGCCTTGCACAGGTGTAATTCTCTGAAAGTTATGTTGTTTTGTTTTGCTTTTTAACCTCTTCTGCCAACGCCCTAGAATACCCTCAGGAATTATTGGCTGGTATTTCAAGTGGGGTTCTTTTTTTTTTTTTTTTTTTTTGTAGTAACAAAAAGATATTTCTTAAGATTTGATCAAGGACAACCAAAGGATCATTAATAATGACTGAAACCCAGAGTGAACTAAATGGAAATCACCAATTGAACTGTATTATTTAAGTTTAAATTATAAAACAAGTCATAAACATCTTTCAGTTTTGGAGTTGATCTCCAATCCTTCCTCTCCAAACACTGATTTATTGCTGGGCTACTGCCCTGGTTTTGCTTTTAGCCTCTCAATCCGTGTCATGTGAGGGTTTCATCTTTTGCACATGGTTCTCCCTGTCCCACACCAGTGTGGGTAACTCCCTTATAATGGGATTTGCTTGCATAATTCAGAAACTAATCCAGTTTTTCTGTGACTGGATAAAGTTTTCATATCATTTTATGTTTTCAAAATAAATTATGTAGATCCAGGAAATGAGGTGAGAACATAGGAGGTTTACTTCTCCCACTTCCTCTTGGCGGCCTCTAACTGTTCTGGCTCCCTGTTACTCAAGTAATAAGCAGTGAGTAGGGTTGGGGATGCAGCCATAAACTATTCTAGAACTTTTCCTATCATTGTCACTTCAGCTACTCCATGATCTACAGGAGTCGGTTTCAGCTCCACTTATGAACAGGTTATCGGGATTCTGATTGTATGTAGTTCTGCTTTTGGGGAGGAAAAAAACTCCAATAAGCATCTCATTCATCCCCAAAACATGGAAGGACATTATTATTTTCAGAATGTTTTTAAACTGTGTTTTAAATAATACTAATTTAGATGTGGAAAATAAATACCATGACAAACCTTTTCATGATGTTGTCCTTTTATCTGGAATGCCAATTGTTTTCACTATGTTTTGGATTATTGGATCTGTCCTTCCAGGTCAATTCTGACTCAACACTTTCCAGGTTCTCTGCCGTAATTTTTCTAGAAAATACTATGCTCCTTTCTCCCACAGTAGGGAGCACTTGGCTGTACCACACACTCTGGGATATATTTATATAATTTGTTTATCTTTCTCTGATTTGTCTTTTTTTTTAACAGGGATATGTTTACAAGTTCCTTGAAGAATGAAATCTCATCTTATACTTGTTTATACATTTTAATTACATGCCTAAGACAACGTGAAGCAAAAAATAACCCTCAAATAGTTTTTGAGCTTCAGTCAGAGAGAATCCAGTACTAAATGAGATTGGTTGATGGATTCCCCAAAGCGATAAACTGACGCTGATTCACTACAGAGGTCATGTGGAGAATGGAGCCAACTCAAAGGAAATCTGCCTTTCTAATCCTTGGCACCATTGTTTTCCCAATGCTAAATGCATAGCCACCTCCTAACAATTCTTTCCAATAAAAACTGCTTTCCAATGATTAGGAAAAGCTTGTTTCTAGAGGGGAAACTGAGCAATTACTAGGGAGAACTAAAGAAAATATTGTAGGCAGGGAGCCAATGTGAAGAACTCATGGTCCTGAATGTATTGCGGGAAGATCTACGGAAAAATGAAAGGAGATCCTAAACTCTGGCTTAAGTGAATGTGATAACATTTAATAGTGCTTTTTCAAACATTAGGTTTACCTAAGGGTATAGCACTCCACAACAACTTGCCATAAAGTTCAAGAAGGCAGCATGATTAGATTAACCGTGATTTCAAGACAAGACACCATCCAGGATTCTCTCCAGTAAAGTTGTGTGACTATTAAGGAATTTATTTATATCCCACATGTGCTGAGAAGTTCTTCCAATAGTCTATCTCAAAATTTTTCTTTAGATTTATTTTTATTTATTTGAAAGAGTTACAGAGAGAGATAGAGAAAGAGAGAGGGGTCTTCCATCCGCTGGTTCACTCCCCAGATGGCCGCAATGGCTAGAGCTGTGCTGATGTGAAGCCAGGAGCTAGGAGCTTCTTCTAGGTATCCCACATGGGTGCAGGGGCCCAAGGACATGGGTTATCTTCTACTGCCATCCAAGGCCATAGCAGAGAGCTGGATCAGAAGAGGAGCAGCTGGGACTAAAACCGGTGCCCATATGTGATGCCAGAGCTTCAGGCCAGGGCTTTAACATGCTGCGCCACATTGCTGGCCCCTATCTCAAAATTTGACATGGTAAAATAGTAAAGGATTGAGTATGGTTATTTCTATAACATAAAAGGAGAAAGAAAACCTAGAATTGATGTTGATTGAGATTGCATTGTGGCAGCAATCAAACCAGTATCACAAGAAGCTGAAGCCAAAGCTCTTCCTTTCTTCTTTTCCTTTTATTTCTACTCCTATCCCATTTCTTTAAAAAAAAATTTTTTTTAATTTATTTGACAGAGTTACAGACAGAGAGAGACAGAGACAGAGAGAAAGGTCTTCCTTCTGTTGGTTCACCCCCCAAATGGCCGCTATGGCCAGAGATACGCCAATCCGAAGCCAGGAGCCAAGTGCTTCCTCCTGGTCTCCCATGCGGGTGCAGGGCCCAAGCACCCGGGACATCCTCCATTGCCTTCCTGGGCCACAGCAGACAGCTGGACTGGAAGAGGAGCAACCAGGACTAGAACCCGGCGCCCATATGGGATGCCGGCGCCACAGGCAGAGGATTAACCAAGTGAGCCATAGTGCCGGCCCTCATATCCCATTTCTATCTTACTTGTGTTTTAAACCCATGCTCTCTATAGTTGGTGAAGGTAGGTAACTCACAGCTGGAAGTGGCCTTAGTACATTACCTGAGGCCTCAACATTCATCCTCAGTATCACAGTCAACCAAAAGGCAAATATGCCACAGTCCCTCAGAGACCAAAGTGTCCACAGTCAGTTCTAGATTGTCTGACATCTCTGTTAACACATGGCAGTGCCAGGCACACAGCAGACACCAAGTCATGCTTGCTAAACAAAATGTGCTATCACTGAACATCTTAAACTACTTCCTGATTATCTCTGATAAATAACTTTGAATTGGTCTATAATCGCACACACACACACAACCCCTTTATGGCATGATGTGGTTTTCTCTTTATATCTTGGTTTATACTTCCAGTGTCTATCCGTCCACCTATAAACGACTGCATGAAGATTCAGAGTGAACATAGTTAGGGACACAGGACAATGGAACAGAACCAGCTGTGAGTTGGGGACACTGAGCACAACGGCGAGGTCGTGATAGCTTGATAGAGCACTTCAGGAAACCTCCGGCTCTAAATGCGGGCTGTGTTTCCCAAATGTCTTGAGCAACTTCTTGTTAACAGTGGAAGAATCTAGTACCAATTAAGTGGGGATCAGGGAAGCTTGATGCCAGTGCCCTCAGGGGCTTGATGCTTTTCCCTTCATGAAGTCTGGGAATCCTTGTGAGCCTGACTTGGTATAGGACTGAATTCAGGTTGAGAGAATGTTTGGTTCACACAAACTAATGCCAAGGTGGTGCAGCCTGTAAGCACTGGGTACAATTACACTCTCTGGATTCTCAGTCCCCGCAGGCTAACTGCAGGGACCCTAGGACAAACAGGGACTAAATCAGATTAGATTTGTCCACAAACATACTAAACACACGAACCTCACATATAAAATTATGTAAATGTCAAAATGGGTAAATATGACCCAGAAGTTTCATTAATAAAGTAGAATATTCAATAGCTATGGTTTTTAAAAATTTTTTTAAAATCCTGTTGAAAATGGTGTGAACAGTTGAATTGACTAGAGAATTTCTCTATGATACACAAATTTAACTGGTTCTCCCCAGACAGAGGCTGAATCCTTCCTAATAATACTTGAGTCTAAGTCTACCAACTGAGATTTGTGCAGATACAGACAAGACTGCAACAGCACGGTGTCAGGCAGCAAAGCAAACAGCCTGGTGAGTTGATATTTCTCTGAGGCACTAGTTATCTTTTCTCTGACAAATAAGTAATCCCTCACTCTGAACTGACTTTTTAATGTTTTTAAATTCAATACTGTCTGAAATATATATCTGTGTGGGTAGTAATTTGAGCTCAGCACACTTCAGCAAACATCAAACTCTTACCGTATACAACGTGTGTTTTATGTCGAAAGATAATAAAATTTCTACATGCAAGTACATGTGATTTTAAAACCATAGTTTTTGTTGTTTTGTCGTGAACTGGTAACAACACACCTGTTTTGTCAACAGGTACATAAGCTTGCTTTTTAAGTGGTTTAATTTGACCTGAGAAAAATTACTATTTTTAAGTTTACTTATCTATTTAACTAATTATTTATTTATTTAAAGGGAACAGATTTCATGTATTTCATACACAGTTTTAAGCACATAATACTTCCCACCTTCCCTTTTTTATTTTCCTTTTTTGGGGTGACATACTTTCAATTTGCTTTATAATCACATGCTTACCCCCCTACTAAATAAAGAATTCAATAAGAAGTAAGTAGAAAGACCATTGTTCCCCACGAGTATTGACAAGGGCTATAAGTAATAATCAAATCTTAAGTTGTCAATGTCACTCACATACATTGCATATTTTTGTATTCAGTATGTTAGTTACCACAAATCACAGTTTGATAAATTCAGGACCAAAATTAATTTAAAAATTGAAACTAAATTTAATGCCCTGAATATTTAAAAAAATAATTGATAGAATAAAAATAAAGTTGGAAAAATTTAGAATTTTTTGGAACACTACTGGTTTTACAGTCAGTGGAGGATTAACAAATATGACATGCCCCCTACTTATAAACAAAATGATTTAATTTTATATTTTTGATAGCATTGTGACACTTAAAGAATTTAATTAAAATTACTTATATAAAGGATTTTTACACAGAAAATATATTACCAGGCTGGCGCCGCGGCTCACTAGGCTAATCCTCCACCTTGCGGCGCCAGCACACCGGGTTCTAGTCCCGGTCGGGGCACCGGATTCTGTCCCTGTTGCCCCTCTTCCAGGCCAGCTCTCTGCTGTGGCCAGGGAGTGCAGTGGAGGATGGCCCAAGTACTTGGGCCCTGCACCCCATGGGAGACCAGGATAAGCACCTGGCTCCTGCCATCAGATCAGCGCGATGCGCCAGCCTCAGCACGCCAGCCACGGCGGCCATTGGAGGGTGAACCAACGGCAAAGGAAGACCTTTCTCTCTGTCTCTCTCTCTCACTGTCCACTCTGCCTGTCAAAAAATAAAAAATAAATAAAAAAAAAAATACTACCGTATTAACTCTGAAAGTTACTTATAATTTGACACTTGGCAAATCTTAACATGAGTTAACCTGACTTAACTTATATAATTGAATTGTTTTTCATATCTAATTAGTATGAGTTTCTCACAGATATACTTTCCATAAATAAAAATTGACTGAATTTAAATTTTTATAAGGGCAAATTGAGTGTATATAAGGTTAAAAAATTCTAATTGGGAATATTCCATTGTTGTAGAATTCATTTGTTTGATGATATCCATTACAAGAACAGAAATTATTGTGACTGGAGCTGTTATTGTTTGTTCTTATTTCATTCTAATTAATGAGAAATAGCTACACACCTTTTCAAAGGTAATGAGCCTGCAATAATGCATTCCTCTCCTGTGGCACTGAATGCATTCATCTCCAATTATAAATTTGGAAGAGAAATATATAAAGCATTAGCCCATGAGAGAAAGGCAAGGACATTTATTCCCTGAATACACTTAGGCTAATGGGGAAAGCTAGCACTTGGACAATATATTTGTTTGAATCATATTGAGCTTTTGAGTCCTCTTGTTTCATCCAAAATTAAGGGAAGGTTTTTTGTTTTGTTTTGTTTGTTTTGCTGATGACCTAAAAGTAAATTTAACAGGAGTCAGAATGCGGGAGTATAAAATGTATGAGCAAACTGAAACGATCAGTGCAGAAGAGGTGAAGTTGGGAGTAGACCTTAGCTGGACAGTTATCAAGGAGCTCTGCTAGATCACCTAAAGTGCATCATTCTTAGGTTCAGGAAGTTTCAACAATTGTATATATCTGCAATCACACCCAAACACACCATAAAACTTCCCCTTGCCCCTTTCCAGTACCTTTCCCACCTCCCCTACAGCCAGGACTTTCTGATTTCTTTCATGTCCCATCCTAGGAGTCTATGTAAATGAATCATGTAGTATGAATTCCTTTATGTCTCTTATTATGGCTTCCATCAACATAATGATTTTGTGATTTATCCTTGTTGTTGAGTAAGTGAGTAATTTGTTCCTTTTTCTGAATATACCACAGTTTGTCTATATTCTCTCTATGGACATTGGTGGTTTCCAGTTTTGGCTGTCATAAATAAAACTACTATAAACACTCACATGCAGATCTTTTTTGTGAACATATACTTTCATTGATCTTGGGTAAATACCTAGGGATGGAACTTCTGGGCAGTAGCATAGACTTATTCTTACCTCATAAGAAACTACCAAATAAATTCTAAACCTGTTTTGTCTTCTCTTCTATTTAATAATTACTTTTCCCCCAGTGTTTCTATGACATGAAAAATTAGTTTGTAACTAGAGTTTACCTTACTATAAAAAGTCTGTATGAGTCTATTGTAGGGGTAGGATAATGGCTCTCCAAGGATGTCTGTGAACTGACTCCTGGAGCCTATACATAAGATTCCATATATGACTAAACAGAACTAAAGTTGCAGAAGGAAGCAGATTGCTATCGGATAACCCTGAGATGAGATTTTCCAGATTAACTGGATGGGCCCAGTGTAATCACTTCAGTCCTTAGAAGTAGAAGAGGGAGAAACGTAGATGATGTGAGAAACTGTCCATAAACTTCGTGGTTTTGAAGTTAGAGGAGTGGCCTAAAAGGAAGGTACAGGTAGGTTTCCTTTAGCTGGAAAAGGCAAGAAAGGAATTTTCTCCTACACGTTTCCTAAAACTTCCAGTAGGAGCAAAGCTATGTCCACACTGATACTAGCCCAAGACAAACAGAATAATAATAAGTTGTGGTATTTTAAACTCCCAAGTCTGCGATAATTTGTAATACCATTGATAGAAGACTAATGCACCTAGGATGACCAAATGAATTAAAAATATAATCTCAAAGCTTCACATTAGACATTGAGGACCTCAAATGTTGACGATATTGTACTGTTCTCTTGTACTTTAGTGGATCCACATGTTGACTAATTATTGATCCCTTATTTTTCAGTGTAATTTTTAGTTTACATGAAGGATACTCTGTATGATTTTATGTGTTGGTAAGAAAAAATTTTGACCTTTTTGTAAACTTAATCTGGTGAATTAGAACTCTAACCTGACAGTCATTTTTCTCATAACATATTCAAGATATTATTCTGGTTTTTGCCCCTGGTTTCCATTGTTGCTTTGTAGATATCAGCTGTCAATTGAATAGCCTTTACAGATGGGTAACTGGTATTTTCAGTTTGGCTGCTCATAGGATTTGCTCATCTATGTTTGATGCTTCTCACTTTCTTCATTATGTATCTAGGAGAAGATTTCTTAATAACTGTATCTTACTTGGGATTTTGGGGGCTTGTTAAATCTATGCATATTGACATTTCTGATCTATTCTAGAAACATTTTAGCCTTCCCTTGTTTGAATGCTACCTGTCTTTGTTTCTCTTCCTCCCTCTGTCCCTCCATCCCTCTTTTTCTGCATCCCTCCTTTCTTTTATTATCAGGCATCAGTTCTAGTTAAATAGGTATTAGAACTCCTTAGTACCTGTTCACTTGTGTATTCTTGCTTTCCTCTTTCTGTTTTATTCTAGTTCTGAAGATTTCCTCAACAATTGCATTTTGTAATGGCTTTATTGCCTCTCAGTGTTATAAGAAATTAATTACATGAGGGATTCATTTTTGAGTCTCAAAAATACTTTTCTCTCAAAGTTCTAATTTAATTTTATGTTTCAAGGGCCTCATGTGGAAGTCATGCAATGAACTAGGACGTATTTTGAAATTCTCACCCCACAGTCAAAATTGTTCCTGGGACAACATATACTACTTTCAACACAAGAGACATATTATACACAAAAAGTATAAGAATGGGAGGCAAATGATAAAATTTCAAGAGTTCATACTGGTATTTCTCTTTTATCAAGTTCATTTATTCATTAGATCCATATGTAGTGGGTATTTCTTATGTTCCAAGCCCTGTCCAGATAGAAAAGATGAAATTCAACCAGAAATGATTTCTTATTTAATGAAGCTTACTTTGGAGGAGATTAGAAGCTGGAAAATAAAGCAAGATATATTGATTTTTCCCACCTTGGTTGCAAACAAGAGCTCAGGTGTCAAATAAGACTTGGTGTGCTGATTGCTCCCTGGCCTTCTGCTTATAGGGCATGTGCATTTGCTACCCATCTCCAACTTCCTGCCACCTGCCTTGGCCTCTGTAGTGTTTCAGTTTTGCAAGAACTGGCGCTAGGTTCAGACTGCTTGAGTACAAATGTCATCTCTGACAAGTAACAACCACGCATCTTACATTACACCTGTGAGTATTTGATTTCTCACCTATAAAATAAGGTAATAATAGCACCTTCCTCAAAGCATCATTAGGAAGATCAATATGTGTGAAACGTCTGACTTATAACAGGTGCTGGCTAAATGCAAGCCCATGTTCATAAGCAAAGTCAGCAAGGCTCTGTCTCTGTCATAGCCCAAGTTCACTTCCAGATTTTGTTTCTCCGTAGCAGAGAAATATATGAAAATGAAATATATGTGAAAATGAACAAGTCATTTTTTAGAAGCCACTGGTGGTGGGGGGTTGGCATTGTGGCTTAGCAGGTTAAGCCTCTGCCTGTGATGCCAGAACCCCATAGGAGCCCGATTAGAGATCTGGCTGCTCCATTTCCAATCCAGCTCCCAGATAATGTGCCTGGGAAAACAGCAGAAGATGGCCCAAGTGCTTGTGTCCCTGCACCCAGGTGGGATGCCAGTGCCACAGGTGGAGGCTTAGCCTAGTATGCCAAAATTTCATTTTTAAATTGATTCTGAGGCTGGCATTGAGGCACAGTGGATTAATCCACCACATGGGATCCCCACATCCCATATTAGAATGTCATTTAAGTACTGGCTACGTTATGCTTTTAGTTCAGTTTCCTGCCAATGCTTGTGAGAGGCAGCACATTAAGGCCAAAGGACTTAGGTTCCTGCCACCTATTGGGAGACCCAGCTGGAGTTCCTGACTCTTGGCTTCAACTTGGCCTAACCCCAGTTTTTGTGGGCCGGGAGTGAACCAGCAGATAGTAGACCTCTCAGTATTTGTCTCTCCCTGTGTCACTCTGCTGGGCAAGTGAATCAATAAATAAATCTTTTTTAAAAAAACAGAGGTTATATAATGGCATAATTAACTATAGCATTGTTTCATCACCCCCTTCTCCACTTCCTGCTCTCCCAACCCCTTGAATATCATTTCTGCTTTCTTGTGCTACTTTTGATGAGTTTGAAGTTTAGAAGAAATATTCCTACTCCACAAATACCACTTTTGCTTTGCATTATTATGAACTGACATCACCCAAAGAACCATTCTGAAAGTAGGAGTAAGCAGGAGTGTTACATAGAAGAAAAATGGGGCAATAACTATACAGTGAAGACTATGACAGGCCCAAGATATCTGCTGAGACTAGTGAAGTTAAACTTTCAAAGAATAAGCAAAGGACGGAGATCATATGTGACACTGCACAATTTTATTCTAATTATCAGAATTACTAATTATTGGGATTTTCCTAGAGAGAAGATAGCACATCTTTAATACATGATAATTTCATTATGTTAGACCCTGATATCATGTCACGCTATGGCCATTCCACTAGAATTAAGAAACTGACAGGCTTCAATAAAGAATGAGAAGGAGGTGGGCATTTGGTGCAGTGATTAAACACTGCTTGGGATGTCCACATTCCAACTAAGTGCGCAGGTTCAAGTCCCAGCTCTGCTCCCTATTCCAGCTTCCTACTAAGGTGTACCCAGAAGGCAGGAGATGATGGTTGAAGTACTTGGGTTCCTTTCACTAATATTGGATTGATTGCCCAGTTCCTTGATTTGGCTGGGCCAGGCTGTAACTGTTACAGGCATTTGTTGAGTGACCCAATGGATTAGGTCTTTCTCTCTCTCTCCCCCATCCCTTTTTTGAATAAATAATAATATGAAAAAAATGACAAACAGCAAAGACCAATTCCTAAGTGGAAATTCCACATTCTTATTTTTAGCAAATTCTATATAACCAAAGGAAATATAAATATATATTCCCAGCAGAAATTAGGTAAGAGAAATTAAGATTAAGTGCTATTATAATTATTTTTAATGGAATGGAAAAGAGAAAGAACTGAGAGAATTTAGCAGTTTTAAGACACATAACAGAAAGCCGGCGCCGTGGCTCAATAGGCTAATCCTCCACCTTGCGGCGCCGGCACACCGGGTTCTAGTCCCGGTTGGGGCGCCGGATTCTGTCCCGGTTGCCCCTCTTCCAGGCCAGCTCTCTGCTATGGCCAGGGAGTGCAGTGGAGGATGGCCCAGGTGCTTGGGCCCTGCACCCCATGGGAGACCAGGAAAAGCACCTGGCTCCTGGCTCCTGCCAGGATCAGCGCGGTGCACCGGCTGCAGCGGCGGCCATTGGAGGGTGAACCAACGGCAAAAAGGAAGACCTTTCTCTCTCTGTCTCTCTCTCTCACTGTCCACTCTGCCTGTCAAAAAAAAAAAAAAAAAAAAAAAGTCACAAGACACATAACAGAGAAGGAAGGACATAAATGTTGCATTAGCAGGCAAGAAAGCTGAGTTGTTGCTAAATAATGTGCAAACATATAAATTAGAAAAGCAGCTGTAGGCAATCAGAAGCCACTGGAATAAATACTTTCTGCATCCAACTTTGGCCCATAAATATCAGATCTGTCTTTCATAGTAGAAAATGAGACTCAGTCCTTCCCTTAATTTATATTTGGATTGTTCATTTATTTATTTAATTGTTATTTATTTATATTTATTTTCAAGGCTAGACTTAGTTCTTTATTCAGCCCCATTGATCTGAGAGAAAAAATATTTTTATTTAACCCTCAGGAAATATTTCACCTTTACATCGAAACATGCTTCCTTAAAGGTGCTAAAATCTCAACGTACTAGCAGCTGCTGACTTCTGCAAATATTACTACACCTGCTCTCTCTTACACATATCCCTGGGGCCTAGAGAGACTATGAGAATCAACTACTTCATCCCTTCCATCTCTGAACAGTAGGTCTAGTGTTCAGCTTAGATTCCCCGAAAGCAGAGGCCAATATGTGGTACAGAAGGTTTGCTGGGGAACTCACCTAGGATGAACACCTGCTTTGGAGTGAAGGAAGCAGAAATGAGCAGAAGGGCATGAACATGTGGCAGACAAGAGTAAGGCTTTATCTATTCCTACAGAAGTTCTGGAACTTTCACAGCTCCTCCTATTTGCCCCAGCTAATGTCAAGCCAGCCAGTCATTTGGAACCCTAAGGTAACCCATGAAGAGGAGGCCTGAGTTTGGCTGAGTTGGCTCTCTTCAGCCAAGGGAAAAACAGACAGTGTCTCAGCTGAGAGCTGTGGGCCACCAACATTCCCAGAAACTAGAGGACGAGAGGTTGGCTCAAGGCAGGCATTTGAAGGGTGCACCATGACCCCCTCACAGCTTATTACCATTGCTCCCAAAAGTCTTCAGCTGCTCACATGCTACCATCTTCTGCCCTAAAAGCTTCTGCTTCCTTCCTAATTTCCTCCCTGCGTCTCAGTTGGGAAGATATTCAGTCTTCTCTACTGAGCTTCCATATTCCATTAAAGCCCCACTCACCGCCTTTTGAGCTTTTTATGTCCAGAATGTTACAACCACTGATACATATTCTCTGCAAAATTTAGGTTTTTATCTTCTTTTTTTTTTTTTTTTTTTTTTTTTTTTTTTTTTTTTTTGACAGGCAGAGTGGAGACAGACAGAGATGTTGTCAGGTCATAGATTGAGATCTTTGATTAATTTTGAGTGGATTTTTGTATAAGCTGTAAGGTAGGGGTCTAGCTTCATATGTCTGTACATAGAGATCCTGTTTTCCCAGCACCATTCGTTGAAGAGACTGTCCCTGCTGCAGGGATTGACTTTAGATCCTTTCTCAGAGATAGGATGTTGTAGATGCATGGATTGATTTCTGGAGTTTCTATTCTGTCTCATTGGTCTACATGTCTGTTTTTGAGCCTATACCAGGATGTTTTGATTATAACTGCCCTGTAGTATATCTTGAGCTCTTTTATTGTGATGTCTCTTGTTTATGTTGTATAAGATTGCTTTAGCTAATGGGGATCTCTTGAAGACACTGATTTTTCTGGTAGTCCTATTTGCTTAAATTGTTAGCCTTACATGTTTTTGGTAGAAAACTATGAATCCTACCATTTACAGTCCTTTTAGAGAATAATCTTGCATTATTACTTTGGAATTTTTGAGAGGACTCTGAACAAATAACGCATACTCTTATCCCTTGATTATACTTCTCCATGCCAGTGTGGATTCCTGGAGCAAAAATATCTCAAGTCAGATTAAATTTTCACGAGTGTTATTGGAAGAAACCCCAGTAAAGGGAAAGAAAGGAAGGAGGAGAAGACCGGGAGAGCCTAAAGGAGAGAGGATGGGGTAAGTGGAACTTCTGATGATGGAGATCTGAAGAAGCTTTATCTGGGCTGAGGAAGAATCTGAAATTTAGGGTGGTCTGTCACAAGAGTTCTGCAGTGTGCAGAAATGACCAGTCCATGTGCCTCTGCCATTCTCACTCCCTCATGGGGAACAGACCAGGTAGAGCAGTAACACCACAGCAGAGTCCTGAAGCACAAACTCAGAGAGATCTCGGTGTTGGACTTCCAGGTCTGTCAGGCATCCATTGCCCTTTCCAGCCACTGCATTTCTTCCCTTTACACTCTAAAATTTTCAGGTTTGAGTTCTAGGCAGTTATCTTTATCCATATGTGGTTTTACACACACACAAAAGTGTTTAAAATGCTTTTTTTTTAAGAGACCATAATGAGGCCGGCACCATGGCTCACTTGGTTAATCCTCCACCTGTGGCACTGGCACCCCAGGTTCTAGTCCTGGTTGAGGCACCGGATTCTGTCCCAGTTGCTCCTTTTCCAGTCCAGCTCTCTGCTGTGGCACGCTGACCATAGCGGCCATTCAGGGGGTGAACCAACGGAAGGAAGACCTTTCTCTCTGTCTCTCTCACTGTCTAACTCTGCCAGTTCAAAAAAAAAAAAAAAAAAAAAGAAAAAGAAAAGAAAAAGAAAAAAGACCATAATGAAGGGCTGAAGGGCTGTGTTCTCAAAGAGCTAAAATTAGTAAGATTTGGATAAGATTCTTAGCTATACTTCCTTTGGGCAAGATACTCAAAGCTACATTTTCAGTCTTTTATACACATTCTTTGATTTTTGTCTATTTCCTTCACAACTAATCACCTTCTGCTCTTTAGTTGATTTAGTGGGATTGAGGTTAAAGATTCATCATTTTAGCACAGCTCTAATGAGTTTCACCTTTTCTTCAATTTTATTGGTTTCTTTGTTTTAGGGCTACATTCCATGTATTTATGATGAACACTTTAATCTTTCAATTTCCTCCTAATTCTCATAAAAAGTATATGAGTGAAATGTATTCAAATAATTGCAAAAACACTGGGCAAGCAAGAAAGTTGGAATTAATATGCAAGAGTAACTCTGGCTAGCACTCAGCCTGCCATTGAGACTCTTGAAATGTTCCTTCGATGATTAATGAGCTAAAAGTCTACATTTAGAACACGAAATGGCATTTGGGAACATTTCTGAGTAACATGTGCAACTACATGTCTTAAGGCTGGCTTCCTTACAGAGGCTTCTTCTGTAAATAATTTATGTATAGGGTGCTCATAGGGAGGCCTCAAAGATTTGAGGAACCTGGGATGGGGAGGAGTGGGGCCCATTGGAGACCTGGCTTTAGATGCCATCTTGCTTCAGCCAGGCACCAGACTTCTGAAACATGAATGTTTGCACTGTAAAGCCGACTGTCTTGAGGCAACCAGGCAGTAGAGTTTCTATTGTCACCACATCTCACCCATCACATACTCCTCCCAAGCTGCCTCAGGGGGATGCAGATCCAGTCCCCTAATGACAAGTCTTCAGGGAAATGTGATAGATGTGAGCCAATAGCAGCAAAACTCACACCAGCATTAAAATGATGGGTTCAGGCTGGGGTGAGGGATGTTGCATCCAGAATGCCACCTCAACTGTGTGATCTTAAGAGATACACCCTGACAGAGCTCTCCTGTATTGAAGCCACATTTGTCCCACGTAGGAAACAGGGGTGTAGTACCATGCCACATATCTCTGACCACTACTTCATGTATGCTCCCCTTAACTCTTAGGCAATGAGTTTCATGTGCTTTCAATCTAAAGATTTTTATTTATCTCCTATGGCCAGCTAACTAGCCAGAATGTATTTTTAATCATTCACTTCTCTCTCTCTCTCTCTCTCTCTCTCTCTCTCTCACACACACACACACACACACACACATGCACACACACACACACAATCTGGGACAAGTGGATAGTATTACATGTACATCTTTTAAATTGGTAATATTGATCAACTGACTTTACCAAAGCAGATTTTAAGTAAGTTATAGAGCAAGTAAGAGTCTCAAGTTATTACGTTCAGATCAAGTACTGTTTTTAGTATCATTATTACAGCTCCTGGATGAAGATTCACAGCATACACATGTACACTGGCCTCAACGACCAAAGTAAGATGTCCTGTAATTCAGCAGTTACTCAGCGTGCGGATCAAGGACAGAGGAAGATTATGGAGAGGCAAGCGCAGAAGGCTGCAAGCACACTACTGAATTTTCCATCTCACAGAGAGAGAACAAAAAATGGCTGACTCAATGGCTTTTGGTCATAGGTTAAAAGTGAATGTTTTAGATAGCAGAATATCACTGACTCACCTTTCTATTTCTTTCCTTTAACATTTGAAATTTAAAAAGGTTATGAAGAAATCTTATTAAATAACTTTTAGCTAGAAAAACTTCAATTTTAATTCTCCCAAATGGTATATTCAGACTTTGCTCTCCTCATGAGCTCTTTCTATAGTAAAAGAGACTCGTTTTAGGACCTAGTCAGGGCTAAAGTAAATGGATCTATTACCTACCCCCCGGAGAAAATTCCTATGGGGCTCTCTGGCTCTGGGCTGCCTAAGTGTCTCATTTGTACCTGAAAACAAGAAGTGTCATTTTTTCCCTATTCAAGATGTCACAAGCCCAATTTTCTTTTGCTAAGGATCACAGTTATTAGTCTCTGAAGGTGCTAGCACTTGAGGCCAAGTCTGCAGTGATTAAAATGCCTCAGCACTTTGAGGATTGGTGCCCTTCCATCACTTCCAGTCTCCAGCTGCTTCCCTGTCTGATTCTCCTTCTGTCTCTCATTATGATCCATCATTATCCATTTTAAGGTCTGTGTAAGCCATGTGAATACAGGAAAATTGAGAATCTGAGCAAAATACATTTCTAGGTGCATGTGCCCCTAGTAAAGTGAAGGAAATACAGCCCCAATCCCATTTAATGTCTGCCATTTGTAATGATGCTTATTTTGCCCTTCAGATTCCTTCTTTTCTCACTCTAAGTGAGCTTGCTCCCCCTTCTCTTCTTCTTTCACACACACACACACACACACACACACATGCACCCAGTCCATTGGCCTCATGCCAGCTGAAGTTTTGGTTTTAATGCTTTTGTAACCATAGCACCATGAGGGCAAGGTGGCACCTGATAATTAGCTGGATTTGTGTAATGCATATCTTCCTGACATCTCCACAGTGTATGCCATCTTTGTTGCACACAAAGGATTTATTCTATATTTTTATCAGAAAGACAATGATCTCATGGTGCCCCAGTACTATTAAGAAGTTCCAAATCAGAAACATCCAGAAATGGAGCACACCAATATGTAATTGCCACAAATTATACCCTAGATTCTGGGTAATTTTCTTTATTCTGAATTCTCGGTCAAGAATGAGCATGTGGAGAAAAGAATGAATTATGAATATGATAGGAATATGGTAGATTTTTATGTACCTCTCTGCTTTCTGGTAAAGATTGGGATATTTTAAAAAGATTTATTTTTATTTATTTGAAAAAAAGTTACTGAGAGAAGTAGAGACAGAGAGAGTAGGGGGAGAATCTTCCTTCTGCTGGTTCACACCCCAAATGGCCACAACAGCAAGCGCTGAGCTGATCTGAAGCCAGGTGCCAGAAGCTTCTTCTGGGACTCCCACATGGGTATGGGGGCCCAAGCTTGGGCCATCCTCTGCTGCTTTTCTAGGCATATTAATAAGGAGTTGGATAAGAAGAGGAGCAAGCAGGACTTGAACTGGTGCCCATATGTGTTGCTGCTGATGCAGACTGGGGCTTTAAGTTTCTGTGCCACAGCACCAGCCACAGATTGGGTATTTTTTTTTTCGACAGGCAGAGTTATACAGTGAGAGAGAGAGAGACAGAGAGAAAGGTCTTCTTTTTCTGTTGGTTTACCCCCAAAATGGCCGCTCCGGCCGGCGCACTGCATCAATCCGAAGCCAGGAGCCAGGTGCTTCCTCCTGGTCTCCCACGCAGGTGCAGGACCCAAGCACTTGCGCCATCCTCCACTGCACTCCTGGGCCACAGCAGAGAGCTGGACTGGAAGAGGGGCAACCGGGACAGAATCCAATGCCCCAACCGGGACTAGAACCTGGGGTGCCGGCTCCACAGGCGGAAGATCAGCCAAGGAGCCATGGCGAAGATTGGGGTATTTTAATACTACCTTTTAGGGGTTGTCTACACCACAGGCAAGTGATTCAATCATTAGCATCAGTGGATGTGAGGGTATGAATTCAACACACTCAATTCTGCAATAGGTGATGAGGTGGCAGTGGATAGCCCACATAACAGAGACTGAAGAGGCCGATGTATTAAAATAATATGAATAGAACAAGAAAGATACAGAGAGGTCGAGGTTGGGGCATGGAAGGATACACGTAGGTGGGCTGTATGGATAGAAAAGCATGGCTCATGGGGCTGGCGCTATGGCACAGTGGGTTAAAGCCCCAGCCTACAGCGCTGGCATCCCACATGGGCACAAGTTCTAGTCCTGGCTGCTCCTCTTCCAATCCATCTCTCTGCTATGGCCTGGGATATCAGTAGAAGATAGCCCAAGTTCTTGGGCCCCTGCACCCACGTGGGAGACCCAGAAGAAGCTCCTGGCTCCTGGCTTCAGATCAGCTTAGCTCTGGCTGTTGCGGTCATTTGGGGAGTGAACCAGCAGAACGGAAGACCTCTCTCTCTCTCTCTCTGGCTCTACCTCTCTTTGTATCTCTGTCTTTCAAATAAAATAAAATAATTCTTAAAAAAAAAAAAAAGAAAAGAAAAGCATGGCTCTGTAAGACCTGTCAGGGAATAGTCCAGCACAGTGTGTTTCTGTGATTTCCATAGAGACACAGAAGTTCACCACATACAGGAAACTTCAGAGAGGCTCTTAAGAGGCAGCACATACTAGAAGCTATCTTCATCATGCTCCTTTGTTTGCCACTTTTATCGGGTATGTGCACTTACACTGATATTCTCTGGGAGTCACACAAGGGACCGACAGGAAGCATATAGAATCTCCTGTATTAGATGCTCTTTTTAAATGTCTTAGAGGAAAGCATTTGTAACACAAAACTGATAGTAACAGAAAAACTAGTCGTTGTAGCTTCAGCAGTTGACTGACATTGAAAAGTTAAGAAAAATTGATCAATAATTGAGGCTTGTAAAAGACAGATGAATAGATTCTAGATGAGACCTACTGCTGAGATTCTAAACCAAAGAATATATAAAAATTAAACACAACATACATATCTCTTTTATACAGGCTTTTTGTGAGAAGTCAGATGAATTAATAGATTGGTCCCAGTGGAAATTGAGAGTGCAAAACGCTTGCATCTCCAAAACATCATCTTTATCAAGTTCAAAAATACCTGCCTACTCCTTGGGAGCTTCCAGTCTTATCAGGAGAATAGTAAGGAAGTAGCGATTCCATTCTCCTGAGCTCACAGTTGCAAGATGTCTGGCACAACAAATTCTGCTCCTGGGCAAAGTTCACCAGTCCCAACAGGGTGGGGGGGAGAGGGTGGTAGCTTTGGGATCCGCCTGGAAGGAAGGCCTATACTTCCGGGAATGGAAAGTTCCTACCTGTACTTGCAGGGAAGAAAAGTCCTTGTCAAGGTCCCTGCGGGTGCCTAAAGGTCAACCAGTGAGGATCAGACCCGCCTCAACCTTTAACCCCCATGCCCTGAATCTATAAAAGGAGCTCTCCCAATTTCTGACGCGCGACTTCCCTGGCCCCCGCTCTGTTGCTCTGTTGGGACCGGGGAACCTCGCCCAGGAGCGGAACCCCAATAAAAGCCTGTGAATTAATTGCTTCGTCTGCCTGGGAAGATTGTTACGCGCTGGACACCTTGCAGATGGTGCCGAAATCCGGGAGCTGAGGGTATGTGCCTCCCCTTTCTGGGTTCGAGGCCCCCTCGCTCCTTGAACCTGTCTGGTGCCTCAGGCTGACTACGGACCACATTCGACCAACTGTAGGTAACTCCTCCCTTGCTCTCCCTCCCCCTCCTCTGGGTTGACCCAGTCTCTGCGATCTCCAGGTATCTCTCCGTCAGGACAGAGACCTCCAAATTGTGCACACCTGCGCTCTGTTCTCCGCTGTTTAGCCTCCCAGAGGCTGTGGAGACATCCCACCACTGGCTTGGCCCCATAGAGGACTGACCTCTAATCCATCTGCTGAAGTCCGGGACAGGGATCCTGGCTTCCAGGGAGACCATGGGATCTGGCCAATCCTGAGGGTGGGACCCAAAATGCCCTCTGGCCTGCCTCCTAAAGAACTTGAAGAAACTGGGACTGGCCCAGGACCTATGGCATAAATGCCTAATCTTCTACTCCACCCAGGCATGGCTTAATTACCTTAAGAATTTCTGCCGCAGGGAGAGAAAATGGTCACAGGTCCCATATGTCCAGGCTTTCTGAAACCACCACTCCCATCCCTTCTCTCTTCTCCCCTACTTTCCTCTCTGCCTGCTCCACAGCTCAGGTCTTGCTGGCCAAGATCGGGCCCCCACCTCTTCAGGACGCCTCTTCTGTGTTACTGCCAAACTCTCCACCCTCTACCTTTTCAGACCCTCCTGAGTTCCTGGGGACCCCACAGCTAGCCAGGAACTTCCGCCCCCATATGCTCATTCTTCCGCCCTGCCCCACCCCATGTCCTGCCTCTCCCCACCGCCATTGCTGGAAGCCAGGTAGCCACGTGGCCCAACCACTGGTGTCAAGCTCCACCCTCATCCTAATGGGATGCTCCGGCTTCCCTGGCTGCCCTCCAGCAAAGTTTTAAAAGAACCTGTTCCCGAACACGTGGCTCTCTGGCCTCCTCCTCTGGTCTCCTTTCTCTTCTCTCTTCTCTCCTGCTCGCTCTCTCATCTCTCTCTTCTCTCCTCACTAGCTCCTCTCCTCTCTTGTCTCTTACACTCTTTTTCCCTTCTTTACCCCACCCCTCCGGTCTGCTGGGGTTTAGGTCAAGTGCCTAAGCCCCACGTGGCCAACTGAATATGACATCATGGGCCTAAGGTGTTCTTACAAAAAATGCAACCTTATTTAAAAATGTCTTAATTTTGAGATTTTTAACAGGTTATTTCAAAATATAAAGCAAGAAAATTGGCAGATGGAAACATCACAAGTATAGTTGGTAAGGAAGGTTAAAAGGAAAGAGTTATTTTGAATAAAGAAAGGTCAAGGTTTGTAAGATTGACTTCATCCTGATGGCTAGTTTACTCTAGACTGGAATGGAAATGATGGAATGTTGAAGAGGGTGTGTGGAAGTCACAGAAGTTTACGAAAGAAATCTTGGATCTTAATGAGAAAGCCACAGAGGCCTAAAGAGTTACATGCTCTGTAAAATCCTACAGGTGCTTTCAAAAATGCTATGTGAAGTAAGCACGTGCCTCTTGTTAAGTTTGTAATAAGTTTATAATTTTAAACGAGGCAACTTAAAGTCTTTTGTCATCCACAGTTTTATATATCAGATTTGCTGCTCATAAAACTAAAGCGTTATTGGTTCTGTGGTTAGCTGTCCTCCTATAGATTCTGATGGACTTTTTCCAGCTACATCTATTGTGTTCAGTACTTTGGGACGGCTCTGTAAACAGATGAAGCCAATAATGTATTACAGCTACCAACTGAGAGAAAGTATGGTTAGCTGAGGTTACTAAGAGCAGAAAGTAATTAGAATCAATTGGTAAATTAAAAAAACAGTTAAAGAGTTTAAAAAGCTAGTATTGAAACTGCTATATTTGTTATCTAATGATTGAAACTGCTTTCTAAATTTTCATTTGATATTGCTATTGTCAGTAAGTGATCTGGGACTTGAGCACCACCTTGACTTGCATCCTCTGGTCTGCTTTAACAAAAACCAGGAGGAATAGAAAGCTAGGCATCAGAAATGTAAAGATAGGTGGCAGACCTATTAATAGTTGTTCTGTACAGTGATCTGCCCTCATGTAGACCCAACAGGCCAGTCCACTGCAGTGGTTTTCAATGTGGTAAGCCTGGGCTTCAGCAGAAATCAGCTTGTGATGGGCCCTGGCAGCTCTGCCAGCCAAGATCTCTGGAAGTGAACCTGCCCTGGAGTTGAAGGACTTCAGATCAGAGCCACAGATCTTATTGGTTCTAAGCTGAAAAGCCCCTCATTCAGCCCAGCTTCCAAAGTGACCACCACAGCTGAGGGGACAGCCAAGTAGGGTCAGTAACATTGCAGGCAGAACTGTAAATTTCCTGTTAGAGATGCCACCTGCCTTTACCTAGCCAGCTCTCCTCTCAGGCCAGGTAGGTAATGGAAGTCAACAGGGTGACTTCCCCAAGGAGGTTCACACCTCCCTTAGGATGTACCCTATGTGAAGAGATAGGTCTGGGCCTCTTAACTTACAAGGCCTAAAGCCCACCAGATTATTATCAAGCCCCTTCTGTCAGGTTCTATTTGCCTCTCAATCAGAAAATTTAGTTGACTCTACTCCCAACCTGTGTGTATTGATGGTCCTCTCCTCCACCTAATTTGTATGATTATTCAGAATTTCTCTACAGACAAACCCCTCTACCTGCAAAGGTTGAGTGGCCTTTCTTCTGGTCTTGGCTGGGATCAGATTTAAACCATATCCATCAAACAATCCTCACAAGGGTCCAGGGACCCCTCATTTCCTCTCCTCTATGAAATCCTTTCATTACCTGGTTAATGCCACTTTTTTTTTTTTTTTGACAGGCAGAGTGGACAGTGAGAGAGAGAGAGACAGAGAGAAAGGTCTTCCTTTGCCATTGGTTCACCCTCCAATGGCCGCCACGCTGTGGCCGGCGCACTGCGCTGATCCGATGGCAGGAGCCAGGTGCTTCTCCTGGTCTCCCATGGGGTGCAGGGCCCAAGTACTTGGGCCATCCTCCACTGCACTCCCTGGCCACAGCAGAGAGCTGGCCTGGAAGAGGGGCAACTGGGACAGAATCCGGTGCCCTGACCGGGACTAGAACCCAGTGTGCCGGCACCGCAAGGCGGAGGATTAGCCTAGTGAGCCGAGGCGCCGGCCGGTTAATGCCACTCTTAAGATCATTGGTTGCTATTCTCACCCTGACTTGTATATAACAGTGTCTGTTTAAGTGTTTACAGCAGGTGATAATGGAATGAACCAAGGCCTTCAACAACCAGGCAGTCAACCAGATGTTTCTCCATCCATACGTGCCCGTCCCTATGGAGCCCCAAGATACCCCCAGCGGGCCCCTGTAGATGACGTCCCCAGTCAGCAGGAAGTGGCCAGAGAGACTCATCGTCGCCCCCTTTCCTATCATCAAAAGGTCAGGATGATAGCTTTGGGATCCGCATGGAAGGAAGGCCTATACTTCCGGGAATGGAAAGTTCCTACCTGTATTGCAGGGAAGAAAAGTCCTTGTCAAGGTCCCTGCCAGTGCCTAAAGGTCAACCAATGAGGATCAGGCCCGCCTCTACCTTTAACCCCCATGCCCTGAATCTATAAAAGGAGCTCTCCCAATCTCTGATGCGCAACTTCCCCGGCCCCCACCCTGTTGCTCTGTTGGGACCGGGAACCTCGCCCGGGAGCAGAACCCCAGTAAAAGCCTGTGAATTAATTGATTCATCTGCCTGAGAAGATTTGTTATGCGCTGGACACCTTGAAGGGGGGAGTCAGGAGTCAGAGGTTGGGAGGGCTCCTTTTGTAGATACAGGGCATGGGGGTTAAAGGTTGAGGCGGGTCTGGTCCTCACTGGTTGACCCTTAGGCATCTGAGGTGACTTTGACAAGGACTTTTTGTTCCTGGAAGTGCGGATAGGGACTCTCCATTCCCAGAAGTGTGGGCCTTCTCTCCTTGCGGGATCCCAAAGCTACCAACAATTTACTGTGAAAACTAGTTACCTAGTACACCCTTCCAGGATAGCTTTTTGTCTTATCATGAGCCAGTTAGGGCAAATAAGATTACAGTCGTTCAATGGGTTTTGTCCTTGCCTTGTAACTGAATATCAAGCTGATTATCAAGTTGTTTTCTTGTCAAAAATTGTGTTTAAAAACTCCAGTACCAATAGCCCCTTCACATTCTGCCTCTCCTGAAGTCCCCCTGCTGACCAATACACCAGGAGGTCTCTGACTTAAATAAATCTTGATTTTAAATATGTCCTCCTTTTCTCTCTGACTTGTCCACCTGGAAATTCTTCTTCCATGTGAGAAAAGAACCAAGGTAATATTTTCTCTGCCGGTGTTTCACCTGTAACATATTCACCCTAGTTTTTATAACAGAGAAAATATTTCACTTTAAAATGAATGTCAGTGTGGCTGGTTATTTTGGTACACTTGTGACCTTGCATCCCATGTCTGAGTGCCCACTGGAGTCCACCCTACTCCACTTCCAATCCAGCTTCCTGCTAATGCAACTGGAAAGTAGTAGATGATGGCTTAAGTGTTTGTGTGAGGAGTCAGACAGGTTAATAGGCAGTTGTCGCTCCCCGTCTTCATGGAGGAACGACACAGGACCCTGCGTTGTTCTTTTGTCTGCTCCGCCCTCCCCGGGTTTGCTGCTGGTTCTTCCCAGGTTGGCTACCAACCCTTCCACCTCCGTGGAAGGGCGGTTCCCCCTAGCCACTTTCCCCACTTCCGCGGGGGAGCAGCACACCGCCGGCCGGCTCTCTCGGGGGCTGCACAGGTGTTCCCTCAGATGTTCCTGGTGCATGTTGTCTCTCTCCTCCTTTATAGTCCTCTTCCACCAATCCCAACTCTGCTACCCACACGCGGAGTACGCTGCTCTCCTCCAATCAGGAGCAGGTCCTGCAGCTTGTTGGTTGAACTGGAGGCAGCTGTGTAGAAGCTGTTTCCTCCTCTCCCAGCGCCATATTGTGGGAGAGCAGATGCATAGAATAAGTCTTAATTCCAGTAACTTAGTCTAGTCTGAGTTGCTCCCAGTTGCTCCCCACAGCAGTCAGGGTGGTACTGATGGAAATTGAGGGTACAAAATGTTTTCTTCCCCCAAAAACATTATCCTTAGCAAGATCAAAAGTGCCTGCCCTTCTTCCTTAGGAATCTCCAATTTTACCATGAGAATGGCAAGGGAGTGGCAATTCCACCCTTCTGAGCTTCCAGTTTATTGTAAAGTAAATTAGGTATCTCACCCTTCTGATGGCTCTTTTTGTTTTACAAGAGAAAGCCAGACAGGGTAAAAAATTACAGTATAAATCAAGTCTTTAGATGGGTCTGTCCCCACTTTGTACTGATTGACAATTTCTTCCCCAGATCATCCTTAAAAACCCCACTACCACCAGTCCTTTACTTCTTCCTCCCTTGGAATCCCACTCCTTGCCGCTTTGCCAGGAGGTTTTTCCAACTTGACTAAATCCTGCTTTTCTTTTACTACCTTGTCCACGTGATAAGTCTTCTTTCATGTGAGACAAAGAATCAGGCTCATCTCTTCACTGCTGTTCTACCCACATCACTTGGACCCCTGCCATCCATGTGGGAGACCAGAATGGGGCTCATGGCTCCTGGCTTTGGCCTGGGCCATACCTGGCTGTCATGGCCATTTGGAGGGTGCACTCCTGGATTGAAGAGCTCTCCATCTGTCTTGCCCTCTTTCTATCATTATGTTTTCCAAATAAATAAATCTTTAAAATAACCCCTGCAATAAGAGAAAGGATCATTCAGTACCTATGGAAGCCACAGTGGACTTCTCAGAGAGAAGAAATCCTTCTTGCCCCTGCCTCCCAGGGGATGCTGCAATGTCAGCAGACAACACAGCAAGGACACTTGGTCTACACGTGATGAAGCTCTTGTTTAGGTTTCAGCTACCCATGATTTTATAATTACCAGCCTAGATAACAGAAACCAAAGCAGGTGAGGGGTGGAGTGGGCAGGGTTAAGTTTTGGAAACAGAAAGTGATGGATGTAGATGTCTGAAGATGGTACTTCTGCTTCTACTACCTGAAAAGTCACCACCTTAGAGAAACCAGAATGTAGCACTTTGATTTCATACCAACAATTCCTGTATTTTTGTCTCCACAAACAGAACATAAAATAACATCTGCTGCACTTTTCCTTTACTTAGAATGCAGTGACTCAGAAATCAAATATTAAAATATGAAAATCACATGGTTTTCTAATGCATTTACCTCATGTAGAGGATTGAAATAATCAGAAATAATCAGTGCTAATCCGTTTCTCCAATCTAACATTCTGACTCTGATGCCTCATCTCTCCCCCACCCCTTGCCAAATCAAAATCACATGTACACACACACACATCCATTTTTACCTTGAATAACGTAAACAGTAATCATCAGCCACCATTATTACAGAAGATTAGCCGTACCATTAAGGGGTATAATCTGCACTGTACTTTTATTCATCAAGCAGCATTTATGTGAAGAAAATTTAGGTGGATAATTCCACATCTTTGAAATGATAAAGAATGAGCTACTGAAACAGAACTCCAGAACAGGTGGGAGCCTGTTTTCATGATTACATTTTAAACACAACAGTTCTATGTGGGGCTGCTTTGCGACTGACCCCTGGAGTGAACTGCCCTTAATAGCTGGGCTATTTCTGCTTCTTCACACACAATTGATGTACATATTCTTGTGTTCTCCTGCCTTCCCTCTTGGAATTGCACTCAAGGACCAGTGCTTGCTTTAACAGGAAGCATACAGAAGCTCCTAAAGGGATGCCTAAGTAGTACAAACATCCTCATTGCTCTTAACAGTGTTTGGGTTCCTTGAGTCATCTCACACAATTTTGTTATTTGCTTATTAGTGATCCTAATTTTTAAACATTAGTTGTTTAATACATACACACACAGAAACACAGACACAGAGAGAGAGAGAGAGAGAGAGAGAGAGAGAGAGAGAGAGAGAATATATCTCATCCACTGACTCACCCCCAAATGTCTACAATTGTTTGGACTGGGTCAGGTGGAACAAAGCAGCCACAAACTCAGTCCAGGCTTCCCATGTGATTGTCAGGGTCACAGTTGAGTCATACCTGCTGCCTGCCAGGATTTGCGTTAATAAGTTAGTGTCATAAGCAGTTTGTGTGGTGGTGGGTGGCACTGTAGTATAGCAGGTAAAGCTGCTGCCTGCATTGCTGTCATCCCATATGGGCATAGGTTCAAATCCCAGCTGCTCCATTTCTGATCTAGCTCTCTGCTATGGCCTGGGAAAGCAGTAGAAGATGACCCAAGTCTTAGGCCCCTGCACTGGCATGGGAGACCTGGAAGAAGCTCCTGGCTCCTGGCTTTGGATCAGCTCAGCTCCAGCTGTTGCAACCATTTGGGGAGTGAACCAGTGGATGGAAGACCTCTCTTTGTCTCTCTGCCTCTGCCTCACTATAACTTTGCCTTTTAAATAAATAAATAATAATAATAAAAATGAGGGGCAGGGAATAGAACCCAGGCATATCAACTCAGCCAGCATCTTAATGGCTAAGCTAAACACATCTTCCTCCTAAATTTTCATTTTTTGAATTTTCTTTTTATTCTCAGCCCCACCCCCCTACATAGTGCCCTTAAGCATGATAGCAGAGAAGAATGAAAAGAATGTAAGGGGCATTAGGAAGGTACTGATAGAACTAATAACTAGATGTAGGAAGTTGTGGAGGAGTTCATGTTCTTAACTGTACAGGTGTAGTGATTAAGGCTGTGGGGAAGATCATATTTCTAAGGGATTAATTAGAAAGAGAAAACTGATGATAAAGGACCTTGAGAATTCCTACATTTGGGGTGTGAAGAAGAAAAGAAGGTAACAAAATGTCAAAGAATAAAGACTTAACAATGAAGATGCAAAATTTTATGTCCATTGACAGGTTGGCTCATTCATCTCTTCATTCATTTAACAAAAGATTTGAGTTCATTCAATGTGACAGTCACTGGTATGAGTGCTAGGTATACAAAAGTGAGATGAATTAGACATGTGTCTAGTCTCACGGAACACACAGTTTTGCAGGTGAGATAGGCATTAAGCAAATAATTTGGCAAATATGCACAAAATTGAAGATGAGATAAAGATTTTGAAGGACAGGAATGTGCTTAATTGGAATGATTAATCTTTGGTCAGCAAGTCCAGGGGAGATTGCCCTAAGAAAGTGATAACTACTATATGAAGGTGGAATGGGAGTTAATGAGGCTAAAAAGAGGGGAAATACAGAGCGACTCCACATACTCTAGGGCCAGGGCAGAGAATGGACTTGTACATGAACTTGAGCAAAGTTCAACTCTGGAAGCAAAGGGAAGCAGGATGGATGTGAGGCTAAAGCAAAAAGGGAAAATCGAATCACAGTTGAATGAAAAAGTCATGCTGGGGATGAGCAAAGGGAAGGCACTGGTGAGTTTTATACAGAAGAATATTTGTATATAACCCTAGCCAATGTGTAAATAAACCAGGATTGGGCAAACAGTGAATGCAAGATGACTGAGGAGGAGCCTCACTGCAGTCATGTAGGAGGCCATTAAAGCTAGAGTTAGGTGCACAGCCATGTGTTTAAGTAGAGGGAATTGGACTGCAAAGATTTCTGGGGAGACAAAGTCAAGAGATTTTTCCATGATGTATATGTAGGTCCACTTGGGTGGCATACTCATCAGGGACAAGAAATATTTTAGGAAATAGGGTACAGGTACAATGGCTAGTAAGAAAGAAATTACAGAAAGTGAGTGAATCTATGGGTTAATTTGCCTGTGTCTCATGTCAGAGCACCTGGTTGGATTCCTAGTGTTGTCTCCTAATTTAGCTTCTTGCCAATGAAGACCCAATGGGTAATAGTAATGCCTATTCAGGTAGTTGGGTTCCTGCTGCCCATACGAAAAATCTAGATTTCCTGGCTCCTGGCCCCTTCTCTTGCCCAGCCCAAGGTGGATACTGGGAGATTAAACCAGTGGATGGCAGTTCACTCTGTCTCTCATTCCTCTCCTTTCCTCCCAAAAACCTAAATTTTAAAAAAGAAAAAAATTAAAAAGAGAACTATTGAATTTAGTAATTAAAATATTACTAACAATGTTGACAATCAGAAATTGTCATAAGATATAAAAACTCGGCAGACAGAAGCTGGAAGGGCAAGCAGACTCGAAAGATTTTGATTTCTCTTTATATGACGTAGCAGATTTGCCGCTTGGCAAGGCTAACTTATACAGAGCACAGGCTCTGGGATGAAACGGAATTGACTATAAATATCAGTAGTGGAGAATATTAGCCGTGTAACCTTGTCCAAATTGCTTAAACTCCTGGAGTTTCAGGTTTTTGATGTGCAAAATAAATTAGAAATGGTATTTCTCAGCAATGGTGTGAAGGCTCATAATTCGGAGGGATGATGAAATAAGAAAACAGACGTAAATTGTTTGTCCCATAACATGTACTCAATAAATCAGATTTTCTCTCTCTCTTTATGTATTGATATTGATTGTTGCCCTCTATACCCCACTATGTTTTTGAAAGAAAGATAAAGTATATGAGATGACAAAAAAATAAAATAAAGTAAACCCACAAGTTAGTCAAAGAAAGATAAAGTATATGAGATGACAAAAAAATAAAATAAAGTAAACCCACAAGTTAGTCAATAGAGAAAACCCAGGAGAGGCAGGACCAAAGAGGGCAGAGGAGGTTTAGCTTTAGGGGGATGGAAGAACGCTTCCTGGGACTCAATAGCCTGGGTAGGGCTGCAGAACTGGAGAGGTGGGCTTCTGATACTCTTGTATCCTCCCTTTATTTCTCCTTCTCATGCACCACACAGTGAGCTGTATCTACAAACAAGACAGCAACCCTTGTTAGCGTAGTGTAGTTCTCTAGTGGTAGAACTGACTTAATTCTTCCAAAGGCGAATTCTGTCATAATATAAGAACACATCTTCACTGAGAAGTCAACCCTAACAGAATAGCCCTGTTGTTTAGCTTACTGGTTATGTTCTGTGGTTTTGTGGATAGAAAGGAAGCTACAGGCTACAGCTGTATAAAATATCTCAACTCTCACATAAAGCCTAGCTCTCTTCAGTTATCTGCCGGCGTTTTTTCACTTTCAAAGAAATGCTTTAGTAAAACCAAGCAGGACAGCTTTTTCCAGCTATCATCGGAACAAAGGGGCTAAGGAAGGAGAACCATGCAGAACAGCTTGACTGGGGACAACCACCACCTCTGGTCAATGTGACCCCTTTGCTCTTGGCACTGAACATAGACTAATGGGGCTGACTTAGTATTGGGTCCAAAAGAGAAATTCCATGCCCAAACTTTGGGAACAAGGCCCACATTTGCCATCTGGGCTCTTAGGGATTGGAGAACAGAATTGGACCTACCTTGTTTTCTAAGTTGTCATTAGGGAAATAAAATAGAAAACTCACTGTGATTTGCTTTTATTTTCAATGAAAATTTATTTTAATTTTAATTAGCACTTTTTGGTTTGGATGTTGATAAAAGGAAAAAGGCACTCAAATTCCCTTCTTTAAAATTAACTGGTTTAAATAAAATTTTCTTCCTTACAAAATTTCACTAAAATATTCATACTGAAATTTAAAAAAAAAAAAATGTCTCTGCATTACTATCCTGAACTACCTTGCAAATTAGACACTCCCACATCAAGGTGTTAATGCAAGGTCATATGCCTGATTGAAAATTCAACCAAAGACCACACTGTGAAGCAAAGGCCTGACTCCCTTCCTTTCAGCATCAGGTTGCATGTTCTTCCCCACACTCCTCTTGGCTAGGGTCATTGCTCTCAGAAATCAGACTGTTTTCAACTCTTCCCTTCACCAAACCATGCCTTCAACATAGCAGTATTGTTGAGAATTTGGAAAAACGAAACACAGTTCACAACCTATTATACATTTCCTGAGCAAACAGAAGAGAGAAGTTTGATGGCACAATCATAAAAGAAGGACAAGAGGAGAGAAAGGTTGAATACCTGATTTGATCAGGACCCATTATATACATGCCCCAGAAAAATGTATCATTATTGTTGATCACAAGATTTTTTAATGTTTGAAGAGATAGAAATGCCAAATAACCTAACTTGACCTCCACATGTTGAACACAATGTTATCACAAAGTACCCCATATATGGATAATTTAAAAAAAATTTTAAATTAACACCAGGGGCAGGCGCTATGGCATAGTGGGCTAAGCCTCCACCTGTGGTGCCAGCATTCCATCTGGGTGCTGCTTTGTGTCCCGGTTGCTCCTCTTCAGATCCAGCTCTCTGCCGTGGCCTGGGAAACCAGCAGAAGAAGGTCCAAGTGCTTGGGGCCCTGTACCCACATGGGAGACAAGGAAGATGGCTTTGGATCAGCCCCGCTCTGGCCCTTGCAGCTATTTGGGGAGTGAACCAGCAGATGGAAGACCTTTCTCTCTGTCTCTCCTTCTGTCTGTAAGTCTATCTCTCAAATAAATAAATAAATCTTTTTTAAAAAAGATAAAGATGATTACACATTTAAAAAAAAGTAACACCAAATTTCAATACCAGATTCCAAACTCTATGCTATGTTCATGGAAGAAATAAACATAAAACAGTGTGTGCTAGTCGATTTTAAATCTAAATCTAAATAAATAAATAAAAACCCACAGAAAATATTTACCACAGTCTACAGACAAAGCGTGTGGGCAAATCATTCACGTTAGAAAGAGCACAAATAGAAAAGAATTATGAGGGCACCAGAAAACTTCATAGAAAATCAAAGTAAAAGATCTGTTTATTTCAGTGCCAAATTTTTGAAATCTGTGTATATGGGGTACCTTCAAAAAGTTCATGGAAAACACTTATGATGAAAAACTGTGCATAGATTTCAAAAGCTTTTCACACCAAAATAAACTTATTTTTAAATTTCATTTCCACAAGCTTTTTGAAGTGCCCTGGCATATGAGCTAAAAATTCTCATCCTTTTACAAGGTAAGAAAGCAGAAAAACTCTTGACAAAGTGTTGGTGTAGCTTTTTAACTTACAGCAGAGAATTCTGCTCACTTACACAACCTATTTGGAAAATAATGCAACATAAAGATATTCATAACTTTGACCTAGTAATCTCTCTTCTGAGAATTAATTTTAAAGGAATAATATAGGGAGACGTAAAGTCCAAGTGAACAAAAGTGTTTGTTGTGGTGGAATAAAAACAAAACAAATAAACGTAACAAAACCATTAAAAATCACCAAAATATTCAACAACAAAACAGTGGCTTATTAATTATGTAACATCAGCAGGAGATAATTTAGCAAACCCATTAGAATTATAATTACAAAAGCTATATATCTATAGAGAAACAAATTATACTAGCAACACATCTTGCACAACTTCACGCCCTTATTACTTGTAGAGCTATTTATTCTGAAGAAGGCAGGGTGGGGCTTTGTGGCCAGCCAAGGAGCAAGGACCAAGAAGTCTTGCTCTCGCCATGATTGTCCTGTGCAATTCAGGAAAGAGAAACAGAAGTTAACAGATGGATTCAGACAGAGAAGAAAACGGACAGAGGGGATAGCATCAGAGGACAACAGAGGGAAATGCCCTGGGAGGGATGGCATTGGCAGGAAGGAATTTCAGAGACCACGGGTAGGTATATGCTTGTTTAGATGGGTGGCTCTTGGTGCATAGTGTGAGCTCTGATCTGTCTTCCTGTCAGGATTTTCAGAAAGTCTACCTTGCCTATGCTATGATTTAAATGTGTCCCTCAAAGTTTAAATTTGGAGAAATAATTCCCAATACAGCAGTTTTGGAAAATAGGGCCTACTGAGAGGTGAGTGGATCCTGAGAGAGTAGAGATGGCCCTGAGAATTCAGAATCCTGATGGCGGAAGTTACAATTAAGGCTCCGGATCTATAAACATTTTTTCAAAATTTCAGTTGCTATTTTTGTTGCATCAACTCAGAAGAGTTTAAAGCAGAGAAAATGCAATTTACTAGATGGCCTAAGTGTTAAGACTCCACTTAGAGGTGTTTTATAGGCAATCATTCAAAGCAGAGAACAAGAACAACAACAACAAAAAATCACCAAGGTTGAATTTTAAAGTGAAGGAGAAAAATCACCAAAACTGAACAAAAAGTTAAATAGTGAGAGGCAATGAGGCAGGAAAAACATTCTTTGAACAGAAGAAAAAGACAGGGGCCAGCACTGTGTCATACCACGTAGTGCTGCCGCCTGCAGTGCTGGCATCTCATAGAGGCGCTGATTTGTGTCCCGGCTGCTCCACTTCCAATCCAGTTCTCTGCTGTGGCTTGGGGAAGCAGTAGAAGATGGCCCAAGTGCTTGGGCCCCTGCACCCATGTGTGAGACCCGGAAGAAGCTCCTGGCTCCTGGCTTTGGATCAGCACAGCTATGGCTGTTGCAGCCAATTAGGGAGCAACCAGTGGATAGAAGAACTCTCTCTCTCTCTCTCTGCCTCTCCTTCTCTGTGTAACTCTGACATTCAAATAAATAAGTAAATCTTAAAAAAAAAGGCAATTGCAAATATGGAAAAGCAAGAGTAATGTAGCTATGACATTTTAAGTTTTAACTTAATTTAATTGATTCTGATTATGGAAGAGAAAGCTATGAAAAACATGAGCAATCTAAGAACTGATTTGAACTGTTAATATGTAAATCCTGAGATTTTCCATGGGATTCTGAGAAGGTTACTGAACACATTCTACTAAGAAAGAGATAGAAAAGTGTTTTTAATTTGGTGTCTTTATAGCTTGAAACATTAAAGATGGAAGGAAGAAGGGTAAATTATTATATAATCATGTCAACGTATGATTATGATAGAAACGTAATTTTTAAAAGTCTTATGTGTTTTTGTTTTTAAAAGATGCTTTCAACTTCTCCAATATATAAATACTGTGATTATTTAATGATGATATTTAGATGTTTAAACTTAGATACTTAGTTTTTAATGAGAAGCATAACTATGTGGAGGCGAATTATTAATCTCATTTTTAAGCTATCTCCAATAGAGAGTTTACATCATAACCCAAGCAGGATGATTTATTTGATAGAAGCTTAAGTGCATTGCAGGGAATGGGCTTGGGTTAAAATATAAATTTTGAGGTACTCATTTGACAATCCAAGAACATTATATGGGTGAAGCATTAATAGGAACAGGTTCATCTAATTAATAAGCACATAAATAAATCGTGAATTCTGGAATGCTAAAAGAAAAACCAAGGGCTGAAGAGAATGTGAATTCAGAAGTGTTTCGGGGCTAGACAACTGGATCTTCTGTGTCCTGGTCCAGACCAGAGATTCACAAAAACATATCCACTCACCCTAACACCAAATGTTCAGCACTTTCTCCGAGTGACCATGTTTACACTGGATGCAATTAGTGTTGTTCAGAAGAATTTCATCTCTGAAGTTCAAATATCTGAGCACCTGGCAAATGGAAATGAAGAAACCACTTTAAAAAAAAAAAAGTCTGCTTTCACATCCAGACATGTTACGGATAAATGGGAGCACTAACAGAGCTACAGAAAACTTGCAGGGAATTGTAAATTATACCAGACTTAAGCTTAGCTGTGCAACCCTTCCATTCATTTGATGGGAACATGCTATGCATGTAAACTTCATTCTTCAACTATGAACCATACCCCTCGCATCTCCAAAAATCACTGAAGAACCACTAGCAAGTAAACACTACAGGAGAACACTTAGCTCCAACTAAGCCACTCCAGGCCATCAGTGAGATGTTGACCTAAGGTGATGCCAAATCATATGTGAATTGATGATGTTTCTTTTTTACTTGATGATGTTTCTTGATTGTTTCTCTATACTGGAAGGGTCACTTGTCTCCCCAGTACCAGCTAAAAGCAAAAGAGTTTCCTTACCACTGTTTCCCAGGTCATTTCATACTAAGGATTTTCCTGCAAAAACATTGTAATGCACACAGATGTATAAGAATCTCTAAACTAAAATGGTACCCTCAGCAATGTGGGAATCACACACCTTTAAAAAAATAAACAAACATGGAGATACAAATAACTCTTTTATATGCTGATTTCATTTTATTCAGGTAAATTTCCAGGAGTGGGATGGCTGGGTCATATGGTAGAGCTATAGAACACTACTCAACCATAAAAAAGAAGGGAATCCTGTCTTTTGCAACAAAATGGATGCTACTGGAAACCTCTATGCCTAATGAAATAAGCCAGTCCTCGAAAAACAAATATATTTCCTGTGATATGCAGTTGTTAATATAGAATACAAAAATGTATAGGAACAAAACGGACATATTGAGTTTTGATTGCTGTTTTTAGCCCTTGTTTATACTCCTGTGGAACTGTGGTACTTCTACTATTTACTTGTTGAATATAATTGTTAGTGGTACATTAAACCTGTGATTACAGAGTGGACTAATATTATATTTTTGTAAAAACTTAAGGAAAAAAAGAAAGGAAGGAAGGAGGGGGATTGAGAGAGAAAAAGGAGGGAGGGAACTATGGCTATCTTCCTAGAATTATAACTATGAAATACAGGAAATCTATTTATATTAATAAAAATTGTTTTAAAATTCAAAACAAAAATAACTTCTATTCTTGCATATCCAGGAAAGGTTTCCTTCTATATGTGTCTGTTCTCAGAACTTTCTCTGTGTTTGCTATCTTAGCTTCTTTTGAAGTGTATCCTGGGGAGCAGGATAGTGTCATGGGGAAACCTTTGGAGCCTGGATATGAACATCTTCTCCCTGCTCAGTTGAAGCCTGGACTCCAGGGGGGAGAGTGGCATAGTGATGGAGGCAAATTACTTGTTCTTTCCAGTTAAGCACATGCACAAATGTATGTACAGCCTTTCCCCAACCCTAGTACACATAAAGCTTCCCTTGTAGATGAGTTTGCCTTGCTGATGCTAGGGATTTGTGGAGAGAAACCAAAGGGGCTGCAATTCCTACACTCACCTCTGGATAGAAACCTGGTCTAAGCTCTTTGCATAGCTGAAGTAATAAGCATGCAATGCTCCCTGGAGCATGAAACTGATTGCTCAACTGGAAGTGTATTGAAAAGAAAGAAAAAAGAAATGAGCACATTAAATGCATTTTGGTCTGGGTTTTGTCTCACTGTGTAGAAGGTTCAGAGCCTGCTGGGTTTCCAGAGCTTTGTAAAAACTAAATATTGTAAGAAACACAGTGTATCGCTGCAGTCATCGCTCAGCACTAGTTCTCTTTTTATGCAGTAGGAAAAATTTGTCACTCCATACATCATTTGCAACTTACTGCAGTGATCCCTCAAAGTTAGAAAATACTGTATGTATGCAGTGAATAAAAACACAAGGAGGAAAAAGAGTTCTATACCTCAGCATTTTCATCACGTAGCATTGCTAAGTGGAATGTATTTGATGCCAGTAACAGGAAGCGTGCACTGAGACAAATGCTGAGGAAAATGATACAGAAATCATGTGGTTGGAAGCATGTGCTTAGATGCCTTTTCTTTTAATGCTGACTTCTCATTTGATAATTCAGGTATTTAAATGGGTACAGAAAAAAACCTAAAATGTTCTTCCTAAATTGTAAAGCTATGTCTTCTAGCCAAAAATCAAGTGGTATGTATCCCCAGCTCTCCATAACACAATTGAGAACAAAGGAAAATACGTGGGGAAAATGTCCAGGAGCCGACTGTCAAAGAAACAACCCCTTCCCACCTACTCTTTTCCTTCATGGAAATTACCAACCAGCACTCAGAAATAGATAGTCCTTGAGCTAGTTCTGTCCATAGCAGGTTAAGCCATGGCCTACAGCATTGATATCCCATATGGGCACTGGTTTGAGTCCCAGCTGCTCTACTTCTAATCCAGCTCCCTGCTAGTGTGTCTGGGACAGCAGTAGAGGATGACCCAAGTCCTTGGGCCCCTGCACCCACATGGGAGTCCCAGAGGAAGCTCTTGGCTCCCAGCTTTGACCTGGCCGAGCCCCAGTCATTGAAGCCATTTGGGTAGTGAACCAGAGGATGGAAGATCTAGCCATCTGTCTGTCTCTGTAACTCTCACTTTCAAATAAATAAACACATCTTAAAAAAAAACCGATAGTCTTATAATGTACCCATGTAAACACCAATTTTTCAGCTTCAGAATAAATACATACATAAGCAAATACACTAACACAAGGAATGATGGAAGGAAGTAAATGGGAAATGAAGAAGGGTGGGAAGACCGTAGCTGAAGCAGGCGCTCTGATGAGAAGTCTCAACTGACAGCTGCTTGTTCACAAGGGGAAGAGCTGTAAAACTTAAAAGCAGCAGCAGACGAGCTAGAGGCCATTTATTGCAGGGAAAAGAGTCTCACTTGCCTCAAGAGTCTTTATCGACACCAATTTATACAGCACCGCAAAACCATTGATGTGGCTCATGTAATGTCATAGAGAGATAAAAACTCTATCAGTATATTCTGTTTTAGAAGGTTAAGGGATGTAGAAGGAAGTGTAGAGTCTTTTTAATGCCATTTACATTTTTAAAGAGGGTTTGTACTTGAAATTGTTACATGCAAAGTCCTTTTACATAAAATATTTCCCTCTGGGATAATGCCAAGAAAGCAAAGAATGACTAGGTAGATGTTGATTACATGAATATGCTGTAATTATATTCTCTTCAATTAAGATGCACTAATAACACATTACTGATCTGTTGAGCCTCTGCTGTGGGTAGGAGTGGTGGAGATCAGCACATGATGGAGGAGTTTGTGCCCCCAGCCATCTGGCCTGAGGCACTGTGTGGCACTGAAAAGTTCATTCAGTCTTGGGGATAGTCAGTGCTCCCAAGGAAGTAGCACTCACATCCCTGGTAGTGTGCTGCCTCGTGTGTGCCCTTACGCCTCCAGAGAGCTGTACTCATGGGCCCATTTCAGGTCTCATCACTCTGTCTCCTTCTCTGAGCGGCCTTTGTTAAACCTTGAGGAACTACCTCACCTCTGAGACAGGGACATACACCTCAATCCTGGAAGTGGATGTGTGGATTTCATCCTAGATGCCCACTGCCACCACATGCAGGTATTGTTTGCATCATGGACTCCCCATACTGGATGCCTTAATTTCCCAAGGAGGAAAAATTAAAGGCATAAAAGCCCCCCATCCTCCAAAAATAGGGAGACACTAGCAGCAGCTTGCTTGTTCACACCATTGATAGTAATCTCCATGAAGTGGGCAGATTCTGGGGAAAATAATTTGAATATATTCTTCAAAAAATTGAAATGTGATAATTGTGATTTCACATTAATCTCTTTTTTTTGAAAGATTTATTTATTTATTTGAAAGTCAGTTACACAGATCAGGAGAGGCAGAGAGAAAGAGAAGTCTTCCATCCTCTGGTCCACTCCCCAATTGGCTGCAATGACCAGAGCTACCCCAATTCTAAGCCAGCAGACAGGAGCTTCTTCTGGGTCTCCCATATGGGTCTCCCATATGGGTCTCCCCCAAGTTCTTGGGCCATCTTCTACTGCTTTCCCAGGCCATAGCAGAGAGCTGGATCGGAAGTGGAGAACCAGTTCTTGAACCAGTGCCTATATGGGATGCCAACACTGCGGGCTGAGGATTTAACTCTGTGCTCCCACAGCGCCAGCCGCTCATATTAATCTTATTTTATAATTTCTTGCATGTTTAAAAGCTGTGCACAGAGTCAAACATTTTTCATAGTGGTAAGTGCCAGCCCATGATTCTAGCTTCCTGTTAATACACTCCCTAGGAAGCAACAGGTGATGGCTCAAGTTTTTGACTTCCTGCAACTCACATGGGTAACACAAACTGCCCCAGCTCAGCTTTAGCCTGGTCCAGCTGCAGTTGCTGTGGGCATTTGGGGAGTGAATCAGTAGAGGACACTACACTCACACACTCTCTGTCATAAATTAAATAAATATTTTTAAAAGCTGTACATATTATTAATGTTTGTTATTTAACAGAATTGTACATTATAAATATGTACAGCCACACATTACTTAATGGCAGGAATATGTTCTGAGAAATAGGTCATTGTTGTACAAACATCATAGAGCATACTTTACAAAGATGGCAATAACTATGTATATCCCTACTGTATAGCTATTCAATTTAAATAGATAAAATACACATTTACATTAGCTATAATTTGCATTTTATTTTAACTATATTGATTTATCATATTTCCTAGTGCCAAAAATGGATCAATAGCTTCAAAAATTGTTTATTAAAGCATAAGACAGTGGCAAAGACATAAACACATACAATATCCCCTTCTGAATATTCTTGTTAGTAGAAATAATAAATGGAATTAGTAATGAATGTATATGTCTTAGGAAATGCATACATCCTAGGAAATTGAATCTCTAAATGTAATCACTTCACATAATTAAGCCAAATAAAATTATAATGTAGATATATATAATTATTTAAAAGTTATATTCTCTTGGGACAATGAACAATTTTCTTTTATTCTACAATGAGCTAGATGTTAATAAAAGTTAGCAAATGGCAACACAAAGCTGTTGAATTGTTTCCTAATTTTCAAATAATTACAAGATCTCCCATAGCTATAATTTTTTTAAAATTGATACTTCTTTGCTGCTAAAGAAAGACAAGGTACAAACTAAGGAACCATTGTCTGAAATTACATCATTCAGAGTAAAACTGAATACAAATGATGCTTATATTATTGTTGTCAATGCTGTAAAAACAACTTCTAATTAATGACCAGATTTTTTGCTATAAGATTAATAAATTGATGGGATGGGTCCAGTGCTGTGGCACAAGGGTTAAAGCCCCAGCCTGCAGTGCCAGCATCTCACATGGGCACCGGTTTGGGTCCTGACTGCTCCATTACTGATCCAGCTCCCTGCTACTGCACCTAGGAAAGCAGTGGAGGTTGGCCCATGTCCTTGGGCTCCTACAACCACATAGGAGACCTAGAAGAATCTCCTGGTTCCTGGCTTTAGATTGGTTCAACTTGGCTATTGCAGCCATTTGAGGAGTAAATCAGCTGATGGAAGGAAGACCTCTCTCTGTCTCTACCTTTTTCTGTAATGCTTCCAAATAAGTAAAATAAATTAAAAAAAAATAAGTTGCTGAAAAAATTTATTTATAAAGTGATACTGTTGGATACCAACAGTATAAGAAAACATATAAGAACGGGCTGGCACCATGGCGCAGTAGGTTAATCCTCCACTGTGGCACCAGCATCCCATATGGGCTCTGGTTCTAGTCCTGGCTGCTCCTCTTCCAATACAACTCTCTGTTGTGGCTTGGGAAAAGCAGTGGAAGATGGCCCAAGTGCTTGGGCCTCTGCACCCGCATGGGAGACTGGGAGCAGGCACCTGGCTCTTGAACTCAGATTGGTGCAGCAGCTCTGGCCGTTGTGGCCATTTGGGGAGTGAACCAATGGAAGGAAGACCTTTCTCTCTGTCGCTCCCTCTCACTGTAACTTTACTTCTCAAATAAATAATTTTTTTAAAAGAAAAGAAAACACATAAGAAAAAATAGAGGTCAAATGTATAGTTGGGTATGTAGAGTATGTGTATAACATGTATGAAGTACATGTATGTATGTATGTGTCAAAAGAGATTTCTTACTATACTTGGGTAGAATTACTAATATAATTATTAGTTTTTAACATATGTGCAGAAAAGGTAAAAGAATGATATGCCTGCTTAATAATCTGTGTCTTATTTCTCAACAAACTCATAGAGCTATAAAAGAAATATTTTTATCTGTGTTTTTTCTTTTTAAGGTTTATTTCATTTATTTGAAAGACAGAGTTTCAGAGAGAGGTAGAGGCAGAGGTAGAGAGAGGGAAGGGGAAGGAAAGAGAGGGGGAGAGAGAGAGAGAGAGAGAGAGAGAGAGAGAGAGCTGTCTTCCATCCACTGATTCACTCCCCAAAAGGCTACAATAGTTGGAGCTGAGTTGATCTGTAGCCTGGAACTTCTTCTAGGTCTCCTACATGACTGCAGGGGCCCAAGGAGTTGGGCCAACCTCCCCTGCTTTCCCAGGAGCATTAGCAGGGAGCTGGATCTGAAGTGGAGCAGCCAGGATCTGAACTGGTGCCCATATGGGATGCTGGCACTACAGGATGGGGTTTTAACCATAGCTGTGCCATAGCACTGGCCCTTTTTATCTGTGTTTATAGTAGTACATGATTATGAGACATCATGCAAACTCTAAAAGCCACCTTTGGAAGATGGCAAAAGATTATTGGCTCTGTGTGATGCAAAATAACCACATGGAACACAGGCAAAGACATGGTCTATGAAAGTTAACTCACACATAAATCATTTAAGGAGAACAGATGTTTTCAGTTTTTCCTTCTCAGGGAGTTGTGTTTAAGGCATGCTAGTTGAAGCATTCAGATTCTATAATTTGATATCATAATTTATTTTATAACTGACATGGCTCAGAAAATAGATTTTAATGAGATATATGAGTTATTGTCTCAAGATTTGAGAGCATGTTTGAGATGAGTGTCCATCTATAGCTGACCAAGCTGTAGATGGTTGCTCCTATTTCTCTATAACCTATCAGTGAACATAAGAAGGTTTTTACTTAACATAAAACTGCCACCTGTGGAACCTGGCCACTTGACTGTAGTATTCATCATTGAACTACATATACGCCACGGTATAACTAAAAAACAGCAATGTGCGCTTCCAGGATGGCGTAATAGGGAATGACATATTGTGCTAGGCTAGGGAAAAATAGTACAAAAAAACTGTAGGAAGTGTACTCTCCAGGGAGAATTAGAGAGAAAACCACATTGGAAATGCCACAAAAGGAAGAGCAATGCCATCGACCAGTGTGGAAGGTGCAGATACACAGCAACAAACATGGACACAACACACGATTGCAGCAGCTAAGAGGTGAAGTGGGTGGCAGCTTGGAGACAGAGGTGAGAACAGACTGCAGGAGGCTGTGGTGATAGAGCTGGAGGACGAGCATGGTGTTAGTCGAGACTGGATCCAGTGGAAGAAAAAGGGGCACATTTATGTCACGCCACTCTATCCACAGCAGAGCCCACTGCCTGGCTGAAAAAGGGCAGGCACCATTTTGGGCTTGGACACCTGGAGAAGCCTTTGTGCATGCAGACAGCAACTGGCTGAGACAAGAAGCCATCTTCTCAGCAGTACTGGCAGCAATGACTAGGAGAGGGCAACATTCGGACAGTGGCCTTGTATACGTGCATGATCCAGAGATTCTAGCAGAGGGAAAAATCTGCAGTCGCCACTGACTTTGAGCCTGGCTGGCAGGATTGACAGAGGGTTGGGCACCCAGGGAGGACTGTGAGGTATCCCCAGCCTCTCAACACAATTCAGGCTCTGGGGCTTAAGCTGCCTAGGCAGAGCTGGCTTGGGAAACATCTGCCTCTCTGTTGACCACACTGGCAAGGCAGAGTGGACCCTCCGCACCCAGTGACTGTGGGAGCCTTTTGTGCTGACACTGCGGGGACTTGGTGGCTGCACAAGAAGTTTCAGGGGATAGCTGTGTTTCTGTGCAATCAGTGTGTGTGGCTCCATATGATCAGAGCTCCTGGGTTTCCTGGGGGAAGTCATTGCAGCAGGAACTAAACTGAGAGTGAGGACTGAACAGATCATTTGAGCAGTTCATACGGTGGCACAGATGAGTGTTAAAACCACAGGGGACTAAAACTCAGGCATTACTCAGCTTCGAGGAAAAGAGGTGAGGGGTTGATCACACTAACAGAGGTGACCATTCCTTACCTTCTGTTAACAAGATATCTACCATGCCCAACATGGGTGTCACCCTGTATATTTGTCCCACCATGTAGCACTGACCAGAACTTTCTGGCCACACTCAGCACAACCCTCTTGGTATTCATTGAAAGTGCAGACATTCTATTAAGCCACAGAGGCATACTTCAAAGCTAAGCCATCAGAGGAAAAAACCAACAAATAACTCTACATATGCCTAAAACTAAATGCAGAAATTCAAAAAACAAAAATAAGGAAGACATCATGAGCCCCCAAAGGAACACAACATTTCAATATTAGAATGTGAAGATGAAGAGATTGATGAAATACCAGAAATTGAATTCAGAAGATTAATCATAGGATTACTAAAAAGCAACCAGAAGCAAATCCACAAACTACAGAAAACCATACATAACATTAATGAATTTTTTACATGTGAAATTGAGATTTTAAAGAAATCAAAATAAAATATTAAAAATGTGGAATTTAATAGATCAAATAAAAAATATGGTAGAAAACCTTAACAACAAACTGGTGAGACAAAAGAAAGAATATCTGAGCTAGAAGACAAAATTTTGCAAATCTTTCAGTCACACCAAAAAAAAAAAAAAAAAGAAGAAATTAGAAAACTTAAGAACAGTGTTGATGACTCATGGGATACTATCAAATGACCCAAAATATGGGTCTTAGGAGTTCCTGAAGGTGGGGGAAGAGAGAATTGACTAGAAGGCCTATTTAGTGAAATAATTAGAAAAAAATTCCCCAATTTTGTGAAAGAAAGGGAAGTAAAGTATAGGAATCACAAAAAACTCCTAACAGACATGACCAGAAAAGATCTTCACCATGATACATTGTAGCGAAACTCTCCACAGTGAAACATAAAGAAAATATTCTAAAATGTACATGAAAGAATTGCCAGATTACTATCAAGATCTCCAATTAGACATAGCTGACTTCTCATCAGAAACTCTACAGGCTAGGACAGATCATTAAACATAGTCCAAATCTTAAGAGAAAAAAACCGTCAACCCAGAATACCATACCCTGCAAAGCTCTTTTATGAATGAAGGTAAAACAAAGGTCTTCCATAACACAAATTGAAATAATTTGTCACTACTTGTTCAGCCTTTCAAAATATACTTAAATGGCCGGCGCCGCAGCTCACTAGGCTAATCCTCCGCCTTGCAGCGCCGGCACACTAGGTTCTAGTCCTGGTTGGGGTGCCGGATTCTGTCCCGGTTGCCCCTCTTCCAGGCCAGCTCTCTGCTGTGGCCAGGGAGTGCAGTGGAGGATGGCCCAGGTGCTTGGGCCCTGCACCCCATGGGAGACCAGGATAAGTACCTGGCTTCTGCCAATGGATCAGCACAGTGCGCTGGCCACAGCGCACTGGCCGTGGTGGCCATTGGAGGGTGAACCAATGGCAAAGGAAGACCTTTCTCTCTGTCTCTCTCTCTCACTGTCCACTCTGCCTGTCGAAAAATAAAATAAATAAATAAAAAAAATACTTAAATGGGCCAGCACTGTGGCATAGATGGTGAAGCCACCAGCTGCATTGCTGACATTCTATACAGGCACTGGTTCTAGTCCTGGCTACTCCACTCCTGATCCAGCTCTCTGCTATGGTTTAGGAAAGCAGTAGAACATGGCCCAAATCCTTGGGCAACTGCACCCACATGGGAGACTTGGAAGAAGTTCCTGGCTCCAGGCTTCAGAATGGCCCAGCTCTAGGCTTTTTAGCCATTGGAGGAGTGAACCAGTTGGTGGGGGGACCTCTCTTCTCTCTTTTGCCTTTGCCTCTCTGTAGCTCTGCTTTTGCAATAAATAATGTTTTTAAAAAAATTATGCATAAGAATTTGTTACACACTGAAACAGAAAGATAGCCATTCCTATGAAAGAATGTGAAGGCAGAAAATACCCCAGTAAACAAAGGAAATCCAAAGTAAACAACAGGAATGTTCATGAAAAAATGGCAGGGCCAAGTAGTTACTTATCAAAAGTTACCTTGAATGTAAATGGCCTCAACTCTCCAATGAAAAGATATAGACTGGTGGAATGGATTAAAAAACAAGACCCAATATTGATTGCTTAACAGAAACACATCTTACCAGCAAAGATACATGCATACTGAATGTGAAAGGATGGAAGAAGTTATTCCATGCTGAAAGAAACCAAAAAAGAATTGGTGTAGCACCCCTAATATCACACAAAATAGACTGTAACACAAAAACTGATAAAATAAATGAAGAAGGACACTATGTAATGATTAAGGGATCAATTCAACAGGAAGATGTGACTATAATAAATATATATGCACCCAATTATAGGGCACCTGGCTATCTGAAAGAAATGTTAATGGATCTAAAGGGAGACATAGACTCCATACAATAATAATGTGAGACTTCAACACCACACTTTCATCAATGGAAAAATCAACCAGACAGAAAATTCACAAAGAAACAGCAGAGCTAATCAACACAATAGACCAAGTGTAGCTAACTGATATCTATAAATGTTTCATACCAAAGTTGCAGAATACACATTCTTTTCATCAGTGCATGGAACTTTCTCTGGATAGACCATATGCTAGGCCATAAAGCAAGTGTCAGCAAATTAAAAAAAAATCAAAATCTTACCATGCATCTTCTCTGACCATAATTGAATGAAGGTGGAAATCAACAACAAAAGAATATATAGGTCATATATAAACACATGGAGATTGAACATGCTCTTGAATGAACAGTGGGTCATAGAAGAAATCAAGAGAGAAGCATATAAATTTTTGAAAATGAATGATACCATGCATCATATCAAGATAATGAGATACAGCAAAAGCAGATGTAAGAAGGATGTTTAGAGCAATTGGTGTCTACATGAAAAAATTGGAAAAGTACTAAATATTTGAATTATCAATGCATCTCAAGGACCTAGAAAAACAACAAATCACACCCCAAATTAGTAGGAAGAGAAAAACATTAAAATTAGATAAGAAATAAACAAAATTGAAACAAAAAACAATGCAAAATATCAGTGAAATGAAGAGCTGGTTTTTGAATGAATAAACAAAATTGATACATCATTGACCCAACTATCAAGAAAAAAAGAGAGAGCGAAGACCAAAATCAATAAAATCAGAGATGAAAAAGGAAATGTAGCAATAGATACCACAGAAATAAAAAGAACCATCAGAAATTACTACAAAGATCTGTAGGCCAACAAATTGGGAAACCTAAAAGAAATGGACAGATTTCTGGACACATACAACCTACATAAATTGAGCCATGAAAACATAGAAAACCTAAACAGACAATAACCAAGAAGGAAATTGAATCAGTAATAAAGACCTTCCCAACAAAGAAAAGCCCAGGACATGACAGTTTCACTGCTGAACTCTACCAGAGATTTAAAGAAGAACTAGCTCCAATTTTTCTAAAAGAAGGAGAAAAATAGAACAATATGCCTGATGAACATAGACGTAAAAAGCATCCTCAACCCAATATTAGCTAACCAAATCCAGCAACACATCAGAAAGATCATTTGCCCAGACCTACTGAGATTTATTCCTGGTATGTAAAGATGGTTCAACATATGCAAATCAATAAATGTGACACATCATATTAACAAACTGAAGAATAAAAACCATATGATTATTTCAAAAGGTGCAGAGAAGCATTTGATAAAATATAACATCCTTTCTGATGAAAACTTTATGCAAATTGGGTATAGAAGGAACATTTCTCAACACAATCAAGGCAATTTATGAGAAACCCCCACCAGCATGCTATTGAATGGGGAAAGCTAAAAGCATTCCCATCATAAGATCCAGAACCAGACAAGAATGCCCACTCTCAGCATTGCTATTTATATAGTCCAGGAAGTTTATGCAAGAGTCATTAGGCAAAAACAAATCAAAGGGATACAAATTGGAAAGGATGAGATCAAACTATTGCTACTTGCAATAACATGATTCTATATAGAGAGGATCCAAAAGATGCTATTGAGAAACTACTGGAACTCAGAAAAATCTTTGATAAAGTGGCAGGATATAATACCAACACAGAAAAATTAATAGCCTTTGTATACAAAGAAAATGCCATGGCTTAGAACGAACTTCTAAAATCAATCCTATTCACAATAGCCACAAAAAATTAAATACTTTGGAATAAATTTAACCAAGGATGTCAAAGATCTCTACGATGATATTTACAAGCATTAAAGAAAAAAGTAGAAGATATTAAGAAAGGGAAGTTTGTCCATGTTCATGGATTGGAAGAATATCATCAAATTGTCCATAGTGTAGAAAGCAATTTACAGATTCAACATTATCCCAATAAAATACCAATGACTTTCTTCACAAACCTAGAAAAAATGATGCTGAAATTCATATGGAAACACAAGAGACCCTGAATAGTTAAAGCAATCAAAATAAAGCTGGAGGCATCACAATATTAGATTTCAAGACATACTACAGGCAGTTACAATCAAAACACCTGGTACTGGCACAAATACAGATGCATAGAACAATGGAACAGAATATAAACCCCAGAAATCAATCCATAGATCTACAACCAACTTATCTTTGACAAAGGAGCTAAAATCAAACCCTAGAGCAAAGACAGTCTCCTCAAAAAATGGTGACGGAAATACTGGATCTCCACATGTAGAAGTAGGAAACGAGATCCTTACCTTACACTTCACACAAAAATCCACTCTAATGGACCAACGAACTAAATCTACAACCTGATACCATCAAATTACTAGAGAACATTGGGGGAACCCTGCAAGACATTGGTATAGGCAAAGACTTCTTGGAAAATACCGCAGAGGCAGAGGTAATCAAGGCCAAAACTGACCAATTGGATTATATCAATCTGAGAAGCTTCTCCACTGCAAAAGAAGCACTCAGTAAAGTGAAGAGGCACCTGACAGAATGACAGAAATTATTTGCAAACTATGCAACTGATAAAGGGCTAATATCTAGAATCTATACAGAGCTTAAGAAATTCAACAACAACAAAATAAACAAGCCAGTTAAGAAAAAGGTATTCTAATCCACTGTTGGCAGGAATGTAAATTAATGCAGCCACTGTGGAATACAGTATGGCAATATCTCAGCAATATGAATATAGACCTACCATATGACCTAGCCATCCCAATCCTGGGAATTTATCCAAACCAGAAGAAATCAGCATATGTAAGTGTTATCTGTACCTCATGTTCATTGCAGCATAATTCACAATAGTTAAGATATGGAATCACAACAAATGTTCTTCAACTGTTTAGTAGATAAAGAAATTATGATATACATGTATTATGGAATACTACTCAGCTGTTAAAAAATGAAATCCTGTCTTTTGCAACAAAATGGATGCAACTGGAAATACTATACTTAGTGAAATAAGCCAGTTCCCAAAAAGACAGATACCATATATTTTCCCTGATCTGAGGTAAATAAGAGTACCTGAACTTTAATGTATTGGAGTGAAGTACACATTTTGAGATTTGATGATTGTTTACAGCCCTTCCCTTTCTATTGAGGAATAGTGATTTTTTTCTTCATACTATTTGTTGAGCTATTTTACTTGTGTAGAATTAACTTTATGATCATTAAGTAGACTAAAAGTAGATCTTTGTAAAAATTAAGAGTGGGAATTATTTTTTGTAAAAACTTTTGTAAAAATTAAGAGTGAGTTGGAACATGGGTGGGAGGGATGGGAAGGTGGGAAGTATCACTAGTTCTTAAATCTGTACATATGAAATATATGAAGTTTGTTTAAAAAACTATAAAACAAATACTACCAAAAACAAAACTATAAAAGCAAATACTACCAAAAACAACAATGCATTTAGTCATATATGAAATGAATATTATTCTGTTTCACAATAAAGGGTTTTTTCTATAATAATTGCTTCAAAAGTTGTAATTTAAATGTGTATAATGATAATATAATTATCATTTTAGCCTATCACTGCACTAGTCACCCAATTATCAGTAACTGTTATAACTGTCATAACTGAGAATCACTAAGGATTCAGATTTATTGTGGATTTTTCACCTGCATATTCTCCCATATTTGGCATTTCAAGAAACATCCAGAAATCTGGGAGTTAACTTGAACATCTCCCCTGCCAAAGTATCTCATATTAAATCAACACCCAAGTTCTAGAAATTTTATCTCAGATTGTTTCCTCATTCTTCATCATCCCAGCTTTACAGCCATACCTTAAATCAGGCATTTATTTCCTCCTCTTGAATGCAACAATGTCCTCCTAACTGACCTTTCTGTTCCCAATTCTTGTTCCCCTAAAATCCATTCATCATATTATCATCAGGTCTCTACTTAAAATTCATGCTTGATGTTTCTCAGCACCATTTAAAATACTACTGTGATTTTCTCTATGTTGGTAATAAGCATTGAGAAATGAAGATGCTGAAAATATTCCCTTAACAACTATAAAAAAAATACTTAGGAACAAATTTGAAAAGAAAGGTCCAAAAATGGGTAAATGTGATTGACTATCATGAAAAAAATCATTAAAAATTTTTTTTTACATTTTTTAAACTTTTATTTAATGAATATAAATTTCCAAAGTATGACTTATGGACTACAATGGCTTCCCCCCCATATCGTCTCTCCCACCCGCATCCCTCCCCTTTCCCACTCCCTCTCCCCTTCCATTCACATGAGGATTCATTTTCGATTCTCTTTATATACAGAAGATCAGTTTAGCATACATTAAGCAAAGATTTCAACAGTTTGCTCCCACACAAACATAAAGTGAAAAATAATAGATGATTTTTTAAATGATGATGAAATCAGATCAGACCTATTGTCATGTTTAATCCCAGTGAGAGTCAAGTTGGGAATTGATAATTTCTTCTTCTTCTTTTTTTTTTTTTTACAGAAGATCAGTTTAGTATACATTAAGTAAAGATTTCAACAGTTTGCACCCCCATAGAAACACAAAGCGAAATTATTGTTTGAGTACTCATTATAGCATTAAGTCTCAATGTACAGCACATTAAGGACAGAGATCCTACATGAGGAGTAAGTGCACAGTGACTCCTGTTGTTGACTTTACAAATTGACACTCCTGTTTATGGCATCAGTAATCTCCCTATGCACCAGTCATGAGTTTCCAAGGCTATGGAAGCCTTTTGAGTTCACCGACTCTTATCTTGTTTAGACACAACCAAGAAAAATAGAGCACAGATCCAGGGAATGATGAATCAAAATTAATGAGTGAATAGACATTCTCACAATGATGACTTGCAGAGCAACAAGTCTAGAGAACAATCAAATTTTTGGTGAGGCTGCCAAGGGAATTAAACTGGTAAATAATCAAGTACTTATGATTATGGTTGCACTGACCTATGAGAAGCTATGACAGGATGTAATAATAGTTTCAAAGAAATGCACAAAACTATGATTAACAAATCAAGACCACTAATACAAAATAGGACAATATATCATGAACATGTGAGGTTTATCCTAGTAATGGGTTGGATATTAAAAAAAATCAATCCATTAATATTTTATGTAATGTTTACTAATTCAGCCTTATTTAATCCATTATATCACTAGGCTATGATGAAATGTGTAAGTAGCTCAATGGCTGCAGAAAACAGTTAGAGAAAAGTCAACATAAATTTATGGTAACAAATCTCAACAAACTAAGAAAAGAAAGGTATATTCTCAACTCAATAAAGAATATCTGAGAAAAGCCTTCAACAAAACTTGTACCTAGGTTTCCTTTTAAGATTGGCAAAAGGAGGTAGGTGCCACTGCAATGTAATGCATTGTTTTCTTTATAGAGAACTCTATTACTTTACTTCTTAAAATTTGAATTGCTTTGTATATGCAAATATATTACATTGATGGATATTAAATGAAATTAACAATAGTGTTATGATTGATGAGCATGAAAAATATGCCAGAAGAAGTGAGATACACTTTGTCTACATTTCATAGTGCTTCTGGAACTGATATCCAAATTATTTTTTATTTGGAATTTAATTTTAGCATTGAATCTCTGTTTAAGCACTAAATGCTCATAAATCCCAGTTACAAAGTTGTCTACCAAACCCCAAAAAAGCAAATGAGTTCTCCCCAAAGTGGAAAGTGAGTCCACATAAAATAATCTAATAAAAGTCTAAATCAATGTGCATATCTGCACAGGAGGCAGTGGGGAAAGATGTGAAAAATGACATTGCCAAAACAACATAGGAAAATAAACCTGCTCTTCCCAAGCTGCCACTTTGGAATAGAGTTGACAAGCTGATTCACACTGTGTTGCTTTGATGGATTATAGTTTCATGGATTATTCCTTCAAGAACACATGCATCTTAATATGAAAAAAATCCCTTACCCAGAGGTATACTAATAAAGGTAAGATTTCAGACACCTACACTGGCTAGTGGTAGAAACATTCAGAGGTCTGGGAGTTTGTTGGAATCTCCCAAACTACACAAGTAGGTAGAGATCTACTTGGCATGTGCATCTGCAACTTGGAGAAAGTATCTCAACTAAATGGTGTACAAATAGGAAGGCAGTGCACTTACTTTCCTATGGTCTGACTACCACTATTTCACTCCACTGTGAAATTTAGTATAACCAACATTTCATTTTCAATTTTCACTTGTAAATTACTTCTATAAGGGGTATGTTATAAAAGGTAAGTGATAAATTTTGAGTGCAACTGAAACATCTCAAGGCCTAAAATTTCCAGCATCTGCAATCAAGTTTTGCTTTCTTTAATCCATGCAGAGCAAGGTATCTGCAGTGCAATGCAGGTAATTTTATTCATAATCATGAACTGTGTATTTAAGTAATCAGTTCTATGCATAATTATTCATTCTGGATGAAAAGCTGTGTCTAGCACTTCTGGGGATATATGCACTTTTTTTTTCAAATTCAAATCAATCATAAATGCTTTACAACTTCATTCTGAACTGATTTCTGTCCATCGATGACATGCTGCATGTATAGAAAATTGGTTTGTAGGGGCAGATGGTGAAGGAGGAGGCAGTTCCTATAGAGAAGTGGGACAGGACTGCAGTGCCCACAGTCTGCAAGTATTGATATGGCCACATGAAGAATGATGCCCACCAATTCTGTGGGAGCACTACCCACCTGCATCACTGGCAGTGCCCAGGTCCCTAAAAAGTACTTCCACCCACCCTGAGAGATCCCGGGCCTCTCCAGAATGTGGCAACAGCTTCTGCAGGCTGCTGATTCTCACCAGTGTGCCGATGGGAATCCTCTCTGGTAGCTCGGCCCTTTTGCCAAATCCTGCCATGCCCTCTGGGTCTTGGTCACAGATGCCCCTGCTATTTCTTTGAGAAAATACTCAGATCCACTGCGTGCTGTCCTTCCAGAATATCTCAAAACAGACATCAAAAGCATGAAAGTAAAGGTGGATTCCTTCAGTGGTAACTGCACAGAAGTGATAGTGCACTCTCTGAAGAGCAGGCAAGTGCTCACCCCTACTCCTCGCCATTGCGTGAGATCATGGTCAAAAGCAGCATTCATCCACTGGTTCAGGTGAGGGCGCGCCTCAACTTGCACTAAGGGGACTACATTCACCAGCCAGTTCCTCACACTTGCTTTTCCTCTTGAGGTTCTTCCTGAGCTGTTTCTCACATTGTTATCACCATTCTCCCAACCACTGAGGTTCAAGTTCTTTGAGACCTCTCTGTTCCAGGCCTTAGGTCAAATCATTCAAAGATCATATTGAGTGCCATTTGCATATTTATACCTACTTATCATAAACTCATTTGTTCATTTTCTGGAAGCCCATTTCCCAAAAAGCAAACCATGTGTTAGATACTGTAATAGAAACCTAGATTCAACATTTTAAATAAGATATAAAAGAATGGTAAATAATTACAATATTGCATGAAAACACTTAATTTAATCTGTTAGTTATCTTTCATGGGAACAATTTAAATATTCTGATTTGTTCTTAAATTTCTTGACTCTCTTCAATTGCACCTGAATGGCTCCAAGCAATTAAATGAATTTTCTTAAAGCCTGGTTCTGAACCAATGCAATATTGCCCATCCTAACGGCCAGGGAATAATCCAATTGCCTGATTAGTAAAATCTAATGTCTTTCATTGACATTCTAAACCTTCGCAAGATGCAAACCTCCTTGCTTACATTTTAACCTTCCAGTTTCCTACAATTACCTGGGTTTACTTAGTAACCATTACAATCATGTTTCTCACGTTGATTATAAAACTGTTGTTTGTGCTTAGAATGTGTTCACTCCTGTGCTTTGTAGAGATCTTACACCAAATGGAGGTGGACTACCTTGTTGCAAACTCTGGCATCCCTTTCCTTGTTATCCACCACTTAGGATGGAGTTTTATAGGCTGTTTGTGTATATCCAGTTTGCATCTCCCTAATAGAATGGAGGTTCTTTAAAAGAAAAGGATTGAGAGCTTATTCATCTTCAACTTCACATGCCACACAGTAAATAAGCCAAATCACACATTCAATTTGTTGATTGAATGAAAAAATATTTTTATTAGCAATCAATCTCTTTACTTACAGCAAGAGTGACTAAGTGGAAATATTTGTCCTATAAATCCTATTTTGTACTGACTTCCATTAAGTAATTAAAAAAGATGTCCCCACGGGAGGGGGAGTCTGCGACACACTTAGGAAGAAACTGGGAGAAAAGTGGTGACTAGCTTCATGAAACACAGAGTATTGTACACTAAGGATGTATTAAATCTGGAGGTTATTAGCCTTCTAGAGTTATTTTCATTTCTTGACAACCAGCCCAATAAATATTTGTTTAATAAATGAATAATTAAGTGAAAGAGACTCTCCATTCTAGATGTCTGTTTTTTTTGTTTTGTTTTGTTTTGTTTTGTTTTGTTTTGTTTTGTTTTCTGTAAACTGCTTCTTTAAGTGAGATGTCCGAGCTGGCGTATGTTGGGACAGGGGAGAATCAAGGCTGCTGAACTGTCAGATAAGTGGGGCCACAGAGAGCTGCTGTCTCTTACCCTACTTGTCACACTCTGTGATGACACAATCAAATTTGAGGTTGATGGACATGATGACTTGAGGTAAATTACATAAGGCATTCAGGAGAAACTCAATTTCTGGATGAATATAAAGTGTTCCATCTGACATTCATGTCCTCCATGCTGGAACGAGCACATCCATTTCATTTTGTCTTCCATTATTCACTGTGGTCGACATGAGAACGTGCTCTCCAAATCCCTCTTAGGGAGGGACCTGCTGCTCAGCTCCCAGAGAGGAGTTCTTGCTCTGAACTCTGTTAGGGTTTGCCTCACTTGAAAAATCCTGCATTGTCCAAGGGAACACTCTTCTGGGGCAGCTCAGATCCCGCAATCCACTACAGTGAGAGTAAACAGGCTTAGCTATTTTGGTCTAATGTGGGGCCACTTTGCCAAGCCATGCATGATGCAGAGCCGCTGTCAGGCTGAGTGATTGTTTCCAGTCTGTACCAGAGCCCATTTCTCCCTCTGCCCATTCCTGTTGCCTCCCTCTCTCTTTCACAGGTGTTAATGAAATAAACAGCAGTGCCTTATCAATGTATTCGACATTATGCCTACTGATAAATCTAAATTCCTTCTTCTATAGTACTCAGACTACAGCACTTGATACCAGAAGTGACAAAGAAACAAAACTATAAGATAGAGTTTTTGAAGCTGAGTCATGCAACTGGCAATGAGAACCTCATCACTGGTAGTGGGGGTGACATACACAGACTCTGGCATCAGACGGCTGTCCAGTTTGTTAAAACTTTCACCATGTTTTTCCAGGAGAAGGGATATAGCCACAGGAGAGCGTTCAGGAGAGGTATTGGCACAAATGAAGTAAGAGACATGAGGGTCAAGAAGACAGGATCATGTGGCTTAACTACGCCATCAGCCTTAGTTATCCCATTTCTGTCTAACAGCAGACTGCTACCTGCAGCATCATTATCTCTGCTGGAAAGAGAAGAGCCCCAATGGTGGAGCTGATGGCACCATGACCTGGATCTGCTACAGGGTCCTTTTTTTTTTTTTTTTAAACAGGCAGAGTGGACAGTGAGAGAGAGAGACAGAGAGAAAGGTCTTCCTTTGCCATTGGTTCACCCTCCACCGGCGCGCTGCACTGATCCAAAGGCAGGAGCCAGGTGCTTCTCCTGGTCTCCAATGGGGGGCAGGGCCCAAGCACTTGGGCCATCCTCCACTGCACTCCTGGGCCATAGCAGAGAGCTGGCCTGGAAGAGGGTCAACCAGGACAGAATCTGGCGCCCTGACCAGGACTAGAACCCAGTGTGCCAGTGCCGCAAGGCGGAGGATTAGCCTGTTGAGCCGCGGTGCTGGCCTACAGGGTCCTTTATTACCTTGAATCTCACTCAAAACCAGCAGCCTCCACATTACCCAGGTTATTACCAGATGTGAATATGTTGACTAACAGTCACTGTTTGGTACGGTACTTGCTTCTTTGTGTCAGAGAAAGCAACCTAGGACAGCCTACCTTTTACTTTGTAGACAATATGCTAGCACACGGCCAACCATTGGAATTCTATAGAGTTCCAGGGAGAGGCAGGTCCCTGGAATTGTGCAGGTTTTATTTCTTGTCCTCTGGAAGGCATGTGTCTTGTCAAGGCCTCCAGCATACTAGCCATCAGTTGCTTATTCTTTCCAATCAGCTTAATGTCACTGATGTGATGATTCAATCTGATATTACATAGGATGTACAGACAGTTAATATCTCTTTAGGCGCTGTAATAACAAGAAATAGAATCTATACAATATTATAACATATTATAACAGTCAAAACCTCTTTAGATAGATGACAGAAGTGAGCAAAACTGCAAATCAATATCAATGTCCACTCCACTTGGGGACTGTTGTGTTCCTCTTCTCTGATCTGCATAGCAAAGTATGTATTTGTGACATCAGTGGCTTATACCAGAAACCCGAGATCTTACCATTCTACACTCACAAATGTCCCACTTCCAGCATGGCAGCTGTCATTCACACACATCTTCCTTGAGCATGTAGCATTTTTAAATTGACACACAGTAATTGTACATATTTATGGGCTGTAATGCGACAATTTGATGATACATATATACCAGGTGTAGTGATCAAAATAGGATCATTAACATTTCCATCTCCTTAAACATTTAACAATTCTTTGTGTTGGGAAACTTTGAACTCCCTCTTTCAGTTTTTTATTGATCTTGTAGTTTTCTAAAGTTCTCCAGAATCCATCCAATTCTGAATACTAAGACTAATCAAATTTGAAATTTAAGTGAATATTTGGACAGAGCCACTGCCCCAGGAACAACTTTTAAGCCTATAATAATGGCACCAATCTCTGCCACCATCCCACCATCCTCCCAGGGTGCATTCTTTTTTTAAAGTTTAATTTCACTTGCTTATATTTTTAAAAGATTTATTATATATATATATACACATATAGATATATATTTGAAAGGCAGAATTACAGAAAGACATAGAGTTTCAGAAAGAGAAGGAGATTGAGAGAGAAGCCCTTCCACCCACTGATTCACTTCCCAGATACACACAATAACCAAGGTAGGGCCAGGCCAAAGCCAAGAGCCAGAAAATCCATCCTGGTCCCCAATTTGGGTGACAGAAGCCCAAGCACTTCAGTGGTCATTTACTGCCTCCCAGGATGCATTAGCAGGAATCTGGATTAGGAAACAAAGATCTGGAACTTAAAATCATACCCCATATGCCATTATGGGATAGGTATGCCAGAAGAGGTGGCCTAACCCTCTTAGCCACAGTGCCTACTCCAAGCTCAGGTTTTTTTTTTTTTTCTTATTGTGTTCAAAAATGTTTTCCATAGGAATAGACTTCCTGAAAGATGTTTTTTTTTTTTTTTTCCGGGGGGGGGGGGTTATTTTAATAGAAGGATCACCATGGCTAAGGCCATGCCACTTTTCCATGGACACCAACATCCAATGAGCTCTACATTTAGCATCCCCCTTTCACACACAGGGTCATTGTAGGCTTCTAGAGATCATCACAGCTCAATACCTTTCTGCACTCAGTCTGGCCTCTTTCTTCTTATTTTACCAGATGAGACTCCCAGGTAAACATCCAGCATGCTTACCATAGAACTGAATTTGCAAAAGTTGGCACAAGGAATATTATGCAAAAGCTGAAGGACGGGATTTTGGGGGCTGGATCACCCACCATCTGGTTAGTGATGAGGAATTCATTACTTGTGGTAGGCAGGGTAGAGATGGACTCTGGTGGCTGCACAGTGGCAGTCCAATCATGCTAAAATACCATCAGTAGTCAGCCACAATGGTATCACATTGAAAAAGAATGCATTAACCGCTGTGACATGTTAGGGTACTTCAAGAAACTAGGACTTGGGATAAAGTTGCAGTATAACCCAGCTGAAGACGCACTGGGTATGATGGGGATGCGGGGGAATACACCCAAAGCAGAGGCGGGACGTAGAACATCTGCAATAGCAGAGGAGTAGCAACAGCCTGTATTCAGAATGCGCTTCATCAAAGGAAATAAAAAACAACGTAATGAGGTGATACAAAGGAGAGCTAACTGACCTAGCAGTCTCCTGTGAGAGAGGACTTAATGCCCCAGCAGGATCTCAGAGATGGTCTAGCCGTATTGTTAGGATAACTTCTAGAATTATGAAAAAGGTGACGTTCTTCAAACACTGGGCTAAAATGCTACAATTTTCATGGAAGACAGACCAAAGCATTTTTAGGCTCAGTGAAAATGGCACGCTGTGGGGTATAGACTGCATGAGTAAGAGGACGCATCAGAGGACCATTTCAAAGGAGGACCTGAAGGGTGCATCATTTACAAAGCAGGGCAAAACACACCAATGAATTCCAATCTTGCTTTGGGCAGAGAAAACATTATAAATAAAATAGAGTATTGTGTCCATCCTAACAAGCAGGAGAAGTTGGATAATACACAGAATCATAACATTTTATGAACCCACAATAACAAGGTTAACAAGGTAAATTGGATTTCAAAGGTTGACAAGATCCTGAGAAAGGAAAGCACTCACATTCTTTTACCTTTGAAAGATCATCAGAGGAAAAAGAAAGGGTCAAAAAAGTAGATGGCTAAAAAACACTGGGGAAATGTTCACTTAAAAGCTCAGTGTGGTCTAGTTTCATAGTTTAGCAGCTCTGGGAGATCTAAGCATAAGGGTGGTCACTCCATAAGTTCTTACGCATGTGTCTTAACAGAATGCTCACGGAGAAGATAGGGGACAGAACCAGAGAGAAGACTCTTCATTGACAGAAACCAGAGGAGGTAACTGGCCGCCCCTGCCACAGCAGCAGAACCTATTGTTCATATAAGAGATTACAAGCAAATCCTATCGGGCTTCAATCAGACCCTTTGGAAATCCTTCCCATCCACAGGTCACAGGTAAAGATCAACTGCTTCTGGGTAAAGAATACAAGGAAATCTGCATCTGACTGAGATGCAAGCAACTCCATTGAGCTCAAGATCCCAGCAGGTGAAGCTGAGCTCTACCAGGAAACGCTGTCTACACAAGACCTACCAGACACAAGACACAGCAAAATTAGGCCAGCATGGGAAGGAGAAGCAGGGCCACTGTAAAAGCCATACCCTTGAGGCATCATTGCACAGGTCTTGTCAAAGACTGAGGTTCAACAGCAAACACTGCTGCCGGGAATATAGCACCAAGCAAAGCCTATCACAGCTCACTCTTCTGTAGGGAATGGCAGTATGGACAGAGTCCCCTCTGTGGTGTGTGCTGAGGGTTGTGGAAAGCTTAGATGGAACACAAACACTTTGGCACCATAGGCTGCACTATAAAACAGAAGGCAACTGCAAATCACTACTTAATGCATGGAAGGTTGTAACACAGGTGACATAACCCAAACCCAGCCCTACACCTTCCTATTAAACTTCACTGCACCCTCACACATACATGTTTTCAAGCAAAAAATGGCCCTTACGTCAGGCTCATGTTCTTTTATGTGAAGCATTTAATAAAAAACTATGTGACACACAGAAGAGCAGAAAGGAAAAATGCATTATTGAGAGACAAAGCAATAAGAAAAAATATTCAGAAATGACTGTGATGCTGAATCTTAGTGACAGGGATTTTTAAAGAAAAACTGTGATTAAAATAAAAAAGCATCTGTGGAAGAAGTAGAAAACAGGCATTAAAAGGTGAAGAATTTCTGCAAAGAGGAATTATTAAAGAACAGATGAATAAAATTTGAGAAGTATAAAATAAAATCAAAGATAATACTTTTGGTATGCTAAAGTAAGGCTGGATATATTTTCTGAAAGAATTCTTGAACTTGAAAATAGATCAATAAAAATTATCTAAACTGAAACATAAAGAGATAGTAAAAAAGAATAGACTCCTCAGTGTGTAGGTACGATATCCAACAGGCTAGCCTATTGGAATTGCAGAACAGGAAGAGAAAATAAGACCAAAGAAATAGTTTAAGAAATAATGAGCAATTAGTTTTTCAAAAGTTAATAGAAGGGAAAAGATGCTACATATCCAAAAGTCCAGAGAAGCCAAGAATAAAAACATGACATACACATACACACATGCTCATACATAATATGTAAATTGGTAAAAGGGAAATAGAAGAAATTGTGAAAGCCACTAGATAAAAAGACACTACAGAGGAATAAAGGTAAAAAATAAAATCACAGAACATTTTCAGAGTTTTTGCCAAGCATGGAGTTATATTGTAAATGTACCAAGTTATTAAAACCAACAACCCAATATGTTTAACTTAGAATTAAATGTTTGGGTGGCATGTTTCAAAACTGAAGGAAAAAATAAGACTTTAAAAAATTTATCCATGTATTTTAACTCAGGATCACAGAGAGGTGGAGTGGGAGGGAAGAGAGAAAGGAAGAGAGGAAGAGAGAATTGGAAGTGGAGCAGCCAGGATGCAAACCAGTGCCTGTAGGCAATGGCTTTACCCATTATGCCACACTATGGGTGCCGAATTAAGAATTTTGTGGAAACAAAAGATGAGAAAATTCAGTACCAGCAGATGAGAGATTCTGACATAAATTCTTGGGAACAAGTTGTATGTTGAAGGACGAAAGTAAATTTCATATACACAAACAAATAGAAAACAAAGAGTAAAAATGAAGATAAATACACAATACAAATGATGATAAATATACACAAAGCTTCCTAATGTTTAGCTACTATAAGGAACAAATGATTATAGAAATAATGTATATTGGCAATGGAGAAATTCCTAAAAAGGCACAAACTACAAATATACAAAAGTACAAGTATGTTACATCCCATGAGGAAACTATATGGATGGGCTCCTTTCGCTCTTTGATCCTGGTCCCCAAATTCTCACTTGAGGAATAAATTTTGCCTTCTCATCCCAGTGTGACTGTCCCAAGATTTAGGTCACTACAATCTGACTTCTATGAATTGGTAAGGTATTGACAAGTATTCTGGAAATTAAAAAACGAAGGCAAGTAACATCACTCATCTCGGAGACTTCCTGTCTGTCTGGGATCCTGGCCCCTCAAGTCTACTCTCTCGTATTTGCTCTGTAATTTCTCCAAATACCTGTTTTCATGTCCAGTTCAGTTTGCATGGTTGATTTTGACAAGGAAATTAGTTTAATAAATCATCCACCATAGTCAGCCATGTAAATAGTCTTTCTTCACATTTATTCTCATACCTTTAGGCATATATTCTATATGTTAATTTATATTTTATGTAATGATTTCAATACATGAACATTTGTGGGTCTGATCCTCATGTCTGTTTTGCCTGCTGGCTTTCAATGACTGAGTCATATGCTTCAACCTACCTACTTAGCGATTTTTTTTTTTTTTTTGACAGGCAGAGTTAGTGAGAGAGAGAGAGAGAGAGAGAGAGAGAGAGAAAGATCTTCCTTCCATTGGTTCACCCCCCAAATGGCCTCAATGGCCGGCGCGTTGCACCGATCCGAAGCCAGGAGCCAGGTGCTTCCTCCTGGTCTCCCATGCGGGTGCAGGGCCCAAGCACTTGGGCCATCCTCCACTGCTTCCAGGGCCACAGCAGAGAGCTGGACTGGAAGAGGAGCAACCGGGACAGAATCCGGCACCCCGACTGGGACTAGAACCCTGGGTGCCGGCGCTTTAGGCAGATGATTAGCCAAGTGAGTCACGGAACCAGCCTACTTAGTGATTTTTGACCAACAGCTTGTCATCCTTTGATACTCAGGCTAAAGATTGGTTCATTTATAAATGGCATTTACTGTTACCACACATCTAGAACACAATTCTTTTATGAATATTTGTGATTTAAATCTTCAACAAAATAATATAAATTTGGTGCACAAATCTCTGTGAGAGTTTACTTGCAATTGTAAGTTTCCGTGGGAAAATATTTCTTTCCTTAGTGCCAAAATAACTATTTGAGAGAGGAGATCACCCAAAACAGTCCGGTAGGTAGAAAGGCAGTCTGGTGAATTTCTCAATGCTTTTACACAAGGGAAGAGCTCTCGGAGGCCCTAGCCTAATGGCAAGGTAGGTTGATCTCCTATTGGATTTGCTGCTGAATCTCATCCTGGGCTTTCTCTTGTATCTCCTATGAGGTCATGAAAACTCATTGATTTGGATTTGGGGTCTTCAGGGTGAAACTCAAATTCAGTTTCTTCACTTCTCTAGGTTTCAAGTTTTACTGAATGTTTGATTCCTTACATTCCTTTTATTAAGGCCATGCTTTTTAAAAAGTGAGTTTAAAATGCTTTGTCCACTGACTTTAGCTGCTAGAGTTGCTAAGGACATATAGCCCTCCTGACTTCAAGCACCAGGTGTATATAATTGCTTCCATATCCATCACTTTGGTTGAGTTTCATGTGAAATGGATGCCTTTATTACAGGCATCCCACAGATGACGACACTGTCACTTGAGGAGCTAGAGGGACTTTTCACAAATCTGCTGCCAGAAAGCCGCAGAGCTTTGCTTCCCACTATATTTTCTGATGCTGGGTCCCATATTCTTTTTATGATATATTACTGCCTTTGTACCACCTGCAGCGGATAATGAGTCTGAACTCCAAAATTTACATCAGCTCTGAAGCTGGAAAAACAAAATTCAACCCTGGGTCAACATAGTTCTGAAGATTTTTCTCGATGCATTAAGTAATGCCAGTTTAGAAAGGACATAGCTATTATCATTTGGGTGCCGCCATTCAAACTGCCATTGCCAGATACTCTCCATCAAAAGAACATCTCTGAACAACAGCTTAATGTCAGCGCTGGCTGCCTCCCAGTGAAAATTAATCATAATACCAGGAGTTAAAAAGATCTTGCACAGATTTCGGGAATATTGCATTTCTTTACCTTAACATCCACATTCTACCTGCTGTGTTTCATTACAAAATCCAGATATCACACCCAAACACCACAGCTACACTCCTCACTATATGCTTTTTAATCAAAAATCTTTGATCCTTGTGATATTGGCCCTGCAGGCAAAAAACCCTCCTCTGTTAAGAAACACTCCATTCTATCACTACTATGAGATGTTGTTAAAAAATATTCCCAGTAAAAGCCAGGGGCAAATAGTACACTTAAATGAAATAAATGTACTGTATGAGAATTAGCAAAAGATGTTGTCTAGATTGCTGAAATATTCATTCACCTTGATTCTCTTGAGTATTGAGAAGGTACGTTGTTCTGTCCCCTATCCAATATCTATACTATTGTTATAGATCCCCTATCTTTCCTTTTTATTCCTCACATCAGTTATTCAAAGACTGTTCAGTCCTTTCAGGAAATGCATATGTTCTATTGGTCTACAAAGAAATGTATGGCTGGATTTGGAAATTCTTGCAATTTGGATATTCATATAAATGCTAGTTAATATTTTTGTACTTTGTTGCTGAATTTCATTTGCCTGGTAACTTCGATGTTTTCTTTGCTGATATAGGGATATGCACATGTCTTATTTGGTTTTCTCAGATTCTCTAGGTTTTCATAGAGTGTCAGAGCTCCAGGAGATTTTATGTCTAAGAAATAAAGAAAATACTTTTTATTATCTATGTGGCTTTAACACATTTGCAGGGAACTCGAAGTTCCAATATAAATACTTATAGTAATTTCATATGTTACTGGAGTTGTCCTTGGAGTATTATCACCTGAGTTTCCCTAAAGTTAGGGAAAACAATGACAACTGCACCTTTTCTAACTTTTCCCCAGCTCTATGCAGAGGAAACAGTAGATAAGGCATTGTTGCTTTTGTTCTTAATATTACATTTTTTAAAGGTACAGGAAGAGTGAGCAATTAAGAGACATTCCTGGAAGCACAGAACTCTAACAGAATTCAAGCATGCTTTATTGTGCCAGGGTACGTGAATTTATCATTCTGTGTATACAGAATGTAATTCTGTCTTCTTCATAATTACAATAGAATGAGGAAAAACATTCACTTCTGAAACACTGCCATGTCCCTTGCCTGTGTTGCTTGCTGTCTGTCTACACTCAATCCACCTGTTCCATCCCTATAGTATGGCATTTAGGTACTTTGGTATTTACTTGGCTTATTATCAAGTAAACTTTATTTCCAGTCTGTTTCTGATCTTTCAACCTATTTCCAGTGATTAACCACATTTTGCTAATAATATAGCACAGTTTTAAAAAATATATGAATTTGGGCCGGCGCCATGGCTCAATAGGCTAATCCTCTGCCTGCGGCGCTGGCACACCAGGTTCTAGTCCCAGTCGGGGCCCCGGATTCTGTCCTGGTTGCCCCTCTTCCAGGCCAGCTCTCTGCTGTGGCCAGGGAGTGCAGTGGAGGATGGCCCAAGTCCTTGGGCCCTGCACCCCATGGGAGACCAGGAGAAGCACCCGGCTCGGGGCTTCGGATCAGCGCAGTGCGCTGGCCGCTGGCCGCAGCGGCCATTGGCGGGGGGGGGTGACCCAATGGAAAAGGAAGACCTTTCTCTCTATCTCTCTCTTATTGTCCACTCTGCCTGTAAAGAAAAAAATATATCTATGAATTTGAACAACTGGGCTCAAGTCTCAGGTCTACTAATTTTAGGGATATGACTACAACATAGTTACTTAACTTTTTGATATCCTAATTTTGTTTAATTTTTTTTTATTTCATAAAATAAGACTGCTAATTCATAATCTGTAGGCTATTTGTAATAACCAAATAATGTATCTTAAGGTGACTGGATCATGATAGACACTCCATAGTTGTTTCTTTGTCGCTCAGAGTCCTAGTAAAATACACATCATACACTGAAAAGTCAATCAATGATAATTTAATTAAGATACTTCATACAGAGGTGTGGGCCAGGTTACGGGGATGGAAAACAGATGGCCAAGCACATAGGACCTCATGGCAAGTGGAAGCTGTTCTCAACCCTGGGCCTGAAGGGATAGAGGGATTCTTGGCCCTGAACACAGGCAGGGCTATAAGCACATTTGAGAGGTTTCTTGACAGGATCTGTGGCAGAAGATAGCAGACCCTGCCAGAATTCCCCCTGCTAGGGGCTCGGGGAGGATAGGTAGAAGCAGAAATAGCATCCTAGGCTTTTTGCCATCATGTCCTCTCTTGTACTGCCAGGATATTTTATTGACAGATCCCACTGAAACTTGCAAGGCAGCCCACGTACCACTGTCCTGGGCATCACCTCCCTGTGACACAAAGTGGAAGTAGAACAGTAAATGATGCATCTAAAAGAACACCTGGAGAACCACCAGCAAAGCTCCTTTCCTTCATCTGCCACTTCTATTACTCCAACAACCCACACTGGTAACTTCTGCCACCACTGGCTGTCTCTGAAAGCAAGCATGGTATTCATTAATGTATGACTCTAGTATTTCCTAAAGGATGCACCATTAAATAGGCTGTGTGTGGGAAACGTAAGCTACTATATACACATTTTGGAAAAGTACGGTAGAAGTACACATGTGCTATAGAAGCTCTTAATGGTATTGTAGAAAATAAACAATAACAATAAAGGAGTGTCCAGGGAATTATTTTTTTGGGGAATACCACTAATACATGAATATTAATTCAGGAAATACAATTTTAAAAATTACTGGATCACCAGTGCCTAGCCCAAGGTGCAGAATATAATATACACTCAAAAAGCATTAAGCAATCGCATAAATAATGGAGATCCTCTGTGACTGGGTGCCGAATTGCTCTTGCTGAAGTCTTAACCTTCTCTCCCCGTTCTTCCAGAAACTGCAATCTTGTCTCTTAACTGTAGTCTCACTGATCAGAGTTCCACATCTTCCCTCACTATCTGGCTAGATAGCTGCCTGAGACAGGCTTCCCTGTGCTGGGAATGAACAGTCGTCAGCAGCAGCAACAGCAGCATCATCCTCACCATCATCAAAATCTCTACATCTTACCTCATTTTTAGATTTCCAAATACGATACTCTATTTTACTGTGTTTGGGTCATCTGCCCACTCTTGAAGCATTGATTCTCAACTCAGAATTTACCTCCATCCACTCACTTGCCTTAACTTTGCCTAACCTGTGTATGGGTTTGGTCCTCCAGCATTTGTCCCAACACTGTATGGACTATTCCTGTTTCCAGTCCTTCCAAGTAAATGCTTACTACCATTTCCCTTCCACATGCAGACTCTTCAGAATGCAACAGCATCTGATTTATTTATTACCTAGGTTAACAGATCCATAAGAATGAGATGGTACCTTTGTAGAACTTCCTTCAATGCCACTAGGCCCTCTGTATACCATTGCAACATCTTTGTCTTTAAATTTCATTAAGCATGACACCAAACCAAAATTGACAAAGTAGAGTCAAATCTAATCCAAGACTAGAGGACATGATGATGGAAAGCTTCTATAGGAAATTAACTGTACCTTCTCAGAAGACTTTCTAGGGAGTGAGAGAGTGACAAAGAATAAGAGCCCAGGAAAAGAAAGATGAAATCAGGAGAAGACAAAATTCCTTAATAATCACCCAAGCTTAAAAGGTTTTTTTTTCTCCTTCCATCTTGGTTTGCTGACAAAAGTTATCCATTGTTATACAGAAATGTGTGCACTCTTGAGATTTAGAATAACAAAGGCAATGACCTGAATGTGGATGAGAATCTGATTATAATGAGCCCAAGACCTTGTTGCTTCATTTCCACAAATTTTGTGTATGATGTGAGCCTACGTCCTGCATTTTTTACAAAGACACATGCATACAAACATAAAGATTAAAGTGTTCCACTTCTGGGCATAGAAACATGTCAACCTAGACCACAAAGTCATGGAGAGAAGAATACAGAACTCACGGTCCCCTTGCAGTTGCCAGCTGATGGAGAATCATTGACCTAGGACTCAGCCTTTAGTATTGCATTGGTGAGGGGACACTCAGGAAGCAAAGCCACTGGGAGTTATGCAAACAAGGAATTTACTCTAGAGACTAAGTGTACATTGTGCAGGGAGTGATGAGGAAGCCAATGGAAAGCTCTTGCTACGTCTACTACAGCCCTAAAGTTCCTGTAGGTCAGCATGGTTGGCAATGGGAAGAAAACTTGGACCTGCAGCAAAGGACAGTAGGGACAAACTGAAACCCAGAAGCTAGAACAAAACCTGCTTCTGTCTACAACCTGACTGCAGTAGTAATCTGTAGGCGCTGGTGCCTTCACCCGCAAGCTGCACATTGGCCGGGCGTAGGACTTGGTGAAGCTTGAAGGGGTTCAGAAAGCACCTGACTGCTGTTCCTCCCCAGTCAGCTGAGGCAGCAGCTCAGTGGCAGTGTGCGTTTCAGCGTCCCCTGCCCTGCTGCCCCAGCCTTCAGAGTGTGCTAGCGGCTGCTGCTTCTCCTTCCAAACCTTGAGCAAATTCCCATACAACTCAGTGTCATGAGAGGAAGGAAATTCTGGAAACCGTAACTCTAACATAGAGCAGCTGCCATATTAGGAAATACTGCAATTATAACACTTTTTAAAATTAAAAGATAGAACTTTGTAAAAACTAAGAGTGGAAATAGAAGGAGGAGGAAGAAGAGTGGGAGCATGGAGGGGAGAGAGGGCAGGGTGGGAAGTACCACTATGTTCCTGAACCTTTATATATGAAACACATGAAATTGTATACCTTAACTAAAACTTAAAAAATAAAATCAAAAGATAAGTTTATTTTGCTGTAAAAATATTTGAAATCCATTCATGGAAAGTGTATATTATGAAAAAAAAATGCAAAATTTTGACAAGGTTAGAGTTTGCTGTTCCAGATCTCAAGGGAACACAAAATCCAAGAATGGAAGCATCTGGGATCTGATTGCACGTGTGCCACTAATGTGATTTGTGGCATGGCCATTTCCATTTCCTCACTGTTCAGAGTTTGATTAGCCTGAGAAGTCAGTGCCCTGCACAGGTGATGTTAAAATGTGATCCAGCTGACTTCTGTCCTACAATGTCCTTTCTTGTGTTTGCCAAATATTCTTTTTTTCTGTATTTTTCCATTATTTGCTTTAATATAAAGACATGTTTAACGTATTTCATAGATAAAATTATAAGAATATAATACTTCCCTTCCTCCCTCCTGCATCCCTCCCTCCCTCCCCTGCCTCTTCTTTCTCTCCTTCCTCTCCCCCATTTTTCTTTCTTTCCGTAAAACTTTGAGACAACATATATTGAAAGTTTTTATAATACAAATTTAAAAACTTGGAGAGGTATTTGGTAGAATTCTGAGAACGCTATTCCTATTGGTAATGGGGTATGTAATTCAGAGATTGGATTAGAGGGAAAAGAACCTCACAGATATTGGGATTATGTAAGGAAGGGCCTGCTTACTCAGATCCTACCAAGGGATGTGGTCATTTAGCGCCATTCCCTAATTAACACCAAGGAGTTCCCTGTTCTGTGGTCTACTCTAAGGCTGTGAAATTTTTTACTCAGTCATTAAAATAGACTTCAAATTAGTAATGCAAAAAGCTTTCTCTGTTCTACCCTTGCCATGATAGTTGGTTTATTTCTAAAACACTTTTCCTAACTGTTTGAAGATCTGTGATAAAAAAAAAAGCAGATGAAAATTGCATCCAAATTTCTGACAGTTGAAGATAAAACTGGGAGCACAGATTATCAATTTGAAAATAAAGTGCCTGACTGCATGTAAAATTTTTAAAAGGTGTTGATTTATACTTGATTCATGGGGTGAGTAGTTGCATTATAAATGATCAATGAACATTATCACCTGAGTAATGTCACACTATTACAATTATAGTGCATCAGAAATGCAAATCTAATTGCTTAGCTCTTAATGAAATACAAACGCCACATTTTAATATTAGGGCTATGGTTCAAACTGATAAAAATCATACATATTCAAAGTTAAGGGAATAAGTTAAGGGAATCCATCTCTAGCCCTTTGATATCTCAATGCAAAATATAGCCCACTTCCACCACGCTTATCCACTGTAAGAGTGGAAGATATTCTCAAAACCTAGATGGCTGGCTTTTCATAGGAAAAAATGTGGTTCTCAGTTAGGCTGACAATTCAGTTTATTTCATTTTGTTCAATCTGAAAGTAGACCCACATACACAAGTAAAACTGTATACATTTTTCTATAAGTGCTTGCAAATATTTTATATCAGAATTTAATCTGTTCAAACTTTCACAAAGCAACACACTGAAAGCAAACCTTGAACACAACTGAAGGATGTAGTATTTCTTGGCTAATTCTAAGGACTATATTTGCTATCTGCAAATGGACAACAAGTAGGTGTGTTTTTCCTCAACAGATTAGAGCTGTAAGCTTAATCAGCCAACTGTTGAAAAATCGTGCATTCATCACATGACTCAACTCTAAAATAACAAACATAGTAACTTAAAGAAATTCTGGGAAAAACTCTGGTGTGCTGTGTTGACCTTCATTACCTCTTTAATCCATCACCTTACCACATAGAAACAATGGCTAGTGAAGGATAGAATTTATAAAATTTCCAAAAGACAAAGCACAAGTCCCAAGTTCACATTTCCTGTTCTACTTGTAACTATATAGTAATTTTTTAGTATATTTTAGCTTTATAGGAGATTCTCACATCAGATGAATAATTTAGAATACGGTCTTGCTTTCATTATGTAGACAGCACTAGTAATATTTGGCAGGGTAGCACCTGTACGCATCATGGATAACTCATGTTATCCATCATTTCAGTAACATCACCTAACTCCAGATGATTCATGTTGGTTACACACACACACACACACAAACACTTTTTTATTTATTTTATTCATCTGTATAATGTCAGGAGATCTAGAAAAGCCCTGTGAGGAACAATCTAGCTTCCCTAATCCTCTGACCTAATTGCTTCAACGAATACATTAGATGTAGGACTCTAGCCACTCCAGGGAAGTCAGTGATAATGAAACCACTGAGTTTTCCTGATAATCTTCTATTCATCCCCAAAGCACTTTGTACAGCGGAATTAGAAGCACCCCCCCTCACACATTTTGTATTTCTTAAATAAATTTTATTAGGGACTTAGAATTCTTTTTACAAAATTCTCAGCAAATTATTATTCTACCCTTAGGAAATTTGGATGGCCTTAATTTAATATATTCAGAGAAATTCCCCTTTCTCCAAGCTTTAGCACTCTTTCCACATTTCAAGACTTCTTCACTTCTCATTGATACTTAGCCAGGCAAAGGTTCTATTTCAGTACCTACTCTTTCTCAAAGTTGAACTGTACCTACCCTAGCAAAAGCATGGTCTCCCTGAATTTCAAGGGCTATGTACTGCAATTCTTTCTGCATTTCGACAAAATTTAAACACTAAAACCTACATTTTGTTATTCTTAAACTGAAAAATTATAGGAAAAATGCTTTGAGAAAACTTTATTAAGTAAAATACTCTAAATTCTGATGCTTCTAAAACATCGTTTCCTGCAGAAATCTCATCAATACTAAGAGGCTTAAAGGCTCTTCCTGGGGCCAGCACTGTGGCACAGCAAGTTAAGCCATTACTTATGGTACCTGCACCCCATATTGGAATGCCAATTCAAGTCTTGGCTGTTCTGTTTCTGATCCAACTTTGTGTTAATATGCCTGGGAGACAGTAGGGTATGGTACAGGTACTGGGGCCTCTGTCATTCTTGTGGCATGGAGCTCCAGGCTCCTGGCTTCAATCTGAACCAGTCGCAGCCATTGGGGCCATTTATGGAGGGAATGAGTAGACAGAAGATCTCTGTCTCTGTGTATTTCAAATAAGTAAAGCCATGTTTTTAAGAAGCTCTTCCTAGTTTACTCTGTCAAGACTAGGCATAATCATATAATCTGTCCAGTCCTTAGCATCTTCCACTCCATCTAGAACCACGGTTCAAAGTAATTGTTGGAAATCCCCAAGGCTGAGATGCGGCGCAGTGACTTGGTATCCTCAGCTGGAAATAATGTGTTTTTGGTTGCTGCCGTTGTCCTTTTCCTCACGTCAGTGCTTCTGTCTGCCTTCCCTGTTTCACTTTGCTCATCTACTTACATTTTTTTTGGCTTGCCCAGAATCTAGGGTCAGTCCTGACAACTTTCTTACATTCTTTAAAAAAAAATAAAAGATTGATTAATTGATTGATTTGACAGAGAGAGAGAGAGAGAGAGAGAAGGAAAGTCAGAGAGAATATTCCATCTGCTGGCTCACTCCCCAAATGGCTGAAATGGCCAGGGCTGAACCAGGCCAAAGGCCAGGAGCTTCATCGGAGTCTCCCACGTGAGCAGAAGGGACCCAAACACTTGGGACATCATCTGCTGCTTTTCCCAGGCCATTAGGGAGATGGATCTGAAGCAAAGCAGCCAGGTCACACACCAGCACCCATATGGGATGCGGGCTTTGCTGGCCATGGCTTTACCTGCTATGCCACAATGCGGATCCCAGTCTTCCACCCTCATAGAGGAGAGAACCTCTCTAATTTCTATATCCAGCCCAGATCCCTGGTTTCTATTCCTCTGAAACCAGATATGATATCCAAGCTACTCAGCTAGAAATAAATGACTAATATGTGTTAGAAACATATATGTGCATATCTCTCTAGCATATATAATTCTTTAGTATATATAACATATAGATGATATATAATATGTAATGTATATTAAATAGATATATATGTGTCTGCATATATATACACATATACTTACCTACTATCTATGCATCTTTCATATTTTTCTCTATCCCACCTACATGTCAATAAGGAATTTTAAGTAAAAGTCCCTGTTCCTGGCTCTAGGAAAACAAAAAAGATCAAAGCAGTTCTTGGATGCAGCCTTTCAACAGGAACCAGCGAAGAATGTCTTATCTTTCATTTCCTGACTTACAACTAAATCCAAGCTATAGAAACCTTATAATCAATTTCTATTGGGGAAAACATAAGTAATTATTATTTAATTGCTGGTTTTTCACAAAGAATGTGAAACAGATTCCAAGTCGCATTAATAATTTGGAACACTTGGAGTTGAGGGGAGCTTGTGAAATAACACAGTACAGTGAAAACAAAGCAAAACATCTTGGGGCTGACATTGTGGTACAGTGGGTTAAGCTGCTGCATGTGACACTGACGTCCTATATAAGCACCCATTTGAGTCCAGGCTGCTCCAATTCTGATCCAGTTCCCTGCTAATGAGCCTGGGAAAGCAGCAGAAGACGGATTGAGTTCTTGGGCCCCTGCTACTCACATGGGAGACCCAGATGGAGTTAAAGGTTCCTGGCTTCAGCATTGCCTAGCCCTGGCTGTAGCAGTCATCTGGGGAGAGAACAAGCAGATGGAAGATTCTCATTCTCTCTCTCTCTCTGTCACTTTCTCTAACCCTGTTTTTCAAATAAATAAATAAAATATTAATAAAAAAATCAAAATAAGGTTTGGTGTGGCACAGTGGATAAAACAGCCACCTGTGATGCCAGCAAACCACATGAGTGTTGGTTCATGACCCAGCTGTTCTACTTTTGATTCAGCTCCCTGATAATGACCTGGAAAAATCACTGAAAATGGTCCAAGTGCTTGGGTTCCTGCCACACACGTGGGAGACCCCAGTGAAGCTCCTGGCTTTGGCCTGGCCCAGCCTTGGTTGTTGCTGCCATCTGGGGAGTGAAACAGCCGATAGAAGATCTCTCTTTCTCTAACTTTCTAGTGAATAAATACATTTTTAAAAAAGAAAAATCCCTTCTAGTATCTTAGGATCAGCTTTTATATTCAGTACTGTTATTTTTATTACAAATGATGCATTCATCAAACCAGATGTCCTCCAAAGTTCTCCCCAACCCCCATTATCTTTGCTTTTTGTTGTTGTTGTTATGATCCTTGATCTGGTTTCAAAAATTCTCTGTGCAGTTTTACTGTTCTGTTATCTGAGGAGCTACATGTTAGTTGTCATTAATGCACTCCTCACAAGCAATAGTATTTGCATTTTGTTCATTTGTACAGAAAGGTATTGGCAAAAATGTATTAAAAGAATGATGTCTGGGCCGGCGCCGCGGCTCACTAGGCTAATCCTCCGCCTAGCGACGCCGGCACACCGGGTTCTAGTCCCGGTTGGGGCGCCGGATTCTGTCCCGGTTGCCCCTCTTCCAGGCCAGCCCTCTGCTGTGGCCAGGGAGTGCAGTGGAGGATGGCCCAGGTGCTTGGGCCCTGCACCCCATGGGAGACCAGGAAAAGCACCTGGCTCCTGGCTCCTGCCATCGGATCAGCGCGGTGTGCCGGCCGCAGCGCGCCGGCCGGGGCGGCCATTGGAGGGTGAACCAACGGCAAAAAGGAAGACCTTTCTCTCTGTCTCTCTCTCTCACTGTCCACTCTGCCTGTCAAAAATAAAAAAAAAAAAATAAAAAAAAATAAAAAAGAATGATGTCTGTTTAATCAGTGAGTCATAAAACATTGAAGAACCAATGGAAATGAGATAGAACAATCCAGAAATCTTAAAATCATCATTTACAAATCTCTATCAGGTTAGGTTAAGGCCCAGATATTATTCCTTTCTAAACCTTTGGTAAGTATACAAACCAAATAAATACACACAAAAATTTTAAAAATATATACTTTTGCTGATTTCCCTACAGGGATATACATGCTGTAAATGTATTAAGCAAACACTCTCCTCAGTTACTATGCTTGGTCCTACTAATAAATATCACTGGAAAAAGTGCCTCCCCTGGGATCTGAGTGGGGGCTCAGGAACAAGTCCTTGAAGACCTCTGCCATTTCTGACCTTTCAGGATTTGACCTAGAAATTTGATCTAGATTTGATCTAGAAACTTTGCCAACAACCCTGCAATCTGCAGCATGCAGAATCGTAGTCCGTGTAAGACAAGTCCATCCAATATGCACCTTATAAGGACAGCTTTTTATTTACTGACACATTCAATAGGCTGTGTCAAAACACCTTGAACTCTGTGAGTGTATGCTTGAGTGTGTGTAAAAATGAAGGGTTACACAGAAATCTTTCTCCTGCTCATTTCTAGACCTGATGAACTAAGCCTTGATTGCTAATTGAAACGTGACCTCCTTTTTAAAATCCTTCTGTCTTTCCCAGAGTAAGTCATTCTTTTATGTTCCTTTGTAATGTTTTATTAGTATTTATAATATTGCATGTTTCATACTGCAATCTTCCTTATATATCTATCTTCCTACTGGGTTTTGAGCATCTTGAGGGAAGAACCTTTTATTTTCTCTTAATCCTTCATGTTAAGCATATTGCCTGGTATGTGGTTAAGAAATAAATGTTGGTTGCATGATGAATGAATATCATTTATATTTAATGTGTGCTTTGGGGAAAAATTAGGTCTGGAATAATCAGAAGCATTTTAGATGGAGGAAATCTAGAAGTTGATTCTTCTGCCTAGAAAATTAAAACTAAAACTGGTTTATATTCTTCTGCAACTAACACGGAAATATTGTTAGATAGACACAATATAGAAGCCTCAATGTTCTGCCACAGGACCCATGGAATTGTGTCACCAAGGCTCACTTTCTCACATTTTATTTTACACGGTTTGCAAATTGTCTATATAATTAATTTCAATTAACTTCCCTCCACCAATCAATAGACCATAAACTCAACTTAAGCACTTATGAACAGAGCTTTGTGATGAGAATTTGTCTTTATATTAATTGTTAGTTCATTAAAAGTTTGCGCTCAGGGAATTACAGTAGCTATATTTGGGCTGCTCATTTAAGACTGCATTAATATATCTAAAATAAGACTTCTCAATCAGTAAGCCCAGAATATTAAATGCTTTAAATCATTTTTATCAGACTTCTTAAGATGGCTCCAACAATGCAGTAAATGCACTCAGGAATAGTCTGGAATTTGTTTAATCACTCAAAATAAAACTAGATCTTCAAAAGCAAAACCATGTTCTTTTTTGTCACTTGACCTCAATGAGGATAGCTTTACTTCCAGTAGTGCGTGGGTGCAATCCTCTAAGTAAAGCAATAATATCAGGCAAATATTGTTATTTTGAAATAGATCTAAGGGCTGGCGCTATAGCTTAGTGGGCTAAGCCCCTGCCTGTGGCGACAGCATCCTACATGGGCTCTAGTTTGTGTTCCAGCTGCTCTTCTTCTGATCCAGCTCTCTGCTTATGGCCTGGGAAAGCAGTAGAAGATGGTCCAAGTGCTTAGGCTCTTGCACCCAAGTGGGAGACCTGGAAGAAGCTCCTGGCTCCTGGCTTCAGATAGGCCCAGCTGTGGCTATTGTGGACATTTGGGGAGTGAGCCACTAGATGGAAGACCTTTGTTTCTATCTCTCCTTCTGTCTATAACTGTGCCTCTCAAATAAATAAAATAAAATCTTACAAAAATTAAATAGATCTATCCCTGATAAATGTTAACTAGAAAAAAAACTAAATCGTACTAGAAAACACTAGATCTCTCTGAGGTGTAACAGAAATTTAGGACCATGGGAGGAACTCACAAAATAAGAAGTAAGTGCTAAAGGGAACTGATAATCTAATTCTATTGATCAGTTAAGACAAAGTACAATCTGAATGCAGTATGAGACGATCTGAAGCATACTTTGTGCCCAGAAAAGAGAGGTTCAAGACTCTTTCTATAATAGGTTAGGAAAATAAAGAGAAGACCCTGACTGTCACACAAATGGACAGGACATAAAATAGCCCAGAACTCTAATAAAACCAGTCAGAGAGGACCTTGGTTTCCCTGGGACTAGTGATACATAGATATAACTTAGAAGGCTGGAGAATGAAACCAATTGAAGTTAATGGATTAATCCTCTCTTTGCCAGGCAGACATGATACTGAAAACCAAATTGCAGCAATTTTGCAATATAAATAAATATAAATGTTACTGGAGAGAAGGATAAGACAAAACATTCAAAGTCTCTGCATTTCCATACTGATGTATTGTATGCACGTATGGATACACACACACACACACACACACACTGCCTAAACACACGTCTCACATAAAAAGAGTGGACAAAAATGAGAATGGGGCTATTGATCTCTCGAAGGTGAGTGGTGGAAATGGGAACATAAATTATGGGATACTGTGACTGGGTGTCTTCAGAGTTCTCAAAGATCTCATATCCCTGCTAACACAGTGAAATATTAAGCTCTGAGAGATGAAAGATGAGTATGGATAGGTTAAGCTGTGCTGTGGCAAAGGACACCCGCCATGTATCACGACTTAACAAATACTGTTTCCCTGTCACACAGAGTTCTGGGAACTGCTTCTGATGCAGCAGGAAAGAAGCCCTGGCTGATGAAATCTCCATCGCCCTACAGATTCATCATTTATCACTTCCAGGCTTCTTAACTGATAAGGATTGGGAAGAAAATGCTGCAAGGTCTTACACTAACAATTCGCAATTCAGCCAATCCAAGATACACATCACTTCTGCTTACCACTCACTGGCTGAAAGTTGTCAATGGCAAGGACTGGAGAAATTGAGTCTTCTCTGTGCCCAGAAAAGGAGGAAAATCAGACATTGGTGGACACAAGTAATAACTACTACACCTGATTTTCCTGAGTGTGTTCACTGCATCCAAAATCTCTGACTTAAACAGGTGGTATTCCCCATATAATTGTAGGTCTTTGAATAGACCCTGAAATGGACACTTTTATGTGTTTCTTCATGGGATTTGTCACACTCTGACATGTTGAATATCAAGTTCTGCTGGCTCATTGTCTCAACTGCCCATTCAAATGGAGAACTCAGAGAAAGTCTTATTTTCTTTTTAATTTTGGGCCTGTTGCATTCTAACATTTAGAACAGTTCTTGGAAATACTAGACACTCAATAAAGATTTTTGAGTAAAAATAATAAAAGAAATGGATGTATCATTAAGATAATATTTATACATCAATGATAAGAATTATATAGAGCTTAAGGAGACTATAAACTACCTTTATAGCAAAAGTTACCAGTCTTCACTATTTTATGGTTAAAATATTGGGAGTAGACAGAAAATTTAAGACATAAAAAGAAGAGACCTTAGAACAATCCTTGAGAAATGTTGTGATCTAAAATTTGGAGAAGGCTGCTCCAGCAAGGAAAAGTGAAAAGAAGCAAAGGATATTGAAGAAAAAAAAAACAGGAGAATTTATGGGTGACTGCATCAGTGCCAAGAGCAAGGCTGCATTGTAGACATTGAGGTGATCAATGACCTGGGCAAGTGTAGCTTCACTTGGAAGTGATGGGAGTGGAAGTGTGATTAGAGTAGGAGAGGAGTAAGTGGGAAGTGAGTAAACGGAGGCACCATTCACTTCTTTGAGACCTGCTCTTGCCACACGACTGCTATGTGATAGCTGTGATCTTGCTTTTTCATTTACAAAATGATGATAAAATATACTTCACCTATTTACCGTCACTAGAAGGAGTAAATGAACACAGCAAGCAAGTATACCTATAATGTGAAATATAACTGTGGGAGGTTTGCTTTTGTCAGTAATCTTTCTATTGAATTTGTGATTATAAAGTGAATTGAAATTCTGTTATTGTAAAAATTAAGGGGGAAAAATGAAAGAGGAAGGAGGTGGGACTGAGGGAGGCAGGGAGGGAAGTATAGTTGTTTCTGAAAATGTATCTAGGAAATACATGAAATCTGTTCTCTTTATATTAATAAAAATCATTTTTAAAATGGCAACTAAAGAACAAAAATCACTATTTGGATGTCAATTTGTAAGGTTTTTTTTCCCAGTTAACTTAGGTTTACCCATAACCAAGGCTAAATCTGTCAACAGAACATTAATCTTTTTCTTCTTGTCTGCTTTCACATAATTAGTACATGGTACTACATGCACTGGACAAAGAATACAAAATCTTTAGTACTTTGTCTTAAAAATAATCAAGTATCCAGGCATCAGCTGGTAGAGCATGTTTTAGCTTGCTCAGCCCTTGTGGTAGCACAAAATCCCCTTATGCTTGGATGTATGACTAAGACTCACTGATCTCTAAGCCCTAGGCCCACAGTCTTCAGCACTTCTCCTTAAGCATGCAAATGTGCACAAAAAAAATCTGATTACCCCTAGGTCTACATGGAGAACCCAGCAAAAACATTAACACTCAAGAGAAAGTTAAGGGTTCATCACAGTCAGCCTCAGCCCCGAATAGTATGTCGCAAAGGTGATAAAAGGGAACAATAGGAAAGTACTGCTTTCAAAAAGGCTTCCTCAATTTGCTGTCTCCACATCCATTATGTAAGTCCAAGAAAGTGACTAGACTCTCTGGAGGAGCTCATTAGTGGTGGGTTATTATTTTCCTGTTTTCAGAGTAAATGTGTGAGCAGGTGCTGAGGTCCCCACTAATGACCTTTTTCTCATCTGTAGAATGAAGTCAATAGTATCTACTTAGAAAAATCCAGCTGCGGTGATGAAATGCTGTGTAACATATTCACCATGTCTCTCATATTCATCTCATTTTTGTTCACTGTCATTATCTTTTCCCCTCCCTTGGATTTTGTATAGTTTCAAATGCCCACTACCAATCTATTAATTGAAATAACACATGTTTTGCATATAAAAGACCACTCCCATCTTAAGAAAGCCTATACTTGTTCAATGAAAGGCCAGGGTCATGGGGGGTGCATTTTGTTGCTGCAGGTAAGATGGTTGTTGGGACACCCTCATCGCACATTGTCAGAGTGCCTGAATGCCAGTCTTCACTCTGTTCTTGCTTCTAACTTCCCGCTGATGTCCACCCTGAGAGGCAGTAGGGTTGGTCCAAGTAGTTCTGTTCTTGTCACTCATGTGGCAGACCTAGATTGAGCTCCTGGATGATGACTTCCGCCTTGTCTGCCCCAGGGCCATTGCAGGCATTTAAAGAGAGAACCAGTGGATAAAAGCTTCATGTGTGTGTGAGTGTGTGTGTGTGTGTGTGCTGTGCGCATGTCAAATAAAATAAATACATTGAGAAGTCCCTGGAATTACAAAGTACCCAGAAGACAGAAGAGAAATTTATCACATATATTTATTTATAAACTCCTAGGTTTACCCTCAAGATATGCACATAGTGCTCCTACAAGTCATATCACTATGAGAACAGAATTAAAAATCAGACCACAACCCAGGTTGCAGACTGACCACCAGGTGATGTATACCAGCAGAGACTCAATTCAGTAAAACCACAGCCCACAGAAGACCTCTCACCAGAATTTGTGATATGACCCTGAGGAGGTCAATTGCTTGATAAAATGAAAACATCAACATTTTTCACAGCTTTAAGAGACCCAAGGTCTTACAACACAATATTCAAATGTCAGAATGCAATGCAAATTCTATCAACATAAGAAGAACCAGGAAAAGCTCAACTTCCATGAGAGAAAAGAAGATCCATTCAGAGATCACACAAGGTGTGACGGGGTAGACTTTATATAGCTAATATTGAAATACTCCAGCAAATAAGGACAACTCTTGAAATAAATGCAAAGTTAGACAATCTGACCAATAAAATAGCAGATGTAAAGAAGAGCCAAAAGAAAGATTTACAGTGAAAAAATACCACCATCAAAATAAAATGCTTTCTCAAAAGACTCACTAGCAGGCTGGAAGTGAAAGAATAAATACTCATTTAATTTGAAGAAACATAAGCTTAAATATCAGATATAAAAACAGAGAGAAACTAGATTTTAAAATACCAGTGAAAAATAACAGAGGATTGTGTGGGGCAATGGCAAATGTCTCACATTGGTGTCATTATACTGCTATAGTACTTGAAAAAAATAAAGGCTAAAAATTTGCTAGATCTGATAGAAGATATAAACTTACACATTCAAGAAGCTCAGGAAAACTTCAAAACTATAGACCCAAATAGTTCATGCCCCCAACACATCATAATCAAGCTGCTCAAAATGAAGATTCAGGAGAAAAGTAAGGAAAAGAACCAGAGAGAAATGAAACATTATCCATAAAGGAATAGCACTTCAAATTACTGAGGATTTCAATTCAGAAAAATGGAGGCCAGAAGTAGGTAGAACAATGTTTTTAAAGTGCTGAAATTTAGAACATGAAGCTATATGTATACTAACATTCAAAGTATTATAACCATAAGAGATAATTTTACTATTTATTGTGTTAAAAGGTAAAATTCAAAATAAAACAAAAACATGGATAAGGAAGGAATTGATCAAAATCAAGTGACATAGCTTTGCTTTCTTTTCCTGCAAAAGTTGCCACATTCTACTGCATTTCTTTTTACCTCAAAAATCTCCAGAAATAGGGACCTCATCCTCCAAATTCCCTCTTCTCCTCCTTCTGTGGAGATCAGGGTCACATAAAGTATCACTGAACAGAGATTATAACCCCTCAAAACAATAAAGTAGTGTACCTAGGCTATCATGCCAGAGTTTTTAAATAATTTAAAAATTTTACACAAGTTAGGATCATAATTTTAAAGTCAAATACTTAAATGTATATATATACATATATACACACACACACACACCTACATACATAGTTACTTAGAAAGAAAATATATTAGCTGCTCCCAGTTACCACTTTGCCAAAAGCATTTGCCTTCACAATTCTAGCTGATTAATTTGATACTTAATATTACATGACTTCATTGCTACTTTTGATTTTTTTTTTAGTTTTAACAATTACCTTTTGGATTTTCAACATGATGATTTAGTCTATTTTTTGCACATACACATGGAAAGTTTACACAATTCCTGTCTCCCATATTCTCTTAAGACAGATCAAATTTTTAAAGATATTCAGTGTTTGCATCATTTTCCACTATAAAAACTATCAGTCAAATGAACTGTGCATGTTACTTTGATTTGTTTTCCCTTTCTGAATTTTTTATACTTACCTGTTTAGTATTTATAACCATGTCATTTTATTTTACCTTTTTTCCTGTGTTTTTAACATAAATCATAGCACAGCCTTCTCAGTGGTGAAAAATATCTGTTAATATGCTTAAATTCATTGGTAATTCTATCACACTCTGTCTTTGCTGTTAAAGAAGTCTTCTGATCTGCTTCGGTGTTGTTTGGTAGATCTCTAGCTCTGTTGAATACTAGCTATTAACAATCTCCTTCTAATTCCTTCTGAGGATCCTTTTTACCTTTGTCTCCTGCCAGATAAACCATTTCCTAGATCAAATATTTCCAACTGTTCTCACTTCAACATGCCTTTTGTGTGACATTAATATTTCTCATGACAATCAAAGGCCCACAGAAATGCCTTATAGTTCTGAGTATGAAGCACTTGGGTTCCAGAAATGAATGCTGGTCATCAGTCCAGCATACGTCATTTCTTCTCCCCAGAACCATGTGATCTGGTTGTGTGTGGACACAGAATGTGCTTGGAAAAATATCGTCCACTCACCCTGTCTTCCATTGTAATTCCGTTTTCTTGGTGATATATGTGTTCTAGAAGCTTCCTGCAAAATGCTACCCCAGAGTTAATTTTTGGAGACATTGATACTTTTCATTTATATTCAGGTTAAGTCTATATTTGATTGACTTCAATGAGGATTATCTATTTTGCTTTATTATTTTCAAATACCTGGTAGATACAGGCAAATAAAAGTGATTGAATGAATGAATACAGCGGTCCCTGAAGAGGTCTAATTCAAGTCCACCAATTACATTACTAACATGACTGGTTCTCATTGTTATTTCTTTAAAAACAACTGCAAAATAGGATCAATTTTTATACAATTCAATTATCTGAGACTGTAGTGAACAAATATGTGCTTACATTTTACAAAGTATAAATGGGAAACTAAGAGAAATTTTGTAATTTTGATCTGAATTATGCTAATGAATTACAACATGTCACCCATCTTTTAAATTAATAAAATATTGCTTCTGCTTTTAATGATGTTGTCAATAATGCAGACAGCTTGAGCTCAATAGGTAAACTAGTTTATCATAGCTTGAAAGCTGTCCTATATTTATAGTGTATTAAATGTATGAGCTAGAATAATGCATCAATCCATAATGAGAATTGCATTTAATTTAGCTATTGATAAGTAAAAGATAACTCAATATTCCTCTTCTGAGAAAGCTATTTTGATAATGACTCAACTGTTGTTTCTCAATAATAAAGTCAACCACACAAGTAAGCATGCCATGTTCTAATTCCAATGAAAATGAGGTTATCTAAATCCTGTTAGATCAAAGCTAAAAGGGCCAGATTTGGAGCCTTGAGTCCCATGACCTCATACTTTTTCCCATTCTAAGGTAAACTTTATGCAGTTGCAAGTAGGGAGATTAAACAGCAGATATATCAATGCAAACATCTTTTTTTTAAAATTTAAGGATTACAAATTTCATAAGTACAACTTTAGGAATATAGTTATTCTTCCTACCGTATCAGCCCTCCCACTTCCACTCCCACCCCTCCTCCCTCTCCCCTTGCCAGTCCCATCCTCCATTAAGATCCATTTTCAATTTACTTTGTACACAGAAGACCAACTCAATACTAGGTAAAGATTTTAACAATTTGCATACACACACACAAAACTGAGAACTGGTTTTGTAGTTAATTCTCAATACAACTCATTAGGGACAGAGGTCCTGCATGGGGAGTTAGTGCACAGTGACTCTTATTTTTAACTTAACATTCTTATGTATGATATCAGTGACCATCCAAGGCTCTTGAAAAAGCTTCTTAGGCTATGGAAGCCTTTTGAGTCCACATATTCCATGGTATTTGGACAAGGCCCTAAGCAAAGTGGAAGTTCTCTCCTCCCTTTAGAGAAAATGCATCCTTCTTTGATGGCCACTTCTTTTTACTGGGGTTTCAGTCACAGAGGTCTTTCATGTGGAACATTTTTTTGCCACAGTGTCTTGGCTTTCTGTGCCTGAAATGCTCTCACATTCTTTTCAGCCAGACCAGGAAGCCTTAAGGGCTGATTCTGAGGTCAGAGTGGCAAACATCTTTTTACAATAAAACAAATAAGCTCCACATCAGCATACCATACCATATTTAAATTTCTTATCAATCTCCTCTTTCCGTTAGAAAATTCTTAGGAGTTAATAATTACCTAGAGATAAGAATGTAAGCATAAGGCCAGAGATGCAGCTCACTAGGCTAATCCTCTGCCTGTGGTGCCGGCACCCCAGGTTCTAGTCCCGGTTGGGGTGCTGGATTCTGTCCTGGTTGCTCCTCTTCCAGTCCAGCTCTCTGCTGTGGCCCGGGAGTGCAGTGGAGGATGGCCCAAGTGCTTGGGCCCTGCACCCGCATGGGAGACCAGGAGAAGCACCTGGCTCCTGGCTTCGGATAGGCACAGCATGCTGGCTGTAGCAGCCATTTAGGGGGTGAACCAACGGAAGGAAGACCTTTCTCTCTGTCTCTCCCTCTCACTGTCTAATTCTGCCTGTAAAAAAAAAAAAAAAGAATGCAAGCATAAACAGGAATATTGGATACAAAATGTATAGATTAAAGATTATACTGGTCAATAATTACTAATTAGTGTTTAACAATAGGTACTTGGGGAAATCGGGGTAGGCAGTAATTTGAGGCATTTATCTATTCCATGGCATAAATATGCCCCTCATGGCTGATATTAAGCTACCAATAAGATGTCATTGACAATCTAATGCTTAGGGAGTTATGAAAACATGTACGCAATCAACTGTCATGACCAAGAATGAGCTGCCTTCAGCCCTCACTCATTATTCTCCATCCTAGAATTTCTTGTCTAAATTTATACACTGCACTGTCATCCATTGTATGTAGTCCTCCTTTATGAAATTTATTGAGGAATAATTTACATATAATAAGGGGAATCCATTTAAAGTATATAATTCAATAATTTCTGACAATTATATAGACCCCAAAAATCATTAGCTTACATCAAAGATAGATCATCCACTTTGTGCACCATTTCAAAACACTCCTTCCTCACTCTATTCCTGGCACTGCTGCTCTGGTCAGATCAGTTTGCATTTTATATAAAATGGAATTATTCAATAAGTAGTCTTGTGTCTAGTTGTTTTTCTCACTCAGAATAATGATTTTGTGATTCATCCCTGTTTTTGGCTACATCATAGTTCATCCTCCTTTTATTGCAGAACAGTATTTCAATGTTTGTCTTTCTGTTCACTTGACATGATGAGTTGTTGGTTTTAGTTACTAGAAATAAAACTGTTTCAAACACTAAGGTATAAATTTTTGTGAGGACATGTTTTCATTCCTCTTGGGTAAATGGATAGGATTATAATAACTTAAAATTACTTAATAAACTACTTACAAAATAACCAAAAATTTTCCAAGGACTATATCATACTTATGTTTCCATCAATAGTCTCTTTTTAATTTAGCTGTTCAAATGGGTAGGTAATAGTAACTCATTGTTGTTCTAATTTATGGTTTTCTGATTATTAATGATGTTGATCATACAATTATTCCCTCATATTTAATTTTTTTTGACAGGCAGAGTTTAGACAGAGAGAGAGAGACAGAGAGAAAGGTCTTCCTTCCGTTGGTTCACCCCCAAATGGCTGCCATGGCCGGCGTGCTGTGCCAATCCAAAGCCAGGAGCCAGGACTTCATCCTGGTCTCCCATGCGGGTGCAGGACCCAAGCACTTGGGCCATCCTCCACTGCCTTCCCAGGCCACAGCAGAGAGCTGGACTGGAAGAGGAGCAACTGGGACAGAATCTGGCGCCCCAACTAGGACTAGAACCTGGGATACTGGCGCTGCAGGAGGAGGATTAACCAAGTGAGCCGTGGCACCGGCCCCTCATATTTAATTTTAAACTCTATACAAGATTCACGCACTTTTTGTGAAAAATGAGTGTGAACCTTTTTAACTAGTATCCAATGTATATAGAATTCTTGCAACTCAAAACCAAGATGACTTAGCAGCTTGATGACAATTCAGTCAAGAGAATCATGAAGATACACTAGGAGAGGCTCAAGTTCCCAGTGATTTATGTTTCTTTATTTCTAGCAACAAAGAAATAAGCCTGTATGGAAATAAAGTCAAAACAAAGGGAAGTAATGTCAAGATACAGAGTGATTCTTTCAGATATGGTTCCACATCTGGGTTCAGCCATCCCTGAATCTCGATCACCCCAGACTTTCAGTAAACAATCTACTATATATGCCAGGCATGATACAGTGTTATCTGGAGAACAGATGAGCGAGGACAGATCCAGTGACAACGTGGTACAGAAGTGATACACAGACAAGATGGATAGCATTGTGATATTAGACAAAGTCATTCTGGTCAAATCAGTGTAGGAATCATCTTGGACCAGATCTGACTTGTTGTTCCTTTGGATCTTGGCATTCCATCACAAACAAATCAACTCTGTTTAGATAACTAGATAAATCAACTGTTTAGATAAATATTTATATATATACATATATATACAGACATATCTGTATCTATATAAATAATAAGATTGATACGTGTGTTTGTGTATGTGTGTGTTGTACATCCCCCACAAAAAGTGCATTTTTCCCAATTTGAAGTTCTCTAGACAGTTTTATGTTGCCATACCTCTCAGGAAGGATATCCTTCCAATAGGCCTAGCCCTCATTCCATGGAGAGTTATTTTGTGGACTGAAAGACTAATTTTTTTTTTATCTTTTATTTAATGAATATAAATTTCCAAAGTACGACTCATGGGTTACAATGGCTTTCCCCCCCATACCGTCCCTCCCACCCACAACCCTCCCCTTTCCCACTCCCTCTCCCCTTCCATTCACATCAAGATTCATTTTCGATTATCTTAATATACAGAAGATCAGCTTAGTATACCTTAAGTAAGGATTTCAACAGTTTGTTCCCACACAGAAACATAAAGTGAAAAATAATAGATGATTTTTTTTTAAATCATGATGAAATCAGATCAGACCTATTGTCATGTTTAATCCCAGTGAGAGTCAAGTTGGGAGTTGATAATTTCTTTTTTTTTTTTTTTTACAGAAGATCAGTTTAGTGTACATTAAGTAAAGATTTCAATCGTTTGCACCCCCATAGAAACACAAAGTGAAATATACTGTTTGAGTACTCGTTATAGCATTAAGCCTCAGTGTACAGCACATTAAGGACAGAGATCCTACATGAGGAGTAAGTGCACAGTGACTCCTGTTGTTGACTTTACAAATTGACACTCCTGTTTATGGCATCAATAATCTCCCTATGCACCAGTCATGAGTTTCCAAGGCTATGGAAGCCCCTTGAGTTCTCCAACTCTTATCTTGTTTAGACAAGGTCATAGTCAAAGTGGAGGTTCTTGAAAGACTAATTTTTAAGAAACAATTTTGACTGCCAGATAAGAGAACCTCATATGCAACCAAAGGTAAGAGCAAAGATATCAGGAGAAACAAATGTGTAAGAAAGGGAAAGGCTTCTCTTTTTGCTAGTTCATAGCAGGTGAATTTTATAAGTAGTGAGAGCAGAAAAACTAGTTAAGGAAAAGATGCAGAAAACCCCGGATGGCAAGTGGAGGAATCAGGACATCCTTCTAATAGGGGTCTGAGTAGGGGCATCCCTCTTACAAGTGTAAGCCAGACTAGCACAGCCTAATGGGGAGAAATGGGCAGGAAGGAACTGCACACAATGCTCTGGAAATAGTTTAAATTGTAGATAGAAAAAGTCTGACCCAGAGTCTCAGCAATATAGATCAATAGGAGAGACATTTTGGGGGAAGCAACCTATAAACCTCATTACATGATTGTTCCAGAAGAGTCAGGAGGAGTCACAGGGACTCCTGGCTTTGGACTAAATCTGATTGCCAGCCAGGTCTTGCAGCCAAAGAGCAAGGATCCACTAAACAAAGAAAGAAAGAAAGTAGTTTTGGGGGAGGATAAGGTTGGGAATGATGATAATTTAATTGGGAACATTTTGAGGCTGAGATACAGGAAGCTTAGCTAAGTAGCCAGCAATTGAAAAGGAATATCTAGATCAACAGAGAGAGGCAAAGACCAAAAATAGAAATTTGAGAACCACATACAGGGAGGCTAAATTTAGGAAGCTGGCAAAGGGGTACTACTCTAGGACAGCAAACTGAACATTGTGGGCCAATTTTGCCTGACATCTATTTATTATCAATTGTAAACTTTTCTTTTATAAATAACTGTAGACATATTCAATTGCTTAAAAATAATACAAAGATATCCATATAAACTTTACTCAGCTTCTCATAACCATAACATTTTGTAGAATTTTAGTATAATACCACATCAGGATATCAAGATATTGACATGATACCATCTACCAATCTTACCCAGATTTCCTCAGTTTCCCTTGTATTCATATAGATGTGTGTGTTTAATTCTATACACTTTTATCACACATGTAGTTTAATCCACCCATCACAATTAGCATATAGACCAGAGTTCTATCACCCTAAGGACCTCCTGAGCTGCCTCTTCATAATTGAGCTCGACACCTTTCCTTCTTAGGCCAATCCCTGGCAACCAGGCATCATTTTCTCCATTACTGTTATTTTGTTCATTCTATTAATGGAATTACATAGTTTGGAACCTTTTAGAATTACCTTTTTTCAACTAGCATTGCTCCCAGGAGATATGCTCAGCATGTTGGCCCTATCCAAAGCGATGCCTTTTCATTGCTGAGTAGGATTCCCGGGTATGGATCTACCACAGCTTGTTTAACCAGTCCTCTATTGAAAGATGTCCATTTTATTTCTAGGTTTTTTAAAATTGATATGAACAGTTGTGTGCAGGCTTTTATGTGAGTATAATGTTCATCTTATGGAATCAATGCTCAAAAGTAAAATTTGCTGGATCATATAGTAATCACATGTTTAATTTTATAACTGTCTAATAATTCCACAGAGCAGCTGTACTGTTTGGCATTCATGCCAGTGTCTGAGTGATACACTGCCACTTGTTTTTGTAAATTTGGTTTTATTGGAATATAGACATACTCTTTTTTATTTTACTTTAGAGGCAGAAAGAGAGAGGTCAACAGACAACAGACAGAGCTTCCATCTGCTGGTTCACTCCCCAAATGCCTGCAGTGACCTGGAATGGGTAACAGCCTAAACTAGGAGGTGGGAACACCACGCAGGTATCCCATGTGAGTGGCAGGAACCCCACTTACTTGAGTATCATCATTGTCTGCCACCATGTCTACTAGCAGGAAGCTGGAGTCAGTAGCCAGAGACAGGAATCAAACCCAAGTACTCTGATATAGGACACAGGCACCTTCATCTTTAGGCTCAATGCCCACACCCATTTGTTTCCATTTGCTTTCATATTACAATGATGAAGTTGAAAAGTTGTGACAGATACAATATGGTCTTCAAAGACTAGAATATTTGCTTTTTTCTCTTTTACAGAAAAAAAGAGGCTTTTGTCTTCATTTGTAAAGGTTGGTGTCTGACTGTAGACCCAGGCTCAGTAGCCTGAGTTGGGTGTGTCTAGAATAAGGCAGCCGAGTAATGCAAAGAAGAATCCAAGTCTGGGTCAAGAATCTCCTGTGTTTATCCTGAGTTGGACAGAGTAGACTTTGAGGGAAATTCTGAATGGCATGTCTACAGCATTGGGAAAATCCAGGTTGAATGAGAGACCTGGAAGGAAGGGGTAACTAGAAAGACTTTCTGTGCAACAACCAAAAATGGGACAAAGACATTGATAGAGGGCTAAAATCACAGAAGGGATAGTGATAATGCTGGGACCAATAGAATTATCACAATTTTTCAGTTGTAAGAAGTCATCAGTTATAAGAAGCAAAATTATTTAAATAGCAGTATTTTAAAGGGAAGTATGATTGAAAAATTTAAAAATCAAGTGTAAAATGCATCCAACAGAAGTTTAAACATTTGAAAGCTCTGGCCTCAGAATCAGCCCTGAAGGCAGTCGGATCTGGCTAAAAAGCCAATGAGTGTATTTTAGGAATGGAAAGCCAAGACACTGTGGCAAAAAAATGACCTAAATGAAAGAGCTCTGTGAGTGAGATCCCAGTGGAAAGAACGGGCCATCAAAGAAGGAGGTACCTTTCTCTGAAGGGAGGAGAGAACTTCCACTTAGATTATGGTCTTGTCTAAATAAGGTCAGAGTTGGTGAACTCAAGAGGCTTCCACAGCCTTGGCAGCTCATGACAAAAGCTTCGGGTGATTACTGACTTCATAAATAAGAGTGTCAATTGTTAAATCAACAAAAGGAGTCACTGTGCACCTACTCCCCAAGTAGGATTTCTGTCCTAAATGTGTTGTACTATGCGAATTAACGGCAAAACTCAAACAGTACTCTATACTTTGTGTGTCTTGTGGGTGCAATCTGTTGAAATCTTTACTTAGAATAAACTAAACCAAGTTGATCTTCTGTATAGAAAGATAATTGAAAATGAATCTTGATGAAAAATGGGATGAGAGAGGGAGTAGGAGATGGGATGGTTTGCTGGTAGGAGGGTGGTTATTGGGGGAAAAAGCCGCTATTATCCAAAAGTTATACTTTTGAAATCTATACTTATTAAATAAATTTTTTCTAAAAAGTAAGTAAGTATAAACATTTGAAAAATGTATGTCTGAGAATGGAAGAAATGTAGGTGCCTAGAGGTTGAGAAGAGTATGGTGACCTCGCAGGTATGATGGGTCACAAGAACCATCACAGGATGCTGAAGTCTTGGAGAATGATTTAAAGATGATTTAAAATTAGAAGACTGGGGCGGCGCTGTGGCACAATAGGTTAATCCTCTGCCTGCAATGCCGGCATCCCATGTGGGCACCGGTTCTTGTCCCTGTTGCTCCTCTTCCAGTCCAGCTCTCTGCTGTGGCTTGGAAAAGCAATGGAGGATGGCCCAAGTGCCTGGGTCCCTGCACCTGTGTGGGTGACCAGGCAGAAGCACCTGGCTCCTGGCTTCAGATCAGCACAGCTCTGTCCGTTGCGGCCATTTGGGGAGTGAACCAATGGAAGGAAGACCTTTCTCTCTGTCTCTCTCTCTCCCTCACTGTCTGTAATTCCACCTGTCAAATGAATAAAAAAAATTAGAAGACTGAAACATCTGGGGATCTTGAGAAATTTGCCAATAGTGGCAATCTTATCCATAGCAGCTAGGCATTACCTTGTTCAGGAAGCCACAGTCAGGTTTCTTTCACATTGGATCACTGTTTCAGCATTTACTCAAGGTAGGCATTACCATCTCCATTCTACAGATATGTAAACTGGCAAGACGGTGCTAGGGATTTTCCTAGGTCCAAAGACGGAGAAGGAGCAGAGCCCTTAGGTATAAAGTCAAGCACTCTCAGCTGCCTGCTGGAATGCCCTAGGTTGCAGAATGAAGATGAGGAGGATGAGCCAGCATCATGAGAATGGCACAGACTTCACTTATCACTATGAGATTCTGTCATTTCAACAGCCTGGTAGAGGAAGTTAAGAACAAGAACACTGATGCCTCTCACTCCATGCTTTTCACTTATGCTTCAGGGTTATGGGGCTCTGAAAGGCACCACCATCAGGGAAAAGCTACAACGTAGCAGGTGAAGTTGTATGAATGGAGGAAGAGGCACCTGCTAATAGATGGATAGAGGACAATATGTTCCTAACCACGCAGGCCCTGCTGAGATACTGAGCAAAAGGAGCAGACAGGATAGGGAGGATCTGGGGAACCCCCAGCCATTGCAGACGCAGGTCCCACCTTTCCCAGTCAACATTCTCTTCTCCTCTTCCTTTTGCCTACTGACTTAATAGGTTGCATCAGGCGTCTGTTTCATGTTGTTCCACTCTCAGTCACCTCCTGAGGCTCTCTTCCCAGGTTGCCTCTAAAGCTACAGGGCTTCTAAAAGTTCTTAGCACTTTTTTTATTCTTTCTGGGTCACACGATCTTTCTTAAACAACACGGAGGTTGGGTAGTGTGCCCAGGTTCGCATGTTGCAGAGTATTCATTCACTTTCTATATCTTGCACCAAGAAAACACAACAACACAATGTTCTCTACATCCATCACCCTCTTCTGGAAACTTCCTTCAAATCAGTTATTTGAGGAAAGGCCTATGTTTTGGGTTTGCTATTATGTTTACTGTTTTACTGTAGCCACAATTTGTTTCTTTCAGGCCTCTCACAATTTCTTGCAGGCCTTCAGCCCATGGTTTGAATAACCTGTTTGCTTACATCAAATGGCGCAGGAAACAAAGGAGCAGAGAACAAAGTAGAGCATTCGTATATAAACATTTAAAGGGGTGTACTTAGGAGCTAATATAGCAACTGAACGCTCTCCAAAGGGTCATGCTCACTGAGGAGGACCTCAGATAAGCCTGGCATGCAGCCAAACACTAAGTACTGAGCAAGTATTTTAGTTGCTTTTTCTTTTTTTCTTATTCATTCACTAGATTTCAAATAACACATAAATGATTAATTCAGCCTCCAGAGACTGGCTGAGATCTGATTCACCAAGGCTGTCTGCAAAACAAGAGGAACCAAAACAGAGATTTGGGAGTTCTATCAAGGCTAAAATAAAATGCCACATGTGTTTGATTTCTCCCTTTGTTTTTCCCTTTTACTAGTACCATTAACTATTTAAACAGATTCCCAAATGCCTTTGAAAATAAAGAGAAAATGGTGGCAATAGTAAAATTGGGGTGGCTCCCAGCATACTTAAAGTATATATATTTTTACTTTAGTTGAAACCACTGTGGCTGTTTTTTTTTTGGGGGGGGGGGCATGCTTAAGCCACCAAAGCCATTTTACCTTCTTTAGTCCTTCTGATCTTTACTAACTAACTAATAGGGTAGTGACCCCTCTTCTAATGAGGCCTACAGACAAGAAAAGAAAGGGACCTATGTGTGCCATAGAAAAGTGGCTCATGAATGCAGCTGAGAATTTTCCTTCCTCCCTTCCTCACTCATTCCCTTCCTTCTCTCCTTTGTCCCTTCTGGGAATGGAGAAGGTCAATTTGTGAAATGAATTTGTGTTACCACTTCCCAGTCTTGGGACTGCCTGTAAATTTGAGAGTATCTGCTTATTAAAAGATATGTGTGTTTTTGAGTTGAGAAGAGACAAATAGAGACTCGAGTGACCCAGTTCTAAACATCACCTATTCCATTATGAGAACAATTAAGAAACTGAAACTAGAATTAAGAATCAATAAGAAAGAATTGTTTACCAAAGTAATTTTTTTAAAGATTTATTTATTTATTTGGAAGTCAGAGTTACACAAAGAGAAGAAAGGCAGAGAGAGAGAGAGAGGTATTCCATCCGATGGTTTTCTCCCCAATCGGCTGCAATAGCAGGAGCTGTGCCTATTCAAAGCCAGGAAACAGGAGCCTCTTCTGGGTCTCCCACACAGATTCAGGGGCCCAAGGATTTGAGTCATCTTCTACTGTTTTCCCAGGCCATAGCAGTGAGCTGGATGTGAAGAGGAGCAGCCAGGACTAGAACCAGCACCCTTATGGGAGACTGGCACTTCAGGCCAGGGCATTAACCCACTGCGCCATACCAAGAGTAATTTTTTAAAAAATTAAAATTATTTTTCTTTGAAATTCAGAGTAACTGATCAAGAGGGAGAAACAGGGAGAGAGATCCTACATTCACTGATGCAGTCACCAATGGCCACAATGGCTAGGACAGGACAGGGCTGAAGCCAGGAGCCAAGAGCTTCATCAGGGTTTCAAACATGGTGGCAGGGTCCCAAGCACTTGAATCATCTTCTGCTGCTTTTACCAGGCTGTTAACAGGGAGCTGGACTGGAAATGGAGCAGCCAGGAAATGAGCTGGCGCCCTTATGTCAGCAGCTTTACCTGCTATACCGCAATGCCGGCCCCTAAAAAATTAACTCTATGGGTTCCAGACGGAAACCCAGCTGCTCTGCTTCCAGGTCAGCTCCCTACTGAAGGTTTGGGAAAGCAGTGGAAGATGGCCCAAGCACTCGGACCTCCATACCCACGTGGGAGACCCTGAAGAAGCTCCTGGCTTCGGATCAGTCCAGTTCCGACTATTGTGGTCATTTGGGGAGTGAACCAGCAGATAGGAGATCTCTCTGTGTCTCTTTATCTCTGCTTCTCTGTCTTTCAAATAAATAATTAAAGCGATTTTAGTTGCAAAAATCTAGTTAGATTACATGAGATAGCTTCAATATTATGCTTTGTTTTACGTTCCTCAGAATCTATGATCCACATGTTCTGACTTGCAAGCAATTTGATTATTTAAAATTTTCTAGGTAAACTGAATCTACTATGAAAATTCATCAAATGTTCAAAATAATGCTTTGATAATACTTAGTCTAATAGTTTACAGAATAAACAAATTGAAAGGTCCTTTTGTATCCAAATTACAATGGAAAGGAGTCCTTTCACCCCTCTCTGGGTTCCTTCTTCATAGACCCTCAGGTTGTTTACAGGGGCCTGAGAATCAGTCAGCTACCTGACCAGAGAACCTATAAGCCTAGATTAAGCTAGACAAAAAGCTAGACAAAAGAGAAGTGGAATGTCAATGTTTCTCTTGAATTTTCACGAGCTATTGGCAATTTATGTTCAAAAACCCCTTATCATTAGCACTGAAAACATCCCTGCAGATACAAGGGGGTTCATCTATGTTTTCCCCCAACACCTCCTACATTAAGGAAAATATCAAATTAATGTCCTGCAGAGGAATATCCTACAAACAAAAAGGTGGAGGCTAGGGGACTCAGAATGATTTATAGAAAAGAAAACACAGGATGGAAGGGTTTTCAGGGGGAAATGCTCGAAAATAAACCCCCAGAGTGATGTCCTGCAAAGGAAGATGCAAGCCCAAGAAGCTCTCACACCAGGCCTGCCCGCCCGCGGTGGGCGAGGTCACAGTGACATAAGCACCAATAGGTGGGTAGGCGCTGGGGCGCCCCTCGCCTTCAGCAACAACAAACAGAAAGCTTACAGGACTGGACATCAAAGAGGACATTGCCAGAAAGGTTTCTCTACTTTTGGGCTGTGAGGCTTCTGAGTTGTGTAATTAGAAAGAAGTGGCTTTTTCTCTGGCGTCAATAGGGCTGAAGTCCAAGCCTTGAAATGGTAGTGGAATTATTTTGCCAATGACTCTGGCAACCTAGCAACAAGATGTCACCATGACAGATGTCACCAGGGCACCATTAGCCCTGCCTTGACACAACGTTGAAGCCGGTTTGGGAGACTAGAATGCGAATCAATTTGTTGACTAGGCATCTTGGGCTGTGCATAGTTTTCATTGAACCTTGAAGGAATTCAACTCATTTTCTGGGAGACCAGCCTACAGACAGTCTTAGATATGTTACTTCATATTAACTCAGACCATCTCCCAAAGATGTCCTTTAACCTTATGGCATGCTTTACTATATTATCAGCTTGTTCCACATCAACCCACAGCAGTGCCCTCAGTGGTTTTGCTTGGGAGACTATAAAGGAGGGTGAGTTAACCAGGAGACTAATTTTGTTAGGTCGGAAGTTAGAAATTAGCCTATGTGCATGTGAGGGGGCTGAAGAGAACAAAATGTCTTTGTAAAAGAATGTAACAACCTCAGAAGCAGCCCAGTGTTGACACTTCAAGGTCCTGCCTGGACCCTGACCACTTTCCACGTGGTCTCAGCCCTTCCCACAAGGAAATCTCCCCAGGACAATTCTCTCTCCTCAGCACCAAATGGGTTACCTGGCCTGAGAATGCGGAGCAATGAAACCTTCACAGCCTTCCTCCAAGGCAGGCACACGAGGGGAGGCTCTCCAGTCTGATAATACAGAGCAGTAAACCCGGGGAGGAATTTTCCTGATTTGCACTCAGCAAACCCTTTGTCCTGGAGGAGAAGGGTGAGGAAGTACAGAGAACCAGCGGGAAAATAGCAGGAAAAACTGGGCCCTTTCCCTTGTAAGCTGCAGTCTGAACTAAGACTGCTCCACTCGCCACTGAGCTGCTCCCTGGCCAGGTGCATTCTCTTCATTCAACCATGTCACCTTACCCTTCCCCAGTCTGCATGACTGGGCACTCTCTGTCCCTTCCATTCTGACGGATACTCCTATCTCCAATAAACCTTGCTACTTTGCTCTCTGTCTCATGCCTGAATTCTTTCTTGTGCAGACAAGAATCCCACCACTCATCTCTGCTAACAAGTCCAGGATGCAATCATTTTCACCCAACGAAGGCAGGGTACTGCTGCCATTTGTAGGAACAGTCTAGTGGAAACACATTTTTAAGTTTAATAAAAGTAATAAGGCTGGCATCCTTTGGCTTTGGCTCTGAGGCTAGGTAAGAGTTAACCATGGCTACAGCATGGCAAGAGATTGAGAAACCCTTGTCATCCTGTGGGGAGAAAGTGTACTATATAGCTTATACAGCCTCTGATCTTAGGACCCATTATCGGCAGCCATTTTCATTGGCATGTACTAGCAGTATATCTTAGAGGCATTGGGCAAGACAGCAAGACAAATTTGGACCAAGCTACATAGAGTAGCAGACTCTAAGACAGCTGCCACCTCCCCACTGCCTCCCTTTTGTTAATTATTATTATTATTTATTTGACAGATGGAGTTAGACAGTGAGAGAGAGACAGAGAGAAAGGTCTTCCTTCCGTTGGTTCACCCCCCAAGAGGCCACTACGGCCAGTGCTGCACCAATCCAAAACCAGGGGCTAGGTGCTTCCTCCTGGTCTCCCATGCAGGTGCAAGAGCCCTAGCACTTGGGCCATCATCCACTGCCTTCTTGGGCCACAGCAGAGAGCTGGACTGGAAGAGGAGCAACCAGGACTAGAACCCGGTGCCCATATGGGATGCCGGTGCCGCAGGCAGAGGATTAACCAAGTGGGCCATGGTGCTGGCCCTACTGCCTTCCTTTCACACACTCCTTCTCAACTTCTGCACTAGACAGCACGCCCATTATCCTGACACATTAGTTAGGAAGGTCATCACTATGAGGTAGCATGCTGTGCCTTATGGTATTTCATCATCTAATTGATACAGGCAGGCAGAGAGGATTAAATCGATTAGCTTTGTGTGCTGGAGGTCACACCTTCACCCTGTGCCTTGTGATCTCATGCCCCTACCTGACCTCACCTGTATGTTCACCTGTCAATCACACTATGTAACCACTCTCCTTTGGAAGTGAATAAAAGGCCTGGAGCAAATGAGCCCTCTATATTGTTCACCCCCATGCCTCTGGGCTTGCATGGCCTTTTGGCCACCCGGATGCCTGCTTGCCTGTGCTGCCCACATGCTCTCTCTCCATTGCAGCCTCTGGTTTATTCCTGGAATAGCCTCCTTCTCCCTAAGCTCCTTCTCCCTATTACAAAGCTCTCACTTTCCTGTCTATTTCTCTCATGAATAAATGCTAAAAACTGACCATGTTACCTGGTTTATTTGAGCTGATATTCAGAATTGTTATCTGAAAAGACAGCAAGGACCCTCAAAATATTAATATTAAAATTACTAATAAAGCTAGCCAATATCATAATTGGATAGGAAGCAGGGTTGTCCAACCGGTACATGAATTATAAGTAGAGGTTTCTTTAGCTGAACAGCTCATCTCCACATCAACATTTGAGTCACTTTTCTAACCCTGGCATTTCAAGGAACTAGCTAGATTCTTTCCCAGGACTATTGTGGAGCCCTCTTTACCATTTCTTATGGATTATAGTATCTCCTCAGCCTTGTACCAATCCACTGCATGCTGGTTCCTATTGGTGTATGTTTGTGCTTATGGATGAATATGTGGAGTTGAGTTATAAGTAATTAATTCAAACCCTGAGTTAACTTAGGTTAAGTACATTTGGAGTTAAGACTTAATAGTGTGTAGTATGTCAAGATTAAGTGATATGAAATACGGGGCAACATATTAAAGTCAAGCTAGATCATAGTCTCAAGAGCTTTTAGGACCTGTTGCGAGAATCACCATTCCTCCATGACAGGCTTTATTTTAAGCTAGAAAAGACAGGCCTAAGGGTATTGGAGTGAAATTATTCCTGGAATTTAGATTCTTCCACCTTCCTGCATGATGCCCAGCCCCTGAATTGCTCAAATGTACCAAATGTACCAATAAAATGCGTAGATTTAGGTGATTGCCATATAAGGAATAAGGAACTCACCTACGTGTGTAGTGACGCATGTACTCATTTACTCAAGTGCATAAAACGCTGGGAGGGAGAAGGACGGGGCTTCTCGCCTCAGCACTGCACTATGTCGTATGTGCTGGTGAGAGCCCCAGGTAGCTGGAAATAAATCCTCTTGCTGTTGCATCCAGCCTGCCTTTTGTGAGTTGTTTTGGGGAGGGTCTCATACCGGATACAACGAATACACAATTGTTTTTTAGGGGGCATGGTTCAACATTCCCTTCCATGGAACTAATTTCATTCTGAGTAAATTTCTCTGTAACACTTATTAACAATCTAGAAATTCAATCTAAGTTTTCTAGCCCCTGCAATATTCTATTTCTCTGGACTTCATAGAAGTTTCCATGAATAGTGACTAGCCATGCTAATAGCTATCCATGATGTCCAAAGTAGATATTTCCAAGATTTATCCCATCTCTAAACTGAGACATTGATCTCTAATTCTTTGATTTGCACCAGAAGTCTAAGGTGATGCTGTGCTTACATGTCTGGTGTGAATTGTAATGAAAATAAGGACAAATATTCAGGGGACATCTCACAAAGCCAGCTGTAGCACTGCTACCAGGAAAAACAAGGAGGAAAGAGAAGTAGCTGGTACATAAGCCCTCATTAGTTTTATGTATTTGGGACAAGCAAAGAGATCAAATAAGACTGAGCATCAGACTCAGTGCAAGAGAACCTAAACCTTGGGCTATGGAGCCTTAAATTGTGTTAAGAAAAACATTAGTTCCTGCTGTTGTGATGATGATAGACCAACATACAATAATAATATAGCATGATAATACCATGTCTCTGGCCACATCCTACCAGCTCAAGCTTTGTCATTAAGAGGAAGAACCAGAACTTCCCCGGCCTGATCAAGGAACCACTCTCAAGCCTTGCAGGTGTATTTCTATGACAAGACAAGCTAACAAAATAAATGCTCACGTGTGTGTGTGTGTGTGTGTGTGTGTGTAATTTATTTCAAAATTACCAGAGATAAAGAGAGAGAGACAAGGATTCAGACCAGGATTGATTGTCACAATCACTGAGCTGTCTCCAGTTTCTATGGAGCTTGAGAAAGTCAGCTTAGAGGGGATCAGCATTGAACAAATTAGTCCACAACTCTCAGAAGATTTAAAGCAGAAATTACAGATTCTTCTGAGCTCGATCATGTTTACTTGAATAAGTGAAATAAGTTAAAAGATGGCAGGGACTGTGGTGAACTAGACAGGAGTCCATCCAAATGGGGAGTCACTTGCTTAGCAACAACCATTGTTGTCTTTGGGAAGGGCATTGCCAGATCTTCCTTTTATGAAGAATCTAAGAAAAATAAAAATATATATATATAGTTTGATAACAACTATATATTTTTTAAAACAAAGCCCCTTTTCAGAATGGTCTGAGTTCTTGAACCACTAATTTTCAACCTCCTAAAACATACAGCTGGTTATTCAGCTTAATGCAGCTAAAAAGGGGGAATCAGTGAGAAGAATGCAGGCCCAAGCTTGTTTCCATTCTCCATACTCCTCAGAAAAGCATTCTGCGATTCTCTCTGAGCACTGCCTTTGTAAGCTCAATGAGCATCTACTAACCCTGTAAATCTGTTTCTCTGAAGAATGGTTTTATATCTGCTTGGAAGACTGAGTATATTTTATTGCTGCCAAGATTCTCTACAATATTTCAATGATATCATTTTCTGCCTTCTTGTTGCTTTTGCAGGTTTTTTTTTTTTAATGCTACCATAAACATGAACTTGGGACAAAAGAACTTGTTTAGATAAAGTTCATCCCTCTGGAACTAAATCTACAGTGGTATTACAAAATACCATAAATAATGTCATTTCATCCTTGAGATGGAAGAAGGGGGTGTGGTGGTGGGCGTGCTTGAGTGACAGCTCAATCTCTTCTCATCAGTGTATCAGTCTCCTGTGGGTTATCCCAGGGATAAAGCAGAAGAATAGTTTTATAGAAGAAATAGGCCTCAAAATCTAACCAGAGAATTTTGAAATGTGCAGTTGCGTGTTAAATCATCACTATTTTTTTATTTTAACTTTGAATTGTTCTAAATAGAGAATATAAGAAATATACACAAGAAAACAAACAGATTCAAGGTCACTTAAAGAAACCATGTAGGATCGAAGTAAAATCAGACGAAGACAGGAATTCAGGGATCATCACCTTGAGAAAGGACAGGTTATGAACTCTGGGGTCATTACCTTTCTTTAAAATTAATTAATTAATTTTTTATTTATTTGACAGATAGAGTTAGACAGTAAGAGACAGAAGGGTCTTCCTTCCACTGGTTCACCCCCCAAAATGGCCACTACGGCTGGAACTACGCTGATCCAAAGCCAGGAGCCAGGTGCTTCCTCTTGGTCTCCCATGTTGGTGCAGGGGCCCAAGCACCTGGGCCATCCTCCACTGCCCTCCCAGGCCACAGCAGAGAGCTGGACTGGAAGAGGAGCAACCGGGACAGAACCCGGCACCCATATGGGATGCCAGCACTGCAGGCGGAGGATTAACCAAGTGAGCCATGGCGCCGGCCCGGGATCATTACCTTTAAGCGGGGAAAAGTAGGAATGGAGAGGTGAGAGAAAGAAACTAGTATGACTGTCCACACTAAGACGTGGACAAACACTGCACTCCACACATCCGGAGGGTTGCAACAACAATCTATTCAGAAAGCAGAGAAAGCGCATCCTGGGGGTGGGAGGTAGGCGCACCCGGAGTGTGCAGGCCTCCCTTCCTGAACTTTGAGTGAACCAGCTCAGGGCAGGTGATACTGGAGAACTGAGTCGTTTAAGCCACCAAATAAAACAATGAAAATAAGCGAACAAAATGTTAGCGTTTTTGTTTCTGATGAGTTTACAAACTATTTATAATGTGATCTTTTATAGTATATCTTTATGATATATGTCATTACACTGTGTAGTATATACACATGCGTCACATAAAAGGTATACAGTTATCTTTTTCTGTTATTGATAATATACAAGGAAATTACTATAAATCACATAGGAGAGACAGGAAATATCTGTGGTGCTGAGGTTTTTATCCTGAGTCAGCATCGCTGTGTTTTGTGTCTTTTTAGTCTTGTGAGGAGGTACATGTATGTGTGGTGGTGGTGGTAGTTTTGAGAATAGGAACATTTAAAACAGGTAAATAGAAATCAGAGAGTATGCTGTCTCCAGCTTTGTTCTTTCTCAATATTGCCAGGACTATTCAGGGTCTCTTATGATTCCATGGAAATTTTAGATTTTTTTTATTTCTATGAAGAATTCAGTGGTAAAAACAGAATGGTTACTGGCATAGAAACAGACACAAAAACCAATGGAACAGAAAGGGGTCCAGAAATAAACTCATGCATCTATGGTGACCTAAACTTTGACAAGGACACCCAGAAACACAGTGGGCAAAAAAATAACTTTTAAATAAATGAAACTGGGAAAACTGTATGTCCATGTGCAGGAAAAAAATAAGCTTGAGCTCTCATCTTATATATTAATATTAACTCAAAAACTTAGATTTGAAAGTCTTGGAAGAAAACAGGAAAAAAATCTTGACATTGGCCTTGACAATTTTTTAGATATGATATGGTAAGGAGTCAGATGGGTTAATAGATAGTTAGGGGATCCTGATGGAATTTGGGGGTGTAAAATATTTGCTTCCTTCGTTATCTTCCCCATGAAGAAACAGGCCTTCCTCCTTCCTTCGGAATCTCCAAATTTACCTTCAGAATAGCAAGGGAGCTCTTCCTGAGATCACAGCTTATTTTGAAAACAAGTTACCTATTCCACCCTTAGCTGGCCAGACAGGATGGAGAATTGTAAATGAAGTCTTTAGATGGTTTTTGTCCCTGCCTGGTAACTGAATGCCAATCTGATTGTCAGTTTTTTTGTTTTTTTTTTTTCCTTCAAAATTGTAGTTAAAAAGCCCACTACCACCAGTCCCTTTGTGTTTTCCTCTTTTGGAAGCCCCCCTCCAGGCCACTCTGGCTGGAGGCCTTTGATTCTAGTAAATACTTTTAAATGTCTTTGCTGTCCACTTGGAAATTCTTCTTCTATGTGAGACAAAGAACAGAAGTAACAATAATTTCTCTGCTCCATTTCCCCATAACAATATCAAAAATACAGGTAACAAGCAAAATTAGACAATGGCATGATATCAAAAAACTTCTCAACAAAATGAAAAGGCAGCATACAAAATGGGAAAAAATATGTGCGTAGTATATTAACTGAAAAGGGGTTAATATCCAAACCATGTAAGAAACTCACCCAACTCATTAGCAAAATAAAAAAACAACATACCCAAGGTAATTCAATTAAAAATGGAAAAACTACCTTAATAGACATTTCTCCAAAGACAATATGCAAATGTCTTACAGGTATCAGAAAAGGTGTCAATATCACTAATCACCAGGGAAATGCAAATCAAAATCATAACTCACTTCACATCTGTTACTATGACAAGAGTCAGTGATAGCATAGGGAAAAAGGAAATTTTGTACAATGTGGGAAGGTAGATTGGTGGAGCCATAATGAAAATCAGTATGGAGTTAAAAAGATAATTATCACATGGTGCTATAATCTCACTTCTGGGTATATATCCAAAGGAAATGAAATCAGTATCTTGAAATGACACCTGTAGCCTCATGTTCATTGCAGTGTTATTCATAATTGCCAAGTTACAGAAATAACGGATGACTGGATCTAAGGATTGTGGCAAATACATACTACAGAATGTTAGCCACAATAAAAAGGAAAACCTTTTCATTTGCAACAAGGTAAATGAACCTAGAAGACATTAGATTAATAAAAGATAAATACCACATGATCTCACTCATATGTGGAATCTAAATTGTCAAGCCCATAGAGGTAGAGTATAGAATGCTAATTATCAGGGGCTGGGTGGTGGATGAAATGGAGGTGATTTTGATCAAAGGGTACAAATTTTCATTTATAAGATGAATATGTTCCAGGGAATCTAATGCATGGTGTTGGTGGTGATGGATATGTTAATCTCATCATGATAATCATAACACAATAGACATTTGCCAAATCATCACATTTTACTCCTGGCATATATTTAATCTTTAATTGTCAGTTAGCTCTTTTAAGTTAAAAATAGGTAAATTAAAAAGACAGTGGAGAAAGGTCTTTTTGGTTTGTGTTGGTACTTTGGGTCTTAATAAAGTAGAAGTCCCTTGAGTTAGTTTTCTTCTTCCCCCAAACCAGGAAGGTATATGATCAGTTATTCCTGCTGCATAAACATGAACAAGCCTGCGAGAAGAGAGAGACTGTGTGTGAACAAGCAATTCAGTCATAAAGACAGGAATACATGGGTGCCTGAGCGAACAGGGTTATGAGAGGAAGAGGGGGGCAGATGGTGTGATCTGGGTGCCCAGTGACACTGTGGTATGTCATGAAGCCAGGAAATGGCTACAAGGACGTCTGCGCTCTTTTGTGAGGGGACAGATGGGGAAAGAGGACATATTGCTTGGCTAGTAGGGACTGAATCTAGCATAGGGACAAATAAAGAAGGAAAATGAACTATCATATTTCCCTATTTTGAATGAATATATAGGAAGCAAAAATATGGAAAGAGCAAACACAAATGCAATAAACAAGACCTAGGGAAAACATGGCAATGACAGCAGAAATAACAATCAAAAGAGAATTTTTTTTCTCTCTTTAGAATGGAAAAGCACTGGGCAAAAAAAAAAAAAAATGGTTAGAACAGAGTAGAGACAAAGAGATTTTATAAAATCTGCAGTATGAACAGAGGAGAAACAGGTGTGCTGAACTAAACCAAGAGAGGCTGAGAGAAGGGGAGCCACAATACTTTGTATCACACTGCCTGAGGAGTGAGTGCAGAAGACCTGACTCTACTATAGACTGGCTTTGCCCCACCTCTCCTTACAAATAAGTCCTTTGTGATGCACACTACTATTTTCTAACATCCTGCATTTCTTTTTTATCTTGAAGTAAGTAGACTTGAAAAGACTTGTAGGGTCCTTTGGGAATTGGGTTTATTCAGAGTTGAAGATCTTGACCTTGGCAATATTTTCTCTGGAGGACCTATACAATTCTAGTGTTGCTTTATTTATTTGCACTGGATCATGGGGGGGGGGGGGCAAATAAAAATGAAACAAAACTAATTGTGCTTCTGGCAGGATCCTTATGCCAGGAAACCTGAACAACACAGAATCAAAGAAGGTCTTGATATTCTGACTGTTAGGAGATATTTCCTCAGACTTACCAAGAATCTACAAGATTACTCAACAAAATACTGCCCCAGACATGGAGCAGAGGTGAGAGACCCCACTTCCCCTGGGGTGTGGCTAGGGTCAAAATGTGAGGACTTTACTTGTCGATGACTGTGGACGATATTGCAAGACAAAGAGAATGAGGCTTCACGAACTTCAGTCAAAGATCCTCATTTGAGTTGCACATCACGACACCCAAAAAATTTGACAAAATTCTAAAAGGAGAACAGGCCTCTATTTTCCAAACATTGCATCCAGCAGGTGCCACTGGAAGGCTCCCACAGTGTGAAAGCACCAAGGCATAGATCTAGTTCTTAGCAAGAAGATCACCTGCAGCTCCACTAGATAGAAGATGCTGACAGAAACATTTTGAAGTGATAGCTATAATATGAAATGTTAGGGGATTTGGAGAAACTGTACACACTCCATGCTTTGGTGTTTGTTTTAAAATGATACCTTTATTTTTCAGCTCCCAGAAAAGAAACAATTTCGCATTAGGCACACTATTGGAATACAAGAGAAGTCAAAGTATAATCCAATTATTCTAATATTGTTAACTAAAACTTTCAGAGTCCTACAAGTGGCAGGTTATAAATATCACATATCTAAAATATTATCTTTGATTAAAACTACTCTATTTATTAGGGAAAAGAGATTAAGAGTTAGGTTGAGGTAGGAAGAATTTAAAAACTTTGCATATGAATTAGTTTTTACAATGCTATTCTGGGAGTTGATATCTTGTCAAGAGCAAATCTTGAAATTATTGGTGCTGCCATGGTAGATTCAGAGCCAAAGGAAAACCTAGAAAATATTCAATGAAGAGACCACATTGATGTGGTTAAAAGCAGGTAGCCTACTTGAACAGGCTTTAGATGCTTGAGAATTCTAATATCAACAAGACTCAAGATAAGATTCAAGTATTAGAAGAGAAATCAGTAATGAGATCAGCTTGAGTTAAAGGAAAATTCAAGTACAGAAACTGATTAACAAAAGACAGTCACAGATAAAGAGACAGAGAGAGGTCTTCCATCCACCGGTTCACTCCTCAGATGGCTACAGTGGCTAGGGCTAGGCCAGGGTTAAACCAGGAGCCGAGAGCTTCTTCCAGGTCTCCCAGGTGGGTGGCAGAGTTCCAAACACTTGGGCCATCTTCTGCTGCTCTTCCCAGGCCTTTAGTAGGGAGCTGGATTGGAAGTGGAACAGCGGGGATGTGAACAGGTGCCCATATGAGATGCTGGCGTCACAAGCAGCAGCCTTAGCCACAACTCCACAGTGCCGTCCTCCAGAAACTGATTTTAAATAAGCATTGCAGGGTCATAAACTCGGTTTGCTGAAGTCAGCTGGTCTTCGACATGAGTTTTAGAAACACTATCTGTGTCAGAACTGGGAGATTTCTAGATCTCTCCTCCTCCTCCTGCACGTTGGTTTGCAGGTTCTCTGTCATGTGCACAGCCAATGCACCTCCTCCCAGCCTCCTCCTAACCCGGAGTCCATCCACAGAGCGTCTTCTGCAAGGGTCTTCGTGACTTCCACACTTGAGTCTCATCACTACATTATGAAATCTCATTTCAATTTTGGTGAAATGATAATTTACTTAAATCAGAATTTAGGGTAATTGACCTGATTTGGAACCCGTCCCCCTCCTCCCACACAGCCTCAATCTGCCGTCCCACACATGCTTTAAAAAGTCGTATAAAAGTTTGCTAAGTACATCGACAGTGCAAAAATATTAGGGAAGGATGTTTTCTCTAATTAAGAGGGGAAAATTGCTTTAAAACACTTGAGCACAAACATTAATATGCTTCTCACTACTGCAAACATTAGATCGTATCTAAGGGAAAATAAGCAAGGCATTTGAGAACCGGAGATTGGAAAACCCCCAAACATTTTGAACGAAGGCTGAGAATGCCTCCAGGCCTGGACAGCACACATGGCCTAACTCCCTTTCCTCCTTGGGTCCAGAATTCTGTGACACGTCTTGGCAAATGGCAAGCATTGACTTGCAGGAGCGGCAGTGCAGTGCTCAGTAGACCTCTTAAATAAAGCATTCAGGATTTCAGTTTCCTGGATCATAGATTAGCTCACATACACATTCTTACATTTAACTAGTGATGGCCTGGCATCTAATTGTTTTAGGCGTATCTGTTCATGTGCATGCTTTTGTAAATTTCCCAAGGCAACACCCACTTCCTAGTGAACTGGTCCTCTTTTTAACCCTCTCTGATTCACCCTGGTGGCTAGGAGGAATGGTACTATTTATAGAGTATGGATGCTGAACCCAGGCACCCATGTTCTGGGTTTGAATTCTGACTCCTCTGCTTGTGGATTTGCTGCTTTGGGAAGTTAATGATCCTCAGCTTTCTCCTTAGGTTTTGTGATGAGCAGTCATTTAAACTGAAGAGGGACCAGCGCTGTGGTGTAGCAGGTGGAGCCACCCCCTGTAGAGCTGATATCCCATGTGGGCACCCTTTGAGTCCAGGCTGCTCCACTTCCAATCCAGCACTCTGTTACATCCTGGGAAGGCAGTGGAGGATGGCCCAGGTCTTTGGGCCCCTGAAACCAAGCAGGAGACATGAAAGAAGCTCTTGGCTCCTGGCTTTTGATCTGAGCTTCAGCTGTTATGGCCATTTGGGAAGTGAACCAGTGGGTGGAAGACCTTCCCCTCTTCCCAACACCTCTGCTTCTCTGTAACTCTGCCTTTCAAATAAATAAGTAAATCTTATAAAAAAATAAATACACACAACCGATTTAAAACCATAAATAAATAAATTCAACAAATGCATGACCCCGCTAGGGTAAGATGAATGAAGCAGTTGCCTTAATGGCAAAATTTAAGGTGGTGCTAAAAAAACTCAGTAGTCAAAACATATAATGATTTAATGCAATGTTTTAAGAAATCTAAATGTTAACTGTACCTCATGCATTAGGATCATACTTGAATTTCTGGGGTCACAAAGTTCTCCGTGAACTTAACTGGTCACCTAGCAGAGTACACACATTCATCCATCCTTAAAAAGCATTGGCAGTTACTGAGAGCAAAAGAACATACCTGAGATTATTGAGTCATTAGGTACAATTAGACTGCAGCCTGTTGCAGAATCACTGGGGGACCCCCAAACATATGTATTATTTCTTTTGAATCCCCTTTAATATTAGTGCACCCAGATAAATCCCGGGCTGTTCCCTTGCAATTGTATTAGCCATTTCCCACTAAGAAATGAAACTACATATAATTTCACTCTGGCAATTTTTCTAATTATTCCTTCCCCAGACAGTGCTATATCACAGATGATGACAACCTGAGTCACTGTTATCTCTGGTCACATTATCAAAAATCCTGGGTCCTGGGTTGGTAATAGCGCATCAGCAAGCTCTCTCATCATTTTGCGACTTTAGAATGAGTAGTATTTGGAAGATAAGGAATCCCCCACCCCATTTCCCTTCCTTCCTCCCCAACCCAGACTGCCTATTCCTCTCTCCCTCCTTCAAGGAAAATTAAATGAAGACAGCTAACGAGCAGTTTTATTTTCTTTCAGCAAAGGTCAGCAATCCCACAGCAGCAAATTAATCCCAATTAGTAATGATATTTTGTCTTGATAAATGATGACACATTTGATTTACTGTGTTTCCAGGATGCAGGCAGCAAATGTTAATGATTTGGTTTGCTGGGAATTTATACTCTTGCTCATTTCCCATTTGCTGATCAGTTGTGGCTCATGAAGACTTGGCTGCTTCAGCTAATGAACTGAAAGCCTCCCAGGAATAATGGTGTGTTCTGCAGGCCTCATTTTTTGTTCACGCCATCTGTAGAAATGCAGGTTCTTCTCAAAAAATATCTCTGGCAGCCAGGAAGGAGTGATTATGATCATATCAATGTCACTTATAATTTGTATTTCACTTGTTTAATGGCATTCTCAATAAACGAAGCTTTCTGTAGAGAACAAAACTAATTATGGCAAATCCAGCATGATATGTGTTTGTGTCTATCTGCGAATGTGTATGTGTGTGTGAGGGAGAGAATTCACAAATAGAAAATACCTAGTCTTTCCTCCTTTTCTTAAGATTTTCTGATAGCAGTGATATGGTTTACATAAAGATTTATCTACCCAGCTGGTGTGGTCTTAAATTAGACCAATGAGAATGTTTTCTTGAGGTTTTCATAACCCAACATGGCACCTTTTTGTATGCAATAAATGCAGACATAAATCAACTGTTTTCTCTTTTTTCACCTCCGGATTTCCAGGGGCACTTTTGACTGCTAATAAAGGCTTTGGGAGTTGTCCCCCTGAGGCTGTGCAAGGCAAGATGTGGGAGGTTCTGGGACCAGAGCTTGTCTGGCAGGCATAGCCTAATATTCAAACCAGCAGAGAGCCCTGGGGAAGGCGGGCTCTTCCTCCTCTGAAGGAACCAGGCGCCTTTCTCACAGCAGACATAATCTTTGCTATAGAAAATTGATGTGATCGGCTGTAACTCTTGGCAGAATGGTCTGTTTGTTTACATGGCACTGTGAGAATGAAACATGCGGGATCATTACCCATTCTCATTTAAAGCTGGGAATGTTAGAAACCCCATTTAGATCTCCTTCAGGGTAGTGGCTGTTTTCTTCTCATTCTTAATCACTGTTCTTACTATAAACTAATAGAAAATCAATAAACTTCACTCTTCTTGCTGACGGGGACACTTGTTACTGTGGCGAATCACTGGCTTCCCGTTGTGCATCTTCCTTTCTGCTTCCCTTCCTAAAGCTTTCATTCTGCCACTCCAGCCTTGGCCCAGTTGCTTTTCACACTGGGATGAAGCAGACTTCCTCTGCTGTCTCTGGATTGCAGACAGTCGGGGCTATTGGCCTGTTTCCTCCATCCAAGGCTGATGGTTTGCCTGGTGCAGGGAGGGGTATTTGCAAGATGGTTTGTGCTAGACAACTTGCCTATTTCACTAATGGGCTCAGGGATAGGTTTTTCCCAGAGTGAGGAGAGGAGAAGTAGTTCCCTGTATTAATCCAGACATCAAGATGGAATTAAATGTGTGAGAACTTTACAAATGGAAATGCCTGTATGGGAAAATAAGAGAGCCAGAGGAGGTAGGGGCACCCTCGGTTATTTGAAGGACAATGTTTTAACATTTCTCTTACAGTGCACATGATTTAGCAATTACCTTATATCCCCATTTCATTACTGTTCCCAGATAAAGAATTTGCATCCTCATGCTACTTTTTTCCTGGAAAAACCACTTATTATAGAGGGCAGAAGAGATAGAGGAGTTGAGAATTGAGCAGAACAATAATCCTTTTAATCCTCAATTCCATGATAGTGATAAAACATCACGTTTTACCAAATTACTTACATATACATTATTACTTTGAATTCTGACAAAATGAAATCAGAATTATTTCTGTCAAAAATATGAGGCATTTCACCATATATGATGTGAATGAAAATTTTTCCCATGAAATTGAGATTTTAAAGGTAAATAAAAACAAAATATTAGAAATGAAGAATTCAGTAGATCAAATAGAAAATGCAGTGGAAATCCATAACAGAGTTGGTGAGGCAGAAGAAAGAATATCTGAGCTAGAAGACAAATTACTGGAAATTTTATAGTCAGACCAAAACAACAACAACAACAAAAGAAGCAGCAGCAGCAATTAGAAAACTTAAAAACAGTGTTGGAGATCTATGGATGCTATCAAATGACCCAACATAAAGGTCTTAGGAGTTCCTGAAGGTGAGGAAAGATAGAAGGGATTAGAAGGCCTGCTTAGTGAAATAATTACAGAAAACTTCCCTAACCGGAGAAAGAAAGGGACATCCAAGTACAGGAAGCACATGGAACTCCTAACAGACATGACCAGAAAAGACCATGACATAGTGTAGACAATCTTTCCACAGTAAAGCAAAAAGAAAAGATTCTAAAATATGCATGAGGGATATGCCAGATTACTTTCAGAAGATCTCCAATTAGACTCTCAGCTGACTTCTCATTAAAAACTCTACAGGGTAGAAGACAATGGCAGGATATAGTCCAAATCTTAATAGGAAAAAAAGAAAACTGTCAACCCAGAATACTGTAGTCTGCAAAGTTCTCATTTATCAATGAAGGTGAAATAAATACCTTCAATAACAAACAGAAACTGGAAGAATTTGTTACCACTCATCCATCCTTACAAAAGATGCTAAAGAACATGAAACACAAAGCAACACTGAAGGAATGCCAGCATCATCAAAGAATGTGAAGACAAAAAAAAAACAAAAAAACAAAAAAAAAAAACCAGTGAAAGTCCAAAAGAAATCCAAAGTAAAAAACAGGAATATTCATGGAAAAATGGCAGGGCCAAGTAATTACTTATGAAAGTTATCATGAATATAAATGGCATCAACTCTCCAGTAAAAGATACAGATTTGCTGAATAGATAAAAAAAAAGACCCAACTATTTGCTGTCTACAAGAAACACAGCTCACCACAAAGATACAAGCAGACTGAAAGTAAAAGAATGGAAAAGATATTTCATTTAATGTAAATAAAAAAGGGAGTAGCCATCTGAATATCAAACAAAATAGACTTTAACACAAAAACTGTTGAAAGAGACAGAAAAGGACACTATGTAATGATTCAGGTATCAATACAACAGGAAGATGTGACTATAATAAACATATATGTAACTAAATACAGGGTGCCTGGCTACCAGAATTTTTAAAAGATTTGTTAATGGATCTAAAAGGAGACAGAGACTCCAATACAACAGGAGACTTTAACACCCAACTTTCATCAACGGATACATCAATGAGACAGAAAATCAACAAGGAAACAACAGAGGTAAAAGACAGTATGGACCAAATGGATCTAACTGATATCTACAGAATTTTTCACCCCATAGTGGCAGAATATATATTCTTCTCAGAGGTGCATGGAACTTTCTCATGGATAGACCATATACAAGGTAATAAAGAAATTCTCTGCAAATTCAAAAAAATCAAAGTCATACTATGCACCTTCTCTGGCTACAGTGGACTGAGGTTGGAAATCAATAACTCAGGAATCTTTAGAACATATGAAAACACATGGAGATGGAACAAAATACTCCTGAATGAAAGTGGGTCATAGAAGAAATGAAAAGAGAAATTAAAAACTTTCTGGAAACAAATAAAGACACTACAACACATGAAAACATATGGGATACAGCAAAAGCAGTGCTCTGAGGAAAGTTTACAGCAATTAGTGCCTACATCAAGAAACTGGAAAGTCACCAAATGAATGAGCTGTCAGTGTATCTCAAGGACCTAGAGAAAAAAAAAAAAAAAAAAAAAAACCAAATTAGTAGAGGGAAAGAAATAATTCAGGAAGAAATAAACAACATTTAAACCAAAAACAATACAAAAGATAAGTGAAATAAAGAGCTTATCTTTTGAAAAAATTTCTAAAAATTGACATGTCATTGGCAGAACTAAGCAAAAAAAAGAGGGAGAAGACCCAAATCAATAAAATCAGAGATGAAAAAGAAAATGTAACAGCAGCTACCACAGAAATAAATAAAAAGAATCATGAGGAATTACCATAAAGAGCTATATATCAACAAATAGGGAAACCTAGAAGAAATGGATAGATTCCCAGACACATATAATCTACCTAAATAGAATCATGAAGACATAGAGCACCTAAACAGACCAATAACCAAGATGGATATTGAATCAGTAATAAAGACTCTTCCAACAAAGAAAAGCCCAAGTCCTGATGGCTTCACAGCTGAATTCTACTAGACATTTAAAGAAGAACTAATTTCAATTCTTCTTAAGCTATTCAAAACAACTGAAAAGAGGAAATCCTTCCCAAATTCTCTATTAAGCCTGCATCATCTTAGTTCCTAACCAAGAAAAGGATATGACAGAAAAAGAAAACTACAGACCAATATTCCTAATGATCATAGATGCAAAAATCAACAACAAAATACTAGCCAGGTGAATTCAACAACATATTGGAAAGATCATTCACCTGGTACAAGGAGATTTATCCCAAGTATGCAGGGATGGTTCGACATTCAAAAATCAATAAGTGTGATAACAAACTGAAGACTACTAATATGATTATCTCAATAGATGCAGAGAAAGCATTTGACAACATTCAACACCCTGTAATGATGAAAACCTTATGCAAATTGGGTATAGAAGGAACATTGCTCAACATGATCAAAGCAATTTATAACAAACCCTTAGGTAGCATCCTACTGAATGGGAAAAAACTGGAGGCATTCCCATTAAGATCCTGAACCAACAAGGATGCCCACCCTCACATTTGCTATTTAATATAATCCTGGAAGTTTTGGCCAGAGCCATCAGGCAAGAAAAACAAATCAAATTGTTACAATTGGGAAGGAAGAAGTCAAACTATCTTTATTTGCTGATAACATGATTCCATATAAAGGAAACCCAAAAGACTACATGAAGAAACTACTGGAACTCATAAAAGAGTTTGGTAAAGTGGCAGAATATACAATTAACACACAAAAATCAATAGCCTTTGTATATACAGACAATGACACAGCTCAGAAAGAACTTCTAAGATCAATCCTATACACAATAACTACAAAAAATTTAAATTACCTTGCAATAAATTTAACCAAAGTCTATGATGAAAATTACAAATCATTAAAGAAAGAAATGTAAGACATAAAAAAGAGGAAAAATATTCCATGTTCATGGATTCAAAAACTCAACATTACCAAAATGCCCATACTGTCAAAAGCAATTTATAGCTGCAATGTCATCCCAACAACATTCTTTTCAGGTCTAGAAAAAATGATGCTGAAATGCATATGGAAATATTGGGGACCCATAATAACCAAAGCAATCTTAAACAATAAAAACAAAGCTGGAGGCATCATAATAACAGACCTCTAGACATACTACAGGGCAGTTATAATCAAAACAGCCTGGCACTGGCACAAAAACAGACATATACACCAATGGAGCAGAGTAAAAACTCCAGCAAATAATCCACACATCTACAACCAACTTATATTTGACAAAGGAGCAAAAAACAACCCCTGGAGCCAACACAGTCTCCTCAACAAATGGTGCTGGAAAAACTGGATTTCTACATGCAGAAGTATGAAACAAGACCCTACCTTACACCTTACACAAACATCCGCTCAAAATAAATGAAAGAGCTAAATCTACAAGCTGATGCCATCAAATTACTAGAAAACATTTGGGTAACCATACAAACCATTGACATAGGGAAAAACTTCTTGGAAAAGACCCCAGGGGCACAGGCAATCAAAGGAAAAATTTACAAGTGGGATTACATCAAGCTGAGAAGCGTCTGCAATGCAAAAGAAACACTCAGCAAAGAGTGTTTGACACTGAGTGTCAGAAACAACTGACAGAATGGGAGAAATTATTTGCAAACTATGCAACTGATAAAGGATCAACTTCCAGAACCTATGAAGACCTCAAGAAACTCAACAACTACAAAACAAACAACCTAGTAAAGAAATGGGCAAAAGATTTGAACAGACGTTTTTCAAGAAAGGAAATTCAAATGGCCAGTAGATACATGGAAAATGCTCTCAGGATCACTAGCTATTACTGAAATGTAAATCAAAACCACATGAGGTTTCAGCTTACCCTGTTAGAAGGTTCTCATACACAAATCAACAAACAACAAATGCTGGGAAGGATGTGGGGGAAGTGACCCTAATCCACTGTTGGTGGAAATGTTAAACTGGTACAGCCACTTTGGAAGAGAGTATGGAGATATCTCAGGAAGTTGAATATAGACCTACCATATGAACCAGCCACCCCACTTGTGGGAATTTATCCAAAGGAAATGATAGCATGTGAAAGAGTGATCTATAGCCCCATGTTCATTTCAGCTCTATTTACAATAGCTAAGATATGGAATCAATCCAGATGTCCATCAACTGAAGACTGGATATTATATATAAGGACTGGATATTATTAAGAAATTGTGGTTTATATACACTATGGAATAATACATAGTGGCAAAAAATGAAATCCTGTCATTTGCAACAAAATGGATGCAACTGGAAACTGTTATATTTAATGAAATAAGCCAGTCACAAAAAGACAAATACCATATGGTCTCTCTGGTCTGTGGTAATTAATAGAATACTTAACATGTAATCCATTGAAGTGAAACTAACACTTTGAGATGCGATGATTTTGAACAGCCCTTGCTTTGACTGTTGATGAACAATGTTTTTCTGGTTTATTTATTTTTGTTCTTTTTTTCCTTTTTCCTTCATACTCTTCAGTGAACTCTCTAATTAGTGTAGGGTTAATGTTATGAGTACAAAATTAACTGAAAATTGATCTTGGTAAAAAATAAGAATGGGAAAGGAAGAGAGAGGAGGAAGAGAGGTGGGAGTATGGGGGAGAGGGAGGTAGCAAGAGAAGAATCACCATGTTCCCAAGTTTGTATATGTTAAATGCATGAAGTTGTATTCTTTAAATTTTTTTTTAAATTTGACCAATAAAAAATAGGAGGGCTTTTCAACATAGTTTATGCAAAGTGTATATTATGAGAAAACCAAGCATGGATTTCAAAACATATGCAGCAAAATACACTTAAATTTCATTTTTTCCACAAGCATTCAGAGGTACATACTCTGAATTAATCCATGAGGAAAGATCAAAATGTCCTTACTAAGTGACATTTTACAAAATAACTGGCACATATTTTTTAAAAGATAGTAAGGTTATGAAAAACAGACTGAAGAATGTTCTAGATACAAAGGGATTTAAAAGATCGATAGTTAAATACAACATGAATTCCTGAATTAGCTGTTATAGTGGAATCTCTTTCTCTACACAAGAAATTTCCCCAAAAGGGCATTTTTAAAATAATTGGCAAAAAGCTGAAATTTTTTCCTAAATTAGATAATATTGATTTAAAATTAATTAATTGATTTTTTAATTCTTTGTCTATATGGAAGAGAATGTTCATGTTTTTAGGAAATATGCACTGAACTATTTAGGGTATTTAGGATATTGTGTCTGTAATCTTCCAAATGGTTATGAATGATCAAGAAAATGGAATTTTGGGGAATGTAGTTGATGGATACATATATTGATTTACTATTTTGTAAGTCTGAAATTTTTAGAAACATGGGTTGACATGAGCAAGACAGCCCCTCCTCTCTTACTTTACAAAGGAACAAATTCGGCTCCAGAGGAGTATAAAGGTGTCATAACTAACTGCCACTGTTGTTTATTGTCAGATTCCAAGCTTAATTCAGATTTATCTCCAAGTCCAGTGATCTTTTCACAGGACAAACACATCATCCCTCTGTATATGGAACAGCAAAATGCCTAACCAAATCCACAGCACCAGCTCACACATTTACTGTCAAAATGTCTTTGTCTGGATGGGACAATATTGCATGTTAACAGAGCCAATGACCCTCAGAGAGACCAGCTTGTCTCCGTTAATGGAAATATGCTTCAATCCTAGCTTCTATTAACTTGACAACCTAAATTGTGGTTAGTGAACTCATTCCTTGCTAGCTGTAGATCATCCTGTTCTTGGTCAATTGGAATTCTGAAATCCTTAGGCTAAGAGATAAGTACCTTATCAGCCACGCTATTGTCTGTGTTCTGACCACATTTCTAATACGCCTTTATTCCTTGAAATTAATTACCTTCTATGTGTCTCAGCATGTCTTTTTTTCCCTATAACTAAATCTTCATCATTTTTTTTTTCTTTCTGGTCCCCTTTGGTTTCTAGGTTCTATTCACTTCAACAATCCCAGTCACTATGAATTTATTCATCTGTAGGTCCTAACTAGACCTTCATGAACCTTCTACTCCTTCTTCCAGATGTGTGAATCAATGTCTCAATTTTCCAGGATCCAGACATTCTTTGACTGTCTAAGTCCATAGGTCCTATATCAAGCACAAAGTATAGTCTCTTTTTAATGTGATTCTCTCATTGGAGAGCTGAAATTTCACTTGATTCATTCTTCCTTTAAAGTCTAGTTTGAATCCCATATCCCCCTTTAGAGCCTTCCTTGGTCACCCTTGAACCTATGATAGCTCCCATGCAAATACCTCAATAAAAGCACATTGATCTCTTCTCAGACACACCTAGGCCATGCATCTAATCTGCTATGATGCTGGGACCCAGGAGATGATGATGTTGGCACCAAGGGCAGAGAGGGATTCCTGGTGAAGGTCCAGCATTTGCCCTGGTCCTTCTCAGAAAATAAAAGACAGTGGTTTTGTTCTGACTGCAAAATTAAAACTGCAGCTCAAGTTACTTGTTTCATCTCCACCCGAGAAGGCAGACTGAGTGGTGAGGCTTCTGTTGAACTTGAACCACATGTACCATTCATGAGCACAAGCCCCCATGATCCAATCACCTCCCAAAGATCCTGCCTCCTAATGTATCATTACCTTGGGGATTATGTTTTGATAAACAAATTTTGGGCGACACAAACATTCAGGCCAAAATATATAAGGAATTCAAACAACTCAACAGCCAAAAATCCAGAAAACAATAGATTATCAAATACAGGTAAGAATCTGAACAGACATTTTTCCAATGATGGCCAATAGACACATGAAAATACCTTTAACGTCATTTATCATCATGGAAATGCAAATAAAACCACAATGAGATATCATTTCATATATGTTAGGACGGTTATTATTTTAAAAAGATAAATATTGATAGGAATGTGGAGACTACTGCTAGGAATGGGACTTGGAACAGTCTTTATGGAAAATAGTGTGGTGGTTCCTCATCAAATTGACAATAGAACTACTTTATGATACAGTAATCCTACTTCTGGGAATATATCCTGAAGAAATGAAATCAGTATCTTAAACTTATATCTGCAGTCCTAAATTCATTGCTGTATTATTCACAACAGCCAAGAAATAGAAACAATCAAGGGTCCACAGATGGATAGATGGATCAGGGAAGGATGATGTGTGTGTGCGTGTGTGTGTGTGCATGTCCATTTTTTAAAAAGATGGAAATCCTGTAATTTGGAACAACCTAAGTGAACCTGGAAAGTATTATACTAAGCAAAATAAGAACAAATGGCAAATAATGCCACTTATATGAGGATTCTGAAATAGAATGGTGGTTGCCAGGGGTGGAGGTAAAACAAGATGGGAAGGAGTAGGTCAAAGGGTACAAAGTTCCAATTACACAAGTTAAAGAAGTCCTACTTCTGACACATTCTTCATGGTGCAGTGAGGCTCTGGTGAGGTGTGTAACACCCTGGAAAGCCCTGAAGAAAGGACTGGATTCATACAGACGAGGCTAAATGTCATACAGAAGTTCCTCCTCCGATGCACAGGGACACCTTCTCCTACAGAGCAGTTCCTGAACACTGATGGGTCATGTGCACTTCAGGGCCTTTCCTCAGGTCACCCACAAGGTACCTGCTACTTCACACCATCACTCAGCTGTCAGGACACCAGACAGAGCCCTGCACCTGCCTGATTCGTTTTTCATAGGCCTCCCCGCTCTGTTATGAAGAATTTCCTTACTGTCCTCACCTCGCTCCTTGTAAACCTCATATAAATGGAGGATCTGAAACACACTATGGTAAAACCCAAGCTCTTGGTATATACAGAGATCATGGGCACAGAAAGAGGCTAAGGATGGAGAGGCCAAGGGGAGACGTCAGCCATTCTGTCAGTGTGCCCAATGAATAAAGGCAGAGTGCACCTGTTTGTCATGGGTAGGAACCCTATAAAACCACTGAAATGAGACCTATCCCCCACCCCAGCCCCTACAGACCACCAATAGCTGACATTCACTTGAGAGGCCATGTGCTGCCAGTGACAGGGTCGGCCTCAGTGCCCTACTTGAGGCGGGGCTATGCTGGAGATGCAGAGGCAGGCAAGCAGCCCGCACAGAGAGTTTATTCCAATCTCCTCCCCAACGGTCCCACACTCGAGCTCAGAGGTCTGTCTGTGACAACCCTGCCCTCCCAGTTTCAAACTCCATGTCTTCCAAGTGAGCTTACTCGGTGCTCAGGAAGACCTGCTTGCACGAGGCGTTGGTTAAGGGGGACTAGCACCACTCCACATCTGCCATAGCCTCCTGCTCCATAGCGCCCAGGAGAATCATGTGCGGCTCAGGTCAAAGAAAGGCCTGAACTTGGTCAGTGTATGTCATGTCATCCATTTTCTTAGAGATATGGTGCTCGAACCAGATGCACCTGCTCTGCTTTGCAAAAGTGATGAACTGGTGGCTGTCATCTTCGGGTACAAGGAACAGATAACCAAGGGTATGAGGTACCTGCATGCCCAGGTTGGCAGAGAAGCCATGTCTGATGAGGTAGGGCTTGGCCCCTGACACAATGGTCCCTATTTTTAAAAATGGGGCTAAATTCTTTCATGCTGATAAAATCAAGATTTCAAAGGAGTCTCCAGTTACCTAATCAAAGCAAATGACACACTATGATGCTAAAACAAAGCAGCATTTGGGAGTGGGAAAGGAAGTGTCTTCTTGCCTGTAGTGCAGCTTTGCCTCTCTCCATCCCATGAGGCAAGTTCTGAAAACTTGTCTTTAAGCATTTGTACTCATAGCCATACTGTTGAGGTAGCCCTAACTGCATAGCTCAAGAGGGGACTATGGGAGTTTCCCAGGAGTCAAAATCAAAGTGGAGTGTCTCATTTAGTGTGTTTTTACTAAATGTGTCTGTAAAAAGGTCCTGATGTTCCCATATTTAAAGATTTGTTGTTTATTTAAAAGGCAGAGTTACAGAGGGATCTGCTGGATCATTCCCCAAATGACCGCCATGGCCAGGGCTGGGCCAGGTCAAAACCAGAAGCATCATGTGTGGCATGGGCCCAAGTACTTGGTCCATCTTCCTCTGCTATTCCAAGTACATTAGCAGGGAGCTGAATCAGAAGTGGAGCAGCCAAGACTCAAATCCATGTTCATATGTGATGCCTATTTCACAGGTGGTGGTTTAACCTGCTACACCACAATGCCTACCAAAACTACTGTGTGTTTTAAATTCTTTATAACAAAAGTTATTGGACCTCATGAATGTCATTTCCTTTTTTATGTCACTATTTGGAAAGAGGAAAGAACTCACAGGCTCCTTAATCACTAACAAAGTAAAATGTATAGTGAGCAAAAATGAACTATTTTGTTGTTTTGGTCATGAAGACAATAAAAATTGCAAACATGTCATTTTATAATTTCTTTCTTCTTTTTTTCTGGTCACATTTTTTAGGTCTGCAGTCTAGCCAACAGGATGTAGACTATATATGGAGATGAGTCTACTGCCTCATTAAGTCAGTGTAATGGACATATCCATGTCAAAACCAACACGGCTGGTCTGCCCTGGCGGATGGAGTCGCCCCAGCATGATGGCTCCCCTGTTCTGGTCCATTACCACTGGCTTTTGTGTATAACAGCAGGAGGCTCTCTATTTCCCTGATCATTCTGGATGAAAATGGCTGTGCTATTCTCCAACTCGGCCACATAAAGCACAAATAAAGAATCTTGTTTAAACTGTATTGAGATTTTTTATGATTTATATCCAACTTTATGAAAAGCAAGAATCAAGTATCAGTGAAAAATAAAAGCAGTCCATTGTTTCAACTTAAAAATAATACCAAAGAATTAAATATATCTGGATTTGGTGTGTAGGCAGAGGGAGGGGACAGGGAATGCGAGTTGCCAAGAGAAGGGGTGTATATGTATGGAAATGGAGGCCCAAAAACATGTTCACAAGAACTGCAGCTAGATAAGCAAAGGTTGTCTGAAAATGTTAGTTCCAAATATAGCCTTAATCATATTGACAGGGAAAAGAAATGACATAAAAAGTGATGAAATCAAAACAAGGCAATTTATGCCATGAAGAAGCCTGAGCTATAATGATTTCTGAAACAGATGTTATAAAGAAAAGAAAACTGTAAAACTTTTTAAACTGCACTGTTATATTTAAGACAAAATGAAAATTTGGTAAGAGACCTATGGCAGTTTGCAAAATATCAAGAGCAAAGAGGTTAGCAAAGTAACTCTAGCACACCTCTGGGGGAGACCAATGTGATTGAATGCTGAGGAAGGGTGATTAAAAGGCCACTGTCTACTGACAGAGTATTAGGGGCTTTATGGAGCAGGGAATCATGAAGTCATTCAACAGACTGGTTTTATTATCTCAGCCGTTTGGACAAGAAGTAAATAGATTGGAAAACTCAAGTGGTGATCTGAAATGTAAGTCAAAAAGCAGAAGTGGATTCCTCTTAGAGTTTGGAGCAAGAGAGAAATTGACACTTCTTTTCTGATAAACTATAGAGTTCAACACCAGAATATATGCTGACCTGTAAGAACCAGAGACGTTAACGTAGACTTGAAGTGAAAAAGGCAGGCAATACAAAATATTTCTGCTAGGTCATACACCAGAAAAAATGCAATATTTGCCTTCCTTGTCTGTTTTATTTCTAATAACCTAAAAATGAATAAATACTGTTAGTTTTTAAAGGCAGAAATGAAGTGGTAACTGTTCAGTGATGATTAGTAATGATTGCATTGCTTAAATACATAAACATAATGATGTTTATTAAAAGCACAATATAAATTCTTAAGGAACATTTCATTGCATCCTTAGTTTCCATGTAACAAAAATATGAAGAAATATTTATGTAAGTAAAGTGATTTTTACATAAATCAAATGTGTAATAAATTGTTCAATTTGGGGTGCAGCTTACCCAGAAATGTGCATGTTTTATATAAAATTACCTTGAGGGAAAAGCAGCCTTGCCTAGCAGCTAAGATACCTGGAACCCTTATCAGAATGTCTGGTTTTGATTTTCAACTTTTACTCCTGACTCCTGACTCTGGGGGGCAACAGTGATGACTCAATAAACTGGGTTCCTGCCATGCATGTGTGAGACATGGACTGAGTTCCTAGCTGCTAGCTCCGGCACTGGCCCAGCCAAGCAAATGTGGTCATTTGAGAGTGAACCAGGAAATGGAAGCGCTCCCTCTATGTCTCTTTGTCTTTCCTTCTCTATGTTTCTCAAATAAAAATTTTTAAAAAGACCTTCAATTCATCTATTTTCCTTCATTCCCATGTGTATTATGATTGTAATTTTGTCAATACTTCCCATTAATTAATTTCAGATTGTTTATTCACAAAATGGCAACTGTTACTGCTTTACTGCATGTTGTCATAATTTTTCCTGGGTTATTACATGGTTATTAAAAAAAAAGAGGCTTTGTGGGGAGCAACTCGGACTAGACTAAGTTACTGGAATTAAGACTTATTCTATGCATCTGCTCTCCCACAATATGGCGCTGAGAAGGGAGAAACAGCTTCTACACAGCTGCCTCCAGTTCAACCAATAAACTGTAGGACCTGCTCCTGATTGGAGGAGAGCAGCGTACTCGGCGTGTGGGTAGCAGAGTTGGGATTGGTGAAGAGGACTATAAAGGAGGAGAGAGACAACATGCACCAGGAACATCTAAGGGGAACATCTATCTGAAGGAACACCTGTGCAGCCCCCGAGAGAGCCGGCCGGCGGTGTGCCGCTCCCCCGCGGAAGTGGGGAAAGTGGCTAGGGGGAACCACCCTTCCACAGAGGTGGAAGGGTCCGTAGCCAACCCGGGAAGAACCAGCAGCAAACCCGGGGAGGGCCGAGCAGACAAAAGAACAGCGCAGGGTCCTGTGTCGTTCCTCCACGAAGAGGGGGAGCGACAGGCTTCATCTACTTGAGTCAGAGACTCATCTATTAATGGGCTAGTGATGATTATAGACCAAGAACCCAAAGAATGTAATGACCGTAAGCATGTGTACTTGAAGTATACTTTTAAAATAATATAAATGGTGTCTTAGTACATATTCTGCTGCTATAGCAAATTGTCCAAGACTGGGTATTTGTAAAGACTGAAGTTCATTTGTCCCGCAGTTCTGGGATCAGGGATATAAAAATATGGCGCTGGCACTTGCAGGGCACCTTGTTCAGGTTTTCTTGCTGCATGAAAATATGATTCAGGAGGGCAGCACTGTGGTGCAGCTTGTTAAGCTACCACTTGAGTTGCCAGCATCCCATAACAGAGTGCTGGCTGCAGTCCAACTGCTCCACTTCGGATCCAGCTCCCTGCTAATGCTCCTGGGAAGGCAGCAGATGATGGCCCAAGTGCTTGGGGCCCTATCACACTTGTGGGAGCTCCATATAGAGTTCCTGGCTCCTGGCTCCAGCCTGGGCCAGTCCTGGCTGTTACAACCATTTGGGGAGTAAACCAGTAGATAGAAGATCTCTCTCCTTCCTACCCCTCCCTCCTTTTCTTCTGTCATTCTGCCTTGCAAATAAATAAGCAATTAAATCTTTAAAAAAAACTGTTATGGAGTTGTGTAACATAGTACAGAAATGTTTAAAAGATTTATTTATTTACTTGAGAGGTAGAGTTACAGACAGAAAGAGGGAGAGGCAAAGAGTGAGGTCTTCCATCCACTGGTTCACTCGCCAAATGGCCACAACAGCCAGAGCTTTGCCAGTCTGAAGCCAGGAGCTTCTTCCAGGTCTCCCACATGGATCCAGGGCGCTAAGCACTAGAGTCATCTTCCACTACTTTCACAGGCCATCAATAGGGAGCAGGATCTGAAATAAAGCAAATAGGACTCCAACAGGTGCCTATATGGGATGTCAGCACCACAGGTGGATACTTAACCTACCATGCCACAGCACTGGCCCCATGAAAATTTTTTTAAGAAAAAGAAAGAAATGCAGAACTTCAGGGCCCACCCAGATCCAGGAACCAGGATCTGTATTAAAAATAAAATAACACGGTGGAGGACGTTGCATGGCATGGAAGAGCAAACGTGCTAGGTTGGGTCTCTCTTCCTCTTCTTATACAGCAATGAAAGCACCATGGAGGCCCCTATCTTTGTGACCTCACCTAGTTTTTTTGTTGTTGTTGTTGTTCTAAAGTCCTTATTTATTTAAAAAGTAGAGCAACAGAGAGATCTTCCATTTGCTGTTTCACTCTCCAAAGGCCCACAACAGCCAGGATTGGGTCAAGCCAAAGTAAGGTGCCAGGAACTCCATCAGGATCTTCCATGTGGGTGGCAGGGAACCAAGTTCTTGAGCCAACATCTGTACATTAGCAGGACCTGACCCCAGGTACTCATAGATGGGATGTAGGCACCCTAAGCAGAAGTTTAACCTGCTGTACCACAGCACCCACCCCTACACCATTGGATCTTAATTACCTCTCAGAGGCCCCAGCTTGAAATACCATTATAATGAACCTGAGGATGAGGGTTCCACAGATGAACTTTTGAAGGACACATTCAACCCCAGCAAATGGTAAACTCAATTTGGAAAGCAGTTTGGCTAGTCCTTAAAATATTAAAAATGAAGGTACTACATGATCAAGAAAATCCACTTCTAGGTACATACCCATAGTAAAAGAAAAAAAATGTCCACACTAAAACTTGTACACAAGTTCTACTAATAGAATTATTTATAACAGGCTGAAAACAGAAACAATCAAAGGCAACCAACTGAAACATAAGATTCATTCGTACAATGAAATATTAGTCATCCAAAAAAGGGAATGAGGTCCAGATACATACAATGCAGATGAACTTTAAATGCTAAATGAAAGGATCCAGATACTAAATATTACAGGTATATGAAATGTCCAGAAAAGGAAGAAGTATAGAGAGAAAAAGTAGGTTTTGAGTTGTCTATGCTGGGGAAAGGAGTTAAAGAATACCACTAATGGATACAGAGTTTCTTTTGGAGTGTTAATGACATTCTAATTTTAAACACTTGTGCTTGTTAAACAACTCTTTGAACATAGTAAAAATAAACTGCATGCTTTATATGGGAAAGTTTATGACATTTTAATATCTCAATAAAGCTGTTAAAATATGCTGGCTATTGTAAACCGTGCTGATATACAAACACAGCAGTGCTAGTATCTCCTTGATGCAGTCAGTTCATATCTTTTGGGTATAGACCCAGCAGTAGGATTGCTGGATCATATGATAAGTCCATGTCTAGTTTTTTAAGGCATCCCTATACTGCTTTCCGCGGTGGCTGCACTAATTTAGTTCCCATCTACAATGTATAAGACTTCCCATTTCTCCACATCGTTGCCAGCGTCGGCTGCTTTCTGTCTGTTGGAGAGCAGCTATTCTGAGAGAGGTGATGTGTTATTTCCTTGTGGTTTTAACGGTCCTTGATGGCTAGTGATGTAGAGTATTTCTTCTATTGAAAACCAACTGTTGAGGTTCTTTGTACATTTCCTCACTGCATTCTTTTTTATTGCTGAGTCTTGAGTTGCTGATATATTCTGGATATTAATACTTTGTCAGATAAGTAGCTTGCAAATTTTTTTCCAATTCTATGGGTTCTCTCTTTACTCTGTTGATTGGTTCCCATGATATGCGGAAGTTTTTAAGTTTGATGTAATTTCACTTGTGCCACTTTCCTTTTGTTTCCTGTACTTTGGAAGTTTTTTCTAAGAAGTCATCACCTGCTCCCAGGATCTTCTTCTCATGGACTTCCACCAAGCACTCACAAAAATGACTGATGACACACTGGTTGGCTGGAGAGAGGCTCCATCCTTGTTCCAGGTGTGGCTGCAGAGAGTGACTGTCAGTGTTAAAATGAACAAAACTCTGTTCTCTCCTACAGAAAAAAAAAAAAAAAAAGCCTTAAATGCAAAGGGAACAGCTGCATACCTTGTAGTCCCCAGGGTACCAGAAAATACCTGTTGTGTCTAGGAGAAGAGCAAAAAAAAAAAATAAATAAATAAAAATCTAAGTCTTGATGGAGGGTAGAAATCATGGCTAGAGGAGGTGCAAGAATACAGAGAAATTTCCACTCTAAGAAAATACTCACCCAGACTGTCACCAAGCTTACAACCAGGAAGGAGAAAGCCACAGCACTCAGCTGTTAAGGAGGGACAAGGATAAAGACAGAGAACTTACTTGGGGAGCAAACCAAAGCTGAGGACAGAGCATAGACCTTGAGAAAATCTCTCAGATAAACCAATGTTCACACAATAAAAAGTGCAGAGGTCATAAAATCAAAACTTAGCTCAAGTCCCAACTTCATTGCTCAACCCTTGGCACTGATGAACTAGCAGAAGGAAAGCCATGCTCAAGTCCACAGTCTCAAGAGTTCTGCATTGTTGCTTAGCAAACAAACAAAACTATGACAAAACTGAAAATTGAAGGATAAAAAGAGAAAACCACTCTAAGGAAATTTTGATTATCGTGTTAAAGGTTTTATAAAGAACACAGCATAAATGAACAGATAGAAGATTTCAACAGTGGAATGAAAACTACATAAAATTTTGAATAGAAATTATGCAATAAAACAAAAATAGTGGACATGGAGAATGTTTTCAGTGGGCTAATCAACTAACTCACACATCTGATGAAACAATTAGTAAACTTGAAAGTAGGTCCATAGTAAAGGATTCAAAGTACAAAATAGAGACATAATTACAGTTAAAGAGGAAGAATATCAAGAGACCTGCTGTACAGTAGGTGACTGTAGTCAATGATAATACACTGTATTCCTAGAATCCTGTACCCACATAGGAGACATGGAAGAAGCTCTGTGCTCCTGGCTTCAGCGTGGCCCAGCCACAGCCCCAGCAATTGTAGCCATTTGGGGAGTGAACCAGCAGATGGAAGATCTTTCTCTCTCTCTGTAACTTTAAAATTAAAAAAAAAAAAGGTTGAAAAAAAATGAGAAAAACAGAAGAGTTCCCAAAGCTGTAGGATATTAGCAAACAATGTGGTATGTTTGCAATTTGCATCCTGAAAGCAGAGACAGACATGGTGGAAGAAACCACAGATCCAAGATCTCCATCTCAATCTCGCTCTCTCTCTCTCTCTCTTTCCCTCTCTCTCTCTCTCTTTCACCCACACTCACACACATATATTCTTACACATTATATTCCAATTGCTGAAAAATAAAATTTGCAGAAAATCTTAGAGGCAGCTATAGAAAACAGAGACACAGCTATAAAAAAGAGAGGCACAGGAAAAAAAAAAGAGAGGCACAGATACAAGTACACCAAACTTCTCACTAGAAATTAGTTAAGTGACAATAGCAATAAATCAGAGGAAAAAATCCTGCCATGCAGAAAGTAATAAACAGAAAAGTCTATAAAAATAGGGAGAAATAAAGATTAATTCAAATGAATCACATAAGAAATAATTAATCCAAATCACAGCTGTAATTCGAAAAATATTAAACTTCTTGGATGCAAGATGGAAAGTTTGGATAGTAGGTACTAAAGTTACAGGGAAATAGGAGTAAGAAGTTTTGGGATTCTCATTCTATAGTAAGGTGACTATAGATAATTTAAATATACTATACTATATTTTTTGTATAAGAACAACAAAAAACCCTAGAAGATTGGATTTGGGATACTAATACCACAAAGAAATGTGAAGTGTTTGACACAAATATACTGACCCCAATTGTATATGTCACAGTGAATACATATACTGAAATATCACATGTACCTAAGTATGTATAATTTATATGTGCTGCATAAATTTTTAATGAAAATTTAAAAATAATTTATTCAAGAAGGAGGAACTTGAAGATGCACAGAAACTTGTATCATCTACATGAAGAAATTGATATTATCACAGATAGTTAAAGGCTAACATAGCAGATTTTTTTTATTTGTAATTAAGTATACTTGGTTTTCTAAAGCAAAGAGGGCAGCAATGTATTGTGGGTTTATAGTATTTTTATATGACAAAAATAGTATACAAATAGAAGATAGCACTTGGAAATATAGTTCAAAGATCCTGAAACTACTTACAAATATTGTTAACCCTGAAAACCATTAAAATATTTAAAAGGTACTTAATAGTAAATAAATGGTAATAGTAAAATAGAACAAAGCCATACCCAGTCAAAATCAGGCAGAAAAGGAGATGCATAAGGAACAATGAATATATTAAAAGAATAGAAAATCACTAGCAAAAAAGTAAAATTTAATTATATTAAACATAGTATACACACACAAATTAAAAGACAGAAATCTTAAGCTTGAATAAAACAAGAAGCACAAATTATATTTACATATTACTATACTTATACCTATGGCTAAATATCTCTATACCATCTATAAGAAAGCCAAGCTTGGGGCTGGCGCTGTAGTGCAGGAGGTTAACGCCCTGGCCTGAAGTGCCAGCATCCCATATGGTTGGAGACCCGGCAGCTCCACTTCCGATCCAGCTCTCTGCTATAGCCTGGGAAAGCAGCGGAAAATGGCCCAAGTCCTTGGGCCCCTGGCTCCTGGCTTCGGATCGGCGCAGCTTGAGCCACTGCAGCCGAACCAGCAAATGGAAGACCTCTCTCTCTCTCTCTCTCTCTCTCTGTGTGTGTGTGTAACTCTGACTTTCAAATAAACAAATAAATCTTTAAAAAAAAAAGAGAGAGAGAGACAGAAAGCCAAGCTAGATATAAAAATACAGGTAGAATCAAAGTTAATTATGGCAAGTGATACATGTAATCATTAATGAAAATAAAGTTAAACTTATCACATTAATATCAGAGCAAGCACACTTCCATATAAAGAACTTACTAGAAACAAAGAAGAATGTATAGTAAATAAGTTTCTTCACAAAAACTAACAGCAAAGACTGATGGAAACAAGAGGAGAAATAGACAAATGTACAATTATTTTTAAATCATTGATGCTTATTATCCAATAATTAAATGGATGTAATATCAGTACAAATACAGAAGACTTAAAAATATTGTAAATCATCTTTGCCTATTGACATTAAAGAACAAGTCACCAAAAGCAGCATACTACAAGTATCTGTTCAAATTCTTATAGGACATTCACCAAGAGAGACCAAACTGTGGGCCAAAAAATATCAACAAATTTGAAATAATTGACACCATACAGAGTATCTTCTTCAACATGATGAAATTTGATCGGAAATGAGTAACAGAATGATAACTAGGAAATACCCCACGTACTTGAAAATTTAGATGTTACTTCTAAATAACCCATGAGTCAACGAGAAAATTAAAAAAAAACATTTTGACTTGGATGAAAATGAAACTGCAATACATTAAAATGTGTGAAATGCATTTAAAATGGTTTTTAGAGGGAACAATATAGCATGAAACATTTGTATTAGAATAATGCCAGAGTCTGGCATGTACAAAGCTTAGAAGCCGTTATTCTAAGCTAACCACAACTGCAAAGTTGAAGTAACTGAAAAATCAATAGTTCTTTTTAGTTCTATAAGAGAAAGGAGGTTATGAAGCAAAATACCGCCCCCAAAACTTGAGAGACAGGCAGGCAAATCCAGAGACCCACACTGACTGGAGTAGAAAGTGCCACAGCAATCAGTGGAGAGCAGAGAAACCCAAGCAGAAATTGATGATTGCTCAAGGCTCCGTGGAGACAAATGCAAGAATTAAAAACTCCAGGAGAACCCAGCCAAAGAGAGCCTGTGCTGTTTTGAGTTTTACCTGCAGGAGCTCTCTGAGATCCGCACAATGGAGAGCAGAGAAAAATCCGCTATGCTTCTGGCAGGAAAAGAGGAATAATGTTTTCTTCTTAATAAGGTATGCCCTAAGGAGAAACTAGTTGAGGAGGGCCCAATCAATTGCCGTTTTTAATATTTGTGTGTTTATTTTTACCTGTTTTAAAGGTGGGGAGGGAGACAAATCTTCCATCAGCTAATTTGCTCCCCAAGTGCCCACAGCAGCAAGGGCTTGGCCAGACCAAAGCCCTCCAGGTTCCATCTGGGTCTCCGATCCGGGTGGGAGGGTCCCAAGCACTTAGCCACCATCTGCTACTTACTAGGACGCATCAGCAGGAAGCTGATTCAGAAGCTGAGCAGCCAGACCTCCAACCAGAAGTCTGTGTGATAGGAGAAGCAGGCACCCTGAGCCACAGCTTAACCCACTATATCGCAATGCCTGCCCCCTGTTAGCATTTTATAGGAGCCTAACTGACCTTATAGAAGGAAAATACCCAATTCCAGCCAACTGTACCATTCCACCTATGGGAAGGGAAATGGCCAACTTGAGCCCACTCGAATCATTCTGTTCCATCTAAACAATGAGGAAATGGGAAGCACTTGTGAATGAAGTTCACAGTCCAGAGGTACAGGATCAGCAAAGACAAGCTTCTCCATAGGACATAGAGCAGTTACTCCCCACCCCCGTCACCATCACCATACCAAGAGCCTATTCACAGCAGTTCCTTTTGCCCATCATGCCAAGCTGGCTTGATATACTGATGTGAACCAAAACTTGAAGGCTGTACTGTACTATAAATCTCACTCAGGTGTGTCTGGACAAGCAATAAGGAAAACAGTCCTCCAGATTTGCATGCCAGCCCCCTTGTGTGGATGAAGAAATGGGCCAATAAAAGAATGTACACAATCGCATGGTCAGTGGAAAATGGTCTACCAGGTTGATTATGAATCCTGAAAGAAATATTGAAATGTTGAGACCCAGGAAGTCTGAGAAAGAGGCCTAAGGATGGACAAATGAGAAGGAGTGTAACATGGGAACATCTTTGTTTCATGGTAATGTTCAGAGAAAAGCACTGACCACAAACGAGTTATAAAACAACTAAGTAGACACAAGTGCTTCACTAGCTGACATCACACAGCTTCTATCATTGGCCACTCGACCGCTGGCATGATGGGCTCCTGAATGGCAGGAAGATGAAACCTATGCAGGGACTTGATGAGTCAGGCTCCCTGTCACCAAGACCGATGACACTGCTGAATGTCTCAAATAGCAACATCTGCCAACTCTGTATCACCACTATGATGCCATTCACAGAGGGGCCTGGCCAGCTATTTAATGACAAGTTGCCTAGATTGGACACCTTCCTCTCTAGAAGAGACAGGGATTCATCTAACTGGGATTAAATGAATTCAAGAGTAGGTTTGCTTTTTATGCCCTCAGGACCTCAGCCAGCAAAACCTCCTAAGACACAGCATCCTTCACAGTACTGTATCAGGTCAAGGGCCCTATCTCAGGGCAAAGAAGTCTAAAATTGCATACATGATCTTGGGATATATAGTTAAGCTCTCACACACTGCAACCACGTACAAGCTACCTACTTGAGAGGTCACCAAAATAGCCTTTTTAAAACACCACTGCCCAGTCACCAGTATACAGAGGACACTCTGACAGCACAAGCGCCGCCCTCCAGGCTGTGATAATAACCATAGATTAAAGGCTCTGTCCTCAATATGCAGATGGCATGTGTCTGGGAATCCATACGCACAAATAGGAATGGCCCCACTCTTCATTACCCCCACTGATCTGCTCGCAGAATGTGTGCCTTCCATCCCTGTAGTGTTTTATGATTTGTGCATCCACAGGATTTGATTCCAGATGAAGATGATTGCCACCAAGGGTTTTGGTTAGCGTTTCATTGACATTTCGGCTATAACAGCCAATCTGTCATTTGTGTCACAGACCAGCAGGCAAGGAAAAGAATCCTTGTGTGCTGAGAGGGGTAACTGTCCACAGTCCTCTCAAGCTGGCAGGTCAGAATATTTTTGGCATACAGGCAACACACTGTAGTACCTCTCGGCGCTTTCACGCTTAGATTTAATAGTGGACGAATACATGCAGCAACCACAGCCTATGAACAGCAGGTAATCTATGGCCCACATCCCTCAGGGATAAGGATCTGAGTGCACATACCAGGACAGTCACTGAAATCATTTAAATCATTTAGCTTAGCTTCAGATAACCTAAAAAGGGTAGTAGCAGACAGACATGATGAGCATCAGGTGTCACCCCAAGACCACTCTTATTGTTAATGGCTGTATATTTCCCACTAACCCAGGAAACAAGAATAAGCCAAATGCTGGAAAAGTAGCTCCCAGATGGGAAGAATTACCTTAAGTACCAAGGGGTGTTCTGTTCATATCTCCTTCCCAGAGCACGACGCTCATCCCCTAGCTGCTGTGAATACCAGCTACAGTATTTGCCGGGAATTGTTCCCACCATAAAGGAAGGCTTTAGCCAAAGTTATACTCTTTTTGAAGTCAATGATTAGTTTGCATAGGAATATGAAGCCCTGAGTCCCTGCCTACTCAATTTAAGATAGCACTGAAGATCTATTCCAGCTCCAGATTGGTACTCCCCTACCCACTAACCTAAAGTCTCTACTGAGGTCTCACGTTGTCACCATATTGTAAGCCAGTTTCTCCCCATTTTCAGAACTTGCTTCCATGTAAGTGTATATGTTCTGAGAAGTCTTTGCAAAACCTTCCTGTAATTCACTATCTCAAAGTCTGTTCCAGAAATGTATATCCTAAAATAACAGGCTTAATTACAGCTTACACAGTTCATCATTAACCTTAGGAAAAGTATGGTTTTGATGTGTCATCTAATCAAATCAATGTCAGTAATGAAGTTCATAAGAAGCAATAAAGACGCAGAGGAGAACCGAGAGACTGCTGAAATGGGCATTGGCAATTATGGTTCATCTACCAGTCTCTTCTAATGCCAGAGATATGAAATCTGTTGGCAACTAATGACACAGAATAAACAGCCTGACAATATTTATAATGGATTTATTTAGGTGTCATTCTTCTTTGCATTTCCAGAAAAAAAATGAAAGTAGAAATATAATATATAGTGCCAGATGCTTTATTTCAATTTTAATGGGAGAGTAGCCTACTTCTCTTTAAATCTATCTGCCTTCATTTCAAAATCAGGTCTAGTAATTGGTATATTGAATGCCGGAAGAACATCGGTAGTCCCTAGGAAACATAAAATGTCATCCAGTCAATTGATATCAGATTGAATGCAAGTTGAAGCCAAATAAAGTTTGAAATACTTGCCTTGATGCCAAACTTCAGTGTGAAATTGAATACAAGCGAAGCACCAGAAAGAAATTTGCAAGCAGTAAAACAGCACAACGCTCCATAGCAATAGAGAATTCCTATTGTCATGGCATTTGTGACAGACCTTCTGTGGATCTTAAAAGAAAGTTCTTAGGGATATTTCTTAAACTGCAAAGTGATTTTTATTTAGAACCTAATGTGGGAGGTAATTTGACATAAATTACATATATGGAAGACCTGACAGAAATGAAGGGCTATTTGGTGCATGTCATGTCAAAGAACGTAATAGATTACAATTCTGTTACAAAAGGTTTCTTAAAGAACTTGAATTCAGAAACAGTTGTTTAACCTCAAAGGGGCACACATGTACTCATTCACAAGAGACTGAACCTGGAGGTTAGCATCTTGGAATAGATGTCCGTTGGAATGAGATTTGTTGACATCAGGGTACAAAATGAAAATCCAGGAGCATTTTATTGGTTTCATAACATTGGACAAGGCCAGAGGTCAGGAACTTGCTTAAGCCATCTTGTCAGTGCTGACAAGTCTAAAATTGGCACCAAAGGCTCTCAGGAGGTAGCCTGAGACAAAGATGAGAACACAACTGTAAGCATTTTACAGGCAAATTTCCTTCCCTAAGCATGGACTTTTCATCCATGTAAAATTATATTGCTGCAAAATAATGTGGCTGCGTTGCCTTATTTTTGGCTAAAGTGACTGAGCTTTCTGGGCACCTGTGTAAGAAAAAAGAAATTTTCCCTTCTTCTTTTTGCCACAGATGACTTGTGAAACACACAATGGAAATACTCTGGGAGTACAGTTTCCATCATCCTTTATATCAATTAATGTGCCATTGGCTGCAAGAAATAGAATATCCAATTCAAATTGGTTTAACAAAGAATAAAATGTATGCATTTTATCAAGAAGTATGAGAGCAGGACAATTCCAACTATTCAGCAACTCAATTGTTGCCAAAGCTATGGTTCACCTTCTTTACTGTGATATTCTTGGCTCTAGGCTTCAAAGTATCTCCTTTAGGTTCCACCTTCAAACCTTCATGCAACAGAATCTAAATTCTGCTGGTTTATGTATTCTACTTCTACTTAAGGATCAGAAATACTTTCCAAAAAGCTCCCGTATGTACTTTCCCTTAAATCTCATGAGTCAGGATTGTATAATTTGCCCTCAGCCTAGTGGTAAAATCAGAAAGGGAAGTGGAATGATCATGGCTTGCTCAGGTCTTAGAAGGGATCAGAAAGCTTAAGAACAATTGGTACCCAGCAAAACTGGATGCTGTTAGCAGCAGAAGTAGCTGTATGCATATGGGCATGAATAGAGAGCAAAATTTTGTACCTTCCAAAATTCTTATGTTGAAATCTAATCCCTAGGAAAAAAAATAAAAGAAGAAGACCTAAATGGAAGATCTCCACTAGTGAGATCCCAGTGGAAAGAACGGGGCCATCAAAGAAGGAGGTACCTTTCTCTGAAGGGAGGAGAGAACTTCCACTTTGACTATGACCCTGTTAGAATAAGATCGAAGTTGACAAACTCAAAAGGTTTCCATAGCCTTGGCAACTCATGACTAGAGCCTAGGGAGATTGCTGATGCCATAAACAAGAGTGTCAAATTGTTAAGTCAACAACAGGAGTCACTATGCACTTACTTCTCATGTGGGATCTGTCCTTAGTGTGTTGTCCAATGTGAAGTAATGCTATAACTAGTACTGAAACAGTATTTTACACTTTGTGTTTCTGTGTGGGTGCAAACTGATGAAATCTTTACTTAATATATACCAAATCGATCTTCTGTATATAAAGATAATTGAAATTGAATCCTGATGTGAATGGAATGGGAGAGGGAGCGGGAGATGGGAGGGGTGTGAGTGGGAGGGAAATTTTGGGGGGGGGGGAGCCATTGTAATCCATTAACTGTACTTTGGAAATTTATATTTACTAAATAAAAAAAAAAAAAGAAATCTAAGCCCTAGGACCTCACAGTGTGACTGTACTTAGAGAGACATTCTTTAAGGAGGTAGTTATGATGAAAAAAACACCAGTTCAACATATGGACAGGACAATGGAAGGAAAAATAAGGACGAGGACACAGAATGCAGAGAGGTAAGACCATGAGAAGACACAGGGAGAAGATGGCCGTCCACAAGCCAAAGAAAGAGAACCTCAAATGAAATCCACTCTACCAGTATCGTGACTTCAGAGAGCTGCCCTCTGAGACAAAAATTTCTGTTGCTTAAGCCACATAGTCTGTGATACTATGAAATGGCAGCTATAGCAAGCCAATACAGTTAACACCAGGCTTAAAGTCCTACTACCCTTTTACTTAACTCCGTGAAATCTTAAAGAAACCCAAATATTAGTTACATAGCTAATTTTATCTAATTTTATCTAGTTTCTTCTTCTCTCATGTGAGATGGTAAATAACATGCTCTTCCAATTAGTCTCAGAGCCAGAACATTCAAAGCAGTTTTATGGAAATTATTGTAATGAGTTGTTCTAACTTCAAATATCTAGAATTCGCTGCCTTTATGCATGCAAGAATACAGGGCTAGGATTGTTAGCATATTTGTAATATGTAAAGTGGGAACTTTCTCTAATATGTTCGAATTTGAGCTGAGTTGCCACAGCTGACAATGATTTTGATTTGTGTTAGGACTGTAGTTTCCTCTAATATTTATTTTCATAAACTTAGAATTGAAGTACATCGTGCCCATGGGAATATACAGATTATAGGTGCACATGTTGATGAATTTCCCCCACTGAGATGACTGGGGGAGGGATTTTCATGTCTGCTGTCCAGCTCAACAAGAGTATTTCCAGACCTCAGGAGGTCATTCTCAGCCCTTTCAGTTTTTAACCATGATATTGACATTTAGCATTGTAGACTAAATCTGAATGTTTTAATTTAATAACAGTGAAACTCTATGGTGGATGGTCTTCTGATTCTTTGCCCTCATTGTATATATCTACATATATGGTGCCAGTGTCTCAGTATTTATCCCTGCTAATATAAGTGAACCTTGGGCTATTTTGAATAGTTGTAGTATGAAAATTTTGGTGAACACATTTTAGTGAAATATGAACAGATTTCTGTTAGGTATATATCTGGAAGTAAAATTTCTGGGCTGTAAGGTAAACGTATGTTCAAAAGTTTTTTTAAAAAATTACTTATTTTAGAAGCAGAGAGAAAGCAAGTGAGTGCTCCCATTTATTGGCTCACTCCCCAAACGTCCAAGAGCCAGAGCTCAATCCAGGTGGCTGGGACCCAACATGGGTGGCTGGAACCCAGCCTTAGAGCCACCACTGCTGCCTGCAAGGTCATCCCTAGCAAGAAGCTGTAATCAGGTGCAGAGACAGTAGTCAAACCGAGGCACTTTGATAGGGGATGCTGGTGTCCCAGTTGGCATCTTAACTAATGTATCAAATACCCAGCCCCATATGTTCAGCTTTAGTAGATGTTGCCAGACAGCATTCCAAATTATTTTTAACCATTACACTGCCATCAGCAATGTTATGAGAATTTCAGGTGTTCCATATATTCACCAAATCTTGATATCTTCTACTTTTTTCTCTCTACACAATCTGTTGACATATTAAGTAAACGTTACAGGCTTAATTTGAATTTCTGTAATGGCTAATGAAGCTGATGACATGACTCTTACATACTTGTTGGCAATTGGGATTCACCTTTTTAAGAAACAAATTTTGAAGATTCTGTCAATTTTTTAATGAGCTGTCTATTGTTCCCTTACTGTTTCATAGAGTTATTTCTGTATACTCTGGGCATGAATTCTTCATTTAAATGCATTATAAATTCTTATGTTTTGTACTTTGTATTTTCACCTTTCTAATTTTAAAGAAAAAAAAATTAGTGTTAATATGGGCCAACTATTTTTTTAAATCAGACTACAATTTACCCACTTCAAGATTATAAAGATGATTTTCCTCTAACATTTATATCTTCAATCTGCAATTCAATTTGGTATATGATGTTAATAGAGGTCAATAATAAATTTGCTTATATGAGCATGCAATAATCTCAGCACCATTTATAGAACTGAAAAAAATTTAAGTACTTAAGAAATGGTAGTTTAGAAATCAATCAGATTACAGTATATGTTGATTCAGACTCTATTTTGTTGGCTTATTGGTCTGCTTCTAAATTACATTATACTTTTACTTGAGATTGCTGTGTAATGGGTCTGAAATCTGGTGTTATTAATCTTCCAGCTTTGTCTGTTTCTTCAGGATTTGCCATATTCTCAGATGTTTGACTTCCCTTATAATTTTTAGAATCAATTATAAATTTTTTTAAAAATATATAAACAAATCTCTGCTGGTATTCTCATTGTGAATAAGTGAAGTTGACCATTTCAGTGCTAGATGATGGATTACTTTTATAATACTGAGATTTATAAAATGTAGGCTTGATACATACTTTCATTTTTTTCTTAGTTTGGCTTAAAATGTCTTTGTGTCTTTTTGTAGTAGGACTTTGAGAATGTTTTGTGAAATTTAATTCCAGGTATTTAATCTTTATTAAAAAAAGCCCACAACACTGTTATGAAGTATAATTTGCATAGAAAAAAATCACCAATTCTTCTCAAATAGCTAAAGCAATGATTACAAAAACAAAACTAGAGGTATCACAATATCAGATTTCAAGACATACAACAGGGCAATAATAATCGAAACAGCCAGATATTGCCACAAAAATAGACATGTAGATCAAAGGAAAAGGAAGAAGCTCCACAAATCAATCCATGCATCTACAACCAACTGATCTTTGACAAAGGAACTAAAATCAATCCCCAGAGAAAGGACAGTCTCTTAAACAAATGGTGCTGGGAAAACTGGATCTCTTTATACAGAAGTATGAAACAAGGACCCTACCTTACAACTTATACAAAAATCAACTCAAAAGGGATCAAGGAAGTAAATCTATGAACTGATACCATCAAATTACTAAGGGAGAACATTGGATAAACTCTGCAAGACATTGGCTTAGGCAAAGACTTCTTGGAAAAGACCCCAAAAGCACAGGTCATCAAAGCAAAAATAGACAAATGGGATTACATCAAGCTATAAAGCTTCTGTACTTCAAAGGAAACACTCAAAAAAGTGAAGAGGCACCTGACATAATGGGAGAAAATACTTGCAAACTATGCAAGTGATAAAGGACTAATACCCATAACCTATAAAGAGTTCAAGAAACTAAAAAACAACAAAACAAAACAAATGGGCAAAGGACTTCAATAGGCATTTTTCAAAAGAGGAAATTCAAATGGCCAACAAATACTTGAAAAAATACTCAAGACCACTAGCCATCATGGAAATGCAAATAAAAACCACAGTAAGGTTTTCACCTCATCCTAGTTAGAAAGACTCTCATACAGAAATCAACAAAAAAAGAAATGCTGGCAAGGAGGTGGAGGAAAAGGTACTCTAATCCAGTGTTGACGGGAACATAAACTGGTACAGTCACTGTGGAAGACAGCATGGAGATATGTCAGAAATCTGAAAATAGATCCAGTATATGATCCAGCTATCTCACTCCTTGGGATTTACCAAAAGGAAATGCAAAGGAAATGAAATCAGATACGAAAGAGTTACCTGTACTCCCATGTTTATTGCAGATCAATTTATAATAGCCAAGATATGGAATCAACCCAGAGGTTCATCAGCTGATAACTGCATAAAGAAATTGTGGTGTGCGTGTGTTTGTATAACAGAGTATTACTCAGCCATAAAAAAGAATGAAATCCTGTCGTTTACAATAATTTGAACTCAAATGGAAACCATTATACTTATCGAAATAAGCCAGTCCTAAAAAGACGAATATCATATATTTTCCCGGATCTGTCATAACAAAGAAAGTACCAAAAAATGTAATAACTATGAGTGAAATTGACATCTTGAGATTCAATGAGTGTTTACAGCCTTTGTCTCTACCATTGAGGAGCAGTGTTTTTTCTTTCATTTGTTGAATTCTTTACTTAGTGTAGGGTTAATTGTGTGAGTATAAAATAAACTGGAAGTAGATCATTGTAGAAATTCAAAGAATAAGAAAGGAAGTAAGAGAAAAGGCAGCAGCATGGGTGGTAGGGAGTATAGAGTGAGAAGTATTGTTATGATTATGTATATATGAAATATATAATATTTATTCACCTTTGAAACTTTAAGAAACATTCTAAAAATCACAAATTCTAAGGATACTATTTGATGTTTATTGACAAATGCATGTTTCCAATTAAGTTCTATAAAACCAACAAATACAACAGCTTATTTTTCCTTTCCCAATATTCAATCTTGTATTTCTATCATAGTAAGGACTGATAACCTTTTATGTCTCCATAGATTAGATTTTCCTTCTTATGAATTTCTTATAACTATCAATAGTATGTATTTAGTCGTTCCTTTTGTTTAGTATTTGATTCATATAAGTAATTTCATGTATTGGCAGTTAATTTCATATTTTTGAAGAATTATATTCCAATAAATGTACATATAACCATTTGTATATCTATTCACTTATTGACTGACAATGTGTTCAGGTTTTGGCCTTTATAGGTAAAGCTACTATGAATGCCTATGTATGCATTTTTTGTGTATAAGCTTTCAGATCTCCTGCACAGAACCTAGAAATTAATTGCCTGGGTCATATGGTAAATTTATATTTATAGTTATATGAAAATAAAAAGCTGTTTTCTTATATGGATGGCAATACCACATTGTATCATTTTACATCAGTAGATATCGATGAATATTCATGTTAATACACACTTTGGTCAACACTTGGCATAATCAATCTTTTTATTTTTAGCTAATTTAGAGCGTAGGAAGTAGTATCTCATTATCTCATTGTAGTTGTAATTTTCATTTTTCTAACAATGAGGCTGGGTACCTGTAAATGTCTTTATTAGCCATTTTTGTATCTCTCTCTCTCTCTCTCTCTCTCTCTCTCTCTCTGTCTCTCTCACACACACACACACACAATATTCTACTCTGACTTTCAAATGCATAAATAAATCTTTTTTTAAAAAAAGACTAAGGCTGGTACTGTAATTCATCAAAATTTGTGATATTTCAAAATTATCTGTATGTTTCCAAATGAATTAAAGAATAAGCTTGTCAAATTTTTATCAAATATGTTGACTGTGGTTCTCATTTGGGATGCTTTGAATATAGTTATTATTTTGGGAGAGGGTGATATTATTTTTTGTTTATTTATGTGATCTATCATCTCAGCAGTATTTTGTACTTTTCTGTGTATTATGTAAAACCTGTATATCTCTAAGCATTTCAGAATTTTATGCTATTATAAATGGCGTTTCAGATGAATTTATATTTTTTAAACTGTATAGAAATTCATCTTTTTATGTATTGATTTTACATCTTAAACTCACTTATGCATTTTAGTAGCCTCTGTGTGTCCTTAGTTTTCCAAATAAACCAGTCATGCTGCTTACAAAGACAGTTTCACTTCTTCCGTTCTTATATATTTTTAATTATTTTTTCACATTTTATTACACTGATTAGGATCCCCAATATATTATAGCATAGCTTTCTGTTAAAACTGAAAACATTTCTAACATTTCTAACATTCTACTCAACAAATTCTAGCCAACATTTCTTCACCAAACCCAATTTCTTTCTCCACAAATCAGCAAGACTGTCACATGCTAATTTAGGTTCTAAAGGAACTGTCATCAGCCAATAAGCTGGTGCATTCATAGAGCTTATCTTGTTTGTACCACTCTGTTTGCTGCAAATATTATTTCTTAAACATTGCTTAGCTTTCTATTTTTTTGAGGTGTTTTCTTTTTGTGTGTGTGTGCCTGGTACTCCAAATGATCTGCGAGCAAAATTCATTTTGTCTGCCTTTGAAATTCAAGTATCTTGTAAACAGCTTATACTTACTTTTTTTTTTTTTAATTTTATTCATTATGGTAACCACTGGCTTTTTTTTTTTTTTTTTTTGACAGGCAGAGTGGATAGTGAGAGAGAGAGACAGAGAGAAAGGTCTTCCTTTTGCTCTTGGTTCACCCTCCAATGGCCGCTGCGGCCTGCGCGCTGCAGCCGGCGCACCATGCTGATCCGAAGCCAGGAGCCAGGTGCTTCTTCCTGGTCTCCCATGGGGTGCAGGGCCCAAGCACTTGGGCCATCCTCCACTGCCTTCCCGGGCCACAGCAGAGAGCTGGCCTGGAAGAGGGGCAACCCGGAAAGAATCCAGCACCCCAACCAGGACTAGAACCCAGTGTGCCAGCACCGCTAGGTGGAGGATTAGTCTATTGAGCCACGGTGCCAGCACCACTGGCTTTTAATAAGATTTGTTGTATATTTACATTTTCTGTAATGATTTATATGGTTGAGTTTGATTCTACCCTCTGGTTTTTAATTTTTCGTTTGCTTTTTTGTGTTTACTTCTTTTATACTTCATTTCCTTTCTTTTCAAGAATATTTGATATTCCATTCCTTCTCTACAATTGGCTTTATCAATACCCTTTGATATTCAGTATTTTGTCTTTATTATATGGTTACTAGAAATATTGGAATATTTTTGCTAATTTAAAACTATCTTGAATTATTATAGCACTGCACATATAGAACTTTGCAATATAATCTTCTCTCCAATGCTTTGTACTATTCTCGTGCATATCTTAATTTTACACTTTATGTATGCCACACCATTTACTTTTTGTTATTGTCCATTGACTTAAAATATTCTTTCATATTCATCCAAATAACTAACATTTATAGTAATTCCATTCTATTTCTTCCTGTGTTTTCCTAATTTCATTTATTTAAAATTTCCTTTAGCTAGGAAAACATTTTAACAGTTCTTATTTTACTGATCTTGTAGTCCCATGATTACGCTGTTTTCTTAAAAAATCTCCCTTTTTCTGGAGAGTTTGAAGCTAGCTCTATTAATTTCAGATATTTATCTACCATTTTCATTTAAATTGAAGTGTATAGCTGTGCTGTTTCTTTGTTGTGCTCTAGGCATGAATTTTTAGGTTTTATTTTCTCTCATTATTGACTTCATGTGCTATTGGAGGATACGTGCATTGGAGTAGCTGTTTTTAAACTATGTAAACACAGGATTACAGTTAGAAAACACTTGAAAAAGGATTGTTTGAATGTTCAAAAGTGAATGAGGAAACAGAAACCCTTATCTTCCAAGGATATTGTTCAGGGAATAGGGGAAGAGTTTCTGATTGAAGGCAGTGTGGGAAAAAATTAAAAGCTATTTCCTGTCTAGACATTGTGTCCAGTCAGGTTAATAAAATAATTACAGAAGGAGAACATATGTCCCTTGTCAAGCTAGGTAATTTGGGAAATCAGAAGAGGCATAAAACATAGCTCTTGATTGGCAAAATGTATTGATCAATTTTGGAGATATTTATATAAAATGAATTATATAAAATGAATTATAATATGAAGGTTTAAGAGGGATTAAAATCAAGAAATAAATAAGTAGAACTGACTCAAAAATTGTATTGCTGGAGAACAATCTTTGATCTGACTCAAGTAGGTACTGGAGGAAGGGCTGGAGATTCTCTGTTAGAGTAACTAGTCAGGTTTCTGATGAACAGTTCTAGGGTTACTCAGATAGAAATATCAAGTAATTTATTAACACTTTTTCACTTTACTTCAATCTGAGAGACACCATATTCAATTTGTCACAAAAATCCCTAACATGAGATTATTCTTATATAGTAGGACCTCAAGATTCTATTCCAATTCCAAATCTCTTAAAGCATCTCAGTACAGAAAGTAACACTCCATGTCTTCCTGAAGATGTTTTCTTCCTCTAACCAAACACTTTTCAAAATTGTGGCCCAGAGAAACAAAATGAGGGAGTAGGGCATAGCAACAAGTTGCCATTCCGTTCTAGCACTCCTGTCCTTAAAGAGTGCTATGATTTTTAGGCAAATAACTCTAGTGAGTTATCTGATTCCAGTATCCCCATGTCCTTTATGGACAGAAATCCTATTTTATCTCTGCTGACAATGAACCACAACTGAAAAAAATAAATTTCCCAGCCTCATTATGGCTCAGGGTGCCCAAAAGATAGATGCAATAATCACTGAGCGTATTTACTAAGAAAGTGCTTTAAAGACAGTTGACGTGTATGCCAGTCATTCTGCGCTTGTTTATCCTGCGGTTACTGCATTCAATCTAGGGAGTCAGTCAATAATTTGGAGACAATTTAAATGCTGATTTGGGGATCCACTTACTTGGGTCTACTTTTAATTCTCCTCCTTTTAGTTCTTGAGTAACCAGTATGCTTATTCATCCATATTCAAATAGGTTCTATCCCAGTTTCCACACAGTTTCCTTTCATTCTGCTGCTTAATTACCTTCGTTGTTATGGTTGCTTTGTTTTTCTGAACTGTTATTTTTCTCCATAGTCCCCAGCTGAATAACCAGAGTTTTGGAGGGGTCACCATATTGCTTTTATTCTCCTCTTTCTTGAAACTTAGAGAGCCAGTATTTATCTTAGACCACGGATCCAAGTGTCTGAGATGGCTATACACATGGTTGGCATCTTGGTGGGGAGGGCTGGGAAGCTGAACTTATCTGGTGCCTCTCCCTCTCCCTCTGGTCTCAGGGCCTTTCTGCATGTTCTGTTCCGGTGAGTAGTCAGATTTCTTACATCAAAGCTCAGGGGCTCCCGTGAGGAGGTTTTAAGAGGCCCAGGCAAAAGCTGCTGCATTTGTGATCTATCCTCAGAATTCCACGAGCTCACATAAGCCATATTCCATTTGTTACTAATTCCATGACACACTCCAGATTGAATGGAAGAATGGCTAATCTCCACACCTTAACCAGAAGAGTGGCAAAGAATTTGCAGCCATCCGTTATCACAAGTTGCTTTTCTTATTTTCAGAAATCCTTAAAAGGATGAAAATTATCTGCCTATCATAGATGGATTTAATTATTAACCAGAGGAAAGGTCTAGCTAAAGGTGAAAGAGGCCCAATTGTAAAAAGGAAAACAAAAGAGTAATAATTTAAACTCTGAAATATTATTCAGAGGGTGAATGTTAGGGGACAGGCTTTTATATCCTTAATTGAATACAGAACTCATATTCTTTAAGGACCTAAAAAGCAAGCAGATCATATCCAAATCAGAAAAACGAGATCCTTCATGGGTTCCCCCAAACCTTTTATGTTCATCTTATTATGGTCAGCAGGGATGACCCAGCATAGACCCCACCAGTGCCGAGACACTCAAGCCCTGCTGACCAAACTCAGGGCCCGGCCACTCTAAAAAGCTCCTAGTGACATTTCTGCACTTTCAAATTTTGAATTTTCCCTCTTCATGGGGATCTATTTAAATTGATCTCTCACACTATGTCACCTATCCCTTGGTAGCATCTCATTTTTTCTTTGGAGAGAAGAATAATAAAAAAATGAAAAAAGAAACAAAGATGATCAAATGCACCTTTCACTGCATTTCTTCAATCCTACTAAATACACCACTGACATAAGAAAAATCAAACATTGGCCTATCATCTAAACACATGCTTTCCTGAGTGGCTCCAACAGTGACTCACAGGTCCTCGTCAGAGCTCCACTGCAAACCTTTGAGAAACTGTCATTGATAGAGGACTCCAAGTCCATAGATTAACCCATGAATAAGCACAGAAAGATAAAATTCATGTCCTTTTCTCCACTGACAGCACCGCTTGATCAAATAAATGAAACATGCTTCATTTAATCACCTTAATATAAGGCATTCCAGCTCACATGCTTTAGAAGATTTAAAAAATGTTTTTTGTAATAATAGATTTTATTCTGCCTGAGGAATCAACCACTAATTACTCTTTTTCCCCCATGGCAAATAAATACTTTAAAACTTTAAAAAAAAATAAAAATCAATACTCAAAATGTTTTTTAAAAAAACTAATCATATTGATCTTTTCTTATAATGTTTTCATTAAAATATTTCCATTTGAATTTCATTATTCCTTGAAGGCATTGGCTTTAATAGATCTAATTTTAATGGTTTCTCACATGATGCATATCACTGGTTTATATTAACATTCTGTCATCAGCTAAATAAATAGCTTTGCCCTGGTATAGTGTGTTTCTCTATAGTTAAAATCACATCCATAAATGCACATTTGCCAAAGATTACAATTAGGTATTTTTTAAGATATTCAAATACAAGGAAAATGTATGGAAATTTATAAGGCATTTATAAACAGTCTGGAATTTTACACAAAAAATGCAGTATAAGAGCATTTATTATGTACTCTGCATGTCTTCTTCAAATAATCAAGACAAAAAATCTGGAAACTGTGTATTCTCCACTTTTCTTCATTATTTTCACTTTTCAAGGGACAAATGTTTCTAGCTTATCCTTAAAAGAAGTCATTAGCTGCCTAGAAGCCTACATACTCTATCAATGGAGAGGTTAATATATTACAACAGCAACATACAGAGAAGTTAAAAATGATAATTTAGGCTCTGAAACATCTCTTAAGCCTTCCTTTAAAAAAGAATTAGTGTTCTAAGAACACTTTAACTCCATTCATAAGCTGTGATGTGCCTCTGCTCTCTTTGTCTGTTCAGCTACAATAAGCACAGCTAGTGTGTTACTGAGTTTGTAAAGAAGTTATCCAGGAAGACAGTTTATAGGTGTGTAGCTTAGTTACAAATTTCATCTTGGTTTGACTTGGACAAATATGCCTTCTAAGTTGCAATGGCTTCATCTACATGCTTCCTAGATACTGCATTCAACTGTCCAGCACATGAATAGGGGGCGTATTATCCAGAAAATTGCCTATGTACCTTGTGACATAGCAATAAACAAGGCAGAGTCTACACCCTCAAAGAGTGCACATCGTACTTCTTACAGGAACTAAAGCATTTCTAGAAGCACCTGATACTACAAATTTGAATTCCCATCTTCAGATTCTGCACCCGAAGTCCACTGATTGTGAATCCACATCAACTCTCACCAACTACTGTTATTTTTTGTTTAAAGTTTAGTTCTCTCCTTTATATCAATTTCTTCATTATCCTCATATTTGACCAGACTACAGTTTTTATCACATAACTCTAACTTATCCATTCTCTTTGGTTCATATTTTCTGCATTTTCAAGATATCTTTACGGTCAGATTGTAGATTCAAGCTAGCTACTAATGTCATTCAGGTATAAGTTTAATGGGATTTCCTTCCTTACTCCTCTAGCCTAAATTAGGTGGCCCTCCTATATTTTTAGTGTGTAGTGCAGGAAATAGTGGTGTGTCTAGCTAAATCTTCAAATAAAGTGAATATCAGAATTCAGGCAATAACCCAGGTCTCCTAATTCCAGTCCAGCTCTCTACTTATTTTATCAGAGCTCATCTCCAAATTGAATATGATTTTTAAATCAATTTATATATGCTGTATTCCTACTAAACCATAATTTCCTAGAGGAAAATATAAATGTTTGTGTGTAATGAAAAGAATATAATGACAATATGAGAATTGGTTTCCTTCCAATCATCACCTTAAAATCATGGTTCTCAGATTGTCCAATTAAATAATCAGAAGGCCAATAAGTCCTATACTAAGAATGCAATACCCCATAGCATTTGTGAGTGATTCACATATAAATTTCTGTGCACAAGAACTTGAGCAAATAACAACTGCTGAGCCTTCCTCTCTGCCATTCCCGCTAATGAAATAACCAAAATCCCAACTCCTAAAAAATAATCAATTTGAACTTATTAGTTTCATATGCTAGGGGAAAAGAAAGCAAAAGTGTTGAAGTGATGTGGATGGTTCTATCACAACTTTGTCGCAAGAACTAAACTGGCTAATCATAGTTACACCCCTTACACCAATATATTTGTGAATATCACTGATAAATTATAACAAGTCATTTTCAGAAAAAAATGATTAATTATAGTTTATAATGACAGACACAGCAGTAGCTGTCACTCTGTTCATGTGGTTGAGTTGACTCGTGTCTAGAATTCTGCCTGACAGCTGTCAGCCACTCAGGAATTTTAGGTAATATAAGACAGTTTCTACCTACAATTTACAGTCTTTTCAAAAATACTGAAGGAATAAAAAGTAGCCTTGACCCAATGAATGATATTTTCCAGGAGACTATTAGTTTTCCCATAAAACAATAATGGCTGCCTCTTACAAAATGAGGCAGAAATTACTTCTGTAAGTATTCTAATAAACCAATTAATATTGAGTACATTTATGTGAAAACCAAATTCTCTTGGCAAACATCAGGCAAATTATTAATTTATATCACTGAAAAATAAAATTTACAGTGTGGTTATCTATCCACTTATGTCTACATATATCTAAAGTTTTCTTAGTTACAAATGATGTTCAATAACCAAGGCCAAAGGCATGTTGTGTGGTCTTGTATGAAAAGAAAATGTGGGTCCTTTTGTTAAAAAAATCATTAAACGTGGCATTGGCATTGTGGCATAGTGGTTTGGTCTGCTGCCTTTGACACCAGCATCCTATATGGGTACCATTTCAAGTCCTGGCTGCTACACTTCCAGTCTAGCTCCCTGATGCTATACCTGGGAAAGTGGTGGAACATAGCCCAAATCCTTGGGTCTCTACATCCACATGGGAGACTGGGAAGAAGTTCCTGACTACTGGCTTCAGTTTGGCCCAGCCCTGGCTGTTGTGGTCATTTGGAAACTGAATCAGAGAAAGGAAGACCTCCCCGCAACCTCTCTCTTTTTCCCTCGTGTGTATATATGCCTTTGTGTATCTCCCTTGCTCTAACACTGCCTACCAAATAAATGAATCGATCTTAAAAAATATCACTAAATGTTACAAGCCATTAAACCAAATAAACGGTACCATGTTTTTGTACAACATGCATATCCTGGCTGTAATTTAGAGTTTTTATATCAAGTATCCTCACATACACAGAGAATTACAAATAAAAATATTCCATCTAGAGATGTAAGCTTGGCCACTGATACTCGCATGGGAAGAAGCTGCAGAATAGGCAGTCAGGTTGTGTCCCGCTAAAGCTTCCCAGGAATTCAGCATCAGTACTCAGGCAGTAAACAAGGTCTCTCAACCCCTGTCCAGCCCTCTGCTGATCGGATTTCATCTCCAAATCAAACTCCATTTTCTACAAATGGCAAAGACATCTATGACCATCATACCCCCTTCCTCCTGAAAACATGACCTCTGGTGTCAATTCCCAGATTTTGATTGTATGAGGCAAACAACAAATGTGGCTTTTGTGAATTTCTTTTTGTTTTCCCATTCAGACACCAAAATATTACAGGATTGGGGAAATGAGAAAACTCATAAAGCAGCAGTTTCTTTTTTATCCAGTACCGCAGAGGGATGCAATTAATAAAAACGGGGAGGCTCGACAGCCTAGTAGCACCCAAAGTAATAACCACTTTCATGAATATGAGACGTGGGTCTCAGGGCATCTGGAAGCAGGTTTCTGCTCTATGGATTACACTGTCAGACAACACATTTCATATTCCTGAGCAGGCCCCATTCCAGCACATGTGCGAAAGAGACGCTGAAGGAAATGTAAGTGTCACAGGAAATAGCAACGCACATGTTTCTAAAACTAATAAAGGTGATCTGACTCTGGATGGCAGTCCCAGGGGTGATGGGAAATGAGAAAAGCACCCAGAGCTGGGAAAGAACTTCACCATATGCTAACTACAGACAATGGCGCATCAAAGACCACACTACTGAAAGAAGGAGTTTCCTGGGATCCACTGGGAAGCTATCTGTTTCTCAGTGTTTCTTTCAGGAATTTGGCGAATACTCATGTGCCAGGGCATCTGCTGAGTCACATGGCCTCCCACGACAGAAGTCACTTTATGCATCCTATACAGCCACAAATTCAATGCACGTGTAGTATTATGTCTATGCCCTATCTTCACAAATGTTATCTCCTGCTAATCTTACCAGAAAGTGAAAACTCTAGTTTCATCAGTTCCTTAATAAGAAGGGACAGCTCTTTGGAATGTCAAACATGTTCTTTTCAGTAACAAAATGATTGTCCTTTAACTCTGAAGATCACACAGCTTCCACAGTCACCACCCTCTCTTTGTAATGCCCCTAACCAAGTTCTCACTCACTTTGTCTTCTTAACCTCCAGCTGGGACCTTGTCCTCTGGCTGAAAGGCAGCAAGGTGTTTGTTGGAACACAGGCATTTCTACCGGAGTCTTTCCAGGTGGAAGCATTTCTTTGCTATGCAGAGACTGACATTCTCAATCCCTTTCAGTGACTCACAATGTATTGAACAGCAATGAGGTGATTTGTGTACATTATTTCTGGAGGTATATGAACACCACACATGGAAATGTTATTTGCTCTTCAAAAACTAGGTGGGGATGGAGCAAGGCTTTGAACATGTGAAGATGTGAAGCGGAAGAGAGATTTTGCAGCTGAGGGGGGATGGACAATCTGAATTGGTAGTATCTGATTTCCTGAGATACAAAAAAAAAAAAAATGTAAGTGGGACTCTGTATGGAGATTATTCAAGAGTGTCCTTTTTTCCTGTTGATTTCAATTAGGCAAAATGGGTGGCCTTAGCTACACACGTTTCCTGATGAGAAAAATAACTGCACAGATGTCTATTACAGAACAAGGATTACCCTGTTGTCCTACTTTCTTTCTATAGCTATCTCCCTCTATTAGGTTGTGCACCTTTTGACACAAATACATCTGTTGACTGTTATTTTATTCCCAGAAGCCTGCATTCTGTATGGCTAATCGAATTTGTAACAACAATTTTAATAAGGTGTTGAACTTTTATATCACATGAGGTGTTTTGCTCCTGCTTTTGTGGAACTCATAATGCTGGTTTACATTAATAATAACCCAATGGCTTGAATATTTATTATTTCCATTTTACTAGTGGGAAAATTGAAGCTTTCTATTATATACACACTAACTATGGACTCCGTTTTCTGGGCTTGAGCAGCATCCTAGAGTTCTTTCTCTGTTCCAAGTTCAGTTTAGCTTCCTTTCACTTCCAGAAGCACCACCTCAGGACTGAAATGCAAATAAGGGGGAAGACTCAGGCTCCTCAGAGCACTTCTGAACCAATCCTTAGGGTGAGGGACACATCAGTTGGTCAACTAAAGGCTGCTCGGCTTACATCATAGCAGCCTGTCTTCAACTGGGATCCCAGAAGAGCACAGAGCACAGGGACAGCTGGCAGCAGAGGGCTCTTCATTCCTCTTAAAAAGCAGCAAACTCAGACCACACACAGTCTTAATAGCCAGGTTCTGTCTGGCTGGTCTCTGCCTTAACACATCTCTTCTTCCTGTGGTCCAGAATCGAGAAGGCCTGTTTCCATCCCTGTGGCCTGTTTCCTCTAGATTGCTGCCCCATAGAGAATCCTAGCTGGGCCAGTCAGTTTTATGTGATCATCAGAGCCATAGGTTTTAAGCATTCCTCTTTGAATTACCACTTTAGTGGAGGCCAACGAATCAACAACCCCTGGATGTCTGGCTCGTTTTTTGTTGTATGTCTTCTATAGTGTGTTATTTTCTTGTACTCTTTCAACACTTCAGACTGAAGAGGAGGAAAATTATGCCTTTGCAACTTCTTCTCTCCTACCATTTACTACTTCCCCAAAGGAGGACAGGATGAAGTGATTGGTCAGAGCTAAGCACTGAAAGCAATTTAAAAGACACCCAAGCATTAGTGGCCTTTTGCTTTCAGCTCTTTGACCACAACAGAGCTTTCTCCCCTTCTGTCTATAATTCAGGTGGCAGAGCCCACCAGTCTCAAGTTTAGACCTTCAACTCCAGCTCTGATTGGCAGAGGGGAAATGATTTATAATGCACACTTCTTTTTCTTGTCCATGTGGCTTCTAGAATAAATAGGATTCAGAATTGATTCTATGGACCCCCAAAATTGGAAAGGGAAGTCTTTTTGGCTTACAGTCTTATTCTTCCTAAAGGCTAAAAAAATCCAGAAAATCCCTATATTATATGATTGTCTATATAAAAGATGCTTGGCTGGCAAGAAATGTGACTGGCACTTTTGATGAGATTTCAGTGCCAAAACCCTGCCTTAGCATATTTAACTATGTATATCTTTTCCCTTATTGGCCCCTCTCCAGAGACAGTTAAGGCAAAGAGGAGAGGTATTTTTCAAAAGGGAGTGGGCCTCTGAAGGGACAGAGCAAAGTTGTCCGCTCAATCTCAGCACCATGACCCTCCTTCAGGGTCAGCGTCCTGGGCGCCTCTGCCCCTGAAAGTGTGGCAGGCGCTCTCCACTGTGGACTGTGCTCACACTCCCCTCCAGAGCCACAGCTGAGCCGGTGGCCAGTTGACCAACCAAAGACTCCACGTGCCAGCCTCCTGTTGGCCAGGCGACTGTGCCCTAAGCAGCATGGTAACTGCACCACCTCTGCATCTTGCTGTCTGCACGTTGCTCTTCCCTGTGGTGTTGGCTGGCATGCAAATATAACAGTAGATGCAGGAGCCCAGGATACTGAGAGGAAAGTGTGTATTAAGGATGAGAAGGCTACCCTAGTAGTCTTGAGCATTATGGGAAAGAAAATCTTCTGTAATATTAAAGCCCTTGTATCTTGGATCTGCTGTTCTATCAATAGAGATTATTCCCAACACAAGGCAAGGGGTTCTTTAGAAAGTTGGCCTGCTTTCTGCACCTGCATTTCCTTTCTCACAATCCCCAATTACACATATCGCAGTGCATGGCATAGTGTTTAAGATGCCATTGGCCGTGATACAATTCAAGAGCCAAAATCCCATTCTATCTTTAAGTACAAAAGTCATGTTTTCCTTCCTCTTTATAGACATTCTTCTAAACCGATGATGCCTTCCTTTCATTTTAAAAACCAAAAGTACTCATATTCTATTTTGATCCCCTTATTTTGAATCTTTACGAAAAGTAAATGAAAACCTTTGGATATTTATGAGTTCACCTTTGCAAATACAAGTACAGAGTGATGGATGGTGCTTCAATCTCATCCATTAACAATTGCAACATTTTTTCACCTTTGTAGTGCAGGCTTCACCAGTCTCTCCACAGTGAATGCATGTGCTTTTCTGGAACATTTTTCACTAAAATGCATAGTAAACATCACTTCAAAGAGAAGCTCAAAGAAAAAAATTATAAATTTCCATTCATTGTAGAAACTGTGGGAAGGAGGGTAGTATAATTCAGAGAATCAGAGATGTTGAATGAGACAGACTTGGGTTAAAATATCCATCTATCAGTGGATATCAATGGATATTTACCTCTCCAGACCCCAGTTTCTCCTGTATGAAACAGAACAGTAATAGCTGCCTGCTGTGGGTCAATGAGATAGCACCGCTAATACGTACTTTGTAGGGTGAAAGGCACAGGAGGTAGTCTCTCTGTTAATGCCTCTCTCTCTAAAGGTAATGTCTTCTTTCTTTTCTAAATTTGTCTTCATAAGGAATTGACAGTCAGTGTACTTGGAAGCAGTGTCTTAAGCTAAAATGTTCGCCTGATTTAGGAAGAGTGAATGCTTTGTGATGCTACTGGGGCCTACTCCAAATGCATAAAAACAACAGAAAATGCTTACTGAACTGTAGAGCACTGATTATGTACCCTATTTGTAATAATCTCACAAAGTCTCATTACCTACAGCAGTCACAATGCATTCATCTCGTTTCTGTTTGGGCTGGAAGATTACAGGACGGCCTTGTCATTCTTTTTGGAGTTTTCTGTATTTGGTGACATTTCCCCATCTTGCTGCAAAACAGCAGCTGCAATTAATTACTTTTTGAATCAACCAACGGACAGCTTGTAAGTTTCTGCTGCCCTCTGTCAATTCTGGCACCATGAATTCTCTTTTAGACTTTCCATACAACTTACATTTTAGGCATTTCAAAGATGGCAAATCCTGAAAATAAAATGGTAGGATAGAAAGTCTTTTTGTATTTAATATTTGTCCAGAAAATACAGCACTATAACCATAATCAATCAACACAGGATCCTAATGTTTGTGATTAATGGATTATTTTTCAATTTTAAAAGAAGACTGAAACTTTTTAGAAACCTCTTCACTGTTCAGATGATACCACATCATTCCTCCAAGATATTAGTGAACACCTCAACCACTTCGGGCTGGCTTATGCTGATTCCATCACATTTCCAAGCTTGAATCAGCTGAGAGTGAGATGAAATGCATGAGCAAAATCCCACCCTGGACATTCGTATCAGTGTCATTTAGGCAGTGCTTGCAAATACTTCTGCTCTGTTCAGTAGCTATGTGAAATGAAATGTCTGCCACTTATTTTCTTTTTTAATGTTCAAGCCATTCTCAGGCACTTATCACAAGATGTTCTATATGGCCGGGCCCAATCTTCAAAGCTGACACTGAAGCAGAGCTGAGTGGGGGCGGGTAGTGAGTTCTATGAAAACTCACATAACTAATGAGAAAGATGATTCCCCCACTGACCATTTATAAAATATTAGGGGACTTCAAAAAGTTCATGGAAAATGGAATTTAAAGAGAATGCGTAGGGCAGGTTTGTAACCTGGACATTAAGATGCCAGTTAAGATGCCCATGTCCCATATCAGAGCACCTTGGTCCTACTTCAGGTTTTGGATCCTAACTCCAGCTTTCTGATAACGCAGGTGCTGGGAGGAAGCAATGATGGCGTAAGAAGTTGTCTTCTCGCCATTGACTTGGGAGACCTGGACTGCATTCTTTGCTCCTGGCTGTGACCCACCCCAGTCCTGATTGTTGCAGGCATCTGGAAAGTGTACCAGCAAAGGGTAGTACACTGTCTGTGTCTGTATCTGCCTTTCTAAGAAATAAGATAATGAGTATTTGCATGAACATTTTGAAGTGCTCTCATATTTCATGTTATTTTTAATTAATTTATGAAATATGCTTTTCTTTAATAATTTATTAGCATGTCTACAGCCCTTGTCTCTACTGTTGAGGAACAGTATTTTTTTAACTTATTTAATAAATTTCCAAAGTACAGCTTTTGAAATATAGCAGCTTTTTTCCCCCATAACCTCCCTCCCACCTGCATCCATCCCATCTCCCAGTCCAATCCCATCCCATTCACATCAAGATTCATTTTCTTCTTCTTCTTCTTCTTTTTTTTTTTTTTTTTTGACAGGCAGAGTTAGACAGTGAGAGAGACAGAGAGAAAGGTCTTCCTTTGCCGTTGGTTCGCCCACCAAGTGGCCACTATGGCTGGAGCGTTGCAGCCAGTGTGCTGCGTCGATCCGAAGCCAGGAGCCAGGTGCTTCTCCTGGTCTCCCATGAGGGTGCAGGGCCCAAGCACTTGGGCCATCCTCCACTGCCTTCCCGGCCACAGCAGAGAGCTGGACTGAAAGAGGAGCAACGGGGACAGAATCTGGCGCCCCGACTGGGACTAGAACCTGGGGTGTCAGCGCCGCAGGCAGAGGATTAGCCTAGTGAGCCACGGCACTGGCCAAGATTCATTTTTAATTATCTTTATATACAGAAGATCAATTTAGTATATATTAAGTAAAGATTTCAACCGTTTGTACCTACACAGAAACACAAAGTGTAAAGTACTGTTTGAGTACTAGTTGTAACATTAATTCACATTGAAAAACACATTAAGGACAGAGATCCCATGTGGGGAGCAACTCGGACTATACTGTTACTGGAATTAAGACTTATTCTATACATCTGCTCTCCCACAATATGGCGCTGGGAGAGGAACAAACAGCTTCTACACTGCTGCCTCTCACCAACTTGACAAGCTGCAGGAGCTGCTCCTGATTGGAGGAGAGCAGCGTGCTCAGCGTGTGGGTAGCAGAGTTGGGATTGGTGGAAGAGGACTATAAAGGAGGAGAGAGACAACATGCACCAGGAACATCTAGCTGAAGGAACACCTGTGCAGCCCCCGAGAGAGCCGGCCGGCAGTGTGCCGCTCCCCTGCGGAAGTGGGGAAAGTGGCAGGGGGAACCGCCCTTCCACGGAGGTGGAAGGGTCAGTAGCCAACCCGATAAGAACCAGCAGCAAACCCGGGGAGGGCCGAGCAGACGAAAGAACAGCGCAGGGTCCTGTGTCGTTCCTCCACGAAGAGGGGGAGCGACAATCCTACATGGGGAGTAAGTGCACAGTGACTCTCGTTGTTGACCTAACAATTGACACTCTTGTTTATGGCATCAGTAATCACCCTAGGCTCTTGTCATGAGTTGCCATGGCTATGGAAGCATTTTGAGTTTGCTAACTCTGATCTTATTTAGACAAGGCCATAGTCAAACATAGTCAAAGTGGAAGTTCTCTCCTCCCTTCAGAGAAAGGTACCTCCTTCTTTGATGGCCCCCGTTCTTTCCACTGGGATCTCACTCGCAGAGATCTTTCATTTAGGTAGTTTTTTTTTTTTTTTTTTGAAATAATCAAGATGTCCTTTAATAAATTACTGGATAAACAAAGAGTGGAGCATCCATAAGTGAATATTATTCAGCAATAAAAATAAATGTTATAAAGTCACATGAAGAACTTTAAATGCATATTATTACGTGAAGGAAGTCAATCTAAAAGGGCTACACACTATGTGATTCCAACTAAATGACTATATGACTATATGCTTTTTTAAAAAACTAATCTAAAGGCAGAAGTACAGAAAGAGAGGGAGAAGAGAGAGAGAGAGAGAGAGAGAGAGAGAGATCTTCCATCCACTGGTTCACTCCCCAGATGGCCAAAGCCAGGAGCCAGGAACTTCTGGGTCTCCCACACAGGGTCAGGAGCCTAAGCACTTAGGCCATTTTTAGATGCCTTCCCAGGTCCACCAGCAGGGGGCTGAATTAGAAGTGGAGCAGCTGAGCCTCAAACAGGCACTTACAGAGTCCCAAGAAGGAACTTAACCCGAACCCGCCGTGCCACAACACTGGACCCTTTGTCACTGTTCTAGAAAAGGCAAAGCTATTGAAACAGTACAAGAATCTGTGTTTGCCAGGAGTTCAGGTTCAGGGTAGATAAGGTGAAGTTCAGCAGATTTTTAGAGCAGCAAAGCTATTCTCATGATACTGTGATGTTGGATACTTGAGATGATATGTTTGTGAAAACCCTTGAAAGCTGTAACACAAAAAGTGACCTGTTAAGAGCTAACATTGTGGCCTAGCAGGTAAAGCTGCCACTTTCAATTCTTGCATCCCATTTAGCTCCAGTTCATCTTCTGGTTGCTCCACTTCTGATCCAGCTTCCTGCCAGTGACCTGGGGAAAGCAGTAGAAGAAGGCCCAAGTGTTTCAGAGAAATGAGAAACCCAGATGGAGCTCCAGGCTCCTGGCTTTGGCCTGGACTAGATAACCCATTGTGGCCACTGGGAAATGAACCAGTGGATGGAAGATCTCTGTCACTCTCTGTCTCTCTCTGTCTCTCAATTCCCTTCAAAGAAAGTCAGTAAAGAAACTTTTTTTTTTTTTTTTTTTTTTTTGGACAGGCAGAATGGACAGTGACAGAGAGAGACAGGGAGAAAAGTCTTCCTTTACCGTTGGTTCACCCTCCAATGGCCGCTGCGGCCAGTGCGATGCGGCCGGCGCACTGCGTTGATCTGAAGCCAGGAGCCAGGTGCTTCTCCTGGTCTCCCATGCGGGTGCAGGGCCCAAGGACCTGGTCCATCCTCCACTGCACTCCCGGGCCACAGCAGAGAGCTGGGCTGGAAGAGGGGCAACCGGGACAGAATCCAGCGCCCCGATCAGGACTAGAACCCAGTGTGCCAGCACCGCAAGGCGGAGGATTAGCCTATTGAGCCGCGGCACCAGCATTTTTTTTTTAAACTTTTATTTAATGAATATAAATTTCCAAAGTACGACTTATGGATTACAATGGCTTCCCCCCCATACCGTCCCTCCCACCCACAACCCTCCCCTTTCCCACTCCCTCTCCCCTTCCATTCACATCAAGATTCATTTTCGATTATCTTAATATACAGAAGATCAGCTTAGTATACATTAAGTAAGGATTTCAACAATTTGCTCCCACACAGAAACATAAAGTGAAAAATAATAGATGATTTTTTTTAAAATGATGATGAAATCGGAGCAGACCTATTGTCATGTTTAATCCCAGTGAGAGTCAAGTTGGGAATTGATAATTTCTTTCTTTTTTTTTTTTTTTTTTTACAGAGGATCAGTTTAGTATGCATTAAGTAAAGATTTCAACAGTTTGCACCCCCATAGAAACACAAAGTGAATTGGTTTTTTTTTGTGTGTTTGTGTGTTTTTTGTTTTTTTGTTTGTTTGTTTGTTTGTTTGTTTGCCAGAGTGTCTTGGCTTTCCATGCCTGAAATACTCTCATGGGCTCTTCCGCCAGATCTGAATGCCTTAAGGGCTGATTCTGAGGCCAGAGTTCTGTTTAGGACATCTGCCATTCTAGGAGTCTACTGTATATACCGCTTCCCATGTTGGATCATTCTCTCCTTTTTAATTCTATCAGTTAGTATTAGCAGACACTAGTCTTGTTTATGTGAACCCTTTGACTCCTAATCCTTTCATTATGATCAATTGTGAACAGAAATTGATCACTTGGACTAGTGAGATGGCATTGGTACATGCCACCTTGATGGGATTGAATTGGAATCCTCTGGCACGTTTCTAACTCTACCATGTGGGGCAAGTCCGATTGAGCATGTCCCAAACTGTACATCTCTTCCCTCTCTTATTCCCACTCTTATATTTAACAGGGATCACTTTTCGGAACAGTATTTTTTAATACTATTTATTGAACTCTTTACTTAGTGTAGGGTTAATCTTATGAGTATAAAGTAAACTCAAAATACATTTTTGTAAAAATTAAGATTGGGAATAGGAGAGGGAGGAGGAAGAAGGGTAGGAGCATGGGCTGGAGGAAGGGTAGGATGGAACGTATCACTATGTCCCTAAATATATACATATGAAATACAAGAAATTTGTATACCTAAAATTTTAAATAAAATAAAAATTAAGAACTCAAAAAAAGAAAAAAAACCCTGTGTAGTGCTTATACATCTTTATGGGATGCAGTACACTATTTCAACGCGTGTATCCAACCTAAACTTAATGAAATAATGAAATCAGCCTAATTAGCATTTCCATTTCCTTATCCTTTCCCTATACCTGAAGTCCAACAGTATAGAATACATTATTGTGAACTGTAGTCGTCTCACTCCTTGTGGAACACTGAAACTTGTTACTTCTATAGAACTGTTTAGGTACTCGTTATCCAGCCCCCTCTATTTACTCTCACTCCACCTCAGAAGACATTTCTGAATATAGGTTTCATGTAAGAAATCTGAAGTTCATCAAATGTGACTTTCTCTAACCTATGCCTTATATCTGCTCTACATTAATAACGAGCTGTTCTCATTTGTACTGACCTCTTTCAGAACTTCCTAGACATAGGTATTACGAAAATGTGAGGCTCAAAGAATGCTGCTGGCTGAATCCATATTGAGAACAAAAAGGAAGTATTAAATGAAACAGCATTTTTACTCTCTGCACTACTGCGCTCTCTCAAGATGGCACCACGGAAAGACAAAAAGCCTCAGAACTCAACCTGGAAGTTTAATTAGGACTTTACTCATCCTGTGGAAGATGGAATTTACGATTCAGGAAATTTTGAACGGTGTCTGCAGGAGAAGGTTAAACTCAATGGGAAAACTGGAATCTTGGAAATATTGTTCACATTGAACGCTGCAAGAATACAATCACAGTTGTTTCTGAGAAACAGTTCTCTAAAAGGTATTTGAAATACCTCACCAAGTAGTACCTTAAGAAGAACAATCTCCTTTATGATTCAGTATGTGTGGTTGCATCTGACAAGGAGACTTATGAACTTTGTTACTTCCAGATTAGTCAAGATGAAGACAGATCAGAGTCTGAGAATTAGGTCAAGCCTCCCCTTAGAAGCTTGCCTTAACTCATGAAGTACTCAAGAAAGAAACATCCAGAAAGGGATTTTTTCATTTATTAGCCAATTAAAATATTGTATTCTTAAAAAAAAAAAAAACAGTGTTTCTAATGTGAAAACATGGTTTCCATCCAATGAGTCAAAGACAAAGGTAAAGATGTTTGTACTTACAACTTTCTAATCATGGTAAAGCAAGGATGTACGAGATGACTCTCTGTATTTTAGATTGACTGAAGTTTCTATATAATTATTTCTTAGATCATCAAACATGAAGGAGAGACAAACTATCCATTTGCTGATTTTCACACCCTGTTGCTGAAATCCTGAACCTTTTCACTTGCTCCACAAATACACAGAGTATGAAGAGGGGACTTAGAGAAACAGATTGGTAAGCATTGCTCTTTAGAGAGAGCTTTTGCTTGGCTTAACTTTGACTGTTCCCCTTTCACTGTAGAGGAAGTGAGGGGCCACCTTCTCATTTCTAGCCCAGAAAAGGGGCTTCAAGGCATCAAAATTTAATTTTCAGAAACTTGACTCACACAAATATACAGGGATTGTGAGCCAATAATTTATTTAACTCATGAATGAGTAAACCAGTCTAGTGACAAAAGTTGTTCAAAAATATTTTTAAAATTATTTTTAATTTATATACAATAATGGTACATATTCACAAGTACAGTTTGGTAATTCAATACATATATGCATGTCTAATGATCAAATAAGGGCCATTAGCTGTATCGTTAAATATTTATCATTTATTTGGAGCCTGCGAATTCTCTTCTTCTAAGTTTTTTTTATAAAATATATAATAAATTATCTTGAACAGCAGTCACTCTACTGTATTTTTGGTACCTGTTATGCAAGCTCCTGCTATGCTCTTTTCTCCTACCCTTTCTAGCCTCTAGTAAGCACTATTCTAGTCTCTCTCCTATGATATCACTGTTTTTAGCATAAATGAAGATTTGATATACAGCCATTGACGTGCAACCATAGGGTCTGCATCCATGGATTCAACCAACAACAGATCATGTACAGTGTAGTTAGACCTGTGATGGTTGTGTTTGTACTGAATATGTACGGATATATTTTTTTCTTGTCATTATGCCCCTAAATAATATAACAATTATTTGACAGAATTTATATTATGTACAGAATTATATGTGATCTAGAGAGGATTTAAAGAATCCAAGAAGATGTACATTGGTCATATGCAAATACTATGCCATTTTATATAAAAGACTCTAGCCTCCTGAGATGGTGATGTTCATAAGGGGTCCTGGAATCAATCCCCCATGGATACTTAGGGACAAATATCCTAAACATCTAGTGAAAAACAAATACCAGAATAAGTTATTAAATTGGATAGAAAATTAGATAATAGCCTACAGCACAAACTATCATAGTCATAAAAAATCACAATGATCTTCTCTACTAAAATCAATTGTAATTCTAGAAATCACAAATATGCATCATATGCAAATGACCAATATTATATAAGTTAATAGCTAACTTTTTAGAGTGTGAGACCTGTTACTTAATCTTAAATAAAAAATACAATCTTTTTCAAGAGTGACAGGTGACTTTTGGACAGTTCTGTCAGACAATTATCTGATGTGAATTTGAGTGCCTATGGTTATTCTTATGCCCCATTTATAAGTTGTGGATAATATTCTTAGATAAGATCATTCAGAAAGCTTTGAGAATATTCCTTGCAGTCAAAAGACACAGAAAGTTGGCCTGATTCCTCCCTGAAGAAGCCGAAGTGGACAAGGGCTGGGGTTACAGACCATCACTGAAGAGTCTTGAGGTGATAGGCAGACTAACATCCTGATGACAAATTCTGTTTAAGGTCATTGCGCTGAGATTTTCCTAAACTACGAGTGTTTAAGGAGTGCTCTCAGCTCACCAGGTAGAGCCTTGTGAACAAGACAGAAAGGGAGCATCCTTTTGGTGCTAACCAGTCTGGTCTCCTAGAGGGGAAAGGAGACCTCGGAGCACAGTGCAGGTGTGGCTCTGAATGCCCGGGGCTGAGGTAAGAGTCACTGGAGACCATCTGGGAGACAGATGCATGTGCATAAAAGAGGAGCTGAGCAGGAAACCTTGGAAGTTCCACAAGGGGAAGATCACCACTGGCTATGCTCAGCCAGGGCCACTAACATTAGCTATCTGCTAGGCCCAGTTCTCTGACAAGCCAGACCACTAACTAGCCGAGGGCTCACCTGCCCCTGCCCTCTCCCGGGCCATGCAGACGCAGAAGGTCAAGAGCAGCAGCACCTCATGCCCTTCCCTCCAGTGACTCTCAGCCTGAAAGGGATTAAGTCCGAGATTTCAGAGTAAGTCAAGGTTGGAACTTTAACTCTGGATATTAATTTAGCTTCTGATTTTTAATTTTTGTGACTGCAAAAGACTAGATTTTGTTTTTCCTGTTTTTAATCTAAAAGGAAACCAAATATCCTGTTCAAGTTTTCATTTAGAAGCAAGGCAAGTTTATATCCTTCCAAATAAACTTTTTAGATAGGAAAATAGAAAATTTCAGGCTAGGAAATAGAAATGAAACAATTAGTAATTACCATCTACATGGCATTCTTTTTGTTAGTAGAAATTATGTTTCCTATGTGGAAAAAAAGAGAAGGCTTTTACATTTTTCAGGGACCACATCGACTCAGTCATGATACCGACAATTCTAGTTTGGGGCCGAAGCACTGAAAGTAAACCTTACCACTCAGTTGACAGAGATCTGTGCTTGCAATGGAAGAAATCAAAATCAAAATGATAATAAATGGTACCTTGTTCTCCATTCTCCCCTTCTGTACTAAACTTTATAGGTTTGTGCTCCAGGGACATGTATGTCATTCCACTGTGGAAATTTTTTGTTTTTCAATATAACATGAACTGGACAGCCTAGAAGACGTGTGATTTTCCCTACAAACAAAATTGTATCTTTGAAACGGTAGAATTTTTAAAATTTGTTTTGGATAGAGCGCTACATGGCATTGTGGCAAAAGTAAGTGTTCTGAATCAAAGAGTACTCAGATTGAATCCCACCTCTACCACCTGTTAACTATCTGACTTTAAAAAGATATTGCTCTTTTAGAACCCAAGTTCCTTTATTAATAGGACAGTCATGCTACTTTATTACGTTTTAAACACAATTTCCCATTCTTCTGTATCCCTTTTTTGAAAGATTTATTTTATTTATTTGAAAGGCAGAATTACAGAAATAGAGAGGGAAAGATAGTGAGATCATCTATCACTGGTTCACTCCTCAAATGGCCACAATGGCCGGGACTGGGCAAGGCTGAGGCCAGGAGCTTCTTCTGGGTCTCCCAAATGGGTGCAGGGGTCCACACACTTGGTCCATACTCTGCTGCTTTCCTAGGGCATTAGCAGGGAGCTGGGTAGAAGTGAAGCAGCTGGGACTTGAACCAGTGGCCATATGGGATGCCAGCACTGCAGGCAGTGGCTTAACCCCTAATGCCACAATGCCAGCCCCTCTTCTGTATTCTAAATAGGAATCAGATGGGATACTAATTATTTCATGTCTGAAGCAGAAATTATTCAATATTTTGAAAAAAAAAACCTTGTAATTTTCAAGGCTTGTTATAATGTAAGTGACCTGGTGAGCAGTGTTTCCCTCTAAGCTTGCTATGCAGGCTTTGCCTTTGAACAGGTGACTCAAATGGTTTCTTTCTTTCTTTCTTTCTTTTTTTTTTTTTTTTTTTTTGACAGGCAGAGTGGACAGTGAGAGAGAGACAGACAGAGAGAAAGGTCTTCCTTTGCCGTTGGTTCACCCTCCAAAGGCCGCCACGGCCGGCGCACCACAGCCGGCGCACTGCGCCGATCTGATGTCAGGAGCCATGAGGGTCTCCCATGCAGGTGCAGGGCCCAAGCACTTGGGCCATCCTCCACTGCCTTCCCGGGCCACAGCAAAGAGCTGGCCTGGAAGAGGGGCAACCAGGAAAGAATCCGGCGCCCCGACTGGGACCAGAACCCAGTGTGCCAGCGCCGCTAGGTGGAGGATTAGCCTGTTGAGGCGTGGCGCCGGCCTCAAATGGTTTCTTACTAGGTTCATTCTGCTGAGCTCTGCCCCAGGAACCCCTAGAGGACCATTTGTTTACCTCAAAACTCTGAGCTGCAGCAAGGGACCCTTAGGTTCTAAAGCCAGCCAACCACATTGCTTTCTCCACTGCTTCAGGGGGTTTTTGAAAATCTCTCAGCAATTTAACTTCTGGGACAGGAAAACTGTTAGGAAACTCTAGCAGTTTTAGCCAGGTGGCCGCATGGCCCAGCTACCTGAGCCAGGCTCCACCCCCATCCTAATGGGATTCGCTGCTCCTGCTTCCCTGCCCGCCCTCAGGCAAAGTTTTAAGAGGGCCTGTTCCTGCACACGTGCTCTCTTGACTCTTCTCTCTCGGTTCCTCTCTCTAGCCTCCTCCTCTGGTCTCTTTGCTCTTGGTTCTTCTCTCTTGGTTCTGCTCTCCTCTCTCCTCTTCTCTGCTCTATCTTCTCTCCTTGCTAGCTCCTCTCCTCTCTGTTTCTCTCTTATATTCTCTTTCTCTCTTTTTCCTTCGCCGCCCCTTCACTCCGGTCTGTAGGGTGTTCCCCAATAAACCCTTCCCCTCACTCCGGTTTGCGACGGCTAACAATATATAACAAAACTAATTTCAAAAGTCAGCTGGTTTGAATTTCCAAGTTTGGAGGCACAGTAATTTAGTAGAGGGCTGTGAGATTTACTGTGGAATTCTGAGATAAACTAGAGGTCCTTTCCAAAGAGGATTAAGAAGCGGAAGAGTGCAGACGACTGTGCTGTGCCTGTCAGAACGCAGTGGGGAAGAGGTGGTGAAGCCACCATGCTTCAGAATAAGGGAAACATTCCTGGATCCTCATAAATCTTTCCTGGGAATAAGAAACAAGAACTAGATCTTTGTTCACAAAGAGGAGTTCTGAGTATGCGTGTGAAGACAGAGCCAAATAAAATGAAAAAATGAGAGCCCGACATTTAACACCATGCTTAAAAAATGCCTCTTGGGATGCCCACATCCACTGTTGGAATACCAGGGCTTGAGTTCTAATTGCAGCTTCCTACTAGTGAACAACTAGGGAAGCAGAAGGTATGTAATTGGGTCCCACCATCCACGTCGAAGACCTGGATTGAATTCCTTGCTCCTGGCTTCTGCCTGCCTGTTGTGGACATTTGGGGAGTGAACCAATGCAAGGAGGATTTCTCTCTCTCTCTCTCTCTCTCTCTCTCTCTCATCCCCAACTCCATGCCTTTCAAATAAAATAAAATTTGTCAATTAATTTTTAAATAAAATGCAAAACTGAAATGTTCAGATCGGCTGATCATTTACAATGGGCAGGAGAATCCTAGGTAAAGCACAGGGTAAACCATCAGACACACCACATATGTGAGGATGCACACTTCAGCGCTATAATCTTCTACAAACTCAGGTACCTGTGTTTGTTGCATCAAGTAAAATTATTGAGATTTTCCAATGTGTATGTGAACACATCAGTCAAGACAGCTGGAAAAACGGGCTATGCTCACAATGTGTAGTGCTTAATAGGGCCAATGATTAAGTCCAGCCACTCCACATATGAGTAGGTCTGACAGCTCAGCATTGTTCACCCCGAAACAGATGAAAGCATTTATCCATTATCTCTGGACTCCGCTGGATGAAAGTTGCCCCCCGACAATATAACTCCCTGCATGCCAGGTTGCAAATGTTCATTTGAGGAGAGAGGCCCCCCAAAGGCTGCAGCACAGACAAGGATCGGAGATGGAATGAAGGACCTCTGGAGGCAACACACTGTCCTCGTGAGCCATGTGGCTGAAATCAGGAAGGTGGCTGTGAAGATAGTAGTCGGAGTGCAGCAACTGTGTGATGACGTCAGAGCTAGCAATCTATTAGAGAGCGGACACTAGACACACAGGATGTTCAAACTACCGGTTGTAGTAAGACTAAAAAGGAAAATAAACGTGTTCGATGAGAAAAAAATCTGGTGGAAAGAGAGAAAGACCTCATTTTGACAGAAGGAATCAGAAAGAGACACTGTGGGGAAATGAACCTCTTCTCTGAGACCAAATTACAGTCATGATGGAGGACTTCTGAGGGCTCTTCCAGCGTACAGTGTGTGCACTGTGAGAGAGAAAGCTCCATGGCCATGCTAAAAACCCACTGCCCGCTCCAGGGATGAAGATAGAACACCATAAAGTTATGTTCAGGAATGCTGAATGAGGACCCTCACACAAATTAGCCTTAGTATAAAGGTACCTCTTACAGTGTCTAGAATTCTAACATTTTTCTATTCCATCCAGCCCTGCATGACATTATAGGAAACATGTTTCAAAAAATCAGCTGTACTGCATTTAATTAGCATAATTCTATACATAGGGCACATAGAATTTTCTATTATTATTTCTGGGAAAATAAAAATAATAAAAGATTATCCTGGTTCATGAAAAGAAATAATTCAATATATTCTCCAAGTACTTGAAATCTTTCATTCTTCTCAGCAAACTCCGTAAAGTGAATAGTAATCCTTAATTTTGTCAAGTACTGTGACAAATTGTAAATTATTTTGCTTTCAGAAAGATCCTATATAAGGCATTCCAAAGACATTTCCTGCTATTATTTGAAATATGCCTTTGATTCATTTATGCTAAATTCAAAATGTTGCTTCACACAATTCATTTGATTGTCAAGCCAAATTTTGATTATTATATCTTTCCTCATAAAACTTTCAAGAAGAAATTGTGGTGGGCCAGCACAGTGGCATAGCAGGCTGACTCTGCCTGCAATGCCAGGATCCCATATGGGCACTGTTATGCACCCCAACTGCTCCTCTTCTGATCCAGGTCAGTGCTTATGGCCTGGGAAAGCAGTGGAAGATGGCCCAAGTACTTGGGCCCTGCAACCACATGGGAGACTAGGAAGAAGCACCTGGCTCCCGGCTTCAGATTGACTCAGCTCCAGCTACTGGGGCCATTTGGGGAGTGAACAAATGGATGGAAAACCTTTGTCTCTCCCTCTCTGTAACTCTATATCTCAAATAAATAAATATAATCTTAAATAAAAGGAGAAGAAGAAGAAATCCTGTTCCGGCAGTATGAAATATAACTGGATTCCTGAATAGTGGTAATTCAGTTCTGTTTCTCTCTTGGGGGCTGGAGTTTGGAGGGGTTAAAACAAAAAGAACAAACTGTCTTTGATTAGTGGATATAGGGACTGACAAGATATTTTAAACTTTCTGAAAAATGGAAAATATCATTAACCAGTGAAAGAAGATATTGATTTTAGGGAAGCATGTGGCTTAGTTTTGGACAAACATGTCAGAGATCAAATTCAGCTTACAAATTTATTTTTTGAAAAACAGGCGAAAGACTTTAGTTCTAGGCAACTGGCTTGTTTCTTGTGCCCTGAGGAAGAACAGGCGGTTGGAAGAGTCTGAAGGTATTCCACTGGCTAACGAGAATATAGACCTTGAAAGAGTCACTTAGACGTTCCATTATTTCAACTACTGTGCAGCATAGAATAGCACGACATGGATAACAAAGTATCAGATTCCCAAGGCACTGTCTTGACAGGCCGCCTTGGCAGCTGTTCATTTCACCTGGAAACATCAATTCAGCATTACAATAAGTGGAGTTTTGAATGGAGTTGTGAGAGGTCCCTAATTTATTAACATCAAGAGGCAAGTTTTAAAGGGACAGTTGCTCTTTCTGTTCATAATACTTCAGAAAAGGTCAGAATCTTTACAGTCCCTCAAATGTGCAAGCAAATCACCTTGACTACACAGCTGCATAATTACTCACATCGGTTTGGATAGCTTAAAGAATAGGCTCATCACACAGTTGTGAGACATGTTTCCTTTCACTGCCATTCTGCCTAAGAGTTCAGTCTTCACCTGTCTGACCCTAAACATTTTTTTTTGTAGATATCTCAATAGTGATGGATGGGCCTTGGGGCTGAACATCTAAATGTTTTCCAAAATTGTGTTGTCCAGCATTATTTCTTAATAGTCACATATCATCAAAACTGTAGTAATATATCATAACAATGACTGCTGACTATTTTAAAATTTATTATATATGAGTGAAATATTTTCATCTGATTAGTGTTTATATTCCTTGCCTATATTCCTGCTGCACTATGGTTATTTGTATTTCCTGAACTCTTCATTAGTGGAGCATTAAGCCTTTTACTAAAATATAAATTGAAAATATGTTATCTCAAAAATTAAAAAAAGATACAAAAGAAACACTTCTAATAGTTATTGTTCTTTATTTAAGATACCTTAGCAATTATTATCGTTCACATGTGAGCCTGATGAAATGGCTCATTTTTTAAAATTTAGGTTTATACATTAAACTTCCACTCTAGAAAACACAGAAATAAATCTTTAAGGTAAAGGACTAATAAATATGAGAAATTACCTTAATGGTGATAGATTTATTGGGATTGGATTTATTGGGTTTAAAAGACCTTTGTGGATTCGATCCCACTGAGGTTATTTTTGGTATTTCAAGAAAAACAGCTGAAACAGGACTTACTGATTAAGAACAAGCACAATCAGCACAAATGGCGCTGTGGCCTGGGAAAGAAGAGAAGATGGCCCAAGTCCTTGGGCCCCTGCACCTACCGAGAGACCCAGAAGAAGCTCCTGGCTGCTGGCTCCAGTGGTTGCAGCCAATTGTGCAATTGTGGAGTAAACCAGCGGATGGAAGACCTCTCTCTCTCTCTCTCTCTCTCTGCCTCTCCTTCTCTGTGTAACTGACTTCCAAATAAATAAATAAATATTTTAAAAAAAGAACAAGTACAATTTTCTTAAGCCTGAGATTATTAATCCCATTTTTGTGACAGTTAAGTTAAAGCACTTCAAAGGCTTGCATTATGTACAGAGATCATATTTCCAGATATTCAAGGAAGCTATGGGGGCTGCAGATTGGCTTAAAGGAAATCTATTGACTCTTTAATCTTCTGTCAATCCCAACTGTACTCTTTTTTTCCCACCTTCTTATCCTGCATTATTTTAATAACATTCTTGTATACATCATAAATTAGTGGAGGGGGGGAGAAAGAGAGAAGGAAATCCTCCATCTGCTTGTTCACTCCCCAAATGGCCACATAGCTGGGCTGAAGCGAGGAGCCTGAGTCTGGAATTCCATACCATTCTCCACACGTGTGGCAAGGACCCAAACACTTGGGACATCCTCCATTGCCTTCCCAAGCACATTAGCAGGGAGCTGGTTCCAAAGTGGAGCAGCCAGGACTCAACTGGCACTCATATGAGATGTTGGCATTGAAGATGGCAGCATAACTCACTGGGCCATAATGCTGGCCCCAACATATCATAAATTCTTTTGCTCTTTTGTCATTTCATTGCATCTCACCTCTCATGCAGCCGCACTCTCTCTGTCTCTAAACAAATGATCAAGTGCCCCACTCCAAACACAGCATACTGGTATTTATACAAAGTTGCCTTCATTATCCTCAAACGAGCTCTCAAAGCTGTTTAGCAATCCTATTTAACTCCATGGTCCCTTGCTTTCTAAATCCACACAATCTTACATACCCATAAACCCTTACCTTTTTGTTCCTTATCTATAAAGTGCACCTAATATTGGTTCTTACCTACTAGGTGTGTTGGCAGGATTAAATGAGTTGTTACATGAAGCTCTTAGAACATTTCTTAGCAAAACCTAAGAAGTATATTGTGTTACTCCTTATTATGATGACCATCATGATTATATACAGTTGCCTGCTCTATATTTCTATTTGAAGGCAAAATAATTTCAACATTTCAGGGCAGGGTTTATGATATTCCTCAACAAAAATTTTGGAGGCACCTAGTTCAATGTATTGTATCAGCATTCATTCAATTTCACAAGCTAAATGGAAACGTTCTTTATTGTCTCTTCCCCTTCACCAATCTTGAGCTGGATTCCAATTCATATACAGTCAACAATGTGTTCAGTACAGTATGGCATGGCAGGCACCAACCACCTCCATAAGACTCTCTCTTCCCCATACTGCAGCACAGTTTTCCTGCTTCCATTTCCTTGCACATACAATTTTTGCAAGTATCTATCTCCTGTTTATGACATCCTTTCCCTACTTGCACAAATCTAATTTTCTTACGATAAACATGACATTGTTTTAATAAGAAAAAAAACTAGAAAAACAACTTGAAAAACCAATTAAAAACAACTTTATAGCCTTTCAAATTGATGAAGTTAAATCCAACCTATTTGCTCACAAAGGGTGGGAAATTTTCTGAATTGGAAAACTGCAAAGAATACATTACTAAAATGCAAGCTGCTTGAAATCAATGATGATATCTTATTCTATTAAATCCAAAATGGATTTTATTGGGAGTAAACTAAACAGTCTGAAATACTGTGACATAAATGAAGTTTACAAAGATTCCTAAAATGCACCACTGCTATTAGAAAAATAGCCAAGGGGAGGAGATGGACAAACTTAGAAAGCACTCCACTGACATGCATATAAGACTCTGAATATTTGTTCTCCATTTCAGGTTTTTGGTAAGACTACTGTGCTGTAGAAGTAAACTCTAACATCACATGTTGCTGGTAGTCACACTCAACTGGGTTTTTGTGTGTGTGAACCTTAGATGTAATTTCCTATTTTTTTTGAAAGTTCACAAATAAAAGCAATGCTATTTGTATATAAAACTGTGGTACTACTCCAACCTGTGACATTATGGAGAGAAAAAATTTGATGTATATAAATGAAATTGATATCTTCAGATTTATTATTTATTATCCTTGTCTATACTCCTACCCAAAAGCAATCTTTCTACTTTCTACTTGCTGAATTCTTTATTTAGTTGAGGATTAAGCCTGTGATTATAAAGTAAATTGAAAGTATGTTATTGCAAAAATTCAAAGGGAAAAAATAAGAAAGAAAAGAAGGAAAGAAAAAAGTGGGACGAAAGGAAGGAAGTATCATTATGTGTTTAAAATTGTATATGTGAATACATAACATCTGTTCTCCTCATATAAATAAATAAATAAATAAATAAAATATCCCCCCTCAAACATTTCAAGAGTACACAAAGGGAAGAAGACGTGGAGTGTCTGGATGCTATTGAATCTAAGTTTTTGTAATTTAAAAACTAGATTATAATGTTAGTGACAAGACAAGGACATTGTGTGGAAGGATTACAATTCTTACAATTTGATCTTGGTGGGCACTGTAGTCTCTATCATACTTCTGAGGATAAGTGCTTTTAGTCAAGGATAACAAATGATCAGGTTGCATCTCCACTCACTTTAGGACTTGCCAGGAAATTACCAACGTTGCCAACTGAAGCTTTTAGATGTGTTGTTTTGTTTTACACATTTACTCGGCATTCAATTAAAATATAACACATATAACTACTTATAATTGTTCCTGATTATTGGCGTATTCCATATTTGCTTATATTTCTAGCACTCAACTTTAATTATAACCATAAAGTCAACACTTTAGGAATTTTCACAGAAAAATTTGCCTTTTCTCTAGGAAGGACAATATGCTAGGCCATGAAGCAAGTCTTAGCAAATTCAGAAAAATAAAAATCATTCCATGCATCTTCTCCAACCACAGTGCAATGAAGCTGGAAATTAACAACTTAAGAATCTCTAAAACATACATAAACACATGGAGACTGAACAATGTGCTCCTAAATGAACAGTGGATCATAGAAGAAATCAAGAGAAATTTAAAAATTTCAGGAAATGAATGAAGATGACAATACAATACATCAAAACTTAACAGATATATCAAAAGCACTGTTAAGAGGGAAGTTTAAAGCAATTGGTGCCTACAGCAAGAAATTAGAAAGGCACCAAATAAATGAAATATCAGTGCATCTCAAGGACCTAAGGAAACAACAAACCAAACCCAAAATAGGAGAAAAGAAATAATTCAAATTAGAGAATAAACAAAAATGAAACAAAAAAATACAAAAAATCAGTGAAGAGTTAGTTTTTTTGAAAAAAATAAATAAAATTGATACAACATTGGGCAAACTAACCAAAAAAAGGTGGGAGAAAACATAAATCAATAAAATTGTAGATGAAAGGAAATGTAACAACAGACACCACAAAAAAAAAAAAAAGAATCATTAGAACGTAACACAAAGGCCTAGGAACCATATGCCAACAAAATAGAAAACCTAGGAGAAATGGATAAATTCCTTGACACGTACAATGTACCAAAATTGAGTCATTAAGACACAGAAAACGTAAACAGATCAATAAATAAGCTGGAGATTGAATCAGAAAAAAAGACCTTACCAACAAAAAGAAGTCTAGGACCAGATGGCTTCACTGCTGAATTCTACCAGACATTTAAAGAACTAACTCTAATTCTTCTCAAGCTATTTAAAATAGTTTAAAGGGAGGGAATCCTCCCAAACTCCTTTCATGAAGCCATCATTGCCTTAATTCCTAAACCAAAAAAAGAGAGACAAAGAAAACTGCAGATCAATGTCACTGATGAACATATATGCAAAAATCCACAACAAAATACCAGCTAATACAATCCAACAACATATCAGAAACATCATTCACCCAGACCCAGCGGGATTTATCCCTGGTATGCTGGGATGGTTCAGCATCCACAAATCAATATATGTGATCCATCACATTAACAAACTGAAAAACAAAAACCATATGATTACCTCAATAGGTGCAGAGAAAGCATTTGATAATATACTACATCCTTTCATGCTGAAAACCTTAAGCAAATTGGGTATAGGAGGAATATTCCTCTGTATAATCAAGGGAATTTATGACAAACCTACAGCCACCATCTTACCAAATTGGGAAAAGTTGGAAGCATTTACACTAAGATCTGGAAGTAGACAATGATGCCCACTCTCAATATTGCTATTCAACATATTTTGGGGAGTTTAAGGCAAAAAAAAGAAATCAAAGAGATACAAATTGAGAAGGAGGAAGAAGAATTATCCCTATTTGAAGATGACCTAATTCTATATATAGGGGATCCAAAAGACTCCACTAAGAGATTATTGGAATGCATAACAGAGTTTGGTTAAGTGGCAAGATATAAAATTACACACAAAAAGCAATAACCTTTGCACAGACACAAATAATGTCATGGCTGAGAAAGAATTTCTAAGGTCAATTACATTCACAATACCTTCAAAAACAAATAACTTGGAATAAATTTAACCAAGGAAGTCAAAGATCTCTACAATGAAATTTACAAAATACTCAAGAAAGAAATAGAAGAAGACACAAAAAAATGGGAAAATCTTCCATGTTTGTGGATTGGAAGAATTAGTGTCATCAAAATGCCCATACCACCTAAAGGAATTTACAGATTCAATGTAATTCCAATCAAAATACCAATGATATTCTTCTCAGATCTGGAAAAAAATTGTGCTAAACCTCATATGGAAACACAAGAGACCCCAAAGAGTTGAAGCAATGTTAAACAAAACTGTAGGCATCGCAATACCGGATTTCAAGACAGAGTGCAGGGCAATTTTTTTTTTTTTTTTTTACAGGCAGAGTTGGACGTGAGAGAGAGTGAGAGAGAGAAAGGACTTCCTTCCGTTGGTTCACTCCCCAAATGACCACCACAGCTGGCACGCTGTGCTGATCCGAAGCCAGGAGCCAGGTGTTTCCTCCCGGTCCCCTATGCGGGTGCAGGGCGCAAGGACTTGGACCATCCTCCACTGCCTTCTCAGGCCACAGCAGAGAACTGGACTGGAAGAGGAGCAACCGGGACAGAATCCAGCGCCCCAACCAGGACTAGAACCCGGGGTGCCAGTGCCACAGGTGGAGGATTAGCCTAGTTAGCTGCAGTGCCAGCCCGCAGGGCAATTTTAATTAAAACAGCCTGGTACTGAATAAAAAAGACATTAGACCAAAGAAATGGATTAGAAACTCCAGAAAACAATCCATGTATCCATAACCAAATTGTCTTTGACAAAGCAACTAAAATCAATCCCTGGAGCAAAGACAGTCTCTTCAACAAATTGTGCTGGGAAAACTGGATCTCTGTGTGCAGAAGTATGAAAGAAGAACCCTATCTTATAACTTACACAATAATCCACTCACATCACAACCAAATACCTTCAAATTACTAGAAAACGTTATGAAACTGAAATACACTGGCATAGGCAAGGACTTCTAGGGAAATGACCCCAGAAAAACAATCAAAACCAAAATTGACAAATGGGTTTACATCAAGCAGAGAAGCTTTTGCACTGCAAAAGAAACACTCAGCAAAGTGAAGAAGCAACTGACAGAAGGGGAGAAAAATTTGCAAACTATGCAACTGATAAAGGATTAATGTCCAGAATCTATTAAGCGCTCAAGAAACTCAACAACAAAACAAACAATCCAGTTAAGAAATGGGTAAAGGACTTGAACAGGTATTTTTTCAAAGAAGAAATCATCAAGATCACTAGCCATCAGGGAAATGCAGATCAAAACCACAATGAAGTTTCACCTCACTCCAGTTTGAATGGCTGTCATACAGAAATCAACGAACAATAAATGCTGGTGAGGATGTGGGAGAAAAGTTACCATAATTCACTGTTGGTGGGAATGTAAACAGCTATTGTGGAACACAGTATGGAGATACATCAGAAATCTGAAAATGTATCTACCATATGACCCAGCAATCCCATTCCTGGGAATTTACCCAAGGGAAACAAAATTAGCAGATGAAAGAGTTATCTGTAAGAGTTCAAAGAGAAGAAAAGAGTTATCTGTAACCCCATGTTCACTGCAGTTCAATTCTCAAAGCTGAGATATGGAATCAACCCAGATTTCTATCAACTGATAACCGGATAAAGAAATTATGGTATGGGGCCAGTGCTGTGGCACATCGGGTTAAGGCCTGACCTGAAGTGCCGGCATCCCATATGGGCACCAATTCTAGTCCTGGATGCTTCACTTCTATCCAGCTCTCTGCTATGGCATGGGAAAGCAATAGAAGATGGCCCAAGTCCTTGGGCCCCTGCACCCATGTGGGAGACCCAGAAGAGGCTCCTGGATCCTGGCTTCAGATTGGTGCAGCTCCAGCCACTGAGGCCATCTGGGGAGTGAACCAGAGGATTGAAGACATCTCTCTCTCTAGCTCTCCTTTCTCTGTGTAACTCTGACTTTCAAATAAGTAAATAAATCTTTAAAAATGCTCATGATTCATCAACATATATTAAACAGGAATCCTTTAACACCAACACATAAAACAAGGTCACATATCAGTTGACTAGAATGCTGTGATGAGAGGCTCACAGTGACCCAACCCTGAATTTCCTCTAGGAGCCCTGGGATCATGTTTGCTAATTCAGTGTTTCTGATCACTTGGTAGAGTAAAACTGATAAATAGAATCAACTGTATATATATATATGTGTAAATGAATACATATATAGTCCATTTTAAATGTACACATTCATGTATATGTGTGTATATATGTATGATATGCATGTGTTATATATGTGTATATAAGTATTTCAAAAATTGTATGGAAAAAAAAGTTTGCAGAAAAATGTAATGAAATATTTGAGGATGTTTCAGTACAAAAATGTTTGGGGTGCAAAATTTTTTAGCATATGTGGGAAATGTGTATTATGAAAGAAGTACACATGAATTTCAAATTTTTACAGCAAAATAAATTGTATATATGTGTTTATAAGAGACATGGGGGAATATTTTTGAAATTGACATTGTCTCAGGGAATCTGTCCCTAGTGAATAGTGTTCAGTGACATCAATTCGGATTGAAGGAACAGAAAGTAGTTACTAGAGGAAGAATTAGAGTTTGGAAAATTGGTTCAATTTCAGCATTTTTGCCAAAGAATATTTACCCACACCTGAATGAAAGGATTAGATGGAGAAGGCAAATGACTGCCAGAAAAGTATAATGGATTAATTAAAATCTGTGAGTACAATCAAACCCTCCTGACCCCTCAAAGGAAGATAGTTTCACTCTTTTAATATTTCTATTATTTATTGGTGCCCTTAAGTGCCTCTCCTTTCCATATTTCAGATGAATTTAATTGAATTTCTCAAGCTAAAAAAGCAAAAATCAAGGAGAGCACTGGAAGAGTGAGAACAATTCTTACATTAAATGAAAAGGAGGCATGTAAAGCAATGATCCTGAAATATAGCCAAGAAACATACAGCTCAGATTTTGGGCAACTAAACTTGGAAAGAAAAGTGATTTTGCAATCTGGAATGATATGGTTTCCCTTCCAGTCAAAGGAGGGCAGTGGCCAGATTGTGATTCTTATTCATACTGGCCTTTGGCTTTCTGATGCCATCTCCCAGAAGCAAGTACCTCTCTGTGAATTGATGTATGAGTGAGGGCGCAAAATCATTATTCCTGAAAGTACGCAGTAGGTGCAGAAGGCACAGGCATATTCTTCAGAGTGGTCTCTCGCCCTGTATCTAATTCCCACATGAGAACTTCATCTTACACCAGGGTTGTGCTGTGGGTTTTAGTTTGTGTGTGTGTGTGTGTGTGTGTGTAAACAAGCACTACAAAAAGAGCACTCTGAAATTACCCTACACCACTCTGGAGTGTGAGGAGAAACATCGATCTTTACATCTATATTCAGAGATTTGATTTTAATTTCAACTGCAAACAGCACCAGCAATATTGCAACCCTGCAGTATGACCATTCTCAGCTACATTAACTGACAAGAACAAAAATACGCTCAGTGTGCATAGAGGCTACTGGTCCCATGACAAGCTCTGAATACTAACGGGGTGTCCCTGCCTCTGGAGATGTAAGAAGACCCATGACAAATGATGCACACCAAGAGACTGACAGCTCATCTTCCCCTGCGCTTGCCTGCACTTTGTGGAGAGATGGGTAGCAAGCAGGTAACACATACAATGCCTCTGCTCCCCATAACATGTTCGCATCATTCCTCTGATTGTCTCTTGTGCAGCAATTGCCCTTGTCCAATATTTGAAGCTCTTTTAAAGTTAACGATCTCAGACTCTGGAAATAGCCTTCGAACATATGAAAGATTATTAAACAGAAAATAATAGCCAGGAGTTTCCCATCTCCAGTCGAGGATAGAGCTAGGGCTGCTGTCTTTCACTCTAGAAGGGCAGAAAAGTTGCTCCCTGATGTGAAGAGGATGATGGTGGTGATGATGTGACTGCAGCAGACATAGAGAAGACCTGGATTCCAACATGGGAACTTGAGCATAGGAATGCCCACACAAGGAGCACTGTGATAGAATTCAGAGAGTACATAAGAAATGAAATTGTGTATTAAAAAATCCTGCTCTGCCAAATTGGTTTACAACTTATATAAAGACAAGGACTTCCATATGGGAAATTATTAAGCAGTGCTTAAAAATAATGTGAATTGCAGTACTGACTATACATGAGTTGAGGCAGTTTGAAAAACCCTGAAGACTTCATAAAGAAAGTTAAGATTCAGCTAGACTTTGAAGAATACATTGGCCCAGGTAGTAACCTCCAAATATGTAAATATTTACCATATACCTAGTATGCATTAGTACTATTGTCATTGAATAATACAATCAAAAGGCATGTTTGAAATTATAAAATATTTTGTCATGATACGAAGATGTGCCCCTTGCTGTTACAGTCCCTGGATAAGCAATGTAGCAAATTTGTGACAAAACCAGGAAAAGAATTAATTTCTACTTCAGCCAATACTTTTATATGAGAAAATATATCACCTTCTCTACCTTCATTCTCCAGTTGGAAAAGCAAGATCCCCACTAGAAACTACTTGAGGGTAACTACAAGATGTCCATATGAGCATCCTTTGTGTGATGAAATAGTAAAGAAAATCCCTCCATACACTAAAACCACCAACCTGAAGGCAAAATAAAATAAGGAATTTGTCCATTGTTAAGAAATTCTTGGGGCTGGCACTGTGGCGTATTGAGTAAGGCTGCTGCCTGCAGTACCAGCATCCCATATGGACGCCGGTTCAAGTCCCAGCTGCTCCTCTTCTGATCCAGCTCTCTGCTATGGCCTGGGAAAGCAGTAGGAGATGGCCCATGTCCTTGGGCCCCTGCACCCACGTGGGAGACCTAGAAGAAGCTCTGGCTGTTGCAGCCACCTGGGGGAGTGAACCAGCAGATAGAAGATCTTTCTCTCTCTCTGCCTCTCCTTCTCTCTCTGTGTAACTCTGATTTCAAATAAATAAATAAATAAATAAATCTTTAAAAACAATAAAGAAATTCTTACATGTAGATTTTCTAAACTTTTTTCTTGAAAAAAAAAAACTAGTTTTCAAGACAATTCCTATATGTGATTAAGCCCTTGGTATTTTATTTTTTGTAAATTTACTGTCTTCAGCAAAATGCCCACACAACTATCTCCATTTTTTTTTTTTTTTTAATTTACTTGACAGGTAGAGTTACAGACAGTGAGAGAGACAGAGAGAAAGGTCTTCCTTCCGTTGGTTCACTCCCCAGATGGCCGCCACGGCAGGTGCTGCGCTGATCCGAAGCCAGGAGCCAGGTGGTTTCTCCTGGTCTCCCATGGGGTGCAGGGCCCAAGCACTTGGACCATCCTCCACTGCCTTCCTGGGCCACAGCAGAGAGCTGGACTGGAAGAGGAGCAATTGGGACTAGAACCCGGCACTCAAATGGGATGCCGGCGCCGCAGGCGGAGGATTAGCCTAGTGAGCCACAGCGCCAGCCCCGACTATCTCCATTTTTAAGGTGTTTACCTGCTTTATTTATTAGCCCCAGCTATTAAGTTACAAGCTACTTTATATTAAATTTTCAGACATCAATAAATTTTAGAATATATTTCAGAATAGGATTTTTTTCTCATTCTTTCCAATAGTGACAGCAAAGAACAGAAGCCAGTTATGCATGAGACATTTTCTGAGAGGCACCATATGTGGAGGTCAAGAAATTCAACCCTGAAGGGGCGCAGATTCGACATCAAATGCCAGTCTCTGGAGTGAGTGAATGTGGGCAAGTTAATCCCACTAGGCCTCAAATATGGGTTCTGTAATATAGCGAAAAAGCATACCTAATTAATGGGCTAATTATAAAGACTAAAGTAAAGTAAACATAACACACAAAAGAATTAACAATGCCTAGCACACAGAGTGTACTTTCAAGAAATACTAGTTGATCAATGCCTTGAGAATGGAGATGAGTTATGTCTATGTTTGGCTACTAAATTGGAGTTGGGATGGCTAGACAGGTAATTACAATCACATGAAAAAAGGCCATCAATTGTGCATGAAGTTGTAAACACATCTAATTGAGCATACAATTGTCAAGAAACAAAGATGAATAGGAGATAATCAACAATTGTTCTAGCTTGAAGATCTGTTAATTACTTTTAAAGTACTTAAGGAACCTTTCATCAGATTTGTTTTCAGATTTTGAAACCATTAATGCTTATCATAAAAATCTTATAGTGCACCAATATCTAAAGAAGTGAGCAAAAACTATATGAAATAATACTATTCAGTCAACAAATCTGATGAATTCAAATTCCATATTTTTCCATACACATATAATTTTAAAAACTTGTACTTTAAAACAAACATTAGGGCCCAGCCACAGGAATATTTTATATTCTGCTTTTTCATGTTATATACTTTTCAAGATAAATATCATTCAAAAATATCATTTTTTACATAAGATCCCATTGAATGATTTTAATATTGTCATTTTTACACATCATTTCTAATGATTTTCTATAGATAATGCCAAAATGAACATTCTTGAAAATAATCTTTGTAGGTTTATCTGTGATAAGTCACTTTAGATAAATGATTAGAAATGATTTTATTAAGAATTACATTTATTCAAGCTTTGTAGGCATACAGGTAAACTTCCTTCCAAACAGTGTATGCCAATTTACACTCTCATTACGGTGGAAGAAAGTGTCTCTCCAACTCATTGCCCTCTTCATCACAGATCATTTTCATTATCATATCTTTAATAATAATTACTGACAGTTTCCAAGACTTTACCTACTGGCTGACCCCGTTCTGTTCAGAGATTTTTATTCTTAAATCTCAACAACACTGTGAGGAATATTTTTAATGATTCCCATTTTATAGATTAAAAAATATGTCTCCACCAAATCAAGTTTAATGTCTAAGTTCACACAGTTAAAAATGAAGTTCGTACTTCAAGCCCCATGCTTGCCATACTTCAAGCCATGCTTTCAAACACAACTCAGTATTACCTTCAGTAACATTCATCAGACATTTTCTTAATTCTGAGACCAAAAATAATCCATTGTTTTGTTTTTACATAATTTCACTAATGAAGTTAGCATTTTTTTAATGTTTGTTTTTTATATTTTGGTTTTTCACTGTGAATTTTTTAATCATGTTCAGCGATGCTTATCATTTTCTTATGAGGAATATCTTAAAATTAGATGCTGATTAAGTCTCTTTGGGGCAATAATAAATATGGATTTTCAAGAGAGTAACACAATTTGTTCATTTACATGGATTTGGAGAAATGTTGCTAATTGCATTCTCTGGTGAGCTTTGGACTCCCTACCTGCCAATGTGTATTGCATTTTACAGGTTTTTTTTTTTTTTTTTTTTATTCTCTTCAGTTTGTAATTGACGGATTTCCAGAAGGCAAAAAGTCACAGGAGACTTAGTATAAAATGGTGAATATTTAAAGCATTTTTATGTTAATATAAAAAATTGATCTAGCTAGATATCTTTTTGTTCTGTTGTTCAGAAAATGAATACATCAGTCAAAAAATTTAAGCATAGCAGATGTGCAAGTGCTAGTATTTGGACTGTTGATGGACACTATTTTGTCAGATTTGTTGGTAGCCTTTCAATATGCTGCAAGTACTGGAGATACCCACAGTCATGGTGACATTTACAAACACTTTAATGAATGTACCACACTAACATGATTAATTGCAATTGCAGCAATGCCCCTGGACTAGAAGATATTGCTACACATTAATGGGGAATATCTGCTGGATTTAAGATCAGTGATGAAGCACAAGGACACAAGGGGTGGGTGCAATAAAAGGAGCATGGAAATCATGAGCCAATGGAAGGAAAAGGCAAATCAGAAATTAGAATAACTTGGTGACATCAAACAAAATGGGCATTGAAATCAGAGATGACCCCCTAAAATTTATACAAAAATGTGGCCCCTGAAAGTTCCCCAGAAGCGCCATCCCGGGTGCCACATATGTTACTGGAATTTGGGATGCCATACGTATCACCATACGCTTATTACTAAATCCCCAATATCAATAAGCCCAAGAGGGTTCTTGCCTAATATTTAGAGAAGAATTCTAAATACTGGCACAGATAAATGAGGCAGCATGGTACATTTTAGGCTTTTATTTAGTGAGAAAGATGCACAGGAGAGTGAGAGCTTTATCTAAGAGAGAAAGAAGGGTAAATCTGGGTTCATACCGAGCACCAGGAACCAGCCACATGGAGGAGCATCTAGGCCAGGAAGCCTAGGGTAGGTGGCCCGAAGGCCATGCGCCCTGTAGGTGCAGGGCTGCAGCAAGCCCCCTCTTGGCAAGAGGCCAGGGAAGAAGAGAAGGGCCGGACACATTGTGTCCCAGGCTTTTAACCCACTTTCAAAGGGGAGTGGTTAATTAACCTGATTGGCTGGTGGGCACCCAGGTGTGGCCAGGTAGGGGGATGAGGTCATGCAGGGGCGTGGTGAAGGTATCAGGTAGGGCGTGAGGTCATACAGGGGCGTGGCAAAGGCGTGGTCTTCCAGCTCACAAACCTAATTGATTTAACCTGTATGCCTGCCTACTTCAGGCATCACTCCTTGGAAGAGTGAGTCCATGAAGCCTGAATTGTAGACCAGATCTTGCATTAGGGAAATTTGGAAACTAAATAAAGTGCTGCAGTTTGTTTAGAAGTTGATTGTGCAAGACAAGTTTCATTAGTAATGAAAAAAAAAGAAAATCTCTGTCCATGTTCTCCCTACTAAAAATCCATTTCAAAGCACCATTATGGCAAGGTAGCAATGAGAGTCCTGACAACAGAGAGATGATCCACTCAAATGAGGTAACTGAGCACTGAACAAAGGATTTCTTTGAAGGAGGAAATGAACTTAGTTAAGGGAAACAATAGCTCTGGTGGTGCACCCAGGGCCTGCTATGCAGGGAACAGATAAAGCTGTAAGCATCTTAATATGAAAAGATAGGGGTAGGGGTGGGTGGGTTATGTGAATTGGAGGGAGTTATGGCCATTGGCAGACATTGCTAAACTGATTCACCTCTTTTTCCTCTGATATGTTGGTGCTTCCCATTGAGTAAACCCAACAGGAAAATAGAAGGCATAGAATTCTCAGCGTACAACCCACACAGATCTGCCTCAGAGCAGCATAGAAAAGAGGAGAGTTGTGAATATAGGATAAGCCACGAATGATACTAAAAAACAAGCCTATACAGACGAATTCAGGATCTTTTTGCAAGCCAAAATGACACTATCACAGGGAAAGGAAAAAAAAAAATTCTTCAACCTGTATAGAGTCTTACCTGCAATGGATCCTTGTTACAAAAGAGAGATTAACAAGAGAAAAGCAAACAGTTTATTCGCATGCATTTTTTCATATATGCATGCGAGGCACCCAGGGAATGAGCTGTTCTCAAAGAGGAGACTGATTTACAGTGTGTGGTGTATTGAGCATCTTCAACCAAGAACAGTTTTAGGGACGTGATAAGACAAAGCCAAGGAGCTTTGAGTCTCTAGGGGCAGCAACTTTCGTGAGGGCAAATAAATGGCAGAGAAAATCTACTTAGCAAAGCCTGGGGCTGTAGATTACTCTGGTATCACCTCCAGGACCACAGGGGTCTTAGGTTGTCTTCAGAGGTTAATCTTTGTTCTCTTTGGAGGGGCATGGAGGAGTGACACCTTTTGCCTTTGCAAATCTAAGGCCTGCTTTTTGACAGAGGAAGGGCAGAGAGCTTCCCAGTATCTGCTTCTTCTTATTGCCTTCACCTCTACAATTCTTCACATTTTGGGTGAATGTAGCAAGTTAAGTATGCCAAATACCTTCTCAATATCCTGGTTCCCCACTCTACAAATTCCCTGACACCCTTGTGGGACTTCTGGGACTAGGGAGAATTCAAAAATTGGGAATTTTTAGGGAAACCAGAAATCAAATTTTGAGAGAAGATGATAAAACAAGGAGGAAAGAACCTCAAATCTGAGGCCCAAGTGAAAGTCTGTCTCCTAGAAGTCTTCCTGCTCATTTATTAAGAATATTTCCATAGGCAAAATCAGTGGTGTGCTGCTCAATGTTTAAAAATGAGTTTCTGGGGGAAGAAAATAAATAACAGAGTATTTGTTGATTTCCAAAGTGTAAATTTTCAAATCATGGCAGATTTTGAGCTGCCATGTGGTGCTGTTGAACTGACATAGGGAAGAGATGTATGCAACTCTTGTGAAGTTGGTAGAAACCAGCTCTAAGCACACCGTTGGGCAGAGCCTCGTTAGAAAAGCCAATGCTTCTCGTTAGTCAACTCCTGTGGTGGATGGTCCCTTGATGAAAACATCTGTATTTGGTATTCACTTTACTTACGTATAGCCACTTTTCCTGCTGAAGTACAGGAAGCAGCAACTATACTGACGTGAGTTCTTGGACACCCAGCAGTCCCACTAGCAAAGCTCAGTTTGGGCCTTGACAGGGCAATCTATATTTTGTTAGTTCTTTTGTAATCAATCAACAAAAGCAGGTCTCTGAGGCCTAGTATCTTGCATCATTGAACTCACTCGAGCACACGGTGCACATGCACACACACACACACACCAGAAACACATAAAACTAACATCCATGGGTTCTGTGCTGCATATCTTCCACTTACACCTCCAGCGTTAGCAGGCCCCATTGCACTATGGCTTCCCACTGGGTTTGTCCACTAGGGCGGATGAGTGAGCAGATTGTCAGAGAGAAAAGTGACTTCAGAGTATTCTCCTTCTACCCCTCTCAGGGTTTCTTTGAAGCCACTTACTACTTCCTTTCTCCAAAGGTGACAGGTCCTAGTAAGAGTTCCTCTCTACACAGCCGCTCTGTCTCCATGTTACGGAATCAGCTCCCTTTACCATCTTCTTGGAGATAAAGTAGAACAAGGGATTTCCACTTTTCTTTGCACGAACTCCTCTTTTTTGTCCAGCACTCTCTAAACTCTGATCAGAATACTCTTTTTGAGTGATTTATCTTTTTCCTGCCAGGACCCTGGGAGATACTGGTAACAAGTTCATATAGTAAACTACAGAGACACCAAAGAAAAAGTCTCCCTTACCAACCCCGTGGTTCTGGATCTGTCTTAGTCATTTAAATCTACTCCATTTCCAGAGGTGAGAGTTGACAAATGTTCAATAACCAGTTCCTAAGAAATGAGGAAACAAAAAGCCCTGATTGGTAGCTGTGCCCCTACATGCCGCGGTGTAACTACTCCCACCAGGGTGGATTTCAGCTCACCAAAGTGACATTTCTGAAGGATAGCTGGGAACAGATGTGCAAAATTGCTTCTCTCAATCTGAAAAGAGCCAATGTCAACCCTAGCACTCTAGGGCCGATTCCAGTCCCATTTTTTTTGGTTATGCACACACAGGTACGCACACACACACCTGCACACATTTTGTCCCATTTTTCCTGTTTCATCATCTTTTCCTTTTTGCGCCCCCAAATGTGGACCGGGTTATCCGAGGACAAACAAATCAAGGCTTCATCTATCACAACCCCTCATGGTGGGCTCAACTGTGCTTTCTTCTCCTGCCTAACTTCACTGCTTACAACTGAGTGGTTTGAGTCGCTGTGGTGTGTGAGATATTTCCCTCCTAAGAGCACCAGAGTCAAATACTTTATGAAAATATAACAATTAGCCATAAAACGGGGTATTTGATTAGCATTGTGGAAGGTTCCGATTCCTGGATATTGTATCCTCAGGCCTATGCAATGAGTTATTTTCGCTGACCAGTACTAGTTCCTTTAGGAAACAACTCTCACAGAGAAGAGCCCAAAGCAGCTGTGTCCCCTTTGCATTAACAGCACACTGGCAGGAGAAATGTACACTCTGTGGTGCATTCTCAAAGGACATAAGACTACAAAGACTGCTTTCTAAATCTAGTTTGAGCTCTTTCTGCCCCCTTTGCCACACAACAGAATTTATAGTCCTGACAGCTGCAGTGTGGGCTGGGGTCTCTGAGGGATCAGGGCCACATGGTCCTTTACAACGCCTAGGAGATATTCATTGTACCCTTTGTGTAAGAAAATATTAGGTCATTTAAATCACAACAGAAACAACACACCTATGTACTGTAGGAAAATTTTTATTGTCCTCAGGATCATTTCATATTGATCAAATAATTGAATTCCTCAGAAGGAAAATTGTTAACTTTTTTGTAGGTATTTCTTTGCTCTGCCTTCAACAGTTTTGAAAATCTTCATGGTTAAAAATTGCAATGGCAAATAATCTGACCCATACCATCCTTACACTTCTTCTGCTGGTTCCATATCATTCAAGCACTCAGCACTCTCTAAAACTAAGCCTTTGCATTATTGGGACAAGATCAAATCTAAAATAAATTTAGTCCAAAACACTTAACACTGAGAAAAAAGACTATAGCTACTAGTCTCAAGTGAGTAGGGACGTAATGAAACGGCATAGCCTAATGAGCTCAGTATGCCAGTTGATTCACATGGGATACACATGCAATCCAGAGACAGGAAATCTTTTTTTTTAAAAAAAGGATAGGAGTTCTCCAGGACAGAAGAAGAACTCCAGATGAGTGTGAACATACCTACAAAGGAGAGGAGCTGTGAAACCTCAAGATATATGTGATGAGTTAATAGGAGTTTGCTGTTGTGAGTTTAGAAACACAAGATTGAACCCAGAAAAGGAAGAAACAGTGAGAATGTTGTATCTGGTAGACCAGTTCTTCTGAAGTAGAATTCATAACTTCCAAAAGGAACATAAAATAATCCATAGAGCATTTAGACTTCTCGTGTATTTTTAAAACCTATTCACAAGTAAGCCATAAGTCAGTAAATACATAAGATAATAAAATACAGAGGTGATCTTGTGTGAAGAGAACATTCTTCAAGATAAAGGGAGGGGAAGAACTGGACCATCAGTCTATATCTATCTGAACTTATATAGCTTACATGTGACTATTCAGCTACATACACCACATAAAATCTAGTTTTAATTAAATAATTAAAAAATGACTAGAAAGATCATTCCTGCAGAGATACTTGATCGAATATAATGCTAATGATGGATGTACTTTTTCAAAACAATAAAAGGAGAGAAATGAAACATTTTCTAATTCTAAGAAAACTGTCAGCTATATATCAATTTCCAAAAGGATCTAATCATATTACACAAAACATCAACATAGACACAAAAATTATCAATGACATGATTTGAAACATGGGTTTGTATGCATTATTATAAATAAGGAACACTGCTCAGAGTGCATAATTCCCTCAGTGGATTAGCTAATGGATACTAGCAGACAACGTAACAGGCAGCAGAACATTGACAAACGAAGCAGCCAGCTCATGATACACACTTTCATAATTTTTCCAGGCATCCCTGAGGCCACATTATACTCAAGTATTTACAAAGTTTCTCTGAAATTTAATAATGAATAATACCTGTAAATTGTTCCAATGCCAATTCCTGGTTTTGATAACTGATAGGTTACTCGAGTTATGTGAAACTTTACCTCTGGAGGAAACAGGGTGGATAAAGGGGATGCAAGACATCTCTGGGCTATTTTTGGAAATCTCTGCTGTTTCTGCCTCTGTCTTTCAAATAAATACACAAGGAATTTTTAGATACAAAAGAAATTTGATAAGGAGGGAATAAATCCTACAATAACTTTTTTATCCATAGTAATAATAATCGCCTATGGTGGGAAAACCACCAAAGAATTATTGTTTTGAATAGAATTATTAAATTCCAAGATTTTTAAAATGATAAGAAAACAATTGGAATTATTTTATTGCGCTGACAAACCTATTCAATTGCTCTGATGCTGCCCTGTCCTAATGTCAAATGTCAATTGTCTATTATTTCCTACAGTGCACCTGTGTAGTCACCATAGAACTTACATGATACCAAACTCAAAAGAACTTAACCCATGGAATGAGCAAAATTATCATAATGTGAGAATCGATATAATTTTATCAAAACAGGTTTGTGCTGCACATTATATTAATGCTGTTCATTTCACTTTTGATGGTTTTGTAATTTCCTAGGTATTTAACATGTAAACTTGTTTCAGATGTGTTCTTGTACTTCGTTTTTAAGTCATAAAGTATGCCTAATTTTAAGTTCATAAATGCTTATTTTAATAAGTCATTTAAGCTAATACTTTGATCTCAACAATTTTTACTCTTTATAAAAGAGTTATCTGTATAGCCATGTTTATTGCAGCTCAATTCACAATAGCTAAGATATAAAACCAACTCAGATGCACATCAACCAATTATTGGATAAATTTGGTAAACATTCACTGTGGGATACTACTCAGCTATGAAAAAGAATGAAAGCCTGTCTTTCACAACAAAATGAATGCAACCATAAACCATTATACTTAGCGAAATAATCCAGTCCCAAAAAGACAAATACTATATGTTTTCTCTGATCTGTGGTAACAGAGTACAAAAAATAACATATATGAGCAAAATTGACATTTTGAGGATTGATTACTGTTTACATTCCTTGTCTATACTATTGAGAACAGCAGGTTTTTTTCTTACTATTTCTTGAATTCTATACTTAGTGGAGGGTTACTATTATAATTATAAAATTTACTGAAAATATGCCATTGTAAAAATTATCAGATAGAATAAAAAAAGGAAGCAAGAGGGAGGGTAGGGTGGAAAGTTATCACTATGCTCTTTCATCTGTATATATGAAATACACAAAATTTGTTCACCTTATATGAATTTTTAAAAAGTATAAAAAGGGTGGAGCATTCAAGTTGTCAAGTTTAAGGAAAACAGCCTAAATAAATCCTTATGAATTCTCCCCAAGTCCCAAGTAAGACTTTGTTGGAATAAATCAACAGAGGAACAACTTGTGTGGAAGGGAAAAGACAAGTAGGGAACTGACAGTGTATGGAACACGGAGCAATAGCCGAACTTAACAAGGTGAGCAGATACTCACGGGAAATTTTACCCACTGCATCATTGTCTTGGTCCAGTGCTATGGATTTGATAAATATCCCCGACTTTTCTTATGGTACCAATTGCATGGTTTCTTCAGCAGTACACAAAGACCACATGGAGACCCTTCTTGGCCATCAGGTATAATTCCCTCACAGATTCACATGCCTGGAAACTTTTCAGCAGTCTGTGTTAAGCATCACTGAGAAGTAAGATATACTCATTCTGAGGCAACAAAGTGGGCACCTCTTAGAGACCACAGGTGCCATCAGCACTTACAATACAGAACGTAGAATCTGTATGGATATGACTTCATTCAACCTCTAGACACACCATTTCAGGAAGATGATTGCAATCAAGATTTGTTATTATGGTCTCAGATGTGGTCTGTATTAGCAGGTGTTTTTTTTTTATAACTTTTATTTAGTAAATAAAAATTTCCAAAGTACAGTTTATGGATTACAATGGCTTTTCCCTCTCATAACTTCCCTCCCACCTGCAGCCCTCCCATCTCCCACTTCCTCTCCCATTCCATTCACATCAAGATTCATTTTCAATTCTCTTTATATATAGAAGATCAATTTAGTATATATTAAGTAAAGATTTCATCAGTTTGCACCCACACAGAACATAAAGTGTAAAATACTGTTTCAGTACTAGTTATAGCATTAATTCACATTGAACAACACATTAAGGACAGAGATCCTACATGAGGAGTAAGTGCACAGTGACTCTTGTTGTTGACTTAACAAATTGACACTCTTGTTTATGGCGTCAGTAATCTCCCTAGGCTCTAGTCATGAGTTGCCAAGGCTATGGAAGCCTTTTGAGTTCTCCAAATTCAATCTTATTTAGACAAGGTCATAGTTAAAGTGGAAGTTCTCTCCTCCCTTCAGAGAAAGGTACCTCCTTCTTTGATGGCTCATTCTTTCTACTGGGATCTCACTCACAGAGATCTTTCGTTTAGGTTTTTGTTTTGTTTTGTTTTGTTTTGTTTTTTTGTTTGTTTGTTTGTTTGTTTGTTTTGCCAGAGTGTCTTGGCTTTCCATGCCTGAAATACTCTCATGGGTTCTTCAGCCAGATCTGAATGCCTTAAGGGCTGATTCTGAGACCAGTGTGCTGTTTAGGACATCTGCCATTCTATGAGTCTGTTGTGTATCCCACTTCCCATGTTGGATCATTCTCTCCTTTTTTTATTCTATGAGTTAGTATTCACAGACACTAGTCTTGTTTGTGTGATCCCTTTGACTCTTAGACCTACCAGTATGATCAATTGTGAACTGAAATTGATCACTGGGACTAGTGAGATGGCATTGGTACATGCCACCTTGATGGGGTTGTATTGGAATCCCTTGGCACATTTCTAACTCCACAGCTTGAGCATGTCCCAAATTGTACATGCTCAAGAGAGAGAGCAGGCCTTTTAATATAAGAATTCTTCCCCTATGTTTCCACTCTCAAAAAAAGGGTACACAATATTATTACAAAGAGATGATTATGAATAGAGTGGAATTTCCACCACTATAACATGCCTGAGAAATATTGAATTTTCATGACTTATGAAAGCACAAATGATATGCAATTGGCTTAAGGATGAAAGACTTTTTATTTGTCAGTTTTGGGATACCGCTTTGCTTTCTTTGGCCTTTTTTTTTTTTTAATCTTTTCCTTCCTTCCATACATTGTGCTGTTTCCCAGTCTCTGTTCTGGTGCAGGACTCAGCTCACTTTCAAATGGCATTCCAGTGTGTTTCCTGGGTTCCTAGCTGCCTTCCAATGACCGCCACCTGGGTGGCAGGTGGTACGAATGGCCCACTGGAGATTTCCTGGATTGATGAAGACATCCATCAGGAGCCTGACCGCAGAGGCCTGGGTGCCTCATGACAGAAAGGCTGGTCAGGAGGAGAGACAGCAACTGGAAACAACTTTTATGAAAATGATCTGGAACTTACTGAGTTTCAAATGCTTTTACTCCTTCCCTTCATTACACTTATCCATCCTTACATTTTTGTCCTGAAAATGTACTGTGAATAAATTGGACACCACAGCACCTTAAAACTCAAAAATACTCTATTTTTCTGGGTGAGTGTCTTGCCTCACAGAAACACTTCATAGCCTGCCGTGACCTCCTGCTTCCTGGGCTAGCCTGATCAGCTATCAATAAAGGTTTGCACATTTCTACCATGAACTTAATTGTTCTGCAGAGGCAAAGGCAACTGTTCTGGCATCCTGGGCGTAGAGAACAATTACAGAGTCAAAGTCCCAGCTTTGGGTTTCAAAGACAGAAATCGAGAACTTTTAAAAGGGGTATAATTTTAAATCTGCATCGTTTACCACCATAGGATTAATTCACTGGTTCATTAGAATCAGAATCATCTACCCATGAGACCTGTCAAGAAATACCACTGTGCTCGTTCTTTCAGTCCACAAGCACTTACCAAAACTATCTGGCAGATGCTAGGCACATTACTGGATCCTAGGTATTACCCTCGCAGGGACAGCCATGTCCTCTCTCTGACCTTCACCATCCCAGTACTCTGGGGAATTCTCAAGTTTTGTCTAGCTCTGAAACAGGTCTTATGCCTGTGCCACGCTCTCTTTCCTTTACTGCTTCAGAAGATCAGCATTACCCAGCAGAGGCTGCGATTGTCCACACCGGACAGCTGTTCTAGGTAGAGTTCTCCAGAGGTGCCTGCACAGCTCTCTTCCTATGAGCTGAAAGGTCCCTTGATAATGAGTTCATGTTGTAAAATTGTAAGGTGCTTCTGTTAGCTATTTTTTTTCAGATTTGTTTATTTGAAAGGCAGAATGACAGAGGGAGAGGCATGTGCACAAGCACACAGACTTGGGCCATCTTCTCCTGTCTCCCCAGGTGCACTAGCAGGGAGCTGCACTGGCAGCAGGGCAGTCAGGCACACAGCTGGTGCTCCAGCACTGGAAGTCCGCATCATACATAGCTGCTTAACCTGAGGCTCCACAATGCTGGCTCTTGTACTACCTTTCTCAAAGAGGGCTCACAACCTGCACAAGTTTAAAGCCCACATAACTTGCATCTACCCTTAAGGAACAGATTGGGCATGAAAGACTAACACATAAATCCATTCCCCAAGCTGCTTGTGGCTGGAACATTGGAAAAACCAAGAGAAAAAGTACATTTTAGTACAATGTCTTCCCTTCAGTCTAGTTAATGCCCATAGTACCTTAACAAGAAAATATAACTCCCCAAAAAACGGAAAAATAAGTATTCCTAGCTGGACATTATTTTCATAGGACATTCTAGTTAGATGAAAACATCAAAGGAGTCATATTTCCTACTATCCCTGTTTGCTGTTGTTATGTGCAGTGGCATTTAGAAACAAAATAAGAAATACAGGTTGAATTCCTGATACCTGGGAGAATATACTCTGAAATCAATATCTGCATTTTGTTTTTTTTTTTTAAAGAAAAAATAATATTTATTTGCAATATAAAGAAACTCCCGTTGCTGGCTCGGGAGTTATATACATCTGTGTGTGTGTGTGTGTGTGTGTGTATACGTAGGGTCACAAATCTTCCTTCATACCGTCAGAAAGCGAAACTGGCCACCCTCGGGCAAGCCCTCGCTCACACAAATCTGATGCATCATTCTGGATTTGTCTTGTTAAAAATTAAAAAGAGACAGAGAGAGAGAGAAAGAGAGAGAGAGAACCATGTCCAGTGCGGGAGCTTTTTGTCAATTTCTCGACTGTGGCAAGATTTGAACCCGTTGCCCGAGAGCATCCCTGAAGAGCACCCCCGTGAGGTAAGACGTGGTAGGGGTGCAGTTCCGTGGCCTGGCTCCCGCAACGAGTGCTGGCTCCAGCAGGGACCCCAGTTCCCATGCAGTCCTGATGCTGGGTGGAACCGAGGTTGAAAAAGGAACAAAACTGGAGGGGAGTAACGGAATCCGTGGCTTTGTTCTGTGGAGACTGGGGTGGGACGGACAGAGCCTACGCCCCTGCCACGGGACTGAAATGGGTGCAGGTTTCCTGGTGGCAGAAGGCATGGGACAAGGAAAGTGCAGGGCAGGTGTCTGTGGGGTGAGGGGGGGGCTGCCCTCCCCTACACACCCAGCGAGAGAAGAAGAGACAGAGGAGGGGTTGTGTGTACAAGAGGGCCCCGGGCTCGGAGCTCCCAGGAGCTGAGCCCAGAGGGCTAATGCTACTGCTTGGCAGTCCCCTGGGGTGCCACTCCACTAGGACAGCAGCAGGACCCCCCCACCTTCTGCCTCAGGCAGGGACCTCCAGAGGGGCAATGGGAACGCAGAGAACGCCGAGACCCCCGTGCAGGCCACCAACCACAACCCGCGGCAGTCACCGCAGGGTCTGCCGACAAAACGGAGGCTTCACACATGTGCAAAATGCATTTGGTCAAGATCCACGCAGGGTTTGTCTTTCCCATTGGAAAACGGGAGTGAAACACACCGATAATGCTTTTTTGAAGTGGGGAGAATGAAACTGAGAACGCTTCTCTCTCTCTCTCTCGCAGGACCAAGAAAGGGATGAAATATCGGTTGATAACAATCCACTGCTGTGTGGAGCCTGAAAAATAATACTTCCCATTAAAAAAAGAGAGAGAGAGAGAGAGAGAGAGAGAGAGAGAGAAATCAAGAAGAGCTTGCACATTCTCTCTGCTCCAGGGAGCTCGGATTCACGTGCCCCAAGTATGGAGTAAACTCAGGGCCGTGATGCCTCTTTAAAAACCAGCCCCTAGGCCGGCGTGGCTCACTAGGCTAATCCTCCGCCTTGCGGCACCGGCACACCGGGTTCTAGTCCCGGTCGGGGTGCCGGATTCTGTCCCAGTTGCCCCTCTTCCAGGCCAGCTCTCTGCTGTGGCCAGGGAGTGCAGTGGAGGATGGCCCAAGTCCTTGGGCCCTGCACCCCATGGGAGACCAGGAGAAGCACCTGGCTCCTGCCATCGGATCAGCGTGGTGCGCCGGCCGCAGCGTGCTGGCCGTAGGGTGCTGGCCGTAGTGGCCATTGGAGGGTGAACCAACGGCAAAAAGGAAGACCTTTCTCTCTGTCTCTCTCTCTCTCACTGTCCACTCTGTCTGTCAAAAAAAAAAAAAAAAAAAAAAACCAGCCCCAGCGGCCAGGCCGGCCACACAAAGGTGCTCCGGGCACAAGAGGCCCCGGCGGTCCCCCAGGCTATGTCTGAGCTCTGCAGGCCCTCAGCAAGTCTTGAGAGGCAGGCCTCTGCCTGGGACCCGGGCATGGGTGGCGTCTATGTGTTCCTCAGGCCAGGGCCAGCAGGCTTGGGCCCTCCCACTTGGCCCTGGCGGCACGGACCAGGAGGGGCACTGAGCCGTGCACACCAGCACATGAGGTCTCACGTGGACTCCAGCGTGTTGAGCGGGAACAGGTTGTGGTTGGTGGGCGTGGAGAAGTAGAGGGGCTCACTGAGCACGTGGTTGTCATGCAGGCTGCTTAGCCCCAGCGTCCGCTCAAAGTCCAGCAGCTGCCCGGTGAAGTTGACGTTGGGCGAGATGTTGGACTTTTTCCTCTTGACAAAGTCATAGGCGTCGTTGAGCGACAGGTTCATCTTCTGCCTCAGGTAGGCCACGGTGACCGTTAAGGAGCGGCTGATGCCCGCCAGGCAGCGCAGCAGGACACCACACTTCTTTGGAGCGGGCCTCTTCCGTCGATGAAGCTGATGGCCTCAGGGAAGAACTGGGAGAGGTTCTGGCTCCAGGGGTCCGAGATGGGGATCTGCTTGTAGGTGAACTCCCCGCCGTGCTCCAAGGAGTTGGGCAGGTTGGGCGTGACGTTGAGGATGTGCTTGATGCCGTACTTGCCAAGCACGTCCAGGTTGGTGGAGTCCTTGGCGCAGCCAAGGTAGAGGTAGGGCAAGATCTGGATGAGGAAGGCTGGCTGGCTGGACGGCACTGGGCTGCCATCCGACTCCATGGCACTGCTGGGCAGCTCGCGGTCCGACTCGCCATCCGAGCAGTCAGAGCTGATGCGCAGGCCCCCCAGACCCAGCACGGAGGTGGGCGGTGAGCCGCTTGGCGAGGACGAGCTGTCCACGTGGGTCTCGCAGTGCTCCGAGTTAAAGTCTGTATTTTGAATAGTTGTTGCAAAAAGAGAGCTTGAGAATCTCTGTGACTAGTGTGTCAATATTTGGACCCAGATGCCCCCAAACAAGCAGAACCTCATGTGGACCCTAGGGAGACTCTTTAGTCCCAAAGAATAAGGGATTACTCTATGTCCTATAAAGACTCATTATAGTTAAGGTGACTTCAGAAAGTTCATGGAGAAATGGAATTAAAAGAAAAATTTATTTTGGTGTAAAAAGCATTTGAAGGGCCCCGGCGCCATGGCTCACTTGGCTAATCCTCCACCTACAGCACAGGATTCCCATATGGGCACCAGGTTCTAGTCCCGATTGCTCCTCTTCCAGTCCAGCTCTCTGCTGTGGCCCTGGAGGGCAGTGGAAGATGGCCCAAGTGCTTGGGCCCCTGCACCCGCATGGGAGACCAGGAGGGAGCATCTGGCTCCTGGCTTCGGATTGGCGCAGCACCAGTCGTAGCGGCCATTTGGGGGTGAAGCAACAGAAGGAAGACCTTTCTTTCTGTCTCTCTCTCTCTCTCTCTGTAACTCTACCTGTCAAATAAATAAATAAAACATCTTTTAAAAAAAGCATTTGAAGCCCATAAATAAAAGGGGTCCTCATAATGTTCATGAAAAGTGAACATTTTGAAAAAAAAAAGCATGCAAAAAATTCAAAATTTTTTGCACCAAAATAAATCTATCTTTAATTCTGTTTTTCCATAACTTAATTAAGGTACCATTGTAACGGTTAATAGGACTGATTTACCATTCAACTGGTGTTGTGTGGATTCGTTCTGAGAGGAGGAGCATGGTGGGGGCAAGAGGCATGGATTCACCATAAAGACCCTGGGAGTCAGGTGAAAGCGGGCCGGGGGCGAGCAGCCCACAGACTCATTTATTTCAGTTGGTACATCAGGTTATATAACTGAGGCAGCCAATCTGGTCAAGGGCCATTTTATGCCCTTAACCCATCACAGCCTGTTGCCAGGCAGGCTCCATTGCCAGGTGGTTTCCCAGGTGGTTTCCCGAGGCATTCCTGAGTAACTGATGCTTGCTTGCCAACAGCCATCTTGGCACGGCCTCCTCATTTACCACAAACTGGCATTCAAATGTTGGATCCTGGAGTGGGCATTTGACACATAGGTTAAGACACCATGTGGGACACCTGGATCCCATATTAGAGTCCCTGGGTTCAAATGGTAGCTCTGTTCCTGACCCAGTTTTCTGTAATGTGCATCTGGAAGGCAGCACTTGTATTTGGCTCCTTGACACTCACATGAGAGACTGGGATTGAGTTCCAGTCTCCCTGATTCAGCCTGGCCCAGCCCCCGCTATTGTAGGCATTTGGAAAGTGAACCAGTGGATGGACAATCTCTCCTCTCTTACCCTTCTCCTCCCCTCTCTCTTTCTCTTTCAAATTTTAAAAATGTTGAAGTCTTGAATTATTAACCTAATGATGTAACACAATTTAATTTCTTCAATTTCTCCAGTTGTGAGAGAAAAGGTAATGAAAGTCTATCTATGGTACACGGCAACCCCCTAAAGAATGCTACTGTAAATTTATTGTGTGATTCAGGAAGGTCACTGGTTGGTTGCAGATGAAACTAATGATGCATGCCCTCATGTAGAACACTAAGAGGAAAGGATTGAGGAGTTTTATAATTCCAGGAAAGCTGTCAAGTCTAAATGCTTTAAATGGTTATCTAATCAGATTGCATAAGATGGCAGTCTAAAAAACAGAACTTATTAAAAAGAGTCTCTGAAACATGGATTTATATCTGCTTTATGAATGAAGAACCTTGCTTCAAAAGCATATTTTCCTCCAGTTAATTAATTAAGGGTAGCATGAAGGCATGATGATAGGCATCAAAATGTTTAAAACTAAGCAACCAGAAAATAATGCACACCTCAATTATGTTTTCAGTAATATCTGAGATCTTTTTTTAGTCAAGTCAGTATTTACAACGTTTTACTAAAATGTAATGTCTATAGATTATACACACAGAGATGTCAATTTGCTGGTTTTGAGATGTGGTGTTATGTTTGAGTTTTACATAAGATTTTACATTGAAGAGAAGCAAGGGGCTTTCCCCTTGATGAACTAGTGTTACAAATGCCTATGACCCTGCAATTATTTTAAAATAAAAAAGCTTTAAGAAATCTGTTTATGTCTATTTTATACATTTGGTATTTCAGTAACATTTAATAATATTTCAATTGAAAACAGAATTCTAATGAAGCCAGGAAGCCACTTCTGGGGCTGGCATTGTGGAGAAGTGCTCACACTGGCATCTCTTATGGTAGTGTGGTACAGATTCCAGCTGCTTGGCTTCTAATCCAGCTCCCTGCTAATGCACCTGGGAAAGCAATAGAAGATGGCTCTAGTACTTCGGTACCTGCCACCCACATGGGAAACCCAGGTAGAGTTCCACACTTCTGGCTTTGATCTGACCCAGCTCCAGACATTGCAGCCATTTGAATATATGGGTGGAAGGTTTCTCTCTATTGTCTCTGTCTTGACCCCTCACTCTCTGTCGCTCATTCTTTCAAATAAAGTCACTTCTTCATGGAACAGTTTCTGAAGACAGTAAGTCTTTTATCCACTTACATGGCATCCACATGTTACTGATACTTGGTTTGACAATAGTCAGGCTATACTGAGAAACTCAAACTGAGGTTTGGAATGATTTATAAACTGATGCTGGGCATTGTCTGTCTTCAGATATCATATATTTAGGAAAACATAGCTGTTTTCCAGTCCAGGGTATAGAGTTTTTGTCTTATCTTTGACACTGAAATAAAATGTTCAGCCAGCTAACCTCTTCTGCTCCTCCCCATGACTGGAACTCTGGCCACATGAAACAGTATGGAGTAATTAAAGGCTTTCCTTGGTGCCCCTTTCCCAGAAACTCTTGTGCTTGAGCCAGAAAAGAGAAGAAGCAAAGTAGATTGAATTCGGCACTATGGTAAAGGCCCAGACCCCCAGTGCCTGGCCGGCAGAGCCTCTGCCGGGGCAGCATTTACCGTATCTGCTGTGGGAGATTACAGTGATAGTGGGCTGGGGATGATCTTGAGCAACTCCCATGTTTTTGGCAATCATTGCAAATCAAGGCTTGGTAACCTGACAGCAAGAATTAGCCTGTGGGATGTTAGTTCTGCATCATGCTCTCTGCTCTGTGTTTCCTTACGAAGCTCACAGAACATTTTCCACATGGCATCCTCCTGTGTGGCTTCTTTTCCTGCTGTATCTATAACTGGTTGATATAGCTCATGCCTTTCAATTTGTTGTTGCTCCTTGCATCGTAATAAAGATTGCTGCTTTCTGCTTGGTTAGGCTCCTGATCTTGTGTTATTCCCACAGGCTTTTGGCTTGCTTTGGTAAAAGCCCACATTTCTTAGATTCTTCCTAGTTATTTCTGCTCCAAATGCACAGCTATGTGGGTGCTAAAGTCATTCATACACAGATGGCCAAGGAAAACCACCCTAGAAGGACAGGGCTGCTTTGCTAGAATTCAATAACCATTCTCTCCATTTATCATTCACCTACATGACAGCCTTAGATTCCAGGAATTACTTCTCGACGTAAGCCTGCCTGTTGACGTGCAGGACTGCATCTTTGCAGACACATTCTCATTTCTGTATTTCCCGAATAGATCTCTCCTAATGCGCCAGTAAGGGGAGAAGACATACCAATCTTTTTCAGGATTTGGGTGGATTATGAATAAATATGCTATCAAGGCCTTATCAGGTGTCTCCCAAGTTTTCTTATATTTTGTCTTTCCTTGCAGCTTATTTCATGTGGAATCTGAAGCTAGTATAATAGATCGTTTTAGTCAATAAGATGGTTTCTGGTACCCTTCCAATATAGGGGCTTGTTCCACCTTTGTGTGTTCCTTTCACAGACATCTCTGTAGCAGGTTACTAAAACACTGGGAAGAGAATACAGAACCACAGTGTTCCTGTCCTGCTATCGCTTGTGAAACCTGCATTCTGGGGCCAGCGCTGTGGCGTAGCAGGTAAAGCCACTGCCTGCAGTGCCAGCATTCCATATGGGTGCTGGTTCGTGTCCTGGCTGCTCCACTTCCAAACCAGCTCTCTGCTATGGCCTGGAAAAGCAGTAGAAGTGGCCCAAGTCCTTGGGCCCCTGCACCTGCATGGGAGACCTAGAAGAAGCTCCTGGCTTCAGATTGGCACAGCTCCGGCTGTTGCAGCCATCTAGGGAGTGAAGCAGCAGATGGAAGACCTCTCTCTCTCTTTCTGCCTCTGTATCTGCCTCTCTGGACCTATGCCTTTCAAATAAATAAATAAATCTTAAAAAAAAGAAAAAGAAAAAGAAACCTGAATTCCTGGGGAATAGCAAGAGGGGAAGAACCATGTGCAAAGACCTAGCCTCATCACCCAAGTCCCCACAGATAAAGTACTTTAATAGGAGCAAGATGGCCTATAGGGCTGGGAAAGAAACTGTATTTCTGCAGAGCACGCATGAACTTGAACCTCCAGTGGAGACATGAGGCTGCAAGACACTGCCCACACAAAGTACCAGACCTGAAAAGTGTTCTTCTTTATATACCTATGGTCTCCATCTCCACTAAAAAGAAATTACATAATAAATTGATTCAGTACATTTAATGGAGTATTATTAAACACTGGACTCTTGCAACTCTTCAACAAATTCAAAGGCAGATGGCTATCTGTAAAGTTGTGACCACAGATTCAGTGTGCAAATATTTCCAGATACCTCTGCCTACAGTTCTCCAACATTCTGGAAAATTTATTTCCTCCAAGACAGAAAAACTCTCCACAACTACATGGTGACTATTTTATTTTGTTCTGCAATACCACCATGTCCACCAAGTATTAAGAGAATTATGCATTCAACTGTTCATTTATTTCTACAAAACAGAAAAATAAGTATATCCCAGTAGTCACTCTGTATCCCTTTCAGTGCTAAGAAATTCATTAAAATAAAATATTTAGAAGCATCAATGTGGAATGTACAAATAATGCCTCAGAAATAAAATAAATGATAGAATGGATCACGAATTCTACAGAAAAAGATAAATTTGAACTCTGGTCCCAGCAGGAAAAATTTCTGCTGTCCCATTACCTTTCCTACAGATACTCTTGCTTTTTTAAGCTTTATTTTATTCTTTTATTTATTTGAAAGACTAACAGAGAGACAGAGAAACACAGGATCTTACATTTATTGGTTCACTCCCCCAAGTGACCTCAACAACCAGGGCCAGGCCAGGTTGAAACCAGGAGCCTAGAACTTCTTAAGGTCTCCCACATTGGTGGCAGGGACTTAAGCACTTGGAACATCCTCTGCTGCCTTCCAAGGTGCATTAGCAGGGAGGGAGCTGGGTTGGAAGTGGAGCAGCCAGGACTACAAACAGTGCTCTGATATGGGATGCCACAGGTGGTGGCTTAACCCACTATGCCATAACACCATTCCCATATTTTTGCTTTCTTATCCCTTTCATCCTTCTCCTTCCTGCTCTCATATGTCAAAGATGGTTTGATAAAAACCTTCTAGTAAAGCTACAAAAGCTTGGCCGGCGCCGTGGCTCACTTGGCTAATCCTCCGCCTGCAGCGCCAGCACTCCAGATTCTAGTCCTGGTTGGGGCGCTGGTTCTGTCCCAGTTGCTTCTTTTCCAGTCCAGCTCTCTGCTGTGGCCTGGGAGTGCAGTGGAGGATGGCCCAAGTGCTTGGGCCCTGCACCCGCATGGGAGACCAGGAGAAGCACCTGGCTCCTGGCTTTGGATCGGTGCTGCGCACTGGACACAACAACCATTTTGGGGGTGAACCAACAGAAGGAAGACCTTTCTCTCTGTCTCTCTCTCTCACTGTCTAACTCTGTCTGTCAAAAAAAAGCTACAAAAGCTTACTATCTGTTTTCTTTTTAAGTAAATTTGTATAAAAGATTATTCTCAGCTTCCTTAAGAGATGCAGCAGAACAAGTGGGGGTCGGCTCTGTAAGGGCCCTTGTCTCATTTTCCTAAGGAGAAGCATCCCAATCTCTTTAGAGCAGTAATATTCACAGCATGGGCAGTGACCTATGGACCGATCCTCTCCTCTGCTTCCTAGTCTCCTTTACAGTTAGGGATGGCTGCAGGATCCAGTTCCACTCAACACCATGTATGTTGGGGCAGTAGTGGGTGGGGGTTGGGAATGGTTGTTTGGGTGAGGTTTTTGCTTATGCTTTCCTAACAAAACAGGTTTAAATCGCTTTGATCCCATCCCTTTCTGCTTGAATGCAGACATAAAGCTAAGGCTGCAGCGATCATCTTGTGGGGAAAACAGGAAAACATCCGGGATGACCAGATCAGTCACAGATGTCAGCCCTGATGTCATCAGCCTCCAAGACAGTGTAGCCATGACCTTCCTCAAGACATTCTACTGACAGAAAGAGCTTCAGTCTTCCATGTCACCAGCCCACTTAATTCAATGATTTACACACATTTGTAGACTCCTAGCTGGACAGGAATACGCTTGGTTGAAAGTGACCAACTCAAGGACCTCTCAAGAAAATGAGACTAGATTATTTACTGAGAGTGTTCTATCTCATAAATAACATGCTAGAATGGCTCTTTAGTAAAACTATAACCCAAAATGGTCACTTAGATACTCCATCATTTTGGAACTAGCCCCTAAACATCCCATATTTTTCTTATATTTGAGAGAAGAGCTTGGCTTTCCAAGATTCCGTGACTTCCTGTGTTTTAATTAACTCAATGATGAAAGAGAAGGGGCTGTTGTTAGGCAGTTCCTTCTTTTGTTTTATCTTTATCTCTTTCCTATCACCAGGGAGAAAATCGCTTTCATGTTTCTCATCATGATTTCCCTGAATTATCATTCTTGCTTTTCACAGTCATTCACGAAGTATCGTTAGTTAGAAATGAATATGGCAAACAGTTGAACAGTCACTGTCTGTCACCTTGTATTCTTACCAAGAACAGGATAGGGCAGAGGATAAAGAGTAGAATAGGAACATTCTGAGAACTGGGGACAAACTGTACTTCTAGGGGGCTGCAAAAGGCAAGAATAACCCCTGGAAAACATGCAATAATAAGCAAGAATGAAGGGAAAAGAGGAAGCGATGGATTTGAGTCTTCTGCATTTGAGCGTGGTAAAAAAAAGTTTATGAAAGTTTATGAAAATAGAGAATTGAACAGAGGACAGAGGGTGTTGAGAAACAGGAGTAAACTGTTTGGAATATAATTTAGACTTAATATTTCAAGAAAGTATTTTAGTTACTTCTAGATTGCTTTCCTTAATACAATGCTATGTGAAATTGTGTTACATGAACACATAATTTAAATTTACATTTAAAATTCTGATGCATGGATAGATACACAAAATGGTAATTAGTGGGGCATGTCAATAATAAGTACAGATATAAGAAAAATCTCCAAATAATTCACACAGAAATGCAGAAACTAACCATTAATAGGAACATCAACAAGCACTAAAATCCTAGAATGTCACAGTTGAAGTGATGATATAGGTTAACATGTGCATTGTACCGATAAAGACGCTGAGGCCAAGCAGGTTAATGGACTTGCCCAAGGTTATTCCCAAGGTTTGCCCCACTTCCATGGTATGGTCCTGTTGATCTGCTGCCTGCAATACCACAGACTGGTCAGCAGTTCAGCACTCCACTTGCATTTTATACACATTAGACCAATGGGAGCTATAAGAAACAGTGAGTGACATTTACTTCAAAAAGAATAGAAGAAGTAAATTACAAGGAAAACACAGTTGAATGTGGGTAATGACACCTGCCAACAGAAAACGGAACATGCACTCATCTGCCATGACACCAGGAAATGAAACTAAACTGAAACATAGAGGTGTTCTCGAGGTGCTAATATCCAACCTGGCTCTCTGGGGCACCTAAGTAATGACTATACAAATATATTATAAAAATATACTATACAGTCTGTAAACACAAACTTGGTACAGAGATGCTGAGGAGTCCTCCATGACCAACCCTCACAACCTCCCAATCTTGCACCCTTTATGAATCTCCAGATGCAGTAAAATATTGGGATCTACTATGGTAAAAATCTGATATTTATCTGCAGGTAAGAAGGCCCTCTCGGTTTTTGCAATCCGGATTTAAAGCACCAAGCTCCATGTACTTTCCTTTTTTTTTTTTTTTTTTTTTAACAGAGTGGACAGTGAGAGAGACAGAGAGAAAGGTCTTCCTTCACCCTCCAATGGCCGCCATGGCTGGCACGCTGCAGCTGTCGCACCACACTAATCCGATGGCAGGAGTCAGGTACTTATCCTGGTCTCCCATGGGGTGCAGGGCCCAAGCACTTGGGCCATCCTCCACTGCACTCCCTGGCCACAGCAGAGAGCTGGCCTGGAAGAGGGGCAACCAGGACAGAATCCGGCGCCCCAACCGGGACTAGAACCCAGTGTGCCGGCACCGCAAGGCGGAGGATTAGCCTAGTGAGCCACGGCGCCAGCCATCCATGTACTTTCATCCTCAAATAAAAATCAATTTAAGGGGAACAGAAGACTGAAAAGCACTCAACTCATAGTTGCATTTGATGCTACGCAAGATGAAGCAGACAAAGCCTTCTCCCTCGAAATAACCCTGTCATGAAGCTATGAGCATTAAGGAAAGAGAAGATCTCTCTAGAAATGATGACACTGTGGGAGCAGACACCACACTTTCGTAGTTGAGGGAGGGGTGATTTCCACTCAGATGACCTACAAATGCAAGGCCTTCCAATCAGAGTGCTCACAGGCACTCCCTTGTCAGGTTTCACAACTTGTAGATTCCTTAAATGCCCCACAGAGCTTTCTAGAGAACCCCAGGTTTTATTATTTTTCCAATTTAGCCAGCATTTTCCAGTCACCTCCTAAATGTCAGTCACTGTGTTCAATTCTGAAAATTCAATTACTGCTCAAACAATATTTTGTGGAGACAGCTGCAAACTTGGACTTATGTTCTCTGTATTATAGCGAACCTGACAAACTAAAAGTTTTCCAAAACAAAATACCTAGGAATACAAAACACCTAGGAACAGCCATTAAAATGTGCAGCCGAGCTCATAAGGACCAAACAGACAGAACTGGAAATCAGAGCATTGAGCTTGTAAGTCACACTGGGATTAACCTGTCATTTTCTGTTAAGACATGACAGAAACTACTGGTGTCCATCCAAATTCATGTGTTCATCTGTATTTCCCAGCCTTCCTTATAGTTAGGATTACTGTGAAACTGAGTTCTGAACAATGGACTGTGGGTGGTCGTGATGGCCTCAAGAAATACACTACTCACTCTTGTATAAGCTGTCTCCCCTATCCATGTCTCCGGAAGCAAAAGAAATTGGGGAAGCCACATCATGGAATGGAACAAGAAAGGATCCAAGAAAGCTGCCCAATCTTCCTGTATTATACGTCAACAATAACATGCATTTTAGTATTATTTTAAAATTGATTTCTGAAAACAATTTCAAGGTAACCAAAATGTTTTGACCAGTAGCAAATGAAAATAAGGAAATGCAAATATATTCCCGAAAGCCTTCTATTTGTTAAAGTGAGTAAGCAATGTACTTACTCACCAGCCCTGGGAGATGGATGCCCTCTTCCCCACCTCACAGGCCAGGGCCTGACAAACCCAGAATGCTTCAGAAATTTCCTAGGATGACTCCCCCTTATAAACATATGAAGAGGGGGTCTTTAAACAGTTTGTGGAGATGCAATTATGAAAAAGTATGCATGGATTTAAAAAATGTTTGTACTAAATAAACCTATCTTTCTGTTCCATTTTTCCATGCAAAAAAATCTTGCTGGATTCCTAAGGTAATATTATTTTCACTCTACCACAGTAGTTCAGATGAAATTTATGGTTAACAGACATGATTATTTTGTGATTATGATATTCTATTTTTAATACATATCGTACATATTCTAAGATTCATTGACCAGTTTCAGAATTTAGTTCTCACTTTTACTATTTAAAATGCAACAGAAATTGGTCAGTTTGTATTAATGTACTTATATGTGGGAATTTTCCAATATCTTAATGTAATAATATACTTATTTGGCAACTTCATTTATCTGAAATATTTGTAGAACAAATAAATTAACAAAAATGGTATCAAATTCATGATCTAAAGAGTAATACTCATAGTAAGTCAATGTGTTATCCAGAACACATTATGAGTACTTTTAACAAAGATAGTGATTTTGACAACCAAATTCATAGCCTGAAAATCTAAAATTAGAAGAGAGAGGAAAAGGCCACTAAAGTTGAACTGAAAAATAACATAAAGATATAAATAACAGCTAACTGAGAAGTCAAGAAAGTTACCAAGCTATAAATACCTGCTAATTGAGAAGGTAAAAAGTTACCAATATAGACACAATTATTTCACAAATGGTTCCCTATTATGGAAGGTCTTGTATTCATTTACTTACATTCATTTACTCAATAAACCATATTCTTAAATACACCAATAGAATAACAAGTGTTCATAACAACCCTGAAAAAAATTAATACCAGAAAATTTCAAATCCACTCACAGGAAGCAGAACTAGAAGACATAACAGAAATGCATCATTGAATGAAATACTTCATTTTTTAACTGAAATCACTGAGTCTGAGAGAAATGACCCAACCTCTGAAAGCAGTCCAGCTCGTCCTTGGAGAGTCTGGCAGAGCTAAGAAACCAGCCAGCCAGCCAGATAGCCCCCTGCACTGCCTCCATTTTCCATTTGCATTATCCATTGATGCTAATATTCACAATGTGCTTTTCCATAATTACCATTCTTCATTAAGACTTCCACTTAAAAAGAAAAAGTTGGGGCTGGTGCTGTAGTGTAGTGGGCTGGGCCCCTGCCTGTGGCACTGGAATCCCATTTGAGTGCGAGTTCGAGCCCCAGCTGCTCCTCTTCTGATCCAGCTCTCTGCATTTGCCTGGAAAGGCAGTGGAAGATGATCCAACTGCTTGGGCCCCTGTGCCCATGTGTGAAATCCAGAATCTCCTGGCTCCTGGCTTTGGATCAGCATAGCTCTGGCCATTGTGGCCATCTCGGGAGTGAACCAAAGGATGGAAGATCTTTCTCTCTGTCTTTCCCTCTCTCTGTCTGCAGCTCTGCCTCTCAAATCAATACATAAAATCTTTTAAATAACTTAAAAATATGATTCCTATTAATATAAGAGTCTAAGAGAAAATGACTTTTGTTATTCTTAAAAATCACTTCTATGATGGCCGGCCTTGTGGCTCAGTGGGTTAAGCCACTGCCTATGACACCTGAATCCAATACAAGCACGGGTTCAAGTCCTGGCTGCTCTGCTTCCAATCTAGCTTCCTGCTAATGCACCAGAAGATGGCCCAAATGGTGGAGCTGATGCCACCAATGTGGGAGATCCAGGTGAAATTCCCGGCTCCTGATCCAGCCACAGCTATTGCCATCATCTGGGGATTGAGCCAGCAGTTAGAAGAAATCTCTCTCTCCCTCTATCTCTGTATCTCTGCCTATCTCTCTCTCTTTGCCACTCTACTTTCCAATACATATAGTAAATATTTTTTAAAAAAAATTTAAAAGCTACTTCAGTGAAATACCTCATATCCTTAGGAAATGGGGTGGATGTGCTATTGCCATATGATAAATGTTTAACCAGCATGGACACACAGGTCACTCACCTGTTGCTCCTTTTGACTCACCTCTATGGGCACTGGTTATGGGAGAAAATGAAATGGAGAATTTGTTACTGAGCCATGCACACTTTGGTCCTCTGAAATGGATGGAGGCAACTTAATTTCCTCACAGCAGTCTGGGGGTGTCAATTAGACATGAAGGAAAGGTCAAGATGAGAATGCGGAAATCATTAAAATAAAGGGAAAATTAACCTGAGTGCCAGGGACTCATCACTGAGGCTGAAAAAGTAGAGTGGAGGCGAAGTCAGATTGAAATCGCATTAATATTAACTAGGAAGGAAATACAGCAGGGGAGAGTGTGGGAGAGGAAATGAATCCCAAGTAGTGCAAAATAAAGTTAAAACCCTTCATACTGGCTGTTTAATTATCTGTAACTATCTAAAAGCCTTGGGAAGAAGGAGGGGGCTGGACAAAGTAGCCGTTGCTCCCTCTCAGCACAGGACACTCTCTAGACCTTCCTCTGAGCATCCATTCCAAAGAAATCCCTGTTCCAATTTGCCTCTTGCCAAGCTCTAACCATCTGCTTCCTGTATCTGGATTTCAAGTATTAGGGAAATGACTTTCAGCCAGAAAGGTCCTAAGAAGTGACCCATGTGCTCTGGCTGTGATCATCACACTTGCCTTTTTTCCCATGGTACTTACTTTACTAGAGAGTCATTTATCTATCACTCTAGTACCAGCCAGGGCTACAGACAGCACTCGGGGTGAGAAGGCTGAATCAGAGCAGCTCAGTCATACGGGGAAGTGGCAGGCTTTAAGAATACAGAGGGTACTGTTAGTAACATGTATGAGGGGGTCTTCAAAAGGCTCATGCAAGTGTGTATTAGGAAAACTTAGGAGCCAATTTTTAAGTGCACCAAAATTAAAGTAACTTTTAATTCCATTTTGCATGAATTTTCTGAAGTATCCTCTGGTGTCTAGGTGAGGGATGGGGGGGTAGAGGGGAGGGAGTACATAGTAGGAATTCAGAACTTTTAACACTGAAAACCATGTACGCATTGTAATATGGAAGGTAAAGTTGATTAAAATAAACCAGCTACTCAAAAACAGCCTAGACACTCAAACTTATGAAGGTGCTACAGTGAGCACTCTCTCCCTTTGCAACTTTCTCACTTTCTTTCCTCTAACACTAAATGAACAGGCTCCTGTCGCTCTAAACCATCTCCTACACCAGGAGAAGAGAGGAATGGGGAAGAGGAAAAAGAGAAAAGGGGGAAGGGGAAGGGAAGTGGGAAGTAAGGGAGGAAAGAGGAAGGGAGGAGAGGGGAAGGGAAGTCAGGATGTGCAGATATTCTAACCCCTCGTGCACCTCTAGAGACACAGTAGTGGGGCTTCAGCAGCGTCATTCCATTGCACCTGCTCTTGCTTCAGACTGTAACTCTCTTCTCAGACCACACCTGACTAGATCCTTCAACAGTGTGATGATATTGGCTGTGACCTTCTCCTGGAAACTCCTCCTTTTTGAATTCCTATAATCTTGATTGACATCTCTGCTAGAATTCCTCTTTTCACATTACCCAGGGGTGTGAAAGTTTCACGGAGCCTCGCTGTTCATTTCTTCTTCTCACACCTCAGTCTCTCAGTACTGAAAAAGTATTTTGGGATGACTTTCTGCCCATGTGGTTAGCCTGATTCAGAAACTACAGGATACACATTCAGATATTACAATTTTCAAAAGAAGAGAAGCCTTGTTTTTCTGTGATCCTTGTTTTTGTTGGCTTGTTTAGAGTTGGTAAACCTTTCCCAGAAGTAGATCAGATTTTCTTCCTGTTTAGTGCCCAGGAAGGGGGTTGTCATGGGTCACTTGATAACAAATGTTTATTGAACTAATGACAAGCAAGAAGAATGGACTTTCCATGGTGCCTAACACTAATCATCTGGAGAAGGAATTATACTTGTCAGAGTCCTAGCAGGAGAGTTTAATCAAGGACATTTTACTTCAATGTGGACAATGTATAGGAAAACTATAAAACATACTACAGTTCCCTAGGTCTACTTAACGGGTGCTCATGCAAGGGGCAGGCTCTTCCTTATCACCCATTGGTATGAAAAAGGAAAAGGGAGAGAGATATTGAGGGGGTTTCCTATGGGGAAATAAGGTCTTTGGCACAATTGATTTTGGTGTAATTTGTGTATTGGCCTGTTGTGTGTTGCTTTCTAATATAATCTTCAATCTAGCATACTGATAGATTGTTTTTTGCTTTAATAGCTTGTCTGTGGTTTTCAAGCTTGTGTGTTTATGTATCACATCCCATCATCTGTAAATAATAGCATACTGCCTGAACCCTTCAAATATATATACATCTTATTTATTTTTTAAATTATTGAATTGGCCAGAATATTTGTGCTATATTGAAAAGTATCAGTGACAGCAGATACCAATAGCTTATTTCAATTTAAAAATAATCTAAATTTTCTCTATTATGTTTGCTCTTCGCCATAGGTTTTTATTAGATAACCTCATCATCTCCTTCTATTCCCAATGGCTCTTCTTAGCTTAATCCCTCATTATCTCTCCTCCTGAATATTGCAAAAATGGCCTTGTAACTAAATTATCTGCCTCCAGCTTCTTACCCCACCCCCTCAGATTCATTGCATTGTGATCAAGAAAATATTTATGAAATGCAAATTCTCATGGCTACATGCTTAGGACTCTTCAATAGCCTAGAGATATATCTATATATCTATATCATAGCCGCATAACAATATCATATCTATATACCATTCATATATAGATATAGATAGATAGATAGATCCCACAACTCTAGACTCCTAAAAAAGTCAGCTTCCCTGTATTAATCAGAATTTTATCTCAAATAGTTTCCTGTTAGAGAGAAGAGTATACAGCCCCTGAAACAATGAGGCTACTTTAATGTCTACCAAATACTGTTCACCTTTCATGTCTAAGTTGTCCCTCCTCTTCACAGCCTTCAGAAAGGGCTTCTGGAAAGCGTTCTTCTTCTTATTGTTCGCTTACATTCCTCTGTCCTCCCTTAGCAGACCACCAGCATCAACCATAGGGAATCTAATCATACTCCAATAGCCTCCCCTCTAAACACCAAAGTCCGATCAAATTTCTACCCTCTTCATACCTCACAATATCAAAGTCATCCCACGAAAACAACCACAAGAGGACCTCAGAGGCAAAGCAACTTTAGTTACTCAGGAACCTAACACACTGGGTCCTACAAACATTCAACTCCTCATCAGACTACACATTACAGGTATCTTTATTACTCTGAGGAACAAGGGTGAGGCGGCTCCATGGATGCCTGACGCTTTCCCCACTGCTGGGGAACTCCCCTTTTAGAATCATCCAAGGACAGCAGGTCAGAGCTCAGAGCCAAAGGCACCGCCTGGCCTGAATGCGGGACTGGACGGTGCCCTGAGCAGCAATGCCGTGTGTGAGAGGGTGTGGAGGGCTGCGGCAGCATCAAGAGCTAAGAGATCATCTATAGCCCATGCTAATTTTGGAACAGAGAAGCAATAGTCAGGCATTACACTAGAAGAAGCATTCTAAAGCTCAGTTAATTAGCACAACGGGCCTGCACAGTCAATATTATTCCCATTTTATAGGTGAAGACCCCTAGGGCTGAATGAAATCAACTCATTTAACGAAGATTATAGACATAGTAACTTTCTAGGCCAAGCTGCAAAATTAGGTTCCGTTTTACTCCAAAGAAATTAAGTTATTGCTTTTCTAACCCGATAGAACTTATTTTTGTCTGAAAGCAGAAGTGGCTTCAGCTTTCACCATCCTCACAGCACCCCACACCCCTAGGATACCTAAGCTGGCTGCCTGTGGCAGTGCAACGTATCAGGGTATTTCTAGAAAGGAGAGAAGTCAGCGAGTATTTAATGCCAGATGTCATCAAACTGACCACCCACTTCTCACACACCAAGAAGCAGTAACAAGAGCAATTAGATTGTGGTGACTGATGTCACTCTAAAGAAAAGAGGCAAGAAAGTGATGTGGTACAGTTTAAGAAGGGGAGCTCTAGTTCAAAAGCAGCATGAATCAGAATTTAAGCTAAACTGTAATTTCTGTAATTTGGTGAATAAAAAAGAAATTAAACATCTATTCACATCCAATTCAAAAAACCTTTGATTGTCACATTTCTATTGTATAGAAATACAAAAGTGTGAATCCATTCTAGTTTTACAATAGTAATGTAAGACTATTGTGTGGAAGGGATATTTAGTATGTTTTGGTTGATCCCACAGGTAGAAGAAAACCAATGGGGCTGGCACCGCGGCTCACTAGGCTAATCCTCCGCCTGCGGAGGTTGGGGTGTCAGATTCTGTCCCGGTCACTCCTCTTCCAGTCCAGCTCTCTGCTGTGGCCAGGGAGTGCAGTGGAGGATGGTCCAGGTCCTTGGGCCCTGCACCTGCATGGGAGACCAGGAGAAGCACCTGGCTCCTGGCTTTGGATCAGCACGGTGCACTGGCTGCAGCGCGCCAGCTGCAGCGGCCATTGGAGGGTAAACCAACGGTAAAGGAAGACCTTTCTCTCTGTCTCTCTCTCTCTCACTGTCCACTCTGCCTGCCAAAAAAGAAGAAGAAGAAGAAGAAGAAGAAGAAGAAGAAGAAGAAGAAGAAGAAAAAGAAGAAGAAGAAAACCAATGAATGGAAACTCCAGAAAACACTATTCACTATGGATTGAGTTGTCCAAAATGGAATGAGTTGCTCACGGTGAGATTGCCTCCCCAATGATATTCAAGAGTCAGTAGGACAACACTTAGCTGGAGCATTCCAAAAAGATAAGAAATAGCAGTGAAGTGGGATGAGATGCTCTTTAAGGACATTTCCCATCTTGTGGGTCTTTGATTGTAAAATAAGTAAAAGAGCTTTCACTTTCTGGCCTAGCACTTGCTGGCTGTAGTGGGCATTTGGGTAATGAACCAGTGCACACGGGTCCCCACATATACAAACTAAATAACAAATTGATAAATAAGTCAATTACTTAAATTTTTAAAATATAAAAGTAAAGAGAGCCAAGAGTCCAGTTTCAATATTAGAGATAAACACTATGTAGAAGTACATCAAAGAATGACGGAATTTGGGCCTTGAGAAGAGGGGATGATGTAAGCAAGGCTTTCAAGGGACGGGAAGGCTGAGTGGAAATCTGAAAGGGGGATAGCAGTGAGCCAGGGAAGGAGGCCTAGAGGGAGGGGGGCGAGAATTAAAAATCGAGGACATAATTCAGAGTCACCGAGACAGAACAAGGAGCACTCAAGAAACCAAAAGAAGTTGAGTAAAAATGTGTCAGAAAACAGAGGACACTAGGCAGGTGGGCATAAAAGTGGACACAAAGAAGTTCAGCTGCAGAGACTCACACTGAATAGCACACAGACAGACAACGGGGCCACGAGATTCACATCAGCAGTTAAGGCTCGTGTTGAATGTTCACGTGATACACGGCTATCCTCCCCAGTACCCCAACCAGCCAGAGCATTTTGTTCTTCTGGCTCCATGGATGGCGCTCAGCTGCCCTCTGCAGAATTCCCACAGTGAGTTCAATCATCAATACTTCTGAATTAAGCCTTCAAAATTTCTCTTGTATCTTTAACTTTCTCACATCCTCACTGCAACTGCTTGCTTTGTTTATCCTGGTTTATACAAGAGCCAGGAAGTCTTCCTCCTTCGAGTTTATCCCTTCCTTTGCCAATCCATGCTCTTCACACACCTACATCAGCCGTAGGCAGAATGGCACAGTGATGAAAATGCAAAAATTCAAGAGGGGAGAATGAAAGACTTCGCACCAAGAGTCTGACACGTGGCTAAGAATCAGAGTCAAATACAGCTGACAATCACATGGGAAACATGAAGACTTCTCCCCACCACCTGTTTCCTTCCTCTCAATATTGTCCAACACACACACATATACACACTCTGCTTTCTAGAAGTACCTGTTGCCATGACATAGCCCTGAGAAGCCCAGCAACAGAGACTTCTGGCACTGAGTTGACAGCAGACAACTCCTGCCTATGCTGCTGTCAGATCTTCCTAATGGGTTGCCAATGTGGTCAGGAAACTGTTGGCAGCCTAGGAATTGGCAGCTTTTAGTAAGCAAGGCAATACTAAAACCCAAGTGGTGTCCATTGTCTATAATTTGTGGTACCAAAAAAAAAAAAAAACAAAAACAAAAAAACAACTAGAGCCTTAAAAGAAGAGAAATGAAGGATGTGAAATTCCAGTTGGCCAGAAGGCATAAGTTCAAGACATCTACTGTGGATCCTTGTGATTGTAGTTAATAACAGTATATTGTTATTTTAAAGTGGCTAATAGGCACTAAAGTGTTCTCACCATAAAAAGGTGATAAGCATGTGAGGTTATACAGATGTTAATTAGCTTGATTTAGCCATTCCACATGTATAAAAATACCAAAATACCCTACATTACACCATAAATATGTTCAATTTTTGATTTGCCCATTAGAAAATAAATTCAGAAGATATCCAGAAAACTGTTCACATTCTAAATTTCCAGTAATGCTATTGAAACATATTTTGAATTTTTTAAAGATTTATTTATTTTTTATTTGAAAGAGTTACAGAGAGAGAGAGGGAGAGCCAGAGAGAGATCTTCCATCTACTGGTTCAATCTCCAAACGGCTATAATGGCTGGAGCTGGGCCAGAGAGAAGCCAGGAGCTTCATCACGTCTCCCACATGGGTACAGGGCCCCAAGCACCTAGGCCATCCTCTGCTGCTTTCCCAGGCTATCAGCATGGAGCTGGATCAGAAGTGGAGCTGCCAGGAGTCAAATCGACACCCATAAAGGATCCCAGCATTGCAGGGGACAGTTTTACCTGTCACGTCATGGCCCAGGCCCCTGAATGATTCATCCTTAAAATAACTGCCAAAATAAAACCTCTGTGGATAGGCTGCTATCTCCACTAGTCCAGGACTGCCCATTTAGATCCATCCGTCTCACAATACACACACATCATTTCCTGTGCTTCATTTCCTCCACTGCAGATGTGAACAATGAGCTCCCCTCCGCAGCCTTGAGAGATGCGCAGAAGACTGAAACAACGCCAAGAAACATTTCTGGGAGAAGCAGTGTGTGAGCTGGCCTCACTGCGCACAGATCTGGGAACTCTGTGTTTAAAGCCACACAGTCCTTCAGCAGTGTCAATGACAGGACTTCTTCCTATGGCTAAGGCACAGGACCAGCTCTAAGAAGAGCCTGGTGTTTGCTGAGCCTCCCTGTGCCAATGCTGAGGTTTCCACAGGCCCTGGTTTCCATGCTGCATCCTCATGTTTAATGAGTTTTGTACAATTGCATTTTCTGTGATCATACTTACTATCTTATGAGAAAAACTACCAGAAAGAAAATTAAACTTCCCATGAAAAATATATTCTGAGCACATAGAAGCATTTATGTTTTTTGTTTATTTGGAAGTCAGAGTTACAGATAGGAAGAGATGGTGAGGGGCTCGGCGTTGGGGCACAGATGGTAAAGCTACCACCTGCAACACCACATCCCAAGTGGGTCTGGTTGGATTCCCAGCTGCTCCAGTTTGATCCAACTCCCTGCTAATGCACCTGGGAAAAACAAAAGATGGTGACCCAGCTCAATGGGCTCCCACCTCCATGTAAGAGACTTGGATGAAGCTCCAGGTTCTTGTCTTTGGTCTGGCCCAGCCCTGGCCATTTTGGCCATTTGGGGAATGAACCAGCAGATAGCAGATAGAAGACTCTCTCTCTCGCTCGCTCGCTCTCTTGCTCTCTCTCTCCCTCTCTCTGTGACTCTGTTTTTCTTAAAGATGTATTTATTTGAAAGAGTTACAGAGACAGAGACAGACTTTCCCTCCACTAGTTCACTCTCCAGATGGCTGCAATAGCCAGGGCTGAGCCAGGCTGAAGCCAGAAGCTTCATCTGGGTCTCCCAATGGGTAGCAGGGGCCCAAACACTTGGGCCATCCTCCACTGCTTTTCCCAGGCCACTCACAGGGAACTGGATTGGAGGTAGAGCAGCTGAGACACGAACTGGCACCGTACGGGATGCCAGTGTCTTAGGCAACATCTTTATCTGCTACAACACCAGCCCCAAAATCTGCCCTTTAACCTGCCCTATTTCATGAGTTTTGTCAAATGTTTACAGTTATGTTTCTTTTACTACAATCATAATACAAAATGTTTCTGTCCTCCCCAACAAATTCTCACATGCACTTTTTTTTAACTTTTATTTAATGAATATAAATTTCCAAAGTACAGAATATGGATTACAATGGCTTCCCCCCCATAACGTCCCTCCCACCCGCCACCCTCCCCTTTCCCACTCCCTCTCCCCTTCCATTCACATCAAGATTCATTTTCGATTATCTTAATATACAGAAGATCAGTTGAGCATACATTAAGTAAAGATTTCAACAGTTTGCTCCCACATAGAAACATAAAGTGAAAAATACTGTTTGAGTACTAGTTATAGCATTAAATCTCAAAGTACAGTACACTAAGGACAAAGATCCTACATGAGGAGTAAGTGCACAGTGACTCCTGTTGTTGACTTAACAAATTGACACTCTTGTTTATGGCATCAGTAATCACCCTAGGCTCTTGTCATGAGCTGCCAAGGCTATGGAAGCCCCCTGAGTTCACTGACTCTGATCTCATATGCACTTTTGTGATGAACTGCTGAACTCTCACAGCTACAGACCTACTTTCTATTACTATGTGCTTTCTTTTCCTAGAATTTCACTGGAGTGGAGTTATAGTTTCTGGGTATTTACTTAACACCCTGATCTTGAGGTTCAGTCATGATGAAGTTTGTTACCTTTCATTTCTGAGTTACGCTGCATTGTATAGTTATTCCAAAATTTGTTTATCCTGTAGTTAATGAACGTTTGGGTAGTTTACAGTTTTTGATGATTATGAATAAAACTACTATGAACATTTCTTCACAAGTATTGGGGTACATTTTTTTTTCTCTTGTGTAAATACCTAGGGAGGAAACTTCTGAATGCTTTTCATAGATTTGATTTTGTATCTCCACCAGTTGTTCTCTTTGCCAACACTGGGTATTGTCAATCTTTTTCAGTTGTTGAACTAGATGTGTCATGACATCTCACTGGAGGTTTAATATGCACTTGTCTGAAGACAAATGATGTGGAACATCTTTTCACATGCTTATTTGCTACTGGTATATTAGTAAAATATCTGTTAACTTTTGTCACTCATTTTTTTTTCATGTTTCTATATTTTTTCCTTTTTTTAACTTGTATTTAATGAATATAAATTTCCAAAGTACAGCTTATAGATTACCATGGCTTCCCCCCCATAACGTCCCTCCCACCTGCAACCCTCCTCTTTCCCACTCCCTCTCCCCTTCCATTCACATCAAGATTCATTTTCGATTCTCTTTATATACAGATCAGTTTAGCATACATTAAGTAAAGATTTCAACAGTTTGCTCCCACACAGAAACATAAAGTGAAAAATACTGTTTGAGTACTAGTTATAGCATTATATCTCAATGTACAGCACACTAAGGACAAAGATCTTACATGAGGAGTAAGTGCACAGTGACTCCTGTTGTTGACTTAACAAATTGACACTCTTGTTTATGGCATCAGTAATCACCCTAGGCTCTTGTCATGAGCTGCCAAGGCTATGATTAATCAGATTTTTCACTATCTTATTATTGATTTGTTCTCCTTGATTAAGTTTAAAGAAAATTATTTTATTTATGTGACTGAACAATTAGATTTAAACTTTTATAGAATACCTATACAGATTTGTCTTAAATAATTACTGGATAACTCCATTTTCCAACAGTTAAAATGTTACCATTTGTATTGAATATAAAATTATTTTTAACTTTTAGATGTTAAAATTTAAAACTTACAAAAAGTATGTAAAATAACAGACTGACATCTCAAGGACCCACTACCCAGCTCCTACAGTTATCAACATTCTGCGATTCTTGTTTCCTCTATGCTTTCAAACATTTTGAATTTATCACTTGATTATTACTACTAGTATCTGTAGTATTTTATTTTTTGTTGAGATAAAATGCATCCATACAATATATGCAATTATTAGACATGCAGATCTAAAAAAATGGATGCAATTGGCTAACCCACAATCCAACCTCTCTCACCACATAGGAACATTCTTGTCTCCCTTGAAAGTTTTGTTGCATTCCATATCAGTCGCACCCCTCTGTCTCCCAACCCAGGCCGTAAATATTTTGATTTTATTTTTGCCTTAGATAATTTTGCCAGTTCTAAAACTTGACATGAATGGATTCATTCAGGCATGTACTTCTTACATCTTGGAATGTACTCTGTACATTATCTGTCAGAGTAATTCATGTTGAATGAATCTATAGGTATCTGTTACTATCTTTGAATGGTATTTTGTTATATGAATATACATTGGCTTGTCTACTTTCTATAGATGTACATATGGGTTGTTTCCAGTGTTTGGCTATTGTGATTAAAGCTGTCATGAATATTCTAGGCCAAGACTTTGTTGAGCTCATGTTTTCATTTTTTTCTTGGAGTATAAAATTGGGTCAAAGGGCAGGCAATTTAAAAGAAATTGTCAAACTCTTTTGTCAAAACAGTTAAGCAATTTTACATTCATGTCAGTAATGTATGGGAGTTCCAGTTACTCACATCTTTGCAATATCAGTATGGTTAGATTTTTGCATCCTTGCCATTGTATGGGGATTTTATTGACAAAGCATTTTGTTTTGCATTTCTCTTATGATTAAAATTAACCACACTGAGTTCTTTTTCATGTATTTATTGGCCATTTGTGGAAACTAATTTGTGTATAACTTGCATGTTCATATGTTCTGAGCTGTAGAATTCTGAATATAATCTAGATACAAGTCTTTTGTCAGTCATGTAATTTGTGAATATATATTTTTAAGTATTTTTGGTTTGTATTCTGGCTTTCCTATTCATTTTCCTAATATTAATAAACATATCTGGGGGTGGAGAGGGAGACCTGTACCTAACAAGACAGTCACATCCCATAGTGAAGTACCTAGGTCAGTTCTCAGCTCTAGCTACTAACTCCAGCTTCCTGCTGATACAGACCTAGGAGGCAGTGGTGGTGGCTCAAGTGGTTGCATCCCTGCTGCCCCTGTTAGAGACTTGGATTGAGTCCCTGGCTCCTAACTTCAGCCTTGCCTTGCCCCAACCAATGCAGGCATTTAGAGTGAACCAGAGGACAGGAACTCTCTGTTTTGGGGGCTTTCTTTGATTCTTCAGTTAATTAATTAATTAAAAATAATACGGTTGAAAAATAATACTCTTGTATGTTCTCTACTAAAAGCATCATCGATGTAATGTTTAGCTGATACAGCTGAACATTTCGTTTCCATAGGGATAGTCAATTATTCCAGTAGCATATTGAGAAGATTATCCTGTCTTCATTGAATTCACTTGACACCTTTATTGCAAATCAATTAGCCATAAAAATATAGGTTCATTTGGACCTCTCCATTCTATTTCATTGGTCTATTCATCTATCTTTGTAACAATGGCATGCTACCTTGCTAAATTTGACTTAGAGTAATTCTTGAAATAGTGCAAGCCTTCCATTTGTCTTTTTCCTTTTGGTTCCTAAGAATGTTTTCAAAATAATAGATCCATTGTATATTCACATAAATTTTACTGTAAACACCAATTTCTATGAAAATACGTGCTGGATTCTGATTGAGATTATATTTGAACTATCAATTTTGGGAAAATGGACATATTAAGAATATTGGGAGTATATCTCCCTATTTGTCACTATGGTGTATTTTATTGATTAACTTTTAAATGTTAAAACAAGTGTGAATCACTTCAGTAAATTTCACTTGGCCATCCTGTATTGTCATTGTTTATTTCATATTTTATTTAAAAATATTTTGTTACGTCCATTTGAATCATCTTTATGAGAGATATTGCTCTATACCTTTGTGATAATGTCTGCTTAATTTTCCTTAGAGAAATGTGTGGATGTCATCAAATGGGTTTGGGCATAGTTTCTCTTCCTCTATTACCTGAAAGAATTTAACTGTGCTAATAATTTTCACTAAATGTTTGATAGAATTCACTAGTGAAATTTTAAGACCTAGAATTTTCTTTGGAAGATAATTTTTAATATCAAATTCAAATTCTTTGATAGGTCCAAGTACCTAGGTTTTTATTTCAACCATGTCCTTTCTGGTGATTTGTATTTTCCAAACAACTTTTTCATCATCAAATTTTTTGGTGTAAAACTGCTCGTAATGTATCTTAGATCCTCTTAGTTTCATAGATTTTAAGGTAATATTCCCTCTTCTATTGATAATGTTGGTAATTTAGGTTTTTTATATGGCTTATCTGATCACTTCTGCCAGGTACTTACCAATTTTGCTTAACATTTTCAAAAAACGAATTTTTTTGCTTTAATTTTCTCTATCAGCATATTTTTTCATTTTTATTGATATTTGATAAATATTTTCCATTTATTTTGGGTTCAATTAGCTTATCTTTTTCTACCTTACTAAAGTGGGAATCATAGCAGTTTATCTTAAGTTTTTTAATCTTTCTTATATATACATAAATATTTAAAATAAGAAAAGTAACTAAAGAAATTCTTCTACTTTAGCTGAATCAAATTTTGATAATTTTCTCTATTATTACTTAAAACATTATCAACTTTTCCTTATTATTCCCTATCTAACTCATTAGTTTAAGTGTATTATTTTATTTGCAAATATTTGATGATTCATAGTTCAATTTTCTTAAGGACAGAGAAGTGTTTTTATGAGTTCAGTCTTTGAAACTGAGTGATACTTGTTTCATGGCCAATCCATCCTGGTGAACCATCCATGTGCACTTGGAAAGAATGCATGTACATGCTTAGCTGTAGGCTATAGTGTTCTATTGTCAAGATTGTATGATAGTGCCATTCCGACTTTAGGTATCTTGTTTATTTTTAACTTTTTTTTTTGCAGAACTGCTATATTTGTTATTAACAGAGGAATGCTAAAATATGTGATAATGATTTTACTTTGATTGATTGACTTGCTGTCTCAGTTTCTCAATTCTCTTATTTTGAAGCTACTATGGTCAGGTACAAGGAAATTTGTAATTTCTATATCTGCCTGATGTATTGACTCTTTTATTCTTATGAAATGCTCATATTTGTCTCTGGTAATGTGCTTAAGTCTTCAAGTATATTTTGTGTGACAGCCATTTTTTTTTTTTTTTTCGGCCTGGAATATCTTCTTCCATCCTTTTATAGTCACCATATTTGTTTCTTTATAATTAAAGACTATTCCTGACAGAGTAACTGTAATTGGATCTATCATATCTAGTTTGACAATGTCAGCCCTTTAATTGTAGTGCTTGTGATATTTATATTTAAGGTAAACAATGATATGATTGGATTTGGAATAACTTTTTTCTCTTTGTATTATCAACTTTTGTCCTAGTTCTCCTTTCTTGCTTTTTTCAGGTTATCAAAAAAATTTACTACTGCAGTTTATTCATCTATTATCTTTTTAGGTATATCCCCTTTGTATTGAATTTTTTTTTTTTTTTTTTTTTGACAGACAGAGTAGACAGTGAGAGAGAGAGACAGAGAGAAAGGTCTTCCTTTGCCGTTGGTTCACCCTCCAATGGCCGCGGCCGACACGCTGCGCTGATCTGAAGCCCGGAGCCACGTGCTTCTCCTGGTCTCCCATGGGGTGCAGGGCCCAAGCACTTGGGCCATCCTCCGCTGCACTCCCTGGCCACAGCAGAGAGCTGGCCTGGAAGAGGGGCAACCAGGACAGAATCCGGCACCCGGACCGGGACTAGAACCCGGTGTGCCAGTGCCGCTAGGTGGAGGATTAGCCTGTTGAGCCGCGGGGCTGGCCTGTATTGATTTTTTTATGTTTCTCTGAGAATTCTAGTATACTTTATGAGAATTTACTTAGAGCTTCTCTTATATACTAGTTCACATAAAATATTTGAACCTTTCAACTGCCTGGTTCCATTTATCTCTCCCCAATATTTTGTACTATTATTGCTGGTGTGTACAATTATATGCTGCATATATAAAGTGTACATACAAATGTTATAAACTCATGATATGGTTTTGTTATTTTTACTTTTTCTTTTCTTTTCTTTTTTTTTTTAAGGCAGAGTTAGAGAGAAGGAGAGGGCGAAAAAGAGACTTTCTGTCTGCTGGTTCACTCCCCAAATGGCTGTAATAGTCAGTGCTGGGCCAGTAGCTTCCTTGGGTCTTCCACGTGGGTGCAGAGGCCCAAGCACTTGGACCATATTCTGCTGCTTTCCCCGGCACAGCAGCAGGCAGCCGGATCAGAAGTGGAGCAGCTGGGACTCGAACTGGTGCCCATAAGGGATGCCAGTGTTGCAGATGATGGCTTAAGCCATTATGCCACAACACCAACCCCTTGTTATTTTAACTTTAAACCATTCTAACTGTTCAAACAAACTTGTATAGACATAGCTATATACAGAAATAGTTATAAATACATACCATTCAAATACGTGTATATAACATACATTTCTATATATAATGCATTACAATTATAGTCACTCATTTTCATAGATCCTACTTACTCTTGGGTGTAATTTTCCTTCGGCCCCAATTATCTTCACTTAACATTTCCACAGAATAGGTCTTTGGGTACTGTTTTCTCTTGTTGGTTTTTATTTTAGCCTTTAAGATATACTTATTTTATTATATATTTTTATTAGCTTTTAAGATACATTTATTTCACTTTGTCATTTTCATTTTAATTAGTTTTTAATTGATTCAATGTGACTTTTAGAGACAATTTTAGAAACAGTTATATTCCCTTCCCCCCTCCCTCTTTTTTCTCCACCCTCTTTCCCTGTCCTTTTTTTCGTTTTAAGTTTCTGAGATAACATAAGTATTAAGCCTTTTTACTGTAATGCACTTTCATTTACCAAAGAATTTTTCTATGTATAACTAGTTCGACAGGATTTCCCTGCCCCCACCCTTAGACATTATTAAAACATCACTTGAGATTGAATGTTTAACCTGACAGCTAAGATGCCCATGTGCCACATCAGAATCCTCAACATCAGAACTCCAGTTTCTTGCCAGTGTAGACTGGGAGGCGGCAATGATACCTGAAGTAATTGGGTTCCTGTCCCTAACATATGAGGTCTGCACTGAGCTTTGGGCTACCCCAGCCCTAGGAATTGCAGGCATTTGGGGAGTGAACCAACAGATAAAAGGTCTCTCTCTATTTCTCTATCAATGTGTGTTTCTCTTCCTTGAAAAGAAATATTTAAAAAGATTAGAGGCTGGCATGTGGTATAGCTGGTAAAGCCACCACCTGTGATGCCAGCATCCCACAAGGGTGTCTGTTCAAGTCTTGGCTGCTCCACTTCTGATCCAGCTTCCTGCTAATGTGTCTGAAAAAACAGGGGAAGACAGGCCAAGTGCTTGGGGCCCTGCCACCCATGTGGGAGACCTGGAACAAGCCTCTGCTTTGGGCTGCCATTTGGGGAGTGAACCAGTGGTTGGAAGATCCCTCTCTCTCTAACTCTTTCAAATAAATAAGTAAATCTTTTTAAAAAATTAAATATAAAATTAAAGTAACATTCAGTCGTTTCTTGTCTTCAGTTTTGACTTAGAAAAAAACCCCTCCTTTTAATATTCCTTTTCCATTTGAGGAAAAAGCGTTGAGTCTGACCTTTTCTGGTTACTTTCAAGATTTTCTTTTTAGCTTTAGTTGCAAAAGCTTGACTAAGACACAGCTATTTGTGATTTTCTTTATTTTTAAACTCCTTGCTATTCAAGAACTTTTTTTTCCTATAAATTGAGATTTTTTTGAAATCTTGATACTTTTCAGTCACTATTTCAGCTTATTTTATCCTTGTTGTGGTTCCCATTCCCTTTCCTTGCCTTCAGGCGCTCAGATCCTGAAGTTCCTTGATATCTTTCATTTCTCTTTGTTTTTTTTTTTTTTGTTTTGTTTTGTTTTTGTTTTTGTTTTTGTTTTGTTTGTTTTGACAGGTAAAGTTATAGACAGTGAGAAAGAGACACAGAGAGAAAGATCTTCCTTCCGTTGGTTCACCCCCAAATGGCTGCCACAGCACGTCAGGTGCTGCGCCAATCCAAAGCCAGGAGCCAGGTGCTTCCTCTTGGTCTCCCATGCAGGTGCAGGGGCCCATGACCTGGGCCATCCTCCACTGCCCTCTCGGGCCACAGCAGAGAGCTGGACTGGAAGAGGAGCAACCAGGACTAGAATCTGGCACCTGTGTGGGATGCCGGTGCTGCAGGTGGAGGATTAACCAAGTGAGCCACGGCGCCGGCCCCCTCTTTCTTCTTTTGATTAGATCATTTCTACTGCTCTACCTTCAGGTTCACTAATTCTCTGTCCATCTCAAATTTGGTTTTAAGCTCCTCCAGTAATTTTTAAATTTCTGCTATTTTATTTTAAACATATATAAATCCAATGTGGCTATTTTTAGATGGTTTCTATTTTCATACTGACATTCCCCAAATGTTCACTCATTATGTACAGTTTCCCTTCAAGAATTTGAGCTTATTAATCTGAACTGTTTTCGTGTATTTTTTTGCTAATGGCAACATTGGTTCACCTTGAGGTTTGTTCCACTGATTGAGATTTTTGAGTGAGGGTTACACTGTCCTGCATTGTAACATGTCCAGTAAATTTTTTCTGGATCCAGAGCATCAAGGTAAACATTCTTGATATTGTTACATTTATGAATGGAATGACATTTCAGTCATTAGCATGTAATTAATTTGATCATCAAATTTTTTCTCCTCTGCATTGGTAGCAGCTGAACTGCTACCAATCACCACTCAGTAATTTCAACCTCCAGCTGATTTCTCTCCACACCCTTAGGCCTCTCCTGCCAGTTAGTGATTAGCTATGAAGCCGGGTAAATCTTTCACACATGTCCTGGGGATCGCCTCCTTCTTCATCCCTCCCCTTTCAACATCCATCCTCCCTGACTGCGCTGACGACCCAAACTGTACATACTGACACCTCAGCCATGGACAGTTATGTCTTTCTGTTACATTTGACTTTATAAGACAAATAGACACAAAGATGGCAACTTGCATATATATCAGCTCATCTTTCAAAAACAGTCACCGGCCGGCGCCACAGCTCAATAGGCTAATCCTCCGCCTAGTTCTAGTCCCGGTCAGGGCGCCGGATTCTGTCCCGGCTGCCCCTCTTCCAGGCCAGCCCTCTGCTATGGCCTGGGAGTGCAATGGAGGATGGCCCAGGTCCTTGGGCCCTGCACCCCATGGGAGACCAGGAGAAGCACCTGGCTCCTGCCTTCGGATCAGTGCGGTGCGCTGGCCGCAGCGGCCATTGGAGGGTGAACCAACGGCAAAAGGAAGACCTTTCTCTCTGTCTCTCACTGTCCATTCTGCCTGTAAAACAAACAAACAAACAAACAAACAAAAAAAACAGTCACCATTCTGGTTTCTGTTTGTTTAAGCCACATGAGATTGACTTCAAAGAGTTTTTTTTTTTTTTAATTTTAATTGTTCTCTATAATTCTTTGCTTTTGAGGACTAACAACTCAGAAGTCATGAGGGTCACGAGTATTTAACAAAACTTGAGCAATACAAGAAGAATCAGAGGGACTTGGTTGTCTCTTCATGAATTTTCCTCAATCAGGAAGAAATTTTATTTGTTAATCTGTATGTATTTCCCTAGGCATTTTGCTAAAGAATTAGGATAAATCTGATGAGGACAAATTTTGTCTGAAAAATGATCAGGACAACATATGAAATCCTGCCAAATACCAGTTATTCCCCACCGTCTGTTTCCCAGGGGTAGGGAGCTAAAAGAATCAAGGTTCTATGAATTCAAATCTGATACTGTAATCGACAGGCATGACCTATCACCCTTCTAAGTCCCCTGGTTTGTGAAGAACTAACATAAAAAGGCTTGGGACCAGCTGTTCTCTCTTTTTACTGTGGGGCTAAAAGGAAGAAATAGATAAACTGCTGCATTGCAGATTAAGATCAGCTATATACAAAAATATTTCTCAATGTTGAAAGTGATTAAACTCCTCAATGGGAAGCCAAAGGCAGCATCTGAGCAAGTGCTTACGTGAGTGTGCGTGTGAACATGCGACTGACTGCATCTCTCCAGAGGGAGACATCTGTGTTTAAAAATGATAGAATGTGCTTTTATCTGTTTTGAGTCTAATCAAGGTACTGTCATAAAAGCTTATGTCAAATTTTTAAAAGATACTATTTAAGAATGGGCTTGATTTTCTAGGATACATAAAGAGTACCCAGGATGGTTATGTGGCAAGCTGACAGATATCAGTTATTCAAGCTTTAGGAGTCCCTCAAGAAAAAGAATACATTCAACCAAGTACCAACACCCTTCCAGATCCTTCTCCCACTATCCAATGCACAATACAGGTATTTAATATATAATTAGTAACCAATACATACCTGAATGTTAGAACACTGTTAAGTCTATGCACCGAAAAAGTAAAGACAAAGCAACAGGCAGCTGGTTTCAAGACCCAGCTCCACCACAGGAAGGCAGAGGTATTAAGACATAATTCCGGTTGCTGTCACTACTTGGAGGTACACAGTCGATGGACCAAGGGTGTCCATGGCCATGAGATGCTACAATATCTAGTAGTTCCCAATGTATAGGAACACTAAGTGCTTGGTAGGCAGGTTTGTAAAAACCACCACTCCTGTGCTGGACACTCCCCAAGGCTTCAAGGCCTGGCACTAAACAGTCAGATTAAATCACCTACAGAAACATAGCTTCAGTCTGTGAGTCTGGCCACTTTTTAATACATATGTCGAAAGGACAAATCAAGACCTGATTTTTCCTCAATGCAAATTTCTTTGAACTAATTAAAAGGGAAATGGTAAAACTGAAGAGCATGAAAACCTGTTAATTTTGTTCTATGGCACTGTATCAGTTTTCTAAGGCTGCCATAACTAAATACCACAGATGGATATTTGGCTTATACAACAGAAATTTATTTTCTCACAACTCTATAGGCTGACTTTGAGGCCTTGGCTTACAGTTTGCCTCTTTTGCGGCAGCTTTACATGGTCATCCCTTTGTGCAGGTGCGCCCCCTAGTGTCTCACGTTGAGTCCAAATTTCCCTACAGAAGGACACAGGTCAGATTGGATCAGGGCCCAGGTCACTGGATTCATTTAAACTTAATTATTACCGTGAGGCCTTATCTGCAAACATGGCCACAGGGTTAGAGACCACCATAATGACCTCATTTAACCTTATTGCCTCTTTCAAGGCCCTATCTTTGAAAGCAGCCACATTCTGAGGTTCTAGGGATTAGGACTAAAAGAGGAATTTGCAAGGAGTAGGGCACAATTCAGCCTATAATAGGGAGCAAATGTATCACTATTTTGGCACAATCACAGACATAAGTAAAGAGTTATCAAAGAAAAGGCACTGACACAGTTGACACCTTTAGAAGCTCCTCAACAAAATTAACACTCATCAACGTACCTGTCCCAACAATATCTTCTGAATCGTCTCTGCCCTTTCTTCCCGAAGAGTAAACTTGCAAAACCAAATTTGCAATATTGGAACAAAGCAATAAAAAACAAAAGATGGAATTCTAACAATTTTCACAAACCAAATTTTAAAAAATGTTGAAAAATGCAAATAAAAAAGTAAAATTAGTAGGCAAAATACTTTACTGATTACAGTGCAATAGACTACCTTAGAAGGTTGGCATATTTAGTTAATATATCTAAAGCACTAAGAAGATTAGCTGGCCCGAGTGTTCAATATACAAGCCTGACAGACTGCATTATTGCTTGTATTATAGTGTTGAAGAATTTAAGATTTTTTTTTTTTACCATCTACCTAGTTGTTCTTCTCTATACTATAGTCCATGACCTCTCCTTGTCATTCATCCTCAGATTCCCTGTGCAACTTCCTCTTTGGAATGTAACATCTCAAGTGAGGCAAGAATGTCACAGTGGAGCCTGGTGTGTTAAGTCCAGCCTACCTGTCAGACTTGAGAATTTCCTTGGAGGTTGCTTTGTGATTGAAATTGAGAGGAATACTTTTCTCCAGCTGGAGCTATTGACTAGGCTGTCAGATACACAGCAGATACAAAGGGCTTGAATTACACAATTGTTTGGGGAAAGCTCCTGCCGCCTGTACCATCATTAGTCAGGAAGAAGCAGCTCTTCTATTAATCAGGTCCCCTAAGGATGTTGACAAGGATAATAATTCTTTCCCAATGCGCTGATATAACTCTCAATTGTTTCATATTAAAACAAGAGAGGAAGAAAGCTTTGGGAAAGAATACACATTTTTAATAGAAGCTATAATTCTGTGTGAAGGGTTATCTGAATAGTTTGCACAAGAAATGAAATTATAGCACTTATTCCACTGATAGAGCCATTGAGGGAGCGAAGCCCAAGTGCTATCATCTTCACAATAGAAGCTTGCAAGGACACAGTTAACCCTGTGTGACTTCTGTCCATAAGTCCATAGGCTTTTGCTTGGCTCTGAAAATAAACAAACTAACGCTGTTAACCTTTGTGCAATCTGATTATACAGCCTGACCAAAAAAAAAAAAAAAATTGAAATTGGTATCATAGTCACTGAATCCTTCCAGGTGCTAACATTATTTAAAAATAGGTGGCAAGTCACAAACATAAATCTGCATATGGCCTAATGGATAATCTTAACTGTGTACATGCTGATAGTTTACTTGGCATCATCCCAACTCTATGAGATGTAGAAGTATTCCGCCTTTGCTATTTAAAAATATCAGACATTTCTGGCTTACCTAAGTTTTTGTCCCTCCATCCCCTGGAAAATTACCAGAAGGCTTAGTAGGACTGAAGTTTGGTCTCCTTACAGCCTTACAGAGAGAACTCTGCTTCCTTGTTTAACTGAAACTTCTTTTGAGAACCTCGTCACCTCTGAATCTCACAGGGAAAGTAGAAAATCCCTACTCAATTTTGAAGCATACTTAGGCCCAGAAGATAGCCAATTAATGCATCTCACCCTTCCAGAAATCCCAAGCACAAGCAAGCAGCCCCCAAGGCCCCAGATAATGATTGCTATTTCTATCTTCATCCAGGAGGAGAAAAAATAAAAAGCTGGAAACAGCCTTCATTCCAACCATGCTCTGGGCCACTGATTTTATTACCCAGGTATGAGTCACTTGCAATTAATGTATAGTGTCTCACCTCTCAGAGCTGTAAGGATCCACAGAGAAAATCTAATCCACGAGTCTCATTTTACAGATGGGCACACTGAGGTCTACAGAGGTTTAGGGACTGGTCCAAGATTACATGCTTGTTAATGGTTCAGGAGGGATAGTTACCAAATATACTTCTCTAAAAGTCTTGAAAAACAGCTGAAAGTAACTGTACAAACTCTTCCTCTTCATCATGACTTCAGACATTGCATTATATCTCAGCCCAGCTCTCACTTAAAAATTAAAAATAAAAACAAAAAGCCAAAGATTTTTGTTTAGACTGTGATCCTGCTTTGGCAAAGCAGTGCCTAAAAGACTCTGCTGTTACATGTCCAGTGCTCACTTCCAGGAAGAGAAAGGGTGGGAGGAGGGAGAAAGTTGCCTGCCAAATCCATGCAGAAAAGATCGCAGACCTCAAATGCTTCTCCTTCCAAGGTAGAGACAGCCCCTTGCTCATTTTAAAGAGGATTGCTACATTCATTCATTCAAAAGGCAAATTTACAGAGATGAGAGAGAGAGAGAGAGAGAGAGAGAGAGATCCATCTTCCATATGTTGCTTTACTCCCCAGTGGCCCCAACATCAAGCCAAGCTGAAACCAAGAGTCTGGAATTTTACCCTGATCCCTAGGTGAGTAGAAGAGGCCCAAGGACCCAGGTCATCTTCTGCCGCTTTCCCAGGTGTTCTCAGGAAGCTGGACTGGAAGGGGAGCAGCTGAGACAAAGGAGAACCCAGGTAGGATGCTAGAATCACAAGCGGCAGCTTAAACCACTGCACCACAATGCCGGCCCCTACTCATATCTCTTGACTCCTTAGATACTGAGGTTCTTCTGTCTACTGTTCTGACTGCAGCAGACACGGGAGACCCAGTACCCCAGTGATTTCTTCTTTATATACTTGATTAACTTGGAGAATAGGAAGGTGGGGACTTGTTTACATGACTTGTACAATTTAATAGATAACAAGGGTATCTGCATCTACAGTAAAGAAATATTCAAGCTAAATTAAATACATGTTTATACAAATTGTAAATGCCAGTATCTGGGATGACCAGGAGTTCGGTTATAAATTCATTGGGCCAGTGTGATGTTTTGGACTCATGTTAGTAATGGGGCCCACAGGATGTCAGTGAAATGAGCACCGTGTAGCAAAGCATTGTGTTGCAAAGTAATAGAGGTCTCAGCCTCTCTGGGCCATCCTTAATAGAATTAGAAATTTCATTTGAGAAAGGGAAGTTAGAATCACAGTCTTGCTTTTGGTCTCAAGTAAGCATGGAAGCTTGGATTTCACCATCGCTATTGCTACTATCCACTGTCCCTTGAGCACAAGCTACCCCAAGCCAGAGGGAGGGAAGCTTTTCCATAGTGAGAGGTCAGCAGCTGGCCTGGCCTGGCATGGGTTGTTGTGGAGGGGGCAAGGAATACTTGCAGCTGCTCCATCGCATTACTTTTGCAACTGTAAATGAGGTTCATCATTAATCAATCATGCATAGAGACTGCCAGGGTCTCTACATTAATTGGCACTAATGGGACCAGCTAATGGCTAAAGGGAGAGCTACGGGAGCCCTTCAGTCTGATTTCAGCGTGATTTGATTTGATTTGGAAGAGAACTCAGACAATTTCCAATTTCTGTGAAATTCTAGGGCAGCCTCACCAAACCATGTTTGCACCCCAAGCCACAAATAGGTTTCTGAAACAAAAATTTTTACATAATTCTTCAGGAGGGAGAAGGAATACCAACAAAGGCTGCAGTAAGATTTTCCTTGCCCTGCCAGGCATGGTACCTGCTGTTTGAATCTGCTTTTGAGTGCCCTATGTTTCCACAGTCTAATGTATGCATGTAATTTACTTTATTCCTTTGAGATCATTCAGCAGAAATTCAGTGTTACGTTAGCCCTGAGGAAGTTTTGTCCAATAAATTGTATTTAAAAAAGGTGTCCTCCCACAATAATATATTGTTATTCCAACAAAATAGGCTGATGAAAATATTTAATCTAACCTGTTTGGAATGTTTTTCTCTGTAAGAGGAATTGATATGTAACATCTCTTTTTTAGCCCCAACAAAAGAGTCCTTTGTAATTAGTTTTGTGACAAATAGTCAACATTGAGGAATCTTTGCTAATTAGTTTGGTATAGTTTAGATCTTTTAGAATAAATGAACCTAACCTCCATAGCTCATACTAAATCTTAAAGTGAATTAGAAAAAGGCTCAGCTGCCTTCAGTGTACATGCACCTGCACCAAGGCACCCTGCTCACAGCTGCTAGTCGCATCGTCAGTTCAGTGCCTTTGTGCAGTACACAACCTATACAAAGTACCTACCTACCTGGGCAGTTTCCTTGTGAATATTAACACCTCTCTAATCCAATAATGAATCTGTGGGAAGAACATCGAACAAGCAAGTTGATCCTATTTAAAAGATGTGGTACCCAGAGAAGATGATGTGGAGCATGCCTGTGGATCAGATATAATGATGAAGTAATTTTCAGTAAATGAGAATGTGATAGAAAGTTTCAGAGCCATACCAATATTACCTTAGGGAAACGTTTTTATCATCTACTGTCAGAAGTAAATATTTTCTTTAGGATCATGTAACTTTTTGCAAGGAAGCCACTTAGGGGATATTCCTGTCCCTTATTTCACGCATGAAAAGTCACGTCTATAGCTTACCTCTACATAGCTAGCTAATGTGAGATCCTAGACTAAAATCCAGCGCTCATAACAAGACACTTAATTCATACACCATCTGTCTAGCCAAATGTGACACCCATCTCCTGTGTCCGAGACACGCATCTAAGTCTGATATCCTGCTATTGAGTGTCTGCATCTGGGTTTGCGCATGTGCTTAAGAAATGTTTAATGAGCATTTGCTATGTGCCAGGCTTGGATAGGAAGATAAATCAGAAAGAATTCTTCATAAATATATATGCACAGTCTTCATAAATATATATGCATATATATATGTCCAAATATATATATTTGGACAGTTGGGGAAAAACTTTACTGTGGTGAGGCTATTGCAGGCTGTTATAGTAGCAGGCATAGATTCCTGAACCCTTGAGGATTTTAATAGATCTAAAAGCAAGGCCTCCCCTCCGTGAAACCAACTGGCTCAGTATACAATGACTGTAAATGCCAAACCAGCTTTTGCACTTAAGAGGTGCATGAGAGAATGCTACTCTATCTGCAGATTCAGAGAAGAAAGAAAACGAGTCTGGCTAGCAAAACTCAAAGGTGCCCATAATCAAGACAACAAAAGCTTTCTTCCAGTACCATCTGGCAAACGGAAGGTCTGAGTTAATATTAACATAGCATCTTGGGCATTTTTGCTTTCATCCTGATGTTCTCCTTTCCCCCTTTTATTTGAGGCTGAAGTGAGAATATTAGCTGCAGTCATCTATCCATTCATCTAAATCCTCACACACTGTAAAGTATACCGTATGTAGAAGAAAAGCTTTAAAAATACATAATTCTTCTATTTTCATCTACTTCCATAAACAAGCACTATGAATTATGCCCGAACACAAAGTATATTATTGAGCATCTGTTCATCTCATTTAAATGTCTAAAGGGGCTAAGGTTGTTTATCCAAGAAAGGAGAAAACCAGAAACAGAATTTATGACACTATATTATTCAAGGGGCAGTAAAAACTGGCTATTATGCCCTCTTATGAAAAAGTAGAGAAAATAAGCTTGAAAATATAAGAACTTCTTGAATATGAAGTTTCCAATTAAACAGCTATTTAAATCTATATTTATAACCATATGATTATCTATGTAACAACCCTATGCCCATATAGAATTATAAAACCTAGATGCCCCAAATTTCATGACAGAGGCAAAAATTTGGGGTGATGAGAAAGCTGTCTAAAGACAATATTACTCTGTGAATACCTATTTTTTACAGTTATCTACTAGCCCTTTTTTAAAGAGTACATTATTGGGCCAAGGGCTTGAAGAGTTACAAAAAGTCTAACGTTACAGTGAAGGGGTTCATAGTCTGTTGAGAGATAAACTGGATGCATAAAGCAGGGGGAAATATAGCATTGCTCATAATTATGTTCCATATTGGCTGTACAGTGTAGGAGGCAACGTTACAGGTGTTTCAAAGACAACAGGCCTAGATTAGTTTGGAACTTTTGGTCAGTCAGGATACAGAAACAAAATTTGAATTGGTCCTTGAAAGATCAAATATCATAGGTAAACAAGAGAAGAAAAACAGACAAACAAAGAAAAGGAACATTGTGAGAAAAGGTGAAATAGAAATTATTAAGATATTTTTGTGGAGTCAGTAAAATATAAACCCAAGCAGAGAGGCAGGAATATGTGACAGAGTAGGGATTAAGTTCCAGCAGCTTAAGTAGCACGACACACCCAACTGTCTTCACTTTGTCCCAGGACAATGGGACTGCTGGCCGTTTCTACTCCAATGGAAGGAGCTAGGCTCATCAGCCTCATTCCCTACCTTCAATTCTTTCAGAACAGCAAATATGCAATCATGTGGTCCAAAGAGATGGAAATCAAAATCCCTGCAGTGTCTGATAAGGGTGTGCTGTGCATTCTCGAGGAAAAGACCTTTCCGGTAGCACATCCCTCTTGTAATTCTCTCTCCCATTTCTTTGCACTGTTGTTGGTGCTCTTTCATTATTAGCTGACCAAAGATGCTGTGGAGCTTCTGTTCCTCCCATGCTCCAGGAGAGACACCAGGAAGACAGAGATTTGAAAGGTACAGTTCTTTCCTTTGAGAAGTTTTTGCCCTGGCAAATGGTACAGACAAGTCAAACATGCAACTCTAAGAGAGAGAGACTGAGGCATGTTCTGCGCTGCAGTACTGTGCCAGGCTCCCAAGGAAAATCATCTAAGCTGAACACTAATAGGAACAAGGAGGCAAAAGTGGGGAGAGAGGGGGCCCTGCACCAACAGACAGAACAATGCATGGTACATGGAGTGAGAAAACATGGTGCACTCGGGGGATCATAGAATTGTATCATGGACTACAGTTTGGCAGAGAACAGAGATACGAACAGGAGAATCCTGCAAGCTGAGCTCCATTAGCATCGGTATTTGATAATTTCATTCAGCCATCAATGCATCAGGCACATACTTAACAAGCACCCGTTTTACATTAGGATTTATAAGCAAGATGAGATGTAGAATTACACACAAGACACAGAGTCTCCTCAAAGAAGCATTCAACCTGGGGCAAGCATTTTGGCCTAGCAGGTAAGGCTGCTGGCTGCAATGCCAGTATCCCTTATAGGTGTTGCTTTGTGTCCCGGCTGCTCTACTGCCCATCCAGCTCCCTGTTAATGACCTGGGGAAAGTAGCAGAGGATGGCCCTAGTGTTTGGGCCCTCGCCACTCACACGGGAGACCAGGATGAAGCTCCTGGCTTCTGCCTGACTCAGCCCTGGCTGTTGTAGCCATCTGGGGTGTGAACCAGCTAATGGAAGACCTCTCTCTCTCTCTCTCTCTCTCTCTCTCTCTCTCTCTTCCTTTCTTCCTCTCTGTAACTTGACTTTCAAAATAAATAAAGTCTTTTGGAAAAAACAAAAGCAGCAGCACTCAACCTAACTGAAATGTCACCACAATCAGTGACAGTTTATGATGTCTATCATGGATGTAGAAGGGCACAGGGCTCATCCTAACCTGGTTCTGTAACATGGTCTCCAACTTTAGTCTTCCTTACTCCTATGCAGCCTCATTTTTAAAATTTGGGGGAAGTATGTCTGAGCTCTATTGTGTTCTGCTGCACTCCTCCTGATTTCATCCCTAATCCTTGTATTGTTCAAACAACCAGAATGGATATTAATACTCAGTAATGTGTTCTTCCAAATATATCACATAGCTGCATGAAATGAGGTTTGCTTGTATCTAAAGTTTCTAAAAATCTACAATTTTCATTTGTTTTTACCATACTATTTCTGAGTTTTATCTATTTTTAAATTAAATAGAAAGGAAAAATGAGAAGAAAGTGTAGCTAGTGTTCCCCCTCATTCTATACCTCTTAGAGGAGCCAAGACAAAAATGTAGAAATACAAAAATATATGTGTAATTAAGAAAGTAACCTTAGCAGAAAAATTACAAGAACACAAGAGGTTTACTTCTACAACCTAATTCAGTGTTTCTTTCAGGAGGCAGAAATTTGTCAGTGAGCACATCTTGGCGCAAAGCACGTTCCTGGGGGAAGGATGAGGAACTGAAACAAAACAGTGCTGGCACGACTAGAAAAGGTAAAGAGGATGCTGGAGCAACAGCAGTCAAAACGAAAGAGTTAATGAGAAAGAAATCATAGAAATGCTGAGACGGCAATGCTACGGAATTGAATGCAACAAGGAAATTAGAGAGAGGACACGAACAGAGAGCTAGCACAGTTCTCTCTCTCCTGTTTCTTTCTCTAAAAGAAATAACCGTCAGCCATAGGTCATAAAACTTAATAGACTAATAACCTCTGACCTCTGGCCCCCTGATTTATTTCCCGTGAGCAGAAGTACAGTCTCCCTCTTTCTGAGAAAAATGAGGCAACATGGCTGGATGGCTTCTCCCATCCATCAGGCAATGAGATGTATCTCTGGGTCTCAATTTGCCATTAGCACACTTCCTCCAGGCCAAGTCAGAACTGGTTCCTAAACCAATATAAAAAGTCAGTACACACATTTTTTAAAAAGAAATATATATATATATATATAGTATGTACTCACACAGGTTTATATATGTATGCATATATATATATATATATATATATATATATATATATATATATCCTTTCTAAGAAACACAGAAAGCGGGCCATTTTCACTTTAATTAACAGACCTCAACTGCTGAGAGTCAGCAGAATCAGTAATTGGCCAGAACTCGTCTGCCCCGTTTGGAAAGCAAGAAGTTCAGTCAATGGAAGTGAAGAAGGCTGCTTTCATTTGCACTGAGCTGCTCCACTTGGCAAGTAGAGGAATCCATTTGCAAACGGGCACATTTCCACACGCAGGCCATTGAAAGGTATCTCCAGAGGAGCAGTGGTATTAGCCAGTGTACACACCCTCTCTGGTGGCCCTTGAAGCAGCAGGGAGACTGACTGGAGTCTGGGAGGGGCCCTGTGGTCAATTGTTCTTTGTGAAGCAGAGACTGCTGGTAGCCAGAGCTGGCTGTGACTTTGGGGGCAAAGGAGACTGAGTCACCTCCCTCCATCTAGCTGATTTGTTGAAAGGGCACAAGAAGTTCCCAGAGATTTCACGCTGCTTTGAGGCAACCTTCATTTTAAATGGATGGGAAAGAGGGTGAGGGAAGTGAATTGTGTTGCTAGGTCTCCCAGTGGCTTGCCAAAATTTTGCCTGATTTTTGTGAACTCAGTAACCAACCCAGCTGGGCTCCCCATTACTCTAAACAGGAAAGGAAAGACTATGCCCGCCCAGGCCTTTTCAGCTTGCAAATGTGCCCTGGTGAGGGTAAACATGGCTGTGTTTGTTCTCCCTGGGGAGCAAGTCAGGCATGAAGTCCCTTTTGTTCAGGCTAGGAACAACCCCCTCTCGCCATGCTCAAATCCCACAGGGAATGGCCAATTAATCTGGGGAGGCTGACATGAACCCCACCTGGGAAGGGCAGAGCTCTCTGAAGTTGGCCAGGCATCGGCAAGGTCTGTCTGAATCCTCTGGGAGACACAGAGAGGCAGGTGACCCTTGGGTAGACAGTTTCATAAAGAGGCTCTCAAATATGCAGGACAGCCAGGTCCAACAGTGCCTCCAGTCTTAATTAGCTTAAAAAAAGGTTCACGAGCCAAAGGAGTGAGACAGAGCTTAGATGCCATGGGACTACAAAAGTATAGCTATGATTAATGCACTAGTGTATGTTTTCTGAATGAAATAAAAACACACAAAGGAAGCAGCAGGATGGATGTTTCTCGAACTCTTCATGAAGACTGCAAGTACCTGGGAACTTGTGCATTGTTCTACATACAAGTCTATGTGTCTGTGTGTGTGTGTGTGTGCACAAAAAGGAGTTATGATTGGTGTGGGGGTGGGCTGATAACAAAAATAAGTAAGGCATCATCTCTAAGCTCGGTAAATTCAAAGGAAGAAAAGCAGCATTAGTCAGTCAAATGATTATAGTAAAGGGCAACTACTGATATGGTACTCATTAGATATGATGGAAAAAAAACAGTTGCGGGGACTTCAAATGGGAGAGATCATATTTCACTAAGCAAAATCAAGAAAGGCTTTACGGTGGAGGTGATATTGGAAATAACCCCCTAAAATATGTACGAAAATGTGGCCCCTTAAAATTCCCCAGAAGTCCCATCTGGGGTGCCACATATGTTACTGGAATTTAGGGTGCCATATGATATCACCATACGCTTATTAATAAATCCCCAATATCAATAAGCCTGAGAGGGTTCTTGCCTAATATTTAGAGAAGAATTCTAAATACTGGCACAGATAAATGAGGCAGCATGGTACATTTTAGGCTTTTATTTAGTGAGAAAGATGCACAGGAGAATGAGAGCTTTATCTAAGAGAGAAAGAAGAGTAAATCTGGGTTCATACCGAGCACCAGGAGCCAGCCACATGGAGGAGCATCTAGGCCAGGAAGCCTAGGGCGGGGGCCCAAAGGCCACATACGCTGGAGGTGCAGGGCTACAGCCAGCCCTCTCCTGGCAAGAAGCCAGGGAAAATAAGCGAGAGAGCAAACACACCATGTCCCAGACTTTTAATCCACTTCCAAAGGGGAGTGGTTAACTAACCCGACTGGCTGGTGGGCACTCAGGTGTGGACAGGTAGGGGCATGAGGTCACACAGGGGCGTGGCAAAGGCGTGGTCTTCCATCTTACAAACATAATGGATTTTAACCTGTATGCCTGCCTACATCAGAGGTGGCTTCGATCATGAAGTTTATGCATGGACAAGACTTTGACAGGAAGAGAAAAGATGGGCAGGAGGGTGTCCCACTAGGTGGGAAAGTACAGCACTGGTGGAACAGTGTGGCCTGGCAGCAGCACCTCATTCTTACAGGGAAGTGAGAAATAAGGCCAAACAGCCAAGCTGGGACCCCCTTACTGTAGCTCCTAAGTAATAGGCTCTGTGTTTTTTAACTAAGTAGAAAATCGGGAATATTTGAAGATGTTTAACCAAAAAAGTGGTAATCAGACTGATATATTTCAGAAATTAATCTAGCAGTGGGATATATTGGAAGAAGAGTAGAGAATGAAACGTGGAAGACATCCATTTCGGTCCCCGATCACAACTTCACATGTATTTAATATTCATAGGATTGTGGAAGTGGGAAAGGACATGGAAGAAAGCAATTGGAGAGAATCTGGAAGAGCAGAATCTGAAGACTTCACAACACAGTGGCTGTGGCTGGCAGGGCAGAGGTAGGAGCCAGAGATAATGCCAGTGTTCAGCGCCCAAGGGATTAGAATAATAGTGTCACCATGGAGAAGCAAGAAACCCTGGAGACTTGGAGGAAGGTGAATTCAATTCAGAGTACACTGTAACAAAAGAACTGGCTGGAAATAATTAGAAATTATCAGCATGCAACTAAAACACAGGAAATAGGCCAAGGCCAAACTACAGAATTGGGAGTCATTTATTTACCAGATTGTTGGGAAAACATACTCTATATTAGACACCATCAAAGGGACTGGGGTTAACAAGATAAAAAAAAAAAAAAAGTAGACAGCTGCTGTTGCAAGACACAGTTTAGAATACAGGGAAGATCACAAGTGAGCCCTCCATGATTGCGAGGTAATAACTGTTTGAGGGGGGATAACAGAAGAAAGAGGGAACCGTCCAGAAGGATTCCAAAGCACCTTCCTCGAATTGTGATGTCATGGAGACTCCAGAAAAAAGTGCCCACATTGTGTCTAGAGCCTGAAGCAGTGGACCAAGAAGTCCATTTTCTATTGCAGCACTGAAGCTCAGCTTAGAGGGAGAACAGGGTGCAGTTAAGCAGATAACACAAGCTGGAAACAGTAAGAGGAGGCTAGAGAGGGCCAATCATTCTGAACTTTAAGGGCCTTTATCCAGAAGGTCAGAGGAGCCAGCTGATGGGTTTTAAGCTGAGGCACTATGGGAATGGGGATGGTAGGAGAGAAGAGTCCAGAAATTATTACTTTTCTTGGACTCTGTGTGCTTGGTGTTGCCATTTACTAAGTGGTACACGAAGAAAGCTGGAAATAGTGTGTATGTGTGTGCATGCATATAAGAAAGGCCTGGGATATTGTTGAATTTGATATGATATTTTAAAAAAAAAGATTTATTTATTTATTTATTTGAAAAGTGGCATTACAGAGAGGCAGAGGCGGAAGGGGAGTGGGAGGGGAAGGAGGAGAGAAAGCCTTCCATCTGCTGGTTCACTCCCCAGATGGCCACAATGGCCAGAACTGGGCCCATCCGAAGCCAGGAGCTTCTTCCAGGTCTCCTACATGGGTGCAGGGGCCCAAAGACTTGGGCATTTTCTACTGCTTTCCCAGGTCATGGCAGAGAGCTGGATCAGAAATGGAGCAGCCAGGACTTAGACTGGCACCCATATGGGATGCCGGCACTGCAGGTGGCAGCTTTACCCGCTACATCACAGTGCTGGCCCCTGAGATTACATTTAAAGGAACATGTCTAGCCAACAAGTAAATATGTGTTTGATGTATATGAACAAAGTCAGGACAGGATATAAATTTTGAAGTCACGGCTACATAAATGCAAACTGGAACCTCACAAGATGATCTTACTATAAATTCCAGGAAAAAAAAAAACAGAGAAAGGCCAAGATAGATTCCTAAAGAATATTAATGTTTTGTGGAGAGGAAGGGGAAGGCAAGACCCTAGTGAAGGCTAGGAAACCATTCCCAGAGAGGAAGAAGGAAAACCAGGGATGTAGGCTATGAGTATGAGGGAGGAGTATATCATTTAGGACACAATGTTAACTCTACAAAAATACTGCCAAGAGAATCAATCTCTATGGGATACAATTTCTTAGGCAAGAGAAATTCCTGCTGAAGGGGGTAGAGGACAGATCATGGAATCAAAGACTCTAAAAGCTCAGGGAACTGAGTAAGCGAGGCAGTGGGACCAGACTGTTGTCTGTGTTGGAGAGTGGAGTAGTGAAAGCGAAATCCAGACAAGGGCTGAAGAATGAGCAACTGTGTGGCATGAGAAGGAGGAAGAAAAGGAGTGGAGATCACCAGCTGGAGAGATGCGTTGAGGAGGACAAGAACAAAAATAGCTAGCAGGTCCACCTGTCACATTTGCTGGTGAGTAAGAAGGAAGGGAACAGAAAAATTCAAAGTACAAAGGAGAAGCCTAGAAGATGATGTGTTGGGCAGAGTTGGATTGACACTCAGGTCTACATAGAGCCCTGCCCCCTCATTCTACACACACACACACACACACACACACACAGAGTGAGGGCTTTGGTGTGTTGATGCCATAGGAAATTTCTCCTACTTTGTGTCCTGAATAGACCTGAAGAGGAAGGGCAAGAATCACTGTCCCGTGAAATCAACAGAAAGAGAAGAGAGTTGGAAAGGCATTTGCAAACACTCCTTTGAGAATGGAATTATCCCTCCACCATCTGCAATGCCAGCATCCCATAGGAGCTCCAGTTTCAAGTCCTAGCTGCTCCAATTTCGATCCAGCTCCCTGCTAACGTGCCTGAGAAAGTAATGGAAGATAGTCCAAGTGCTTGGGTCTCTGCTAATAATGTGAGAGACCCACATGGAATTTCAGGCTCCTGGCTTCATCCTGGCCCAGCCTTGGCTGTTAAGGCCATTTGGGGAATGAACCATCAGATGGAATAGAGTCATTCTCTCTATCTCTATCTCTATCTATCTCTATCTCTATCTCTATCTCTATCTCTATCTCTATCTCTCTCTATATCTCTATCTATCTCTATCTATCTCTCTCTCTATCTCTATCTCTATCTCTTCCCTCCCTCCCTCCTTCCATCCCTCCTTCAAGCTCTGCCTTCCAAACAAATAAATAAATATTTTTAAAAAAATTCTTGGACTCTCAGGTAAATGGTCTAAGCTTTGATGGAAGATATCTGTCAAACTGACTGATGTCATGGGGACCAGGAGCCATGAGAGGGAGAAAGAGGGATTTAAGAGAAGTTGGGGAAGGATTAGAGGAAGGGAAAGAAAGATCAATGCAGTTCAGATCTGCCTTTCACTGGGTAAACACCCATCTCCTCCTCTTCAAGCTCCTTCATTCAGAAATGAGTGTCTCCTCATTTGCACTATTCACTGATGAGCAGAAACGTTTACAAGATGTTTTAAACAGCTTAGCAGTAGAAATGGCTCAGTAGCCAGGATCATAAACAGCTTCTGGGTTCTGATATTCAGCGGATTTCCCTGAAAGTAGATTGGACAACAGTCTTTATGCACATTGCAGGAGCAACCAGAAACATGCGTAGCCCAAACCAGGTTCACCATGGGTAACGACAGAATTTTAATATGGAAGTTATGGCAGATAGGGAGATTAAACATTTTGACTTCACTGTTTTTCTAAAAACCATGGATGTACAGTTTCCTTTCCTTTAAATATATAAATAGGTAGTTAGTTCCAATGGCTTCTGTTCCTTTCATGCTTAGTAGTAGGAATCCAAATATGTTTTAGCTTTCAGAACCTTTCACAGTTTGGAATGTACAGTAAATACTAAGAAAGCAATTCAATATGTGACAATAAACAGGCAGAATAAATCCGCCCCCTTTTTTCAATGTTGAACCTCCGAGCACTGGGCAGGGAAGAAGCATTTCTTTTAATACAGAGATAGAGAGTTGTTTGTTACAAAAAGGGGGGAAATCCAATTAAAAGTAGGATTTGTGAGGTCCCTGCTTTGGCATGAACAGCATAGCAGGGTCGATATATCAGCTCTAATGCCCAAGGCCTGGATGCCTGATATTGGAGATTATAAGCAAGTTTCCAGTCTATTGGCTTTCTCATCAGAGGAGATAGTTTAATGTCCTGAATTCAGTAATAAATATTACTGAATAAACTTAAGGAATAAGGCCTAAGCTTACTTTGCCTCAAATGCTTATGCAAAAATTTCTAAAACTTGCCAACATAAGCAACTGAAAAATGAAAATTTCAGTCATACTGGTTGTATTGTGCAGAACAAAAATGATCATTTGGCTTACATATCTCCTATTTAAAACTAGAACCTAATTAATGGGTCAATTAAGAACATTTCAAATGATGTCTATGTCCTCTTTAAGCAAAATGAAATAATAGGTCATATCCCTTCTGATTCCTTTGTTTTTGCCCTGTACACCTGGCGCAGAGTGCTGACAATCTTGACAGGCACCATCTGAGTCTGTCGAGAGCTGCCCCAGGCCATTGGATCCTGCTTTGCCTGCGGGCATTGAGGGCCATAGGTACTCTATAAATGATATCTAACATTTACTGAGTGCATACTATATGCTGGACTTTGTATTAAGCACTTTATCTGAAACTTCTCATAGTAACTATGCATGATATAAATGAAGAAACTGTTGACTCATTAATTTCTCTTCTATGAAGCTGATATACAGATTTTATTATACATATACAATACAGTATATGGTTAAAAAAATTGCACATTGAAATTTCCATCAGCAGAGGACTGGTGATTTAAATGTAGGCATATCCTTGGAGTTCTATGAAGCTAAGCAAAGAGAATGAGACAGATCTTTATGGACACTTTAATGGAACAATTTCTGAGATAATTTGTAATATGGAAAAGCAAGGTTCTAACATTCTTATACACATAGATGCATCTGACTTTGCATTAACTATTTCTTTTCTCATTTATTATTATTATTTTAACATATTTTCTGTAAAGAGAATAAAAAACAAAGACTTAATACGTTATACCTCTCAAGAGAGGGTCTAGGGTAAGAGGAAAGTTTATTTTTATTTTATACTCTGATTTGTTTCTTTATGTGATGCTTTCAATTTGAAAAGCAAATGAAAAATTCAGAAGACTTTCAGAACTTCAGAAAGAGAGAGGTTAATATCAAAATTTCCTCAGTAATCAAATATTTTAAACACTTGGACTAAACTTTTTTTAATTTTTTTTTTTTTTTTTGATAAGCAGAGTGGACAGTGAGAGAGAGAGACAGAGAGAAAGGTCTTCCTTTGCCGTTGGTTCATCCTCCAATGGCCGCCGCATCTGGCACACTGCGGCTGGCACATCGCGCTGATCCGAAGCCAGGAGCCAGGTGCTTCTCCTGGTCTCCCATGGGGTGCAGGGCCCAAGCACTTGGGCCGTCCTCCACGGCACTCCCTGGCCACAGCAGAGAGCTGGCCTGGAAGAGGGGCAACCGGGACAGAATCTGGCACCCTGACTGGGACTAGAACCCGGTGTGCCGGCGCCGCAGGCGGAGGATTAGCCTAGTGAGCCATGGCGCCGGCCTGGACTAAACTTCTTATTCAGTGATGCACTAAGCTTTTTCATGATAACATAAATTTCAAACATGTTATCTCAAAAACTAAAATATAAAGAAAGAGAGGGAGACAAAGGGTGAGAGGAAGATGAGAGGAGGGTGAGAGGAAGAGGATGTTTTATATTTAGAACTTTATCTACAAACTACTAAATCTGTTAAAAACTGACAAACTATTAAATCTGTTAAAAAGTAATTAAAACTTTTTAAAGCTTAAAAACTACAATAAATGCATAGACTATCTGTCTTACTTATACAATGTACAACCTCAAAGGTGATTGTGATTATTCATTTTAAGGACAAGGAAGTGAATTCTTGAGAGTAAATAGCTCAAGCGCTCACAGCTAGTCTACAGCAGCACTCAGAGTCTGAATCCAAGGCAGTTTGATTTCTAAGCCCTTATTTTCAACTCTGTATCCTTTTTCTTTCAAAAACAAAAATGGAATAATGAAAATATTATTACTAAACAAAAATGAAGTAAAGCTGAACCAGAAAGTGTCCCAATTTAATTTTTTCTTTATGATACAATTTGAGTCAAAAAAATACTTAATATGAATGTAAATTCAGCCACAGGAAAGTTTTCCTCCTTCAAATAATATAAAATTATAATTAAATAATTTTAATGGAAATGTAATATTAGTTGATTATAAGTGGGGAAATTAATGGAATGATAGTAAATAGATGATTTCTTTAAATGGATTAAAATGGAAAATTTATTTACCAAGTAAAAGAATAATTTTCTTAAAATCCTCAATTATTTTGTTTTACTTAAAACTTCTTATGAAGTCAGCTCATAAAACCAAAAATACAGAAAAATATCCAAACAATGATGGACTAGAGATGGCTCATACTGGCGCAAGAGACACAGCCATGAAATTCTGAGTCATTATTTTAAAGTAATTACATAAACCTACAAGTAAATAAGTTATATTAGAAATAAAGGCAATAGACACTAAAAGCTCATTACTTCCTAATGAATTTACTGTTACCTATGCTCTTAAAATTATTTATAGCCAATCAATCTTTTTGGTGGAAATACTATGTAAGGGTTTGCAGCCTTGAATCTCTTCTCAGACACCCTATCCCCCTTGTTTAAAAGCATCACATTTGAAGCTTGAACTTGGTGAGAGTACACTGCAGAAATCAGCAAATGGTAAAAAGTACAGCTTTCTCCACCCAGAAAGCCAATTGTGAAAAAACTATGAAACACACAGACTCAAACCTCATTCATAGCCTAATATATGAATTTGCAATTTTTAGTTTTTTAATATGCAAAAAGCTTGTGACTTTTTCACTAAAGATGACTATTAAATAGTGATAGAAAATCATCCAGTGATTTCTGAAGTTGATTCTAGAAACTGTATTCTCAACCACAATTTAACAAATATACACAAAAACATACTTAAAGAAATTAGAAAGTAAAAGGCAAAATATCCCCTTCTTAACGGCCAATTATAGATCTAGACTTCATCTTTCCTTGAGAAATTGCTTATGAGATCCACACAACGCATGTTTTTCAGATGTATTCATTTTCTGTGCTATCCATATTTGTGAACTTGAAAAAGATTCCTACCCATACTCAAGGCAAACTCCTTTTGTTATTTTCTGGTACACAATGATAGACAAAGATTCCAAAAATTAAAAGGATTTCAAATTGAGCTAATATAATATTGGACAGCACTCTAAATGGAATATCTAAATGATGAAGGAATCTAAAAAGACAGCACTCTGTCAGATGAAATAATGCATGGGCTTCCCTCCTGCAAGGGATATGGAGAAGATTTCTAATAGTCTATCGGGGTAAAGAGTTTTTAGGTTTCTTCAGGCCTTAAAATACATATATTTAAATTTATGAGATTCTAAGATGGCTGAATAGAGAAAAGATGTGATGCTTTTGACTGAAGGAAATACAAGAAAATTGGAGAAAGTGCATTCCCAGAGGAGAGTAGGAAAGAAGCTTGCAGTGGAAATTCTACAGAAGGAAGACACCATGAGGCAACATGTGAGCTGCCAATGTGCATCAACAAATGGAAACACCACTTACACACTCCAAAAGCAGGAGCTGGAGGAGGGTGCAAGCTTCCAAGAACAAGGTGAGAGCAGACTGTGGCAACCAATGTCATGGGTAATATTACTGAGGGAGAACCTTGCAGGCCACACTGTCAATGAGTTTGGCCCAGATCCATAGTTGGGAGAGGGTACCCACCTAATCCAGTGAAAGAAAAGCATGTTTCTTTCTCCCTATCCCTCAACAAGGGAATCCAGTAACTGGTGGAGAGAAGGTGCCATTTTGACACCATAAGAGGCTGCAGCACTCTTGTGTACACCTGTGACCAGGGGATTTTACCAGAGGGGAAAAGCCGCATTCCCCACTGGCTTTGAGTCTGGCTGGGAGGGTTGACAGGGGACTGGACACCTATATAGGACTTTCAGGTGCCCCTATCCTCTCAAGCTCTGGGGTTCAAACTGCCAAGGTAGAGTACCCACAGGCAACTGGCTCTGGGAATGTCTCTAATTTCTCCATGGACGGGGCAAGCCCATGGAGCTGAGCAGATCCTCCATACCCCGTAATTGTGGTAGCCTTTCACACTGTGACTGGGAATTCTGTGACTGCATGATAGGGTGTGGGGTCTAGCTGAGTCTCTGGGCAATCACTGTGTCTAGTGTCAGAGACTCAGAGCTACCTGGCAGCCTGGGGTGGGTCATTGCTGAGCGTTCCTTACTCAGACTTGGTAGCACATTGATCCTTTGTGGGGTTCATGTGACAGCATGGATGCAGATTGTACCCACTGTGGGTTAACCCCAGTCACTGATCACCTTGGAAGAGAGGATGTGAGGGTGTGACTATGCCAATAGGCATGAGCATACTTCTTCCCTGTGATAACAGAGATCTATGACACTCAACTTGTGTGTCACCCTGGCTTCTTACCCCACATGCCTCTGGATACTCATCGATAGAGCAGACACTCCAACAAAGACACAGAGACATAGTTCAAAGAATCCCTATCAGATCAATACACAATTATTCTTAAGTGTGAAATTTAACTGAAAAGTGATTGCTGTTAAATATAAGAGGGGGAATAAGAGAGGGAAGAGATGTGCAATTTGGAACACGCTCAAGCTGACTTACCTCAAACGGTAGAGTTAGAAACATACCAGGGGATTCCAATTCAATCCCATCAAGGTGGCATGTACCAATGCCATCTCACTAGTCCCAGTGATAATTTCTGTTCACAATTGATCATAATGATAGGACTAACAACCAAAGGGATCACATAAACAAGAATAGTGTCTGCAAATACTAGCTGATAGAATCAAAAAGGGAGAGAATGATCCAACATGGGAAGTGAGATACACAGCAGACCCATAGAATGGCAGAAGTCCTAAACAGCACTCTGGCCTCAGAATCAGCCCTTAAGGCATGCGGATCCGGCTGAAATGCCCATGAGAGTATTTCAGGCATGGAAAGCCAAGACACTCTGGGGAAAAAAAAAAAAAAACTAAATGAAAGATCTCCACGAGTGAGATCCCAGTGTAAAGAACAGGTCATCAAAGAAGGAGGTACCTCTCTCTGAAGGGAGGAGAGAACTTCCACTTTGACCATGGCCTTGTCTAAATATGATCAGAGTCGGTGAACTCAGGGGGCTTCCATAGCCTTGGCAGCTCATGAAAAGAGCCTAGGGTGATTACTGATGCCATAAACAAGAGTGTCAATTTGTTAAGTCAACAACAGGAGTCACTGTGCACTTACTCCTCATGTAGGATCTTTGTCCTTAGTGTGCTGTACATTGAGACTTAATGCTATAACTAGTACTCAAACAGCATTTTTCACTTTATGTTTCTATGTGGGAGCAAACTGTTGAAATCTTTACTTAATGTATGCTAAACTGATCTTCTGTATATAAAGAGAATCGAAAATGAAGCCTCATGTGAATAGAAGGGGAGAGGAAGTGGGAAAGGGGAGGGTTGCGGGTGGGAGGGACGTTATGGGGGGGAAGCCATTGTAATCCATAAATTGTACTTTGGAAATTTATATTCATTAAATAAAAGTTAAAAAAAGAATCCCTATCAGAGGAGAAAACAAATAATTTTTTCCACAAATACCTAAAGATACATGCAAAAATTCAAGAAAAAAGAATAAGAAAGTTAACATAACTTCCCTGAAATAAAACAACATTTCAACATCAGAATGTAAAGATGAGATTGATGAAGTATTTGAAAAGGAATTCAAAAGATGATCATAGAATTAATCAGAGGTAATGAGATTCAAATTCATGAGTTAAAGAAATCCATACATGACATGAACGAAAAAAATTTCCCATGAGACTGAGATTCTGAAGAGAAATCAAATTGAAATATTAGAAATGGAGAACTCAATATATCAAATACAAATGCAGTAGAAATCCTTAACAATAGACTTGGTGGAGCAGAAGAAAAAATATACAAACTAGAGGACATCTTTGAAAAAAATCTCAGTCAGACCAAGAGAAAAAGAGAGAGAGAGAGGAAGAGAGAGAGGGAGAAGAAGAGGGAGAGAGTGAGAGAGGGAGATAGAAATTAGAATAATTAAAAACAATGTTTGGGATTCATGGAATTCACCACATGGGTCTTAATAGTTTCTGAAGATATGGAAATAGAATGAATTAGATTGCCTATTCATTGAAATAATAACATAAAACTTCCCTAATTTGGAGAAAGAAAAGGATGTCCAACTACAGGAAACACATAGACTTCCTAATAGACATGACCAGAAACAATCTTCAGATTGACACATTATAGTCAAACTTTCAACAATAAAACATAAAGAAGAAGATTCTAAAATTTGCATAAGAGAAAAGCCAGATTACTTTCAGAGGATCTCCAATTAGACACAGCTGATTTCTCATCAGAAACTCTACAGGCTAGGAGACAATGGTAATTCTATTCAAAGTCTTAAGAGAAAAAACTGTCAACCCAGAATGCTCTACCCTGCAAAGCTCTCATTTATGAATGAAGGTGAAATAAAGACCTTAGATTGTCACCACTCATCCAGCCTTATAAACGATGTTTAAGGATGCACTACACACAGAGACACAGAAAGATAATTGTCAGTATGAAGGGAGATGAAGGCAGAAAATCTTCAGGTAGAAGTACAAAGGAAATCCAAAGCAAAAAAACAAGAATATTCACAGAGAAATGGCAGGGCCAAGTCGGTATTTATCAATAGTCACCTTGAATGTAAATGGCCTAAATTTCCAATTAAAAGAAACAGGATAGCTGAATGGATTAAAAAATAAGACCCATCTATTTGCTGCCTATAAGAAACATACCTCACCAACAAAGATTCATGCAGACTCAAAGTGAAAGGATGGAAAAAGATATCTCATGCTAACAGAAAACAAAAACAAGCAGGTGTAGTCATCATAATATCAGACAAAATATACATGAACACAAAAAGCTGGTAAAAGAGACAAGGGTATTATGTAATGATTAAGGGATCAATTCAACAGGAAGATGTGAGTATAATAAATGCAGATGTACCCAATTTAAGGGTGTCTGGCTATTTAACACAAATGTTAATGGATCTAAATGGAGACACAGATTGCAATACAATAGTAATGGAGGATTTCAACTCCCCACTTTCATCAATGGACAAATCTACCAGACAGAAACAACAGATCTAGTCTAGACTATGGACCCAATGGACCTAAGTGATGAGTAAATTACATTTCATCCTACAGTTGAAGAATATTCATTCTTTTTATCAGTGCATGGATCTTTCTCTAAGATAGACTATATGATAGGCCATAAAGAAATCTCAACAAATTCAAAAAATTGAAATCATATAATGCACCTTTTCTAGCCACAATGGAATAAAGATAGAAATTAACAATTTAGAAAATATGTAAGCATATGGAGACTAAACAACACACTATTGACTGAACAATGGGTTATAGGATAAATCAAAAGAGATATAAAAAATCCTGGAAATAAGTGAAGATGACAATACAACATATCAAAACTTAAAGGATAGAGCAAAGTTCAGTATTAAGAGGGAAGTTTATAGCAATTAGTGCCTCCAAGAAATTTGAAAGACATCACATAAATAAACATAAATAAAACATAAATACATCCCAAGGACCTAGAAAAACAAGAAACAAAATTCAAAATTAGTAGGAGGAAAGAAATAATTAGAAAATAAACAAAATTGAAACACAAATACAAAAGATCAGTGAAATGAAGAGCTTTTTTTTGAAAAATTAAACAAAATTCATACACTATTGGTCCAACTAGCCATAAAAATGAGGAAGATCCAAATTAATAAAATCAGAGATGAAAAAGGAGATGTTGTAACAGATGCCACAAAAATGAAATCATCACAAATTATTATAAACAGCTATGTGTCAATAATTTGAAAATCTAGAGAAATGGATAGATTGCTTGACACAATCTAAAAAATTGATTCATGATGACATAGAAAATATAAATAGACCAATAACCATGATAGAGGTTGAATCAGTAATAAAGACACTCCTTACAAAAAAGCCCAGGACCAGATGAATTTTCTGCTGAATTCTACCAAATTTTTAAAGAACTAATTCAAATTCTTCTCATTTTATTCAAAACAGTTGAAATGGAGACAATCTTCCCAAACTCTTTCTATTATGCTATCATCACCTTAGTTCCAAAACAAGAAAAAGATACAACAAAGACAGTGAACTATAGACCAAATCACTGATTAACATAGATGTAACAATCCTTGACAAAATATTAGCACATTGTATCCAACAACACATCAGAAAGACTATTCATCTGGACCAAGAGGGAATTATCCCAGTTATATAGGAATGGTTCAATATAGTCCAATCAAAAATGAAGTACATCATATTAACAACTTGAAGGATAAAAACCACATGATTATCTCAATAGAAGCAGAGAAAGAATCTGATAAAATATAGCACCCTTTCAGGGTAAAAACCTTAAGAAAACTGAGTATAGAAGGATCATTCTTCAACCCAATCAAGGCAATTTATGATAAACTCACAGCCAGCATCATATTGAAAGGTTGGAAGCATTTCCACTAAGATCTGTAACCAGGAAAGGATGCTCAGCCTCACCACTGCTATTCAGTATCATCCTAGATATAACCCAGAGCCATTAAGCAAGAAAAAGACATTAAAGGATACAAATTAGAAAGAAGGAAGTCAAATTATCCCTGTTTCCAGATGACATGATTCTATATATATGGGAACCAAAAGACTCCACTAAGCAACTATTGGAACTCATAACAGAGTTTGCTAAAGTTACAGGATACAAAAATAGCACACACAAATCAATAGCCTTTGTATACCCAGACAATGTTATGGTTGAGAAAAAAACTTTTAAGATCAGTCCCATTTGCAATAGCTACAGATATTTAAATATCTTGGAATCAATTTAACCAAGGAGATGAAAGATCAGTAGGATGAAAATTACAGGACATTAAAAAATAGGAGAACATACAAAAAAACTGTAAAACTCTTCGATGTTCATGGATTGGAACAATTAATATCAAAATGTCCATAATACCAAGCAATTCAAAGATTCAATACAATCCCAATCAAAATACCAATGACATTCTTCTCAAATCTAGAAATAAAGAATCCTAAAATTCATATGGAAAAGCAAGAAACCTTAAATAGCTAAAGCAATCTTTTTTTTTTAATTTCTTTTTAAAGATTTTATTTATTTGAAAGTCAGAGTTACACAGAGAGAAGAAAGGCAGAGAGAGAGGTCTTCCTTCCATTGGTTCACTCCCCAATTGGCCACAATGGCTGGCGCTGCGCCAATCCGAAGCCAGAAGCCAGGTGCTTCCTCCTGGTCTCCCATGCGGGTGCAGGAGCCCAAGCACCTGGGCCATCCTCCACTGCCTTCCCAGGCCACAGCAGAGAGCTGGACTGGAAGAGGAGCAACCAGGACTAGAACCCGGTGCCCATATGGGATGCCGGCGCCACAGATAGGGGATTAACCTAGTGAGCCATGGCACTGGCCCCTAAAGCAATCTTAAACAACAACAACAACAACAACAACAAAAAAGAGCCATCACAATGCCAGCTTTCAAGACATACTATAGGGCAATTAGAATAAAAAGAGCCTGGTACTGACACTAAAATAGACATGTAGACTAATGGAACAGAATAGAATAACAAGAAATCAATCCATGCATCTACAAACAACTTTGAAAAAGTAACTAAAATAAACCCCTGGAACAAGGACAGTCTCTTCAATGAATGGTGCTGGGAAAATTGTATCACTGCAAGCAGAGGTATGTAAAAGGACTCCTATCCTATTTTTTTAAAGATTTTATTTATTTATTTGAGAGGTAGAGTTACAGATGGTGAGAGGGAGAGACAAAGAGAAAAGTCTTCCTACTGCTGGTTCACTCCCCACATGGCCAAAATGGCTGGAGATGTGGCAATCCAAAGCCAAGAGCTTCTTCCTGGTCTCTCACATGGGTGCAGGGGCCCAAGTATCTGGGCCATCTTCTACTGATTTTTCAGGCCATGGCAGAAAGATGGATTGGAAGAGGAGCAGCCAGGACTAGAACCAGTTCCTATATGGGATGCCAGTACCGCAGGCAGAGTATTAACCTATTGCACCACGGCACCAGTCCCAAGATCCCTATCTTCTACAAAAATCAACACAAAATTGATCAAAGATCTAAATCTATGATGTAATACCATCATATTACTAGAGGAGAATATTTGAGAAACTCTGCAAGACATTGGCATAGGCAGAATCTTCTGGGAAAAGACCCCATAAGCAAGGCAATAAAAGCAAAAATAGACAAATTGGATTATAACAAGCTAAGAAGCTTCTGAAATGCAAAGGAAGCACTCAACAATGTGAAGAGGCAACCAACAGAATGGGAGAAAATATTTCAAACTATACAACTGATAAAGGATTAATATCTAGAATCTATAAGGAGCTCAAGAAATTCAACAACACAAAACAAATATTCCAGTTAGGAGATGGGCAAAGGACTTGAACAGACATTTTTTCAAAATATGAAATTCAAATGGCCAACAGACACATGAAAAAATGCTCAGGATCATTAGACATCAGAGAAATGCAAACAAAAACCACAATGAGGTTTTACCTTATCCCAGTTAGAATGGCTGTCATACAGAAATCAACAAACAATAAATGTAGGTGAGGATGTGAGAAAAATTCCTACTGTTGGTGGGAATGTAAACTAATATAGTCTTTATGGAAGACAGCATAGATACCTCAGAAGGCTAAAAATATATATACATATAACATATGATCCAGTAATCCCACTCTTGGGAGTTTATCCAAAAAAATGAAATCAGCAGATGAAAGAGTTATCTGTACCCTCATGTTTATTTCAGCTAAATTCATAATATCTAAGATAAAGAATCAACGCAGACAACTATCAACTCATGACTAAAGAAAACATGGTAATATACACCATGGAATAATACTCAGCCATAAAAAAATAAAATCTTGTATGTTGCAACAAAGTGGATGCAACTGGAAACCATTATACATAGTGAAATAAGCCAAATAAGACACCAATATCACATTTTCGCTGAGATCCAATGATTGTTTTACAGCCCTTGTCTCTACTATCAAGGAACAGTGTTTTTTGTTGTTCTTGAATTCTTTATTTAGTGTAGGTTTAATCTTATAAGGTAAACTGAAAGTGGACCACTATAAAAATTAGAAGAAAGAATAAGAAAGGAAGAAGGAGCAAATGTGAGGGTGGTAGTGTGGATGGGAGAGTGGAGTGGGAAGTATCACTATGCTCCTAAACCTGCCTACATATATATAATTTGTTTACCTTAAAAAAAAAACTTCAAAAATTAAACAAAAAAAGAAAAAATTTTAAAAACCTAAAACTTGCTGGAAAATCAGTGACTAGTAATTATATAAGGCACATGATCCTATTGATTTCCACATTATTACCAGAGAAAAAAACTAATTTTGGTCAATAGAAGAACTCAGTTTCTTTCCTATAGAATCAGCTCATATCACCTCACATAAATAAGCCATTTATTTTAAAGACAATATTACACATACATGTGCACACACATTAACCCATACACAGACACATTATGTATTTTTCCAGTTAAGGTATTTGAATGTTGTCCAAGGTTCTAGCATGTACTGAGAGGCATAATTAGAAAATTCTGGATTCTGCTGAAGGTATTTAAGGATAATTCCCTATTCACATCTTCATGGCTTGAGAGGTTGTTTTGCTGCTAGGGCCAACTGATGGCCTAAAAAACAGAATTCTAACTTCTTCCTTTACAATACAAATTAAAAGGAATGTAGCTGAAGCTTCTTAACTGTAAAAAGCACAAGTTCATGATCATTGGGCACTGCAGCTTAAGCACAATTAAATTTGCACTGTGATGCAAAACCAGACTTGACTTCTAGGCAGCTTAGATGTCCACACATATTATATAATTAAAAAGAACCTCAAAGGACACTCATGTTTTAAAAAATACTTTAGCCTATTAATCTTAAATTTCCACTGTTTAGATTACTGCATCGGATCAATCACTTGTCTCCAGAGGAAAGTCTTGAGAACCAAAGCAAAGCCAGAAAGGCATATTCAAAGAAAGAAAAAACAACAAAGGAATACTGCAAACGAATGAGTTAAGAATCACAACAAAACTAAATTTAAAAAATACAAGAGAGACAGCTTCTAAGATGGCAGAGTAGGGAAGGAATTTACTGCTCTAGTCTAGGAGAAGAGAGTCTTAAAAAAGTGGAGAGAGTGCAGTCTCAGGGAAGAGTTATGGAGCAAATGGCACAGCATACTCTACACAAATTGAGGAGATACAATGGACCTACATGGAGGGTGGGGACCGCCATAAGTCAAGACCCCAGCAGCTGTGAGCTTCTGCAGCACTGTTGGAGAGTGAGGTGAGATAAGACTGCAGAATCCCAAGCCACTGGTGATAAAGCTGCAGGAAGAGCCTAGAGGGAGCCCGGCTTGGAGCCCTATGGGGGATAGTGTACCTGCCAAACTAGAGGAGAAAAAAAAAGGAGGGACACATTGCTCTCTCCCGATCACCCTGCAATGGTGTACTGTAACAGGCTAATAGAGCAGTTGCCCACATATGTAACAGCCATGCCAGCTTGTGTTTGTGCCCAGTAACCAGCTGAGAGGATACTCCTGACTATGGTGGGGAGAACTAACAGGGGGCTGGGTGCTCCTGACTGTGGGAGGCTTGTGTGCTGGGACAGTGAAAAAATTGAGGCTGTGTGGGAGGGCTCATGGTGTGGCTGGGACTTTGGGAACTCACTGTGGGAGACTCGCTGGTTACCTGGTGAGGGACATTTCTGGGGAATCTGAGCTTACACTGATGACTGCACAGATTCTTTGAGTGGTACTTGTGGAGGAAAGGAAGAATATGATACCCACTGAGGCTAGCACTCAGGCACTGACCTCCTTTGAGGAGAGGAGCTCTGCTGAGTATAATAAACCTCCCCTCCGCTAAAAAAAAAAAAAAAAAAAAAAAAAGGACATTTACTCACTAAACCTGAGTGTGTCACCTTAGACACACCCTTTACCCTGGAGAACTGAAGAGAGTTCCCTGGCCACACCCACTAAATGCCTCTGGATCTTCCCTGAAAGTAGACACTCCACTAATCTACAGAGGTATAGTACGAAGATAAAAGCCACCACAGTGGGAAAAAAAAAGAATAAACCAACAAGTTTCTCCACAAATGCTGAATAATAATTGTACCAATTCAAGAAAAAAGAATAAGGAAGACAACATGATGCCTCCTAAAGAATACCAACACTTCAATACTATATTGTGAAGAAGATGAGTTGAAGAAATGCCAGGAATGGAATTAAAAAATGGATCATAAGATCACACAGAAGTTAGCCCGTGCCACGGCTCACTAGGCTAATCCTCCACCTGCAGCGCCGACACCCCGGGTTCTAGTCCCGGTTGGGGCGTCGGATTCTGTCCCGGTTGCTCCTCTTCCAGTCCAGCTCTCTGCTATGGCCCGGGAAGGCAGTGGAGGATGGCCCAAGTGCTTGGGCCCTGCACCCGCATGGGAGACCAGGAGGAAACACCTGGCTCCTGGCTTCAGATCTGCACAGCACACAAGCCATAGCGGCCATTTGGGGGGTGAACCAACAGAAAAGGAAGAACTTTCTCTCTGTCTCTTTCTCTCACTGTCTATAACTCTCTCTCTCTCTCTCTCTCTCTCTCTCACTGTCTAAATCTGCCTGGAAAAAAAAAGATCACACAGAAGTAATCAGAAGCAAATGCACAAACTACTGAAATCCATACGTGAAAAGAGTTTCTGCCAAAAAATTGAGATCTAAAGAGAAATCAAAATGAAATGAAGAATTCAATGGAACAAAAAAATGTAGTGGAAACACTAAACAACAGAATCAGTGAAGCAGAAAAAAGAATATCTGTCTTAGAAGAAAAAGCACAGGAAATTGTACAGACAGACCAAGAACAAGAAAAGGAAATCAGAAAACTAAAAATCACTGTTGGTAATCTATAGGATACTATCAAACAACCCAACATATGGGTTCTAGGAGTTCCTGAAGGCATGGAAAGAGAGAATGGATTAGAAGGCATTTTTAGTGAAATAATAACAGAAAACTTCCCTAATTTGGAGGAAGAAATGGACATCCATGTACAGGAAGCACAAAGAACCTCTAATAGACATGACCAGAAAAGATCTTCACCATAACACATTGTAATCAAACCTAACTTACATCTTACACAAAAATCCACTCAACCTGGAGTAAAGATCTAAATCTATGACCTGACACCATCAAATTATTAGAGAACATTGGGGAAACCCTGTAAAACATTGCCACAAGCAAAAAGTTCTTGGAAAAGACCCAGGAGGCACAGGCAATCAAAGCCAAAATTAACAAATAGGGTTATATCAAATTGATAAGTTTCTGTACTACAAAAGAAACACTCAGGAAAGTAAAGAAGCAACCAACAGAATGGGAGAAAATATTGCTAACCACGCAACTGATAAAGGATTAATAAGCAGAATATACAAAGAGAATACAAAACTCCACAACATAACAAACAATCCACTTAAGAAATGGGCAAAGGACTTAAACATTTTTCAAAAGAGGAAATCGAAATGGCAAACAGACACATGAAACAATGTTCAGGATCACTATGTGTCAGGGAAATGCAAATCAAAATCACAATGAGGTTTCACCTCACCCCAGTTAGAATAGCTTTCATATAGAAATCAACAAACAACAAATACGGGTGAAGATGTGAGGAAAAAGGTACCCTAATCCACTGTTGTGGTAAAGTAAGCTGGTAAAGCCCCTATGGAAGACAGTATGGAGATTCCTCAGAAATCTGAATATAGACCTACCATATGACCCAGTCACCCTCTCATGGGAATTTACCCAAGGGAAATGAAATTAGCAAATGAAAGAGTTACCCCCATGTTTATTGCAGCTCAATTCACAATAGCTAGAACAAGGAATCAACCTAAATTCCCAATAACTGAAGACTGGATACAGAAATTATGGGATGTGTACTCTGTGGAATATGACACAGTGGTAAAAAAAAAGTGAAATCCCATCATTTGCAACAAAATGGAAGAATCTGGAAAACATCATACTTAGTGAAATAAACCAGTCCCAAAGGGACAAATACCATATGTTCTCTCTGATCTCTGAAAACTACTAGAGCACCTAAAACAAAATCTGTAGAAGTGAAATTGACACTTTGAGAAGGGATGACTTGAGAGTGGCCCTTGTCTTGACTATCAAGAAATGTTTTTTTTTTCTTCATAATATTTGTTGAAGTCTTTACTTAACATAGAATTAATTACATGTGTATAAAGTCAATTGATGATGGATCTCATTAAAAATGAGTGGGAATAAAAGAAGAAGAAAGAACTTTGTAACTGTAAATCTGTATAGTTCTGCATATATTCCTACAGACTTACTTCTAAGAGTACAGTTTAAAAACTTGCCATGGGACCTCAATTCCCATTAATCTGGGTGGCAAAAATGCCATCTTCAATGTTAAAGTAATCATATTAAGTGTTAAAGTGAAGATATACATAGGATTTAGTGTTAAAGTGATCATGTAAGTAGGATCAGGTGTGTGGTGATAATGATAGATGGAATTAAAAAGGAGAGAATGTTCCAACATGGGAAGCAGTCCACACAGCAGACTCATAGAATGACAATCCCTGTAAGTAGCACACTGAACTCAAAATCAGCCCTTAAGACACCCTGGTTGGCTGAAAGGCCTGTGAGAGCATTTCAGGCATGGAAAGCCAAGATATTGTGGCATGAAGGATCTTTGTGAGACCCCAGAGGAAAGCAGTGGCTATCAAAGAAGGATGTACTTTCCTCTGATGGCAGGGAGAACTTCCACTTTGCTTATGGCCTTGTCCATATACTGATGGAGTTTGTGGGCTCAAAAGGATTCCATAGCTTAGGCAGCTTATTTCAAGAGCCTTGGGTGGTCACTGACATCATATATAAGAGTGTCAATTGTTAAACTAACAACAGGTGTCAATGTGCATCAACTTCCCATGTAGGACCTCTGTCCTAAATGAGTAGTATTATGAGAGTTAATTGTAAAACTTTTTCTCAAACTATTTGTGTGCGTGTGTGTGTGCATGTGTAAATGGTTAAAAATCTTTACTTAGTACAGAGTTGGTCCTCTGTGTACAAAGTTAATTGAAAATGAATCTTAATGGAAAATGGGACTGGGAGGGGAGAAGGAGGAGGATAAGGGAGGGGAGTGTGGTTGGGAGCATGGGTATGATGGGAAAAGTAACTGTGAAATTTGTATTCATTAAATAAAAGGTTTCTTTGAGAAAAAATTTTAAAAAAAGACAAGAGAGCAAACACACCCACACAAAAACAGATAGGAAGTAACTATAAACAAAAATTAACGGGGAAAATGTTTGGAAATGTAGTGTAAGCAAAGAGTAAAGACAAGTGATAAACTGGAAAATACTTGGAATTGTGTGAGAAAGGGCTTATTAGTTATCCATAGTGTGCAAATTAAAACAAAAAAAAAATGGACTTAACCATTTCATCTCTTTCATAATGTCAAAATTTAAAAACCTGACTTTAACAAGTGAGGATGTGGGATAACAGGAAATCTCACATAGTACAATTGAAATTGTACAAACAAAATGGAAGGCAATTTGGTGACCTAATAAAGTCAGTTGCCCTTCCTAGAAACTCATTAATTCTATTTGTGGTTAAGATCCATGACATACTTCACACATACATGTTTATGGGGAACACCCAAAAGTGATCATTGCCTTACTAGCAGAACAACAGATCTGGAAACAACTACAATGTCTATCCATGTTGAGAATAGAAATAGTGTGCTACCCTTTTATAGAAAATCCCATAGAGCAGTCAAAATGGATACACTGGTACTATCAATACAGATAAGTCTCAAACACATAATTTTAAGAAAAGACAGAAAAATATAGGATGATTTTATAAAGGATGTCACTTCCACAACATATAAAAACATGCAATGTGTCCTATATATAACACGATTAAGTTTAATAGTACAAATAAAATCATGGATAGAAAGGATAAAAGACTTCAGCACAATATTCACTTCTGTGAGGCAAGGAAGGAAATATTTTTGTTTTCGCCTTTTTGTGTGTTTTTTAAAGATTAATTGATGGATGTATTTGAAGGCAGAGTGATAGAGAGAAAGACAGATCTTCCATCTGCTGGTTGGCTCCCCAGATCGCCACAACAGCTAGGGCTAGGCCAGGCCGAAGACAGAAGTCCTGGAATTTCTTCCAGGTTTTCCAAATGGGTGGCAGGGGCCCAAATAGTTGGAACATCTTCAGTGCTTTCCCGCACACATTAGCAGGGAGCTGGATCAGAAGCAAAGCTGTCAGGGTCATCATATGCTCTGAGACGGGATGCTGGCGTTGAAGACGGCAGCTTAGCAAGCTGCACCACAATGCTAGGTCCAGTAAATGGACTCCCGAAAGGAAATGCAGGGAGAAATGTGTAAAATGTGTAGCGTTATTCCTTCTACTAAAAACACAACAGTAATTTTTAGTGAATACCAAAGTGGCAGATTTAATTAGATCTGGTAGTTAGAGGGTATTGGTTCTAATTTTCTCTGAACATTTTGTGAATTTCCAATAGGTCATAATAAAAAAAATAAAATATCCTTCTAAAATAATCTTAATAAGAAATCTCTCCCTGTTCCTTGAAAACAAAAAGTGATAGCATTTTACCCTATTGTGTCTTAAATTTGTATATATGGTTAAATTCATATTTGCAAAATGGAAATGTTGATGTCACATAAACAAGTTCTACTTTTGTTTTTGAAACAACTTTAATCTGTCTCCCCCCCAACAAATATCTGTGTTTTATTTATAAAGAACAAGATACATTAAAAAACACATAAGCACACATAATCCTATATAGAAACAAATATGCACTAACTCACCTAGAATTATGTGGACGCAGATGCACATGGCTTACACTTGCACCAACATACTAATTTCCCTTATACTGATGTGGTACTTCTGTACATGATTTCACATTAGATTCCAGAGCTATCAAGCTTTTTTTTTTATTCAATGTGTACATACCTGAATTTGTTTCTCTTTGTCCTACAGAATAATGTTGTCAGAAGGGTGTGACACAGTATGTCTGTAGCACCGCAGAATTATGTGCTCACTGCTAGAATGCTGTTAGTTTCTTCCACAATTCTACATGTATATTGTAATTTACATTAGTTTCATGACAAAGTATCTTTAATCTGGAAGTTCTGGAATTCATTTAAACTGTCAATTTTTTGAATAACTGTTTTTCTCCTAATATTTCAATCAATTTACTTTCAGCCATTCTTATTTGCTGCACACATTTTTAGCACTTACACACAATTCCTTTTTAGATAGGAAGGGAATAAACTATCCCTAATGACTTAGGACTTATAAACTTGCATAGGCTACATTGCAAATCAGTTTTAATAACAATCTTCGTGACACTCACAGATTCCATTTATAGTTCATATAAGTATGGCAATAGCTCAATTTCTGTATGTGAACACAACTTGAAATTTAGCAGAAAATTAAAGTATTGGGAATTTGAGCTTTACTTCTAAAAAAAATGGCCAACTAATAAGATCCATTGGTTGATCTGATATTGTTTCTAGCGATTAAGTTAAGTTTTAGTATTGCCTGAAGTGTTTCTCTCGTGGCAAATGATTGAGAAAATAATTGTAATGGGCTAGTCTTTGACAGAGCCTATAAACACTGGGATGGCAGCACATGATTAAATTTATGTTTAGATTGTAGAAATCGTTGCTACTTAAGAAGAGAACAAGCATATTGATCTTCAAGTGTGAAATAAGGCAAGATGAAAGGAATAATTAAATCTGGCGGTATTGGTGTTCCCATCCAAAGAGGTACAATTATATAAATTGCATTTCTCCTCACCCTGCCCCTCCTTTCTCTTCTCTTTGGGTTTAAGTTCAGGATCCTCTGAGCCAATGTTGTGAAAGGATTTTGTTTTCTTTTGCCTTACAAGTCAGCCTGTTTAAATAGGGAAAGGCACCGACAAATCCCTGAAAATGATTCTCTCCAGTTCCTGTTTGAGGTAGAAACATGTTGAATGTTTAAAATCATTCCATGACTGTGCACGGATTCTCTTCGGACCTGAAACCTTCTGAGAAACCTAAGCACTTGGGGAAGTGAACAATGAACTCACCCAGGCCAGGAGCATAGAATTTAGTGCCAAGGCAGACAAGGAGCTGCTGTAGGGTGGTGGGGAAACTTCTAGGATTATGCCTCTTCTGGAAGAAAAGAAAAGAAATCCCTTTGAGTTCAAGCCAAGCTTTGTTTTTCGTTTGAGATGAAAAACTCAGAGTCTGTTTCTAGCAACTCTGATCTTTTAGATTCCACCTAGAAATGACTTGCAGTGTAGAAAGCTCTGAGAGTGACTCCTTTCTTTTCGAGGATCTCCTTCAATTGAAAATGACTACATTTACAGGGCAGCACTATCCATCCCAGTGCGTGTAGGCTTGAGGGTCCTTCTGAGCACCAGATCAGCCCTGCACGGCTGCTCGTGTGCCCACTAGGGCTTCTCAGAGCACCAGGCTCCTTTCTCTTTCTTCCTCACATTGCAGCCCCATTTCCTTCTGCCTCTCGTCTGGTTATCCGGTTGAGTGTTGGACTGTTCCTGCCATATGCGAACCCACCGAGGTATGGTCCCTGTGTGTTATTAGGCTAACATTCACAAAAGCTGCAGCACAGGCCTCCTGTGCACCCATCTCATCCTTTGATGGCGTTTTCTTTCTTCTCTTGGATCTGATACACTCTCCATTAGCCTGCTCCGTGTTTCTGGAGGGCGGAATGCGAAACGGCTTGCTTAGGAGTCGGGCAGGCAACAGCCCACGGCATGTGAGGAGTCTAAGAGCCTTCCTAGCTTACCCGGAGAAATGGCACAGCCCGCCCCAATCAGACAGCGGTGATGCTGGCAGCACACTTCGCCAAAGCAGCAGAAACTTCGAAAAGCCCATTGCAACTAGCAGTAAAAAAGATGCCTTGAGGAAGCAACTGTAGTCAGACTTGAAAGTCAGCCAAAGGCGCCTGGCCTCAACTTGGCCACTCAGAAAGGACCGACGAAAAGCAGCAGCGGGGTGGGCCCTTCCACCATACGGATAGCGCTGGCCATGTCAGGACTGGATTGTGGTAACGCCAAAGCACTGTGTAACGCGGCTGGGCTTCCTGGGTAGAAGCCCTAGGAACTGTGCCATTCTCATTCCTTCCAGCTATGGACATGTGCAAACAAGCTTTTCACAGCCACCTTAGGGATTCAGATCCTTTTAGAATAAATTTCTAAGTTTGGGATTTCATTTGTTTTCTATCTGTAAATTGTTGCCCCCCCCCCCACCTTAGGAAATTTACAGAAAACTTTTACAATCTTGTTTTAGTTGTCAAAGCCCCAATAGGACATGTTGAGAATCTGAAATATAATTATTTGTAATCTGTAATATCTACTTAACATTTCAGCCTAGTATTTAATATAATAAATAAGTGTCTGTCAAAAACCTATTTCATGTAATTTAATCCTTAACACATCCCACAAAAATTCAGGCACAGGAAAGCGATTTTGACAAATACTACACATTCCAGCCCCACAGTACCAAGTGCAGTACCTGCTCACTGTGCATGGCTGGGGAGCACTTGAAATGTGTGGCTAGGCCAGATTCAGATGTGCCAAAAGTTAAAAATACTCAATGGATTTTGAACTCCTTTACTGGGTGGGGGTGGGGAGAATGTAAAATGTTAATAATTTTCATATTGATTACATGTTAAAATATCTTTTTATTTATAGGTTAAGAAAATACCTTATTAAAATTAATGTACCAGTGGCTGACACTGTGGTACAGTGGGTTAAGCTTCTGCTTGTAGAAGGTTGGTTTGAGTCCTGGCTGCTTGGCTTCTGATTCAGCTCCCTGCTGATGTACTTGGGAAGCATTGGCATGGAACCAATTTTCACAAAATTACAATTAATAATTTCTAACACCTAGTAGCTTACAAAACCCATTTGTCAAAGTAGTATCTGAGGTACAATGTTAAAAACAGAAAAAAACTCGATCTTCCTTTTTCTATATAGTGTGCTTCCTGATTCTCAGGAAGAGGTACAGGGTGTGGTTTAGATAATACAAATGCCTGTCCATTTAGTGCCTGGTATTTCCCTGACACTAATATAAATTAATTACTTATACTTTCACTGATTACTTTTGTCAATAAAGCTAAATGGAATTCAAATTTGCAAATTTGCTAATGTATCTTCTCTGCCATGAACATTAACCTTCATTCTGGATTTGGCAGTGTTAAATACATACATAAATGTAATCATTTGATGGCACAAGAGAATGGATTTTTTATTAGCTCCACAATCATGATATGCACTTAAAACTTGGTCTGTAAATATCCTGAAACATGCAAAGGAGTAAGAAAGTCAAGATTATGGTAAACAGGATTAGAGAATCAAACTGAGCCCACATTCCTATTATGCTTATACAATCTCTGATATTTAGACAGTAGCATACAACTATTTCAAGTAACAATAATAAAATATTAGTTAATTTTGGATCAAGGCTCATTTCCCAGCACTTTTCTGAGTGCTTTCCTGGTCTCATGTCACATAGCCATTAGAATAATATTAAGTAGAGCTGCATTCTTTCCATTTCACAGACAAGGACCCTGAACTTCAGAAAGGTTAAGTAACTCAGTTGTAATTTCATAGCCTGTAAGTTAGGGAGCCTTGAACGAAGAGCCTAGACTCTTAACTATATGACACCCTATAAGGTATAATAATCTCCTTCCAGCAAAAATTCCCAGGGAAGGAAAGGAGGCAAGGCATGTGTGTAGAGGAGGCTGCTGTTCCAATTTCTTTTTATCTTGTGACATGTGTGCAATACTGCCACAAATTAGTTTCCATGCAATCAGTATAGAGAGGACAAACGTATCTATTTGTAACCCTTAGACATTTTTTCTGAAGCTTCTTCCACTAAGGGTAAATAAACTCTGTCCACATAGGCTATATTTTCTCCAGATATGCCAGAGTCCCTGCCAATTAAAAGAGATACAAGGCTGCTTTTAAAACTTGCAGTATTGTGAATACAACTTGTACAAATGCTGTTTTCCTCAGCTGAAAGTGCCCTTGTTCTCCCCACCCCCCATGTTCTTATCCTCAAATCCCCAAGATGGCTTAGACAGGCCACCATCACCACCATGGGCATTTTATCCTGATGTCTTTTCTTCATAACAAAGCCTATCATACTGTTCTGAAATGCAATAATAACAAGGGCCTAGTAGTGGATATTTGACACTTGACATCTCTAGGTGAGCTCTCTGTGGATGTTCAAGACTTGCTTTACTCTATAATCGTTGATGGAAATATGAGCTCATCTCTCTATGATACAGTCACCAGTTGCAAGAATTTTTTATGCCTAAAGAGGGTAAATTTCAAGAGAAGATTTCAAATAAGGTCTACAGGGTTTGACATTGAAACCACACTGAATGGGGAAAGTTTTTTTGGACTCTTTTTCTATAGTCACTCTTCCTCTTTTAACTAATAACCTAATTGTAAGCTAACAGGTGACCATATGTTCTGAGCAGTTTTCCATAAACTGGTGTTAATCTATACACCAGCCCTAAAGACAGGCATGCCCCAAATGACTCCATCATCCTATGAAAGTGATCCATAGGACATCCAGCTTTGGCAGGCCATGAAAGCACAATTAAATGTGCATGCTCAGAAGACTTTCAACCACTGCAACTAATCTTGTCTCATGGTCAAACCTCCTTCAGCTCCTACCTAGGAGCTCCTGGACTAGTTTGACTAAGAAAGAAAACATGCCAAGATGGAGTCTGGAATGCAGAACATTCATTAGGAATCAACAACAGAGAAAAGGAAGAGAGGAAAAGCAGGACTCATTTGAGGAAGAAGTTAAATGGTGAGAGAGGGCCAACAACGCTTAATCAACGTTATGGGGAACTTGAGAGAATTTTCATCAGCATTGTCCTGCTTTGGGCCAAAATGTCCAGGCCCTTACACTTCCACCTCAACCAGAGCAAATTTTTGTCCTTGGACAAGAATGCTCTTGATGCTGAAGCAAATCTAGAAGCAATTGACAACTGGAGTATATCCTAAAAGGAAAGCCCTCCTGTTGAGGCACAACAGTGAATAGTATATATGATTGCTCACTTTTCCTTGAAGGAAATATTGTCTCAGTAAAGGTTGTGCATCAGGATGTAAAAGAATTAAAATATTAGTGAAGGAGGTTTGGTGCAGCACTAATGGATCTCTTGGCATGGGTTAATAACGGGATTAGCTGGATTGCAATGTGAACATTCATCAGAAGCCCTCCTTGATGGATAAGTCAATCAGATGAATAAGATAAGTCTTAAGTCTCCCTGCAAATGTTAGTCACCCTCCTCCCATAGTTAACTCTAAACCCTGTTCAGAAGGCTCACAAACCAAGAAGTGGCCTTGATATCAAGGGTTAAGGTTATGAAGGGGATCAACTTTATAAACCTCAACCCAAGACTGGCCTATTCACTTCCACTGATAAGTGAGAAATCAATTAGTAGCAGGAACCAATGTTGAATGACCTCCATTCACTCCCTCCACTTTCTCCACTCCCGGCCGTTTACTTGCAATTCAACTACCTCACATCCTTAATATCATAGTAGGGATAACAATAGGATATTTTTTATATGGTGATCATTTTACTTTCTCTGTTTACCATGGTCATACCACCATCACCATCTGAGGAATCAAAGAATTCTCTACTAAATATTATGATGCAACACAAATACTTGTAACCAACGAACACGCACTTTCCAGGAAAAATAAGGCAAAGATTTAGATCTCCATCTTCTAAAAGCAGCTGGACATGGAACACAAACAGATGGCCTTATAAAGAGTCAGGCACCACACCAGCAATATATTCTTTGAATGATTACTCAGTACACAGTAATATGTCTCCCATCACTAGAATATACTGGGTTTGGAACTGAAAGTTGGAAGTGAGAGAAGACTGTCTTACTATCAGACCTTGTGACCTAATGATTTACAAAAGTTTTGCTTCCTATGCCTCGTGACCAGCTTAAAGTTCTCCATACCTAATGAAGTAATATTTCTATCAACACATACAGCTCTTATCTTTGCCTACTATCAAGAGGGAATAGATATGCTGTTACAACATGGAAAGGGAAGAGACTAGATAGGACACAGATCCTCCATAATTCTCTTTCCAGAAGTAAAATATAAGGGAAAACAATCCACAGCTATACAAGCAATAGCACAAGGTGTTCAGATTCTTCAGTGATAACAGTTCGGTCAGAGAACCTTAGTCAAGGGAAGTGGAAATTGAAAGCAAAGGAAACAGGCTGGCGCTACAGCTCACTTGGCTAATCCTCCGCCTGCGGCGCCGGCACCCCAGGTTCTAGTCCCGGTTGGGGCGCCAGATTCTGTCCTGGTTGCCCCTCTTCCAGGCCAGCTCTCTGCTGTGGCCTGGGAAGGTAGTGGAGGATGGCCCAAGTGCTTGGGCCCTGCACCCGCATGGGAGACCAGGAGAAGCACCTGGCTCCTGGCTTTGGCTTGGCACAGCGCGCTGGCCGTAGTGGCCATTTGGGGGGGTGAACCAACGGAAAAAGGAAGACCTTTATCTCTCTCTCTCTCTCTCTCTCTCTCTCTCTCACTGTCTAACTCTGCCTGTCAAAAAAAGAAAGCAAAGGAAACAAAGCATTTGTGTTCAGAGAGGGAAATCATGGCTTCAGTTTCTGCCTGCAAATCAGCTTCAGTGACAAGGTCTACAGCTCTCACTCACATGTCTTTCTTGTTCTGTGTAGTATGTAGTTATAAATTCTAACTTATTTTCTTCTTTCATCTCCCTCCTCACTATGTTATTTCATGCACTGGGTGGTGTTGTGCTTTCCAGGCTAGTCCATATGTTCTAACTGGACTTGTGACAGAACTAGAGAAGAAATGGCATCACCTACAGATTGCCATTTGTAGCTAGAAGCAAAGAATTATAAATTTTACCCTTCCTGGAAAAGGTGTAACAGTCTTGATGGTTTATGAGAGATTTTTGCATCAGAGTTATGAAAGCACTTTTTTTTTAAAGATCATTGATTTTTTTCTATTATAGACTGACATTTTCCTGGGACCTCATGTCCTGTAAAACTATTTACAAATTATTAGAGAGCTTATCAGGAAAAAATAGAGACAAGCACTCAAAACCTGTGTAATTCTGTAAGCAGACGAATAACAAGTAAATACTCTAACCAGTTTTTTAATGCTATAATTACTATTTTGTTAATAAAAAACTCTACAGACAATTTTGGATTTTTTTCTATTTTAAAGGGTGAAATGTAGAAAGCAGTTGAGGCTGCTGACTTATGAAGACAAGAGCATAATGCAAAAAGGCTGGCCAGAATCTCACAATAAACACTTGTTGAGCAGAACACATGCCCAAAATAAAACAGAAGGGAGTAGTGTGAATGAGTGCTGTGTATCGGACTGCTCTCCCCCACAGCTCTCTCTGTTCAGCTGTGTAACCCTTCACTCATTGTTACTTAATGGCACAAAACATCTGTATGCTGAGAAAAATTATTAATGAACCAATGCAACGTCTATGTTATATTAAAAACATCTCATTATCAACCAATCCTATAAGCTCATTTGTTTATAGACATACATGTTATCCGCGAAGGTTATTTACATGAAGAAAGAAATTTTGGTTGCTTTTTGGGCAACCCAATCAGGGACTATGGTGTACATTTTTCACCATGGTTGACTTATATGCCAAAACCAGGCTTAAATTTGGAGAATTCCACTATAGAACCTGAAAATGTTAGATATTCATCTTCTGGCTTCTCTTAGCCCTAGGGCAAGGTGCACAGCCAAGGCTCACAAGCAGACAGGCACACCTAAGCTTTAAAAGCAAAGGGAGGGATGAACTCCTCCAGATGGTGACAGCAATTACAGCAAGATCAGGATCAGGTTGCTTAAGGCAGCAGGAGGCACAGGTGAAGGCAGCAGCCTCCAGTTGCCCAAACCAGATGTGTTTCAAAGATGAGCTGCAGAGTCTAGTGCTGTGTCTGCAGTACTGATGCCCACACTGGTGCTACAGTGGTGTCATCTGGGACATTGTTTATGGCATTTTAGGCTTGCATCAGACTCTTTTGCTTTCTGGGTGTTATTTTGAGCTACTTCAAGTCTTTCAATAAAATTCTGTTTCCAACTAAGCCAGACAGCATTACTTTTAGAAATTTACAACCAAGAGCCCCAGATCAGAACCATCTTCTGGGGTGAACCAACTTGAGAAAGGGGCTGTACCTCTTATCACTGAATCCACAGAGTAGAGCTTTGTAACTAGTACATAATGAGTACTCAGTAAATGTGCAAATAAATGAGTAGATGGTGCTACTGTAAGAAGCTTTAGAATCTTATTTCTGTTAGGATACAAGTAATTAAAATATCACACTTCAAATAGCTTTCAGAAACTAACATGATCCTAATAATTATTCCAATAAACCAATAATTTTTCTAAATATTTAAACAAATAACAAGGAGAATTGCCATTTTACCATAAGTTACCATTTAATGTTAGGCTTATGTTAAGAAAATAAAACCTAGGTCGGTGCCGCGGCTCACTAGGCTAATCCTCCACCTGCGGCGCTGGCACATCAGGTTGTAGTCCCGGTTGGGGCGCCAGATTCTGTCCCAGTTGCCCCTCTTCCAGGCCAGCTCTCTGCTGTGGCCTGGGAGTGCAGTGGAAGATGGCCCAAGTGCTTGGGCCCTGCACCCGCATGGGAGACCAGGAGAAGCACCTGGCTCCTGGCTTCCAATTGGTGCAGCTCACTGGCCGAAGCAGCCATTGGGGGGTGAACCAATGGAAAAAGGAAGACCTTTCTCTCTGTCTCTCTCTCTCACTGTCCACTCTGTGTGAGGTGTCTGGCGCATAACAAATCTTCCCAGGAAGACAAATCAATTAATTCACAGGCTTTTATTGGGGTTCTGCTCCCGGGCGAGGTTCCCTGGTCCCAACAGAGCAACAGAGCAGGGGCCAGAGAAGTTGCACGTCAGAGATTGGGAGAGCTCCTTTTATAGATTCAGGGCATGGGGGTTAAAGGTTGAGGCGGGTCTGATCCTCACTGTTTGACCTTTAGGTACCCGGAGGGACCTTGACAAGGACTTTCTTCCCCGGAAGTAGGCCTCTCCATTCCCGGAAGTGTAGGCCTTCCCTCCTTGCAGATCCCAAAGCTACCATCCTGACCTTTTGATGATAGGAAAAGGGGCGACGATGAGTCTCTCTGGCTACTTCCTGCTCACTGGGGACGTCGTCTACAGGGGCCCGCTGAGGGTATCTTGGTGCTCCACAGGGACAGGCATGTATGGATGGAGAAGCATCTGGTTGACCGCTACTCTGGAGGCTTCAACTCCACATGGCACCCAACATGGGGTGAGGTCATCCCATACAGCATCGGACTCACTACACCAAACACTGGCCCCAGAACAGAACACGCTTAGATACCTGAAAACTGATTCTGCTGTTTTTATTTTCCATGGCAAAACAACTAAAAAAAAAAAATAAACAAAATAACCTGTGATTTTAACAGAGACCAAGTGCTAAGTAGAGAGATTATTTACAGGTTAGGTTTTGGAAAGTTGATACTTATGCGCAGGATTTCCTCACCTTCTAAAGTTGGTGACTGATAAGGGTGATTTAGACCAGAATATCAAATGTCTCCAGTGGGCTTCCCTCAATATTCCAACCAGAAAATGTGCAAATTATTAAGAAGCAAGCATCTCCAATCCAGGACAGAAAAGGTCAAAGTTAAAAGAGAATATGAAAATAGTTGGGATACAGGCAGAGATGCTCATTTGCAAGCTCATCAACAGCAAATGCCTAGATGCCTCTTGATCAGCTCTTTGTTTCACAAACCACACAAAAAATGTTGTTGTTGTGATCTTACTCTTGACAGCAGACAAAAGGGAAGATTACACATATAAACAACACACGTTTCTCCAAGCTTTCTTCTTTTCCCTCAAACACAGCAAAGTGATATAAGAGAGGAAATACATGCAAGAAGTACTCATTTTGGATTTGGATTTTAAAAAAAATCAATGGGTATCACTCCGTTCCTAGGAGCCTAAGTTGAAAGGTACTTTAGTTAAGCAATTTCCAGGCTTGTTCTACATGTAAATGTTTCAGATTGCTATCCATCAATGAAATATAGAGAAATGAAAGAAGGAAAAAACCCACTGTCTTCTCAGATGGCTGACAGCCAATTTTCTAGGCTACTTTTCACTTTAAAATGTGCTTATTGAGCCAGTTTCCAATGCATTATTTGGGAGAGCTATTACATTTGAATGGGTTCCATGCTGGCAAACTGCATTTTGGAGTCACCAAGGTTCCCTTGATGCTTTACATTAGCTGACTACATTAGTTTCCATCCCTGTGGTTTTACACTTAGATTGATGGATATATTATCTCACATTCTTGAACTCTAGGAGTCATTATAAACTGAGAAATGGCTTAGGGTTCATATTAGGAGTGAAATGTGCACTGTTTAAGCTGATACTTGTACCATAAGGATTTCCCCTAGACTTCAGCTGGTTCCTCAAATTTGGAGGAATTCCAAAAAGGTGAATTGGTTTGAGAATCTTTCTACAGATTCAGGATTACTGGGGGAGAGTGTTTTAATTCTATGGGCAGAGTGAAAGAGTAGGCACCAAAGCACACTCCCAAAGAAGCAGATTCATTATCTGAGTGCCAGACAAAGTACTTCCCAGAGAATTTTAGACAATAAACCAAGCTGACTGGAACAGGGGAGGAATGCTATTAACTCATTATTATTCTATTAGACTCAGGTTTTGCTTCATCTAGATCATCTAGAATTCTTCTACTCATTCTGCATATTCAACCCCCAGCTTGTGTGTGCTTTGTTTCTAACACTGTCAACGTGCAGCTGTCTTCAGAGGACTGGTCTTGGGCTACTACAACAGCTTTGCCTGCAGGTACAGAGAATCAGAAGTACCCAGTAATTCCTACCACCAATACCTCCCCCCTGAGAAAAGCCAGCAGCCAAGACTGGTGTGGTAATATGAAAGTTCAGGCTCCATGCATAGAAGCAGGACAAATTACAGGTGCAATTTACCCTCCAGAGCTTGCCACAGAAGTGAGCTAAGGCAAGCACCCCAATTTTGTTAGTAAAATGGCCCAGTCTTATCAATGGTGTGGGCTACACCCTGACACCATCCTAGGCTCTAGTCCCCCGCCGCCATTATTGGAAGCCAGGTGGCCATATGGTCCAACCACAGATGTCAGCCCCACCCCCACCCTAATGGAATTCGCTTCTCCTACTTCCCTGCCCACTCCCTGGCAAAGTTTTAAAAGGACCTGTTCCTGAACACGTGGCTCTCTTTCTCTCCATCTCCTGATCTCTATCTCTCTGTCTCTTGATCTCTCTCTGGATCTCTCTCTTAAGCTCTCCTTCTTCCTCTTTTCCTTTTTTGCCTCTTCCCTCTGATCTGTTGGATTTTCGCCCCCAAATAAACCTTTTCCCTTACTCTGGTGTTTGGTGTGTTTTGTGGCAGCCTTACAAATTTGGCCTCTCTTTTCCTATTCTGTTCACTACTCTTACCAGTTTTCCCTGACAACACTTCTAAATACATCACTTGCTTAGGAACCCTTATCCTGGAGCTTGTTTCTGAAGAATCTGACTTACTACACCTTACGGAGCAATCAGGATTTGCTCTGCATCCTGATGGAGAGACGGAGTTGAGTATAGAAATGAGAAGGATAGAGTTGTATCCCTAAAAGCCAGAATGAAGCACAAGATAATGGACTAGAATGGAATCTGGAACTGATATTGTGTATTAGAGTATAGCAAAGAGAAAATTATACTATGATTAAGATATCATTGAGGAAAAAGAAATGTCCCTTCTCAAGTCATCATTTTTTTTTAATTTTACTGATTTAAAAAAATTCATTTGTTTTTACTTATTTGAAAGTCAGAGAGACAGAAATCCATCTCTTCCATCCACTAGTTTACTCCCCAAATGCCCACAACAGCCAGGGCTGGACCAGACTGAAACAAGGAGCCAGGAATTCTATCTGGGTCTGCATGTGGGTGGAGGGGATGTAGTACTGTGCCATCATCTGCTTCCTCCCAGAGTGCTCAATTAGCAGGAAACTGGGATCAAAAACAGAGCTGGAACTCGAACCCAAGAACTCCAGCACAGGAAGCAGCCTTTCCTAATGGCATCGTAACTCCTTTGCCAAACACCCACCCACCCTCCTGAATTCATCTTGACACTCTATGCCAGAAGACAGTTTTTAAGAAACAAAATTTTCTGTCTTTGAATTCATGATTTAATCAGTTTTCGCTTTCTCCCAGTAAATTCTGGGCTAAAAAATATCCTAACTATTCATCCTATGTCATAAAGATGTGCAAAATTAATAATACTAGGAGACCCAGGTGAGAGAGTTTTTTGCAGCCTGGATAAGAGACTGCTCTATGGTCAAAAGGAACAGGCAAATCAGAGCTCTCCAGATTTTTTGTCATATATATGAGAATAGATGATAAAAGTAAATAACTGTTAATTTAAAAATTATATATTGTATAATCCTTAGCATGGCGTAAAAGGATCTTCATAATCTGACCCAAGTTGCATTTCAAGCCTTTTCTTTTACCATTTCCTTACCTACACATTAGTCGTTAGTACTTCACTGAGGTCCTTGTCATTACTGGAGTACAGTATACCACCTCCCGCCCATGATGCTCTTTGGAAAGCCCTCTACCCTTTCTCTAAAAAGCTTCAGTCCATTTTCCATACGCAGTTCAAATGTCACATTCTCTGATACCTTATCCTGCCTTTCAGGTAGCTTATCACTTCTTTCCATATGCTTTGATAACAAGTTTGTATTTTTGATATACCTTTGGTTTGGATATCGCCTTAAAACAAAGACAAGTCACAGGGATCCTAGATAGTGTGTTTATCCTTGTTTCGCCTCACTATTGCAATGTCTACTACACTCTTGATTGCCTTACATGACTGTTGCTTTCTGAAATAAATTGAATAAATTTGGATTTACAAAGTGGAACCAAATTAGAAAAGCTCTCAGATGGTAAAAGAACTTGAATTGGAACCCAATAATGTGACAAAACACTTGGAATTATTTGCTTAAGGAAAGAAGAAAATGTGCTAAATGTCTGGAGAGAACCACAAAATTGTAGCTCCTCCTCACACCCAAATGTATCATGAACGAGTGTGCAATATATTTCCAGCAGCACTAGTCAACAATGACTCTGATGCATTTAAATTATCTCCTTTCACTGTTTCAACCAATGGATTTAAGAAGAAAAGTCATTTCCTGAAAGTGGTTAAGATTCAGGAGTTGAAATCTGAAGAATTTAGACAGAATGCTGAGATGGCTAATTACAACTATATGAAATTGGACAATTTTCACTAGTAAAATAAGAATAAAGGCACTGACCTCATATAGACATTGTAAAGAATAGTTGCCTCTGATACTACGTATTATAAATAACTATATTGTGAATTTGAAAATTATTGATTTTTAGGGTAGAATTCCTCAAAAATGCCACATTCAAAATGTGCTCATATATAGTTATCCCATAGGCAGTTAAGAGGAGAACTAGAATTCCAATTTGAGGGACTAGCCATGTGGAAACATACATTTCACATACTCAGGGAGTAAGCTTTATGACTTCTGCTGCTGCTCCTTCTCACACCCTTCTCATAGACCAAAGCAGTGGCTAACCTAGGGATGAATTCTTCAAATCTCAATGTCTCCTTGAAATGTGATAGCCTTTCTGAGCCTGGCTTAGCTTTGAGAGTTTCCTTGAGTCACCAACTACTTTCAGCTCCTCTGTTCTCTGCTGCATGCATTTAGCAATGAGTCTGCTGGTTCACCCAGGTGATAGATAACTCCCCTGCCAGTTTCCTTCGTGATCTAGGTAATATCTGGGAATTACGGACTATGTCCAAAGGAGTCACTGTATTTCTTTTTGAAAAACTATGTTTTTAAGGACACGGGGTCTTGTCTCTTCTATTCTGAATGGTGATGATCTACAGAGTCTAATACTATACTGCGTAGCCAGGAGTCTTAAACCACGAGGCGATCTCTTGGTTTAAATCACATTCTGATGAAGTGAGCAACACTTCCCTTTGCGTGGATTCACTTTGTGTGAATAAAAATGTTGTGAACCCCACTCTTTAGCAGAGGATAGGATAAAATATGCTGCCTAGGGAGTCAGGCATATGTGGGGTGTGTAAGGGACAGATCCGTGCCCCTCAGCTTTGTTCCACAGGTTCATCTGTTCCTCAGATTTCACATTAAGAAAGAAACTATCACATACAGTTTCTCTTTTTCATATCTTTCATATCTTTTTCCTATCTTTTCTATTAATCTGACCTCAAAGCTCTTGGTTCTTCAGAAAATAAAATCTTTCTTGTTTGGTACCTGAGGCTACCTTTTATTTGATATAAAAAAATGTTTTGTTAGCACCCAGCAACACGGTAGAGTGGCTTCTCCTGATTCTTTATTTTTAATTTTTATTTGTTTGAAAGGCAGAAATAGAGACAAATATACACAAAGAGATAGAGAATTCCCATATACTAGTTGACACTCCAATGCCTGAAAGAGCGAGAACTGGGCCAGAAGGAACCCAAGGGCTCAGTTCTAGTCTCTAACATGCGTGGCAGAGACCCAAAGACCCGAAGACTGCTGGTGAGTGCATTAGCAAGAAGCTGGAATCAGGTGCAGAGCTAAAACTTGAACCCAGGTACTCTGATTTGGGACACAGGGGCATCTTAATTGCTGCACCAAATACCTACCACTCTCCTTCCTAATCGCAGAATTCACCTGTGATGATAGAAATCCATGTCCTCAACTGCTTCACCTTTTTGGAAAACACAGCTTACACCACGGCGATTGCACTCAGCACTGCTGCGGAAGCCAAATCCACCTCCTACACTTCCCATCTGGGATTTCCAACTTCCTGTTGAACACCATGGACAACAACCCACCATCCTGAGTAATCCTACTTTCTGGACACTCATCTGCCCCTTAGACACACACACAAACCACATATGCCTGACTCCCTAGGCGCATATTTTATCCTCTGCTAACAAATAGGATTCACAACATATTTATTCACACAAAACTCTACCACACTTGGGGTAATAAATATTTTATTTAAAATCCATAGGGACTATGGATCCTTTTCTATATCCTAATGATAGGTTCCAAAAGTCCCCCACTATGCACCTTCCTTCCTTCCCAACTTCTCTGTGGTGTTTGCTATTTCTTACTATGTATCTTCCTCCTCCAAACATACATCCCTGAACTCATTTCATAAAATCTTTTAGTTTGTAAAAGATCCTCCAGTAACCAGGTCCACCTGCCTTACATAGCAGACAGGAAATTTTAAGTAGCACATTTGGGGATTGTTTTGTGGCCACATAACCACAGAAAAATGAAATATTAGTACACTTACAAAGAAATTAACAAAGTATCAAGTAATTCAGGGAATTCATGTCTACAAGCCTTGAGATGCTGTTTTTTTTTTTTTTTTCTGTGTTGTTGTTATTGCCTGGTCTGTTTTTGTTCAATTATTTCAAATTTCTTCAAATTTTCCCAATCAATTCCTTCATTTCCACTTGGGAATCTTTACGGAGCATGAATGGCATTATGCCTAAAGCTGAATTTACACCCGCTTTCCAACTTGCTCTTCAGGTCACCTCCCATTTATAACACTTCCATTTTCCGTTTTCTTGCATGAAAGCTAACAATTTTTGGCCCACCTATTTTCTGTACCCATTGGTAATTTTTCTTCCTCAATGTTTCAGAAAGTAAATTCCTTTTCATAGTTACTGTGGCTGGTTGCTGAAAACCCTCTGAAACCTTCTGTATGAGAACATAAACCCTATTAATATGTCTACTACCCTGCAATTCTTCCTGCCCATCATTCATAGACAAATTTTCCTAAAAGATCACTTCCCTGATGCCATTCCTCTAGTGACAAAGCTCCAATGCTTCTCCATTTCCTAACTGTTGAATCAGTAAGAACAATCAGTAATGTTAATTATTCTCCAATGGCTCTAGTTCAAACAAGCAAGAGGAGGAAGAATGCATGTGGGTTCACCCCATCATAAGCATCTGGAGGTTCTAATGTATTGTGCATGAAATGAACCGTTTTTCAAGAAGGAAAAAAATGGAACATTAGATGGAGAAGAGAAGGAGAAAAAATTAAGGGAGGGATTAGGGATGAGATGAAGAAGGCAGGGATGGACAGAGAGAGGATGGAAGGAAGAAACCAATCTAAGGATATTTTTAATTGCTTTTTCTCAGACTGCTTCATTGTTTCAACATCATGATTTCCTTTTGTGTGTAAGTCCAATTTCTTAAAAAAAAAAGTAAAATAAGTAAAGTAAAACTCATGAAACTAAAAAACAGCACATGACTTACCTTGACTTTCATGCTTCCCTTGAAGACATTAAATCAAGATAGCTCTCTTTATTCTAATTTTCCAATTCAGAAAGAGAAAATAGAAAAATATTTTTGTGGCTTTCTATCATAAAAGTCAGAGCATCCTGTATATTTGAATCCTATCTGACTCAGATGTGTTGCCTAATATTTTTCTCACTTCTTAAAGTTTTTTTTCCTCATATGCTAGTTAGTATGTCAGAGAGAATAGTGAAACTAAGACGTGGTAGTCTGCATTTAAGGTATTTTATTGGCACAGGATACAGAAAATAAGCAAATTTAAAACTGGAAAGCAGACTTTCTCAATTAATTTAAGCATTTAAGAATAAATGCAGAAACATGATTGAAAGAATGAAATTAATCGTCAAAGTAACCCAAAATAATTTTGTTTTAAAGAAGAAAAAATAACAAGTAATTAGCTGTGGCTAATTTTAATATTGAGGTTGGCTATTTAAGTCACCCTGTAGAAAATCCATTGGGAAGTAGACCCTAATGTGAAGAAGTTGAGTTAAGGTCTTTTAATTAAATTTAAAGATTTTCTTACCCTTGGGAAAGGGCATAATTAGCTGTTTTCTAACGCATTTGACCCGAAGATGCTTGAATCAGCAGATAATTGAATGTATTAAAAGCAGTAGCAATTCTAATTATGAGACTTAGTTGTTGGTAGGGGAAAAAAAGAAGTTATTCATTATTTATTCAAGATCATCCACACAAATATAGGAGCAGGGAGGGAAATAGGCAATTACCAACCGTCTTAGGCCCACAATTGTGCATCCTCACATGGTGCTCTTAGGAGGAGAATTGGGCAACTCAGGACATGAGTCATTTTGTTATTCCCACGAAAGATCTCAATCTGCATGCCAAATAAATTATCACTAAAAATAGAGTGAAGCACTAACAGCAGTAGAATGTACCAGCTGGACTGATGCCTGCATCACAGATTAACTCTGATATATTGGGCTTTGGTATGTTGCTGGGATGTTTCTGAGGGCACATATATCCAAATCAGCACACTAACAAGCTGTTCTCAGATGGAGTTCTACTAAATAAGTACTTGGGTTGTATGGTGCTTATGCAAGTTTGAGTAAGGGAGTGATCTTTTTATCTTACTTAATTTTCTTGAAATGCTGAGAGAGAGAGAGAGAGAATCTCCTACCTACTAGCTTCACTTCCCAAATGCTCACAAAAGCTGGGCTGGGCCAGGTCAAACCAGGAGTCAGTAATTTAATCCAGGTCATTCATGTAAGTGGCAGGGACCCAATTACATGAGCCATCACTGATGCCTCTCAGCATGTGCAATAGCAGGAATTCGGAATAAAAAATGGAGCTTGGACTAGAATCCAGGCACTCCGATATGGGGTGTAGATGTCCTGAGCAGTGTCGTAACCTCTATGCCAAACATCCACCTTGTACATTCTCGTCTCTTTTTAAAGGAAAACAAGTCTGAAATCCCAGTCTAAAATTTCTATTATAACCAAATATTTAAACAAATAAAAGCTACTAACTTAAATATACATTCTTATGTTGTTAGCACTTGTGCAATTAAACTATTCATTAAAATACACAAAATGAACCCCTAAAATATAAATCAACAAAATTTAATGTTGTGGGTAATACTGTTTTGCTGAAAATGTATCTCCACTCAAATCTCAGATATGGAATTCAAGACACAGTTTTATAGAATGTATAGTGCCTAATCTATTATGTGCCTTGGGTAAGTCTATTCTCCTCACTCTTCTATATTTGATCTAATGCAAAACTGACCCTTCTATTATATGCCATGAGGCATTTGCCTTTCATTTGCATTAATACATAGTTTATATATTAAGCAATCTTTTTGCTCTCTTTAATAGTTCTGGATAATTAGTAAAGTGATGCTGACCCAAATAAAACTAAAACAAACATAAACTCAGATGCTAGATTATTTTGGCATACTAGAAGATATAGAAAATACTATTTCATTCCTTTTCATTCATGCATGCATGCATTCATTCATTCAACAAAGTGTTCATTACATATTAGTTACTACAAATGATGATGATGATGATGGAGAATGTGGCAAAATCCCTGGTCAAGAAAATTTTAAAACCTTGAAATTGAATATTTAGCAATGAATTATATGTCCAAAGAGCAACAGTTTTACACTATGTTAAACCCATTAGAGATGTGCATGGACAGGGTTAAGAAATTTTGAACAGAGCACATCTTACTGGAATGGGCAATGGGCCCCTAATTGAAAACAATTCCAGCAAAAATAATGATGATGGTGATGATATTTTACACATTCCATTGACTGCCTAGAAGTTAATTATGATGTAGCTATTATCTGGGCAAATCTTCACAGCAACTTCATGAGATACCTATTATTTTGATCATAAAATAGCTAAGGCAATTCAAACCCAAAGCACACAGCCTCTAGGGATGGAAATAGGACTTTAATACAGGTACAGTAGTGCCCAAATGAGAATGATTAACTATATTTCTACTCTAAATAGTTGGCATTTGAATTAAACATTTATTATAATTAACAAACATGAATATATATAAAGTATTGGGTGGCCTTAGATGCCAAGCATTTCATTTAAAATATTTTATGGTGTATAACAAATTATGTCTCATATGCATGTATATATTATAAAAATCTCTAAAAATAATACATATTATCATAAATTTAATAATAGCTTGGTCAATTTTATGTGTCATTTTGGACCACAGGGTACCCAGGTACTTGGTCAAATATCTGGGGGCTTATCAGCCTTTGGAATGACACAAGACAACTGATAATTCCCTATCTCTCAGGCCTTTCACCCTCTCTCCCTCAGTCTCTTCGTCTATATCTGTATGGAGAGAGATAATCCATAAATACGAACTTCATGTTGGTTCTCTGGATAACTCTAATACAAAGAACTAATATTTATTGATCTAATATTTATTATTTACCGGTCATTGTCCACATGTTGTCTATATCAATTAATCACAATCCTATGGGATAAACATTTAAATCATCATTATTTTAAATAAGAAAATGAGGCAAAAAGAATATGAGAAACTTTCCCAAGGCTATATAATTTGAAATTGATGAATTCAAGTGGTAGCAGATATATAGAATATTAAAAAATTAATATATATGAATGAAATTGACATTTTGGCATTTGATTATAGTCTATAGCCTTTGTCTATATTCCTGCTGAACAACGGTCTTTTCACTTTTTACTTGTTAAACTCTCTATTTAGTGGTACACTAAGCCTTTGACTATAAATTAAAAATGTTATTGCAAAGATTAAAGAAGGGAGAGGGAGGGAATTATGATTACATTCTTAAAATTGTATCTACGAAGTACATGAAATAGATTCTCTTTAAATTAATTTTTAAAAGTAAATTTTAAAGCAACTAAACCCATGCACTCTTGGGGCCAGCACTGTGGCAGAGCAGGTTAAACCACTGTTGGGCATAATACATCAGAACACTAATTTGAGTCCCAGGTACTCTGCTTTCAAACCAGCTCTCTGTCAATGCACCTGGGAAAGCAATAGAGGATGGCCCTGATACTTGTACCCATGGTACCCACATGGGAGACCAGTATCAAGTTAAAGGCTCCTGACTTTGACATAGCCTGTACTTGTCTGTTTTAAACATTTGGGGAGTGCACCAGTGAATAAAGATCTCTCTCTCTCTCTCTCTCTCTCTCTCTTTCTGCCTTCCAAGTACAAAATAGATCCTTAGGGGGGAAAAGAGAAACTAAGCAATCTTACATCCAAGCTTATGCTCTAAACATATATTGGAGTTCTGAGATGCTCTTAGTCAAAATCATTCAGATTCTAGAGTACACAATACATTAGGGATATAGAGAGGGAGACTGAAACATAGGTTTAAAATGAGGAAAACTGTATTTTCTGCAATGGTATTGGTAACCTAGCAATAGAGATCTGGAATACCAGAGTACTTTAAGTAATTCATGGAAAATGTGTATTTTCAAAATATTGTGCATGGATTTTAAAATTCTTTTATCTTACAATTCCATTTTCCAGAAATTCTTTCTCAAAAAATGTTTTCTACCAATCTGTGGCTTGTCCTTTTTTTTTTTTTTTTGTCTTTTTCTTTTAAAGATTTATGTATTTATTTGGAAGGTAGAGTTACAGAGATGGAGAAGCAGAGTCAGAGAGAGAAGCCTTCCATCTGTTGGTTCACTCCCCAAATGGCCCCAATGGACAGGGCTGGGTGAAACCCAAGCCAGGAGCCAGGAGCTTCTTTCAGGCCTTCCACAAGGGTGCAGGGACCCAAGCACTTGTGCTATCAATGCTGTCTTCCCAGGCATGCAAGCAAAGAGCTGGATCTGAAGTGGAGCAACTCGGACTCAAACCTGTGCCCATATGGGTTGCCAGCACAGCAGGTGGCAACTTAACCTGCTATGCCACAGTGCTGGCCACTGGAAATGCTTTTAAATAACCTTGTGTGATTCTCATAACGGAAATGGAGGAAGGATGGGATATGGATATTTCCACCCAGTTTGCTTTATTATTTTCAGTTTGTTGTGTCATTTACTTTGATGATCAGTCATACCACTTTGAAAAGAATAATCCTTGCACAATTTTTTCCAATTTTTTTCCCTTGTGATTCCTATAATTGAAAACTATGAGAAGTTCTCAAAAACATGAATATTTCTCTAGTCCCAGATCTTAAACAATATTTCATCTAAAATAACAGCAAGATGCATACCTTTTTGTGCACTACTTCTTTCCATGCTTTTAGAAATTAGGATACTATTAACTTGCTAGCATCCCTAAAGATTACTGAAGCTTCTCCTTGGGGGCCATGTGTAAAGGTCATGTGTGAGAAGGTTCAGCAGGCCTTCTCATAGGAGCCCAGGACTATCATTTACATAATGCTCGATTCTGGTATCCACTGTGTGATCTAAAAAACAGCATCATGTATTTAAATAACTCTATGTCAATTACTTGAAAGTGACTTGGTCAGTCAGGTTGACCCTAAAAATGTCCAAGAACACTGTTTCATAAATTTTGATCTAACTTTCACAGCTGCTGTGCCTTCATTTTATCTACTTGATCTTCAACAAATAAGGTAAAAGAAATAACAGTGTATTTTCCCAAGGGAAGGTAATATAGAGTATAATAGGGTACAGTGGGATTTTATAATGTATTCAAAAATTTGTGGAAAATGTGATTGAAAAGATAATTCACATTTTCTATTATCTTTTTGAAACTCCCACATATTTACCACTCTAAAAACATCACACTTCATTGTTTCACCATAAAAATCACCTTTCAGCACTGCATATATATGGATTGATGAACAGAAAATACATATATATGTATTTATATGCATATATAAGGATCTATGAAGAGAGAATACTGCTAGTAAGGATTCCAAATACGTAAGGAAAATAAAACTTCAAAGAGCAAGTTGGCAGTATACAGTACTTGAGTTACCAGAGGTTTTCTTTTTTAAAAACAAACAAACAAACAAACAAACAGCCGGTACCATGGCTCACTAGGCTAATCCTCCGCCTGCGGCGCCTGCACCCTAGGTTCTAGTCCTGGTCGGGGCACCGGATTCTGTTCCAGTTGCCCCTCTTCCAGTCCAGCTCTCTGCTGTGGCCCGGGAGTGCAGTGGAGGATGGCCCAGGTCCTTGGGCCCTGCACCCGCAGGGGAGACCAGGAGAAGCACCTGGCTCCTGGCTTCGGATCAGCGCAGTGTGCTGGCCACAGGGCACCAGCCGCAGCAGCCATTGGAGGGTGAATCAACTGCAAAGGAAGACCTTTCTCTCTCTCTCTCTCTCTCTCTCTCTCTCACTGTCCATTCTGCCTGTCAAAAAAAAAAAAAAAAAACAAGCAAACAAAAAAAACACAGAAGCTGACTTGGGTCCTGAAGTGTGAACCAGGACAAAAGCATGCATCACTTCTTCATAGAGTGTACCACAAGGAAGACAAAAAAATGCATTTTCCTAAAATCTCTGTCCAGGAATGGGAAATGAAATCTAGTTCTAAGAATAAAGACCTAAATTTGTATCTTTACTGCCCTCACCACAATGTTGGCCATTACAGGTAAGGATCTGAGATGGCATCAATGACACTGAACTGAGCATAACCTGTTGGGAAAATAGACCCTTAAAACTTCGTCTCACTTTGTACTTTGACACAATTAAAACATGCAAATTGAAATATCTACATGGTCCTCTCCCCACAAGGAGCAGGAAGATATGAGGACTAAGTACCATTCGCATCATGAAATGATTAAAACAGTACAAAAATCATGGAAAATCCCTGAAGTGTCAGAACTGTATCTTCACAAAATGGCTTTTCAATCTAAGAAAAACTTGAGGGTTAATTATCTCACCCAGTCTCAGAGATAAAAGTAGAATTATTTTAAGTCAGTGATTTTTAACATTGACAATTAATAAAAAGGCATATACAATTATACTTAGGTGTCTAAATGTTGTAAGCTCACCTTCAGAAGAATATCACTATTTATCTAAGGCTGGTTCATGGTTATTATTTTTCATTTTTAACATGCAGCTTTGTATTGTATTTATAAACATGGTAAATGAGAAGAGGTATGAGTTCTAACATGAGTTTCAACTAACCATGGCTAAAACATGTCCATTAATTTGGACCATGAGGTATTATATAGATACCCCTATACATCTACTGATAATTTATCTAGATTTCAGACATGGCTTGTGGGAACAGAGGAAAATAATTATGTTTATTCGCTTGGCAAACCTAAAACATGGAGGAATATCAATTGTCCTTAATAATACCACTGAAATGCTATGAATTCCTTACATGATAAACAAGCTGTTAATTACCTAAGCACCTCCTCCATACAATAGGACTGTGGGAAATAAATCTAGAGGTGAAATGTACATGGCTCAACTGCATCCTGTACAGAATATATAACTCTAGCATAATTACACAGTAAGATTTCAGCTGTCAGCTATGAAATTACTGGCACTTCTATTCTCAATATTTGGCCATCTTTAAACCTTTTCTGATACTAAATATGTAAAAGGCTTATCCAAAATGTCTAACATACTTTAAACCCAGTAACTTTACACATAGTTGCTGGGCTTCACTAAATTAGAAACTTCAATTAAGCTTTGTAACTCCACAGAACTAGTTTTGCTACTGAAACAAATCCTTCACGGCTACCATCTGAATTTTCTAAAAACACTTTAACATTTGAAGTAAAATAACTAATGTAATTTACACAAACAATATGCTCTGTGGCTTTGCTAACCAATAATTGAATATGGCATACAACATGTTTCTTTTTTCTTTTTTTTTTGACAGGCAGAGTGGACAGTGAGAGAGAGAGAGACAGAGAGAAAGGTCTTCCTTTTGCTGTTGGTTCACCCTCCAATGGCCGCTGCAGCCGGCGCACTGTGCCAATCCGAAGCCGGGAGCCAGGTCTCCCATGCGGGTGCAGGGCCCAAGCACTTGGGCCATCCTCCGCTGCCTTCCCAGGCCACAGCAGAGAGCTAGCCTGGAAGAGGGGCAACCGGGACAGAATCTGGCGCCCAGACCAGGACTAGAACCCGGTGTGCCGGCGCCGCAAGGCAGGGGATTAGCCTATTGAGCCACGGCACCGGCCACAACGTGTTTCTTAAAAGTGGTGTAAAAACATACCATTCTAAATATGGTCACTCTCCTAGAGTCCAAAGGAATATTATCAAAAGATATCACTCAATGATTATGCACCCTCAAGTAGCTGCTCACTGAATTTATATTTTAACCACTAAAATTATTGTCCTGTTTTACTCTGTCATAATATATATTTTCCTACTTACATGCAAGTTTTAAAGGTGCAGGGTACATGTGTGAAGAAACAGTCTTCCCCACAGCATCTTGTCCCACATCTAGAAGTGCTCTTCTTCCATAGCCCAATACTTAGTCTAAGAAATTGAATCCAATTTGGTGGCACCCCATTTAATAAATTTCCATAAACAAATATCAATAAGCACATATGATAAATTACAAGACAGCAAAACAGTAATTCCAAGAACAAGTTACTAAAGCAAGCTATGTACATTTCTAACATAAATACTCACTGTGGTATTTCACATAGTTTGCATATCATAGAATGGTTATTTCATAACTGTGTGCATTCAAATGGTTTTCAAAAATTTCATAGTAAATATATTTAATGATAAAATCTCGAATGGATTTCAAACTGCTTTGTACCAAGCTCATTTCTTAATTCCATTTTCCATGATCAATTTTGAAGTACCACCCCCTGTATAATAACCTTAAATGTCTTGAAAAGTCTCAGGGAACTGGCATTTTAGAACTCAATCAGTGGTACCTGGGGTACCATCAAAAGCACAGTGTTAACAGAGAAATGGGACTCAAATGTCAGGGAACCAAGAGTAAAACTGAATTGATGTTGAACCATTGAGAACTTCTACAAGGCTTATTTGTTGTTCTGCCTGACTCAAGATTGGCTGTAAAATCTGCATTCGGGAGTCAAGGATGCCAGATGGCCACGGTTACAGTGATGTACTCAAAGGGAATCATGCACCTGCAGGGACCAACTACCCTCAGAAAATCCCCATCTGCTTCTCTGTGCCCAGCCACTAGGTGAGAGTAATCAACATAGCCATGGGACAGAAACAAAATTATTAATGTGTGAATGAGCACTTACAACCTTGTTTTCTTCTTGCCCATTGGCATTGCCAATGTGCGATTTTCATTGTCTCTAAATTTAATCACAAGAAATGAAAAAATATTAAGAGGAAAAAAACAAGCAGTAAGCTCCAATCGTGGGATGCCAAGCAGAGCTTTGTGGAGAGATGGAGAGAGAAGCTTAGCAAAGGCTGAGCCATTCGGAAAACATGAAGAGTAGGGGAATGTGGTATGGAGTCGTATTACCTTGTCAATGCTGAATGAGAAGTCCTTTCATGTTTGCAAGAAAAGATGCCAAAAATGATTACTAGAACTGTGTTAGATAATTTTTCATTATTATACCATGCTTCTGGAATATTACACTTCACAAGGACTAAAATTTTAAGCCTATAACATTAGCTGAACAATGGGAGGCCAAAGTAGCAGCAAGACCTAAACATACTCCTAATTCATAACTTTGGTTTTGGATGGGGGCTATGAGGACAAATGAGAAGAAATAGGTTGGTTGGAGACCAGCACAAATACAACCAAAGACAGATTCAAGATGAGGTCTAGCATTCAGAAACTGAACAGACTTACAACTTGGAGTGGGACAACTACCATGCAGTAATTTTTATCAAGTGACTATTTTACTATTTTCACATTACTGAAATTGGGATGAATCTTTAACACATAATTTGACATGTAGCACTTCTTATTTTCCTTGAAACAGTGTTGTAAACTGAGGGATGTGTCACAATTCACCTTAGCTCAATGAATGTATGGACTACGTCTGCATTTTAACCATTTTGATGAACTACAATCTATTGTATGTTAGTATTGTGCACAGGTTTAGCACTATAGGACATATCAAAGGGTACTCACTGAATGAAAAAAAAAAATCACTTGTGTCTCAGAATCAAATAAAGTGATCAATTAGAACAGTAATAGTTACTACACTTGATCTTAGCCAAAAGGCCGAGAAGCGATATATTTCACTTTGTGTTTCTATGGGGGTGCAAACTGTTGAAATCCTTACTTAATGCATACTAAACTGATCCTCTGTAAAAAAAAAAAAAAAAAAAAAAAAGAAACTATCAACTCCCAACTTGACTCTCACTGGGATTAAACATGACAATAGGTCTGATCTGATTTCATCATCATTTAAAAAAAATCATCTATTATTTTTCACTTTATGTTTCTGTGTGGGAGCAAACTGTTGAAATCCTTACTTAATGTATACTAAGCTGATCTTCTGTATATTAAGATAATCGAAAATGAATCTTGATGTGAATGGAAGGGGAGAGGGAGTGGGAAAGGGGAGGGTTGTGGGTGGGAGGGACGGTATGGGGGGGAAACCATTGTAATCCATAAATCGTACTTTGGAAATTTATATTCATTAAATAAAAGTTAAAAAAAAAGAACAGTAATAGTTTCTCAAGAAATTTTTAGTTTTAACATGTATCAGCAGCATAGGTCTACCATATTACTGTATTTAATCCTCCCAATACTTCTTCACAAATGCTATTATGCGTTTGTGGAAATGAGTAAACTGAGTCTCAAAGAGGTTAAGAAACTTGCCAGAGCACGAGGTATTAGCACTGCATTGCTTCAAGAGAAGCAGTAGACAAATTGAAACAAAGTTCAAAAGGGAAAAGAAACAGAAGCAGAATCTGACACTGGACTCTGAATGGTCCAGTTCTGCTTGGGGTCAGAGAGCAATGAGGAAACACAGAAATCATGAGAAGGGCTATGTGTGCCTAGATGTAAACATGAGCCAAATAGTTCCCTGATGTTTGAGAAAATCTGCATTTTGTCACCATTTTTTTACCCATATAATACTGCACTTTAGATTCTTAAGGAAGAGTGAACAATACCACTACCCAAATGCTCACATGCGTGTAACCCACCAATTTTTTTTCCAGATTCTTTACTTGAAAGAGTTACACAGAGAGAGGAGAGGCAGAGAAAGAGAGAGGTCTTCCATCCACTGGTTCACTCCCCAGTTGGTCGCTGATTCAAAGCCGGGAGCTTCCTTTGGGTCTCCCACGTGGGTGCAGGGCCTCAAGGAATTGAGCCATCTTCTACTGCTTTCCCAGGCCATAGCAGAGAGCTGGATAGGAAGTGAAGCAGCCAGGACTCGAACTAGTGCCCATATGGGATGCCAGCATTGCAGGAGGCGTCTTTATCCACTATGCCACAGCACCAGCCCCATCCACTAACTTTTAATTTAACAGCATAATATATGTTTTGGGACATTCATTTTGTAAGTAATGAATTACTGATTCCATGACTTAAATAAGTTCTCAAAAGGGCTTAAAATACAATGAGTAACCTGTAATACTGGAGAAAAGCAGAGGGACTTCTTTGTAAATATTTTAAACTGAATATTATACACAGAGAATTTGTTTTGTATGCATACATTTCTGTTACACGAGCTGAAAGAACAATGCTACAGTTCACTTTATAAGCAAAATGAAAGGTCTCCGACCAATTCCTGCTAATGAGCAATAAATGAGAAGCAAATGACTTAGTCACCATCACAGAATAACAGAGAGGCCAATAGCCCGTAGTCAACAGCCCCCAAACCAATTATAAAGGACTAAGCATATTGGGGTGAGGCACAGCATTGGGATGATGGCAAGTTTGCTGTTCACAGACAGATGGCGTCCTCATCATCATTTTCGGTGCCAACTGAAACTTGTGTGGCTGGGAGGCAGAGATCACTGTGGTCCACACACAGATTGTTCCGTTCCATCCGTGTCAGGACCTCTCCCAGCAAGCCATGAGTCTCCCTTCTCTAGGCCATGATGTATTCTACAGTCCATAACAGACTACAGCTGTCTCATAGCCTATTATATCTTCTCAATGACCAAAGCAAATCCATGCACATGTATAAATGTGTCTTTTCTTTGGTAGATGCCAAAATGAGATGCAGACAGTTAATCATGCCACAGTCTCTCCTAAAGAGTTAGAAACCATCAGTAAGTCTCCTCTCACCCTGCTTCAAACTCAATAGCCCCAATCAGTTCAGTGTTCCCCCTCAAACCTTTAATAATCTTGTTACTTGTGTTTTCTCTAATTTCCTCTGGATCCCATTCAAACCCTCTATTTCTTAGGTCAGTGATATGGTTAAAATGAACCTCAGTATAATAGCTATAATAGCAATTAAGACAAGAACAATATGATCTATACAGAGGGGATCATTTCCTATTTCCAAAGCCTGCCTATTAGAATTTGGTTTGAAATGGTGGACAGGTGTTATTGAATCTTTTGTCTTGTGGTCTAGATTTTCAGCCATGTTTATATCCACCCTGAATGAATAATCGCACCAGCTCCTATTCAAGTTCTAATGACCTGCCCCTATGTTTTATTTCATATTCCTTCCCAAGAGGGTTACATTGGGACATGTCAATTGAAATATTAAATTCAACAATTTAAATGTCCAGCTTCAGGGCTGGTGCTGTGGCATAGTGGGTAAAGCCACCACCTGCAGTGCCAGCAACCCAATGGATGCCAGTTTGAGTTCTGGCTGCTCCATTTCGGATCCAGCTCTCTGCTGTGGCCTGCAAAAGCAATAGAAGATGGTCTTGGTGCTTGGGTCCCTATCCCCAAATGGGAGACCCAGAAGAAACTCCTGGCTTCAGATCAGCCCAGCTCTGGCTGTTGCAGCCATTTGGGGAGTGAATTAGCAGACGGAAGACCTCTCTCTCTCTCTCTCTCTCTCTCTCTGCCTCTCTCCATCTCTGTCTGTAACTGTCTTTCAAATAAATAAATAAATAAATGTCCAATTTATGACATTTAATTCCCGTAGTATCCTAGTTTACAATACTGACATTAAAGAATATACTAGTTCATGGTTTTTTTTTTTTTTGCTTTAGATATATACATTTAAGTATAAAATATTATAATTCATTTTGTAAGAACTACTGAGTAGCCCACAGTTTGCTGGCATCTTGGAAGAATATTACATCATAAGATATTCCTTCCTTCAGGGGCACCAACCTTGTTGCCTTAGTTCTCAAAAAGAGAAGACAAGAAGATGCAATTCTGTGACTGCAGCAACTATCAAGCCCACCTCCAAGAATATGAACTCTTATGACCTTGATACAGGGACTGTGATAAGGAAATGATAAAAAAAATGCAGTCAAATGTTATCCAAAAGATGCATCAAAGATATTCTCTACTGTAGAGTCATTTGACACAGCTATAAGATGTTGCTTAGCATTTCCTGTAGCCCATATCACAGTGCCTAGGTTCAAGTGCTCACTCTTTTCCAATTCCAGTTTCCTGCTAATGTACATGTTGGGAGGCAGCAGGTGATGGCTCAAGTACTTGGGTCCCCGTCAGCATCATTGGAGACCCAGACTGAGTTCCAGATCTTGGATTAGACCTGGCCCAATGCTGAATGGGCATTTGGAGAGAAAAACAGAAGATGGAAGATCTCTCTCTCCTTCCATCTCTGTATACCTGCCTTTCATACATTTTTTAAAAAGATATTCACCATAGAATTCACAGAGAAAAAAATTCTAACTTCCTAACTAAAATCCCCAACTAGAGTTAGCCATAGCTACTTTTTAAAATACGAACTAGTGGGGAAAATCCTCCATACATGATATTCAGTTTTTAAAAAATATATGAAAGGGGCCAACACTGTGGCTCAGTGAATTAAAGCTGCGGCCTGCAGCGCCAGCATCCCATAAAGGCACCGGTTCTAGTCTCAGTAGCTCCACTTCCTATCCAGGTTCCCGCGAATGCACCTGGGAAAGCAGCAGAGTCCTTGGGCCTCTGGACCCACTTGAGAGATCCAGAAAGAGCTCTAGGCTTCTGATCAACCCAGCTCCAGCCTTTGCAGGCATTTGAGGAGCATACCAGAGGATGGAAATCTCTCTCTCTCTGTCTCTACTTCTCTCTTTCTCTGCAACCCTGCCTTTCAAATAAATAAATAAATCTTTAAAAAGACCCATGACAGTACTTCAAAAGGTTTGTGAAAAACATGAATTAAAAGGTAAGTTTATTTTAATGCAGAGTAAGTTTTGAAATTGATGCGTATTTTTTCATATCATGCATTTCCATGACTTCTTTGAAGTTCCCCATATTTATATATGTATATTTACATATATCAGGTGTTCCCAAAATACCAGGTAAGGAAATATAGCTATGTAGACAGATACATAGACATATAGAAATGGATAAAAAAAAACGAAGGTAAGCAGTCAATAGTGGTAATGATCTCAGGATAACTACAGGTGATTTTTATTTCTTTTTTCTATAATTCTGTTTTCCAAGTTTTAAATGTGTATTACATCTTTAAATTGAAATTAAACTGCATTTATTTTATAATTCTGTGACTATTAAATTAATCTTTATTCTTCTTTTTGCACTTCAGGCTGTTTGCTTCTAAACTAAGGTACTTGATCTTATCACTAACTTAAAGCAGTCATTAAAAATAAACCAAATGCAGGGCCAGCACTGTGGCCTACCCGGTAAAGCCACAACCTGCAGTGTAGACATCCCATATGGGCAACGGTTCCAGCCCGAGCTCCACTTCTGAGCCGGCTCTCTGCTATTGCCTGGGAAAGCAGTAGATGATGGCCAAGTCCTTGGGCCCCTGCACCAGCGTGGGAGACCCAGAAGAAGCTCCTGGCTCCTAGCTTCAGATTGGCGCAGCTCTGGCCATTGCAGCTAATTGGGGAGTGAACCAGTGGATGGAAAACCTCCCTCTCCCTCTCTCTCTCTCTCTCTCTGCCTCTCCTCTCTGTTTAGCTCTGAAATCAAATAAATAAATAATTTTTTTAAAAAGTGAATCACTAAACTTCATCAGAATTTAAAACTTGGTGATTAAAAAAGAAGTCAGTCATGGACTGGGAAACAATATTTGCAACACACATATCTAATAAAGGGCTTGTACACAGGATGCATAAAGAACTTTTGCAAGCCCATTTGAAACAGATACACCACAAAAGGTCAATAAGCACATGAAAAAGGGAAATGTGAAATATAAACATAAGGAGAGGGGCCAGCATTGTGGTGTAGCAGGTAAAGTCCTTGGGCCCCTGCACACTAGTGGGAGACCTCGAGGAAGCTCCTGGCTCCTGCCTTTGGATTGGCTCAGCTTCAACAGATGTGGCCAACTGGGGAGTGAACCAGTGGATGGAAGACCTCTCTCTCTCTCTCTCTCTCTGCCTCTCCTTCTCTCTGTGTGTAACTCTGACTTTCAAATAAATAAATAAATCTTAAAAAAAATAAGCAAAATGAAAATATTCCTCCTTCCAAAATTGTTATTTCTCCATGGATGATATTGAACCAATATCTGGCCCACACAAAGGATGAAAGATTTGTAGAAAATCTTGGAAAATGAAGAATTCAAACCAGTTCAGGTACTGAAGGGGCCAGACATACAACAGAAAGTCCAAGAAAGCTGCTGCACAAACCTGATTTCATCAAGACAATGAATGAATGCTAAGAAATCAAAAGAACCACAGTGAAACTCCTGAAAACACCCCTTATCAAAAACAAGGAGATCCTAATGAACTGTCGCAGCCAAGTCATGTCTAAATGAAATGACGTGACAATTAAATGAAACGGGATACCCTGGAAGGGATCCTGGAACACAGCAAAGACATTATGTAAATTTTTTAAAAAGGAAATTTGAGTATGCTGTGGACTTTAGTTAATAATCAGCCTATCATATATGATACAACAAACCCACTCTTTGGTATATATATCCACGGGAAAGGAAACCCATCCGTCAAAAAGGCATGTGTACCCCCATGTCTAGTGCAGCACTATTCATGATAGCCAAGAAATGGAAACAACTTGTGTCCAGCCATGACGAATTTATGAAGAAAATGTAGATATACATACACACGGGCACACACACAAACAACACAGTATTACAGAGCCAGCCATCAAAAGTATGAAATCTTGTCATTTTCAACAACATAGATGGGACTGGAGACCATTATGTTAAGTAAAATAAACCAAGCACAGAAAGATAAACACCATATGATATCACTCATACGTGAGTCTAAAAAAAAAAAAAAAACGGTGATCTCATTGAAGTTAAAAATAGAATGGTAGTTGGCAGAAGCTCAAGAGAGAAGAGCCAAGGGAGAAATGGGGAAAGGTTAATTGATGGGTAATAGAATATACATAGATAAAAGTAAGAAGTTCTTGGGTTCTATTTCAGAGTGTGGTGACTATAGATAATGCGAATGTACCATATATTTCTTTATTTTTTAAAAAATGAGAAGACAGGATTTTGAATTTTTATACATTAAAGGAATATTAAATGCCTGAAGGCATAAATATATCTGCCCTGATGAGGCATTGTGTAATATATACATCTAACAAAATATCACCTGGTACCCTATATATATACAAGTACAATTTTTGTGTTTCTATTTTAAAAAATAAATTTGAAAACAACCACAATATTGATTCATTAGCTATAAAATATAATAAGATTTTTATAATAGGGAAATAGTTTGGAGTGTACAGAAGCCTATATTTTATGACTTTTTATGAATGTAAATTTATTCTTTAAAATATTTTAAATTAGACACACACACGCATATGGACTTTATCGTGATGTCACCACAGCTACAGACTGATACTGATACTGATACTGCCTTTGATCTAAAACCTCTTAAAAGGGCGATGTTGTTTACTTCATCTTTGTGTCTCCTACAAATGCTCAGACCATGCCTATTATGCGATAACCATAGCCATTGATGTCCAGGGAGTTGAAAGAAAATGCAATGTCTAGGAGTCAGCAGGCTGCACAGTAAAAATCAAAACTTTCTATTAAGATGCCCTTTTTCCACTCCCAGTAATTATCGTGGAATTCAATCTTACTTTGAGATACTGACTCACAATAATTGATAGAAATAAAGAACAAAGAGTGAACACAGGGTAGCAGCTGTATCACAAACAGTAAGTACATACTTGTATTGAAATCTCATAGAATCTGTATCTTAATTTACAGAATTACTCTGAACTCTACTGCTTGGTACTTGAAAATCAAAGCAGGGAGGACATATTAAAGAAGATAAGACATACACCTGCATTTTGAAGGTTGTTCTGAGGATTAGATGAGAAAAATAGATGTGAACGTCCGGCGACAGTCACAACACAATCAAATAGCAGTTTCTAAATGTCCTCAGGTGTGGAGCACCTGAAAGTCATAGAGCTCCTTGGGGACCACTGTGAATACTGATGTACTGAATTGCATTACAAGAACCATTTGAATAGTGAGAAATCTAACAGCATAATGCAGGATGAGATCACAAGCATTAGTCCATGCCACACACACATGAATTCATTAAATTAAGCTCGATTTTTCTCCATGATTTTTTCCATTATGCATTTTCTGCTTTCTTTTGTTTTCCTGCATCCACTTGTTAATTCTGTTTCTCACTAAACCATAAGCCAATATGCAAGTCTTATTAATGCTTGTACCTTCAAAATACAAGAGTTTGATAGATAACAGACATCTATTTATTCAACAAATATTTCCAGAGCACTTAGCAGATGTCATAAAATATAGTAAAAGATTAATTTCCCTTTCTCAGGCTGTTTACCTTCTAATTCAAGCAGATTAAAATGTTACAAGGTGACAGATGAAAGGGGACAAAAAAGATAGACCAACGGAGACAGGATTGAGAGTTGGAAAGGGAAAGATATCCCAGTATCAGGGCACTTCAACAATTTATAGAAAAAAAGGCATTTTGGTGTAAAAAAAACCTTTGCAATCGACATATATGAGCTGGTATTCAAACAGTGCATGGCAAATACACATCATGAAAAAGCTATGCATGCATTTCAAAATATCTGCACCAAAATAAACATTTTGCCAAGATTGTTTTTGAAGTTCCCTGATATTAAGCAGGGTGGTTGCACTGAAAAGGTGAGGTTTGAGCAAAAACATGAAAGAACTAATGTTTTCTGCCCAGCAGATATCTGGGACAAAGCATTCCAGGCAGAAAAATAGGCCACTGACCCTAAGGTTCAAACTTACCCAAAACATTCAAAGGATTCTCAGGAGGTCATGGGGCCTGTAGCGGAATTGGAAAACCAAGATGACCTGGCAATGTCAGGCCTTGTAGACCCTTACAGCGAACGTGTGCTTTACTCTGTAGTGAAGTGGGGAACCATCGCATAGTTTCAATCAGGATACTATCTGACTCCCTCTGGCTGTTATGTGAACAGACTACATGGTGGCAAAGAGGCACATTGGTGGGTACCATCACACCAGGTAGTTGGTGTGGTTGTAGTGAAAATTAGTCAGATGCAGAATCTATTAATGTAAAGCCAACAATATTTTATGATAGATTTAACAAATCGTTCAAATGAATAAATATTGGCCAGTATTCATTAAAAAGGCATGTATCATTGAGAGCCAAAGGCTCAATAAACATTTATGGACAAAGAAGCTTAAAATCAAACAAAAATCCAATTTGTTATATTGGCACTTTATATACTACATTTTTCTCATGTCAACAATGATAGAACCATTGGTTTTCAGCCTTTGACTGTTGGTACTCAGCTTATGGGCTCCCAGGGTTCTTAGGGGACCAAGTTTGAGAAACAACAAGTTGCACAAATGTGAGAATGATGATGCTGATATTGAAACTGCTTTATCACAGGTGCTGTGTGAGGATACTTCACCTGTTAAAAGAAATATGAATGTCTGATTTGAACTTGACATTAGGGAGCCCATCTGGAGCCAGACAAGTGGAAGGGCTCACAGCGCTGATATCATTTTCCAGCACATGCTATTTTGATAAAGATATTAGCAAAGCAACAGTAAATTAAAGAGCTTCATAATCCTCAGCACCTGTTAATTTCTGAAATATTACTGTTTTTTACTGTCCCTTTACAAAAGTGCTAACAGGCAGAGAAGACAAAATCTGCTTAGGGTAGTAGGAGGCACTATTGCCCCTTTGTAAATTGTGGCATACCTTCCCCCAAAGCAACAGAAGTCACAGAAGTCTCAGGAGTCTCCATTTTGCTGAACTTGGCCAGAAATTGGTAGACACACTCTAGAGTACACAGGGGAGGGGTCGCAGAACACAAGCCTGGGAAGACCAAGACATGGTGAGCGGTCCCTCGTTTTCTTTCCTCATTCTTCTTCTTTGACATCTTTTTATCCCCTGCTCCCAATAGCTTCCCAGGGATCCAAGCAAGCTCATAGGAAATTAACTGTGATTAGTGATTCACATTCCACAGGGAATTTAAATCACCACACACTCTGTGGGCGGGGCATGCACACTCTGAGCTTGAGACGCAGAATAGCAGGCTTGGTTCTCCTCTCGTCCATCAAGTGGGGACATTGCTTTATTTACCCAGGGGATACGGGGAGCAGAGCTTCTTTCCTCAGGGAAGAAGAAGAGGATTTTAATAGGCAGAGCATATCCAGGCTCCCCAGATCAGTAACCTAACAGCATTAGCATCCTCCACCTAAATCCACGGTATACTGAGAAAGCATGGTGGTCCATGGCACTCCGAATCAGAAAGCAGGAGGCTAGAATTATTTGCCTGGGACCCCAGTTTTGTTTTTTTTTTCTTTAGAAAATAGTATCACTGTATATACACACTGCCTCACAGGGCCTTACCGCAGATGAATAAAATAATGTGATCTGTTAAATGCAAGCCTGGCCGCCCTCAACTCAATGAAAGATGCTATGTATTATGACCAAGCTCTCTCCAGCTGAACTCAGACACCACAGATTACAGTGCTGCCTATGTCTATTCACAGTGGTATCTAATTTTGCATAGGAAAGTGGAGACCTGAGTATTTGCATTTCTCCTAGTGGTTCCACTCTCCTGGCCAAGAAACACATGAAGAAGGGTCTTCACTGGCCCACGGCCCCTGATAGGATGCCATTCATGCCCGCCACTCACTGACAGAGAAAGCACCCCACAAAGCACCCCACAAGAAGGCTCGGCTCTCATAAAGAGCTCTGCCTGATTCCGGAAGACGTGGCTTTTTGTTCAGTACCCTGGGATCCTGTGTGGCACTCCACGGCCCGGGCGAGGGGCTGTCACAGCAGCCTTTCACAATTCAAAGAGAAAAGGAAAATAGCCTGCCTTTGAGCATCAGAGATGTGGGAGAGGCAGGAATCAAATCATGAATAAATAAATAAAAACACCAACAGCTGTGATATTTAAAACAGACAATCACTATAACAGCAAATGACAACTCTGCAGCCTGCAGAATCTGCTAATAAACTGTCTGCCACGACTGTTATTAAAGATAAACTTATGAGCCATGATTATTCAGCCATTAAACCTAAGTGGAAATCAAAGGAAGATCTGTGTCAGATGATGTTCTTAGTGCCGCACGGCCTAAGAAAATTACTCATCAAATCTGAATCCTGATGTCTCTATCCTCTCAGCTTTGGTCCTTTAAACTTTGACATTATTTGTGCAATAGCTTTCTTCTCTTTTCCCTTTAATTATAATTTTAGTTCACTAGCATGCGTCTTTTTGTTTTCAATAGGTTGCTGTAAGGAGCACATCTCATTATCGCTAGAAGAGAAGGAGGAGCATTCCAATCAGTTAAGGGCCCATCTCCAAGAAGGAAAGAAAATAGGACGCTCCACACAGCTACCTGCTGGCCAGACAACCGTCAGCCCTGAGCTGCTGATGGGGGACAAGCTAAAGAAGTGTAGATGGCGGCACCGTTTGCAGGTGCAAATTTAACCTAACGTGAGCACCGCTTGTATTCAGGAGCCGGCCATTCGCGTTTCACGTGGATCCCGGTCTCTCTCTCTCACTGTACACTCAGCAGCGCAGTTCATAGTGGAGTGGCCCTAGTATGGCATAAACAAAGTTACAGAACAGGGTGATTACACGAGCAGCCCACTTTGAAGACCTAAAAGGATAGCCCAGACTGAAAATAATCCTCCTTTAACATCCCAGATAACATAATTATATGCAGGATATAGGAGAGATTATCCGAGAGGTCAGAACTATTCAATCTGTAAGAGTTTTAAGGGTTGCCTTTCAAATTTCCACTCAATATTATTATGACCTAGGCCTTCTGAGGAAGGAGGTAATTTGAATTATTGTGGTAACTCCAAACGATGAGGGAGATAGCTTTGCTTATGTATGAGATACACAACACCATCTACAAATCTGTAAATCTATACAACCTGTAGCGATGGAAATGTGTAAGGCGTTACAGGGATAACCAGTGGACAAACTGTCTTTTTCATATCCTGCACTTGGTTCTGGTCTCAGTATTTGGCTGATTTTTTCCCTTGCCCTTTCCACCTCACCCACTTCAACATTTGCATCTGATGCTGCCTTCCTGGGAGGCCCTGGCTAAGGGTGAGGATTCTTTTTGTGTTCTCACGTTTGGAATAAATGTACCCATTAAGCATGTATGATGTACACAACAGACTTGGAAAGAACACATAAATGCCCTAAGCACTTGGATGTAGGCCTTAATCTCAAGTTTTCCCAGGCAACAACCTACAGGGGGAAAATAAATCGGCAAACACAGTGTCCATACCACAAGTGAAATAAAGTCAGGAGGCCAAGCCCCAGCTGCATACAAGTACCACGAGTAGGAAATAAGCCCACCTAAAGCCTGGAATGCGGATTCAAAGAGTCAAACTGCTCATGCTGAGATTAAGGAGCAACCCACAACCACAGCGAGAGACATTTCTCCTGAATTCAGGGAGGCTGCCAAGAAATGAAGGCTGTAATTCTCACACAGGCTGGACATCAGAAACACCTGGGGAGATTTCTTGTCTTTCACAGTCAGATTCCCAGATGTCCCCCAACCAGCTCAACAATCTCCAGGGAAGGCACCTAGCAAGCCGTCCTTATACCGAGAAGGACAGCTGATCAGTGACTCAGCCTCCGCCTGAGGGTCCTGTCCTCTGTGAGCCCCTGCTCAGGGGCAACGGAGTCCCTGGAAGTGGTCCTTCTGTCACTACTTCAGCAAAACCAAGGGCAGCCTCCACACCCACTGAGTAAGGCAACTAAAAGAATACGCATAACAATAGAACTCCATCATACGCGCCATCTCAGAAAATCCTAAAATGGAAGGGGAGGGGAAATAAGCCTCCTTAGCTTCAATGGATAAATGCTGCAGTATGATCAAGGATATGACCCTGAGCATCTTCATAATGAACGTGGACTTGGCAAACATAGAGCCACGCGAGCATCACAGGAGTCTCCTGTTTCCAAGGCTGCAACAAGCCATCTGAAATGTTTTCACTTCATGACTTGGGACAAGACCATACCCTGTTCTTAGAATAGATGTGTTCCTTAAAATTGTGCAAACTTGGAATCTGTTAGGTAGTTAAAATGATGAACTATGTTTTAAAAGAAACATGAACTAGATTAATTTTTGAGTTTAAAATGAGTTAGCAATCCTAAAACCAACCCAGGTTTGTTTTAACTGGGATTTTCTACTGTAAAACTGTGTCATAGTTAGCACAGCCTTCTTTGGACTTGGGTATCGTGCTGTCCTCTGAAACACAAACCCACGTAACACAAGCCTGTTCTAACCAGAAATCATTACAGAAAATTGTTGCCCTGAAATTTTGGAAATAAGGACACACCCACTTTATGAGAAGATCATATTACTAAAAATGTAGCCAGCGCTGCGGCTCACTAGGCTAATCCTCCACCTAGCGGCGCCGGCACACCGGGTTCTAGTCCTGGTCGGGGCGCCGGATTCTGTCCCGGTTGCCCCTCTTCCAGGCCAGCTCTCTGCTGTGGCCAGGGAGTGCAGTGGAGGATGGCCCAAGTACTTGGGCCCTGTACCCCATGGGAGACCAGGAGAAGCACCTGGCTCCTGCCTTCAGATCAGTGCGGTGCGCCGGCCACAGCATGCTGGTTGCGGCGGCCATTGGAGGGTGAACCAACGGCAAAGGAAGACCTTTCTCTCTGTCTCTCTCTCTCACTGTCCACTCTGCCTGTCAAAAAAATAAAAATAAAAAAAAATGTAGCTTCATGATTACTATTACCATCAAAAGTTCTTAATGTGGATAGAATATCATTTGAGAACAGAAAAGGGTCTGGCACTGTGGCACGGTGAGTTAACCCACGGCCTGCAGTGCTGGTTCAAGTCCTGGCTACTCCACTTTGGATCCAGCTCCCTGCTAATGGCCTGGGAAAAGCAGCAGAAGATGACACAAGTCCTTAGGCCCCTAGACCCATCTGGAAGACCTAGATTGGGTTCACAACTGCTGGTTTCAGCAGCATTTGGGGAGTAAATCTGCATATGGAAGTACTATTTCTCTCTCTCTCTATTTATATTTATAGATATTTATCTATATTTATAGATAGATAGATATCTATAAATATAGATAAATATATTATCTATATTTATAGATAGATAGATATATACACATTTAAATTTTTAAATCATTAAGAATTTAAATAATGAACTAATCAATATCTGCTGTTATTGTTATCCCCATTTTACAGGTGGAAGAAATAAGTTAAGGGAAACAGAGTTCTATCCAAGGTCACAAAAGGAGTCAGTGATGAGATGGAAATTCATTTCACATTTTCTGCCTCCCAAGCCATTTTCATCAGGCCATGAACACAAAGAAACAGCTTGCAAATGTTAATGAACAATTCCCTTTGGCTCCATATAAAGAAAAGCCAAAAATGTCATTTTGTAGGGAGGGCCCAGAAGTGAATTCTTGGCCCAAAATAGAGTTGCCATCAATTTCCATCCAAAATTTAGAATATGTTTAGATCAAATAGTCAGCAATAAAATGTTTCTTTGCATACTGTGGTTTTAAAAAACAAGTTTTCCAACAAAGCTATCTTTGCTATGAGCCAGTGGTGAGTCAGCTGCTCTTTTGGTAGAAGGAAAGGTTAAAGTCCTCACCCAGAATGACCTAGCATCCCTGGGAAAGGCATCACAGCACAAGAGCAGTCACAGTGTCTGCGGCAAACCCTCATCTTAGAGCCATACGTGCACAAGGTAAGTCTCAGATTCTTACTGAATAACTGGGGCACGGTGAGTGGAGAAGTGGGCAGGAAAGAATTAATACCTGCCCCACAGCCTGGCCTGCTGCCTGAAGTATTTGGCACACGGTATGGACAAAATGCCTATCCTCTACCTTTTAAGTTTCCTTTCATACAGAAGACTATGTATTAGCATTGTAATTCTGGTATCCCTCTATTTCCTTCATTCACTCTACTCTCTCAGTGAGTCTAAAGGGAAAACATTTGGGTGGCCTTCCCCCAGAGATCATACCCTCCTGTGTTCTATCATGGCTAAGGCTCTCTAGTAAGGGGCCTATCTTGGGGCTTGCATGGGGGTCTAACAGGTTAAACTGCCGCCTGCAATACAGACGTCCCATATGGGCACCCGTTGGAGCCCTGGCTGCTTCACTTCCAATCTAGCTCCCCACTACTATGCCTGGGAAAGCAGCGGAAGATGACCCAAGTTCCTGGGCTCCTGCACCCATGTCAGAGACCAAGATGAAGCTCCTAGTTCCTGACTTCCACTTGGCCCAGCAGATAGAAGATCTCTTTCTGTCTCTCACTCACGCTCTCTCTCTCTTTCATCCCCCCACACCCCTATTTTGCTTTTGTAATAAATAAATCTTTTTTTTTTTTCTAAAAAATGGTGGGGGCTATCTCCTCACTGGAGATGTCTCAGGTCAGTCTTCTGAAAAGCAGACTCGAAGCAGAGATTAGCCTGTGTGATTTTAATAGCAGTCCTCATTCCTAACTTGGAGGTAACACTCAATTTCACATGTGAGGTTCTGTCCATTTCAAGTGCCACTGAAGTTACAGATGAGAAATTAATTCATCTATGTTTCTATAACTTTAAGAAAGAACTTAGTAAAAGCTAAGTATGAGGGTATGTCAAAAAAGTTATGTAAAAAAGAATTTAAAAGATACTCATTTTGGTGCAAAAAATTCTTGAAATACATGTGTAGTTTTTCAGAATACGCATTTCCATGAACTTCTTTATCATAAAGATCCATTGTAGGTATGATGACTATGAAGATGCATCTCCATCTTCAAAGCAAAGTTGATCCAACAATGGTGCTAGAACGAGATATCAGCATGCGAAAGAATGAAGCTGGACCACTATCTCACAGCTTATCCCAAACTTCAGTGAAAATGAGCCACAGGCCTAAATGAAGAGATAAAATTTAGAAAATATTTAGAGAAAAGCACAGAAGTAAATCTTCACTACCTTAGGTTAGGCAATGGTTTCCTAAATATGAAAGCAGGAGCACAAGCAATCAGAGATGGAGGGAAAGACAGAGAGAACAGATAAATGAATATTCTCAGAAATACCACTCATAATAGTCAAAAGGCAGAAACAACTCAAATGTTCATTGACCGATATGTGAGTAAACAGAATGTGGTACAACCAGTGAAACATTATTCAACAATTAAAATCAGTGAAGTACCTGATAAGTGCTACAATATGGGTAAACCTTGAAAACATTACTCTAAGAGCAAAAACCCAGACACAGAAGACTGAATGTGCTATGGTTCTATTTATAGGAAATATCCAAAATGCACAAATCCAAACAGACAGAATGTACATGAATGATTTCCAGGGTGCGGGAACTCTAAGAATTGGGACATGAAAGCTAACAGGTACAAAACTGAGTTTCTTCTAAGAGTGGTAATCATGACCTAAAATTAGATAGTGATGACGGAAGCATAACTCTGTAAATATACGAAATCCACTGAATTGTATAATGTAAAAAGGAAAGCTTTATAATATATGAATTAAATTTCACTAAATCTTATAAAGACTTTGTATTCACAAGTGTTTTTAAAAGTAACACTGGAAGATCCATTGAATATGACATAAATCAGCAAGTAAGAATAATTTACCTTTATGCACTTCAGAAAATCAAGAACTCACAGAAACTTGTTCAGACACATCTCCCTGAATTTGGGTAAAGGTTCTGGATTCTGGGCTGTTCGGACTCAAAAGCGGTTTTTAAAAAGCCTGTGGCTTACACCACGTTATATGATTGACTACATATGGTTTACATTGAAAGGCATACAAAAGCCTTAGTCTGGCATTCAATGTCTTTTGAGTCAATACACCCAAGTCTTTCTAGCTATTTCCTTATTCAGTATCCTTGGCTCAGAACTGTATGACTCAGTATTTCCCATCCACCTCACTTGTTACCAACTGCTTCTTTTCCTTTTGCTGTTACTACCCACCAAATGCCCTTATATCCATATAGGTCAGTCCCACCTATCTTTCTTTTTTTTTAAATGTTGAATTAATGAATTTAGTGGACCAGTAATAATTATGTGTATTTATGAGGTGCAATGTGATGTTTTGATCACAGTGTAGAAAGATTCAATCCAGTTAGTTAACATGACCATCACCTTACCAACTTATTTTTCTGTTGCAAGGACACTAGGACTTGTTCTTCTAGCAATTTTGAGATATACACTATTAACTGTGGTCAACAGGGGATGCAATAGATCACCAAAGCTTACTCCTCCAGTGTAAGACTTTGTACTCTCATCAACACCTGTCCTTCCACCATCCCCCCCCACCTTCACTCTTTTTCTCTGTGTCTGACATCTTTAGGTTCCACATTTAAGATCACAAACTATTTGCCTTTCTGTGCTTCACTTATTTCACCTAGCACAGTGCCTTTCAATTCTATCCATGTTGCTACAAGTGACAGAATTGTCATAATTTAAGGCCTTATGCAGTCCTCATGAACACTGAGATGCTTCAAAAGCCTCACAGAAAACAGAATTAAAAGATAAATTTTGACAAAACATTTCTTTAAACATAGTTTTTTCATTATATGGATTTTCCATGAACTTTTTGAAGATCCCTTGTATGCATGGATTTCATATATTTTTTACCCAAATAAACTTATTTTTAATTACATTTCCCATGACCTTCTTGAAGTATTTTCACATCATTGCTCCATTTGTCATATATTTCTTTAAGGTTTATTTATTATTTGAAAGGCAGTGTAATAGAGAATGAAAATGGCTTCAACAGCTGGGGCTAGGCCAGACCAAAGGGAAAGCACAGAACTGCATCCAGCTCTCCCATGGGGATGGCCATAGCTGGGCCACATGCTGCTGCCTTCCCTGCTGCATTACCAGAGAACCAGATCTAAAGCAGAACAGCTGGGTCTCGAACTGGTGCTCCACCATGGGATGCCGCTGTTGCAAGCAGTGACTTAACCCGCTGCGCCACAACACTGGTCCCTGTCATGTATCTCCTCTTCATAGAATATTGAGAATAGGGGCTGTGCTCTCCAGTTACCCATCACACTTCCATGTGTCTAGAATATCAGTTATTGCTGACTTTCAGTTTATAAAAAAAAAAAAAAACAGATTAGCCATTAAAAGGAAAATCCTGATTTTCAAAGGTTGAATAAAGTAGTAGTTTAAAAATAAAAATGTTTAAATAAAATCCAGCTGGTTAAACTAAAGCCATTGAAAGAAAGCTTAATTTAGGAATATTTTTTGGCTCTGAGCCCACCATCTTTTCATTACATTGTAATTGGATATAATTTTATTCACTTCCTGCTCTTGTCTTGCAGTATTTTATTCCACTAAGACCAGTAAACAAGTATGAATAGACATACTGAGCTCAGTTAGGCTACTTCCTTCATTTAAACTACACATTTTCATTGCATTATTATCAGCCAGCCTTTTGCTTGTTGATAATTTTATTGAATGAGGGTACAAGACGTGCTGATATCTTCATATATGGTTTTGACCTTTCACTAATCCTCTGCATCAGTCATTTCTTTCACCAGAAATATTATCTTCTTCCCCCAAGTTTGTGTCATTCATCTACCAACAAATGCTGCTTTTTCTCATAAAATATTGGCAACGTGTGTCCTTCAGTAATCTTCCCACAAGATTTCACTCCTCATTTTCAAGGAGCAAGCTCAGAGGATGCACAATTTCTTGATGGCAGAGGGTTTTAGACTCTTTCTTTACCACAAAACTGTTTTGTTTTCAGAGAGGGGCAGGGACAGAATTGATCAGGCATGGACAGGGATTTCTTACATTTAAAAAAAAATCTGTCTTTTCTATGCTTTGTGCTTTAGTAAAACAGCTCTCAAGTGATCTCAAAATTAAGATCTGTTTTCCATGCCCATATTCTTTCCCCTGAAATTTCTAATCATGTGTCTAACACTTTAACTGTGAGGCATGCTCAAAATTAAATTCCTACATTATTGTTACTGAGTCTCTCTTTGTATGAATTAGTCAAGTATTACTATATTTTGTCATGTGCTATGTGACAATGTGGAGATACCATGATAAACATATTGGAGAGATATTCATGAGGCTGAATGAAAAGGGAATACTGCATCAGAGAGGTCGAGGCAGAGAGAAATAACTGTGGGCCTGTTGACCTTGAGGTTTCTCTTGAGTACTCAAATGGAGAACAGTCATAATGCAGACTGACACACAAATTCCTGGTCAGAAAAAAATACATGTTGGTTGATGCTGTGCTTTGGATATTAGTTTGAATGTCAAATGTCCCCAAAAGGCATGTGTGTTAAAGGTTTAATTCCCAAAGATTTATGATAATGGTACCAAGAGAACAGAACTTAATTCAATTATGGTGTTGGATGGCGGGGCCTTTGAGAAGTGAATGGATTGGACTGGATCTTAGTGTAGAGCCCCAGTGGCGAGAGCACATTTCCAGACACAGGTGCTCCTTCTTGTCAAGTGAGGTTTTGTGCTGTTGGGGTTCTGCCAGCAAGGAAGTCCTTACCAAACTCTGAAGCAATAGGACTCACCCAGTCTTAGATTATGAACCCTTAGAACATGAGCCAAAGTATGTCTCTTTCCTTTAGGTATTTTGTTGCAATAATGAAAAGGTAACTAATACAGCAGACATACAAATAATAAAGAACATATAATGAGTAGTTAGTGCATACCAGGTATTGAGAGAAAAACATAATTAGTATTAGTTCATTTAATCTACACAATATCACTGTTATTTTAGAAGACAATTATTATTGTATTCAGTTTAGGAAGTTCAAAGAAGTTTAACAATTTTCTTAAAGGCACACTGACATACACTAATGGTATAGTTGAAATTCCAAGTTAGAGTATTCCTGACCACTATATTATGCATTTCCTCTATTTCTACCTAAGAATTACAAGCATATAGACAATAGGCTGTATCATGCCAATGGATATGGTCACATTGATATTTTACAAAGAATACTTCAGGCAGAAACTTAACACTGAGTCTACTGATTCTTTCCTGTAGTTGTTAGGATCCACCGTCTGTGTTGGCAATCCCCAGGCTGCCACGTATATGTTCCAGCACCAAATATCTTGGCAACCTCTCTTTATACAACCCATCTTATCAACACATCCAGAACCTGTGTCTCCAAGCCTGGCTTCTGAGAACCTAAACGAACTTGAACTTCACTTTGAACCACATAAAACTCCTTTTAAACTTTAAGTGATCTACCATTGGAACTTTCTTCCTTCTATTAGTTTCCATCACATATTTTCTAGCCATGCAAAAACACTTAGTGTGACCATGCTCACACATCTCTCTCTCTCTGAACTTGCTCAGTTATTTTCCAAAGATAATTCCCCTGTCATTTCCCTCTGCACCAAAACACCTCCCCTCTCTCCTGTCAAACATACACGTCTTCAGACAGTCATCTTCTATACCCATATTAAGCTCCTTACTCCCATTATAAATCACCATGATTGCTCAATATGTATAGGCAATTCTGTGCAGATGTTGCTAAAATCAAATGTTTATCTTTTTCCCTAATTTCATTTATAAATTATCAGAGAATACTGTTACTAGAGATGTATAATGTATAATATGCATGAATGGCCAATTGTCTAGGATTAAAATTCAATAATAGCCTCAAACCTAAACTATACTGAAAATAATTTAATCTTCTTTTAATGATTCTGAAAGCACTTTAGTGTTTTGCAAGTCTCAAGGTTATCATTATCTTTGTGCTATATTTGTAGAGAAGTAATAAAAATTTCCAGTCCATAGGTTACCAGATCGATCAGCTTATACTGCATTTCTTTAGGGTTGCCCACCTTCTCCACTATTTTGTAACATCACTAAGATCCAGAACTATGTCTTTTATTTATTTTGTACTTCAAATTGGACTTCATACAAATATTTTAAAATGTGTATTTCCTTTTGTTTAGAATAGAGTTCACAGAGTCTCACTTTAATTTCCAATCTTTCTTTCTCCTTTACTCTATGTGTCAGGGTAAGGCTTATTTTTACATTCTACACCTAGACAAAAATACAAGCAGTGACCACTTTACTCGCACTTAAAAACTGGCTAGTGACCCATGCTCTTTGAGTATACCTTTGTGTGTAGCATACTGTGGGAACCAGGCAATGGAGAAGTTGTGTTTCCCTGCTGCAAAATTAAGTGTGGCCATACAACTTGCTCAGGCTATGAAGTAAGAGTGCAAGTGACATGTGTTGCTTTTTGTTAGAAATGTTCATTTGGGTGCTTTACTCTCCGGCTCTCTCCTCACCTGACCTGATGATCCTGAAATCATCTATTTATGTGAGATGGTCACAAGACTGAAGCAACTGGAACAGTGAACTAATATATGTCAGATACCTGCTTTCTGGAGGCAGACCAAGGGCAGGCAATGCAAGACTGAAAACACAAAGGCTTGAGTAAAGCCACTGAGGTTTGTGGCATTGCAATCTGATCAAGGACTTACTTTATAAAGGTCCTATTATATTTTCTTTTCATAACCAATGCATCCTTTCAGGTCAGGTACTCTTAATATCTTGCTAAGTAAGATACTTTTTAATGGGCTTACAAGTAGTTTTTGTGGAATGAATGAATGAAAAGTAAATCATCTATATTTCCGGCCAGCGCTGCGGCTCACTAGGCTAATCCTCCGCCTGGCGCCAGCACACCCGGTTCTAGTCCCGGTCGGGGCGCCGGATTCTGTCCCAGTTGCCCCTCTTCCAGGCCAGCCCTCTGCTATGGCCCGGGAGTGCAGAGGAGGATGGCCCAAGTGCTTGGGCCCTGCACCCACATGGGAGACCAGGAGACGCACCTGGCTCCTGCCTTCAGATCAGCGTGATGCGCCGGCCACAGCGTGCCGGCTGGGACGGCCATTGGAGGGTGAACCAACAGCAAAGGAGGACCTTTCTCTCTGTCTCTCTCTCTCACTGTCCACTCTGCCTGTCAAAAAAAAAATCATCTATATTTCCATAGGAAATGTGATAACATTCTCCACCTGATTATTTCTTTATTCTGTATAATTACTATTTTGTCTTGGGAATCTGCAGGCTTACCACAGTTTTGTCACTCGGAAGTCTTTCCTGAAGTTGCTAAGTAATCATGAATTGCCCCTAGACGTGGGTGCTCCACAAACCTAAAGAATCTCCTCATTCCCAGCTGAGTCCATCGGGTATCCTTTCAGATTTTCTGAAGCTACGTTTCTTCTTTTTAAAGCTGTCACTTGCACTATTTAGATTCCTTTGCTCCAACACTAGCTTCATAGTAGATCATTGTCTTGGCTCTTTCTGCCATCTTGTTCCGTTAGGCAAGCCTCTGGAACACCTCACAAGAAAGGCTTCACATTAGTTCTTTGGGGAAACAGACTGGGTGTAATGGATAAAACTAACGTGGTGAAGTTTCAAGTTTCTGAAGCCTTTGTGTCCTCCAGTTCACAATTTTTAATTTCCTTCTTAAATGAGTCAAGGAAGACTTCCTGGGACCCTGATGAAAACTGTTCTAAGAAGCTGAAAGTGTATTCCAAGGTAGATTTGAGATGACCATTACTCATGTCCTACTTAGCTAGGAGCTCACAGAATTAGGAATGAATCAGGCAAAGTCAATACACTGATCCAGGTTACATGACCCATGCATAGTCTCTTTCACTAAACAAGGTAGGAGTGTTTAGAAATTGGGAAATGTTTAAGCATAAGAAGTGCACACATAAAGGTAACAACACATTTCATGTAGTAGAAACAAAATGGGCTTGGGAATCTGATACATCTACTGTCAAATTTCAACTCTACCACTCTCTTGTGGTGAGTAAAAAAAATTATCACATGAGGCAAGAAGAAATTAGTTGTCTGCTTCACACATCTATACAGACCCACACACAATACTAATAACTGATTTCAGCTAAATGGCAGCACATATAGATAGTATATTTTTCTATTATCTTCAATACTTTTGTGTTTTTCTCAGCAATGATTTATGGGTCTTACTCTATAGATTTTATACATATTCTGTCAAATTCATTCCAAAGTACTTTATGTTTTTGAAAATTACATAATTTGTATAAATATTATTTAAAAATATTAATTGTTAGATAATTCAAATCAAAAGACAGATACCATCAGACTAGCTCAAAAAATAATACTAACTGTATTATGTATATAAATGTACTTTGAAAAAATATATCCTTATTTTAGGGGCTGGCATTGTGGCATAGCCTGTGAAGCTGGGGCCTGCATCGCTGGCATCCCACATGGGCACCAGTTCATGTCCTGGCTGCTCCACTTCTGAGTCAGCTCCTTGCTAATGGCCTAGGAAAAGCAGTGAAAGATGGTCCAAGTATACATGCTCCTGCCAACCATATGGGAGATGTGCAAGAAGCTCTTGGCTCCTGGTTTTGGCTTGGCCTAGACCTAGCCATTGCAGCCATTTGGAGAGTAAACCAGTAGATGGAAGCTCTCTCTTTCTCCCTCCATCTGCATAACTCTTTCAAATAAATAAAATATTTAAAATATTGTTTATTTTCATCTACTTGGAAGGCAGAGTGACAAAGAAAATATAAAGAAAGAAAGAGAGAGAGATCTCTTCTATCCACAGTTCACTCACCAACAGTCAGGGCTGGGCCAAGCTGAAGTCATGAGTCCAGAAGTCTATAAAGGTCTCCACATGAACGGCAGAGCCCAAGCACTTGAGCCATCATCTGTTGCCTTCTAGAATAAATTAGACGAGAGCTCAATTGGAAACAGAGAGCCCAGGACTTGAACCAGCACTGTAATATGGGATATGGGTGATATAATCCATGCTTAATCCATGTGTTTCAAAACATACTTTTAATACATAAATACAGTAAGTCAAAAATCAAAAGAAGACATGGTGTCTATGGTCAAAATAAGAATATTGGGTTGTCTATGTTAATATTATACGAAATAAAGAAAAGAAAAAGTAAATGGTTTTGGGAAAACTAATTAGATTTGTGGGAAAAAATGAATATCTACCCTTACATCATACCATAAACAAAAATTTTCTCAAAATGTGAATAAGAACTGAAAATCCTAACACTTCTAGAGCAAATATAGAGGAAACTCTTTGTAAATATAGGATAAGCAGATTATTTAGATAAATTTCAAAAAATCTGAATCATAAATTTCATTAATTCAACTTAATCAAAATTAAAAACTTCTTCCCTTTGAGTGTCCTGATAAAGAAATTTAAAAAATAAACCAGAGCTTGAGAAATATGACTATGAACCAGTAGACAAGATAATAATGCTCTTATTACAACAATAAGAAAATAAGATAATTAAACATGGGTGAACATACATTTCACAAAAGATATTCAATTTTGCAATAAGGAAAATATACTCAACACATTCATGATAAAGGAAATAAAAATTAAAACCCAATGAATACTATTAACCCATTACAATGAATAAATTGAAAAAAATTGGTAATAACAAATATTGCAAAAAGTTCAAGCAATTGGAACTCTCATGCAATTTTGTAGGAACTCAAAATAAAAAACCTACTTTTAAGAAGCACTTCAACAGTTTTTTAGGTAGCTAAATGCAGGGCCAGCATTGTAGCCCAGTTGGTAAAGGCAGAGCCTACAACAGCGACATCCCATATTATTGCCCTGGTCCAAGTTTCAGCTGTTCCATTTCTGATCTGACTCCCTGCCCAGGAAAGCACTGGAAGAAGGCTCAAGTACTTGGGTCCCTTCCACCCATGTTTGAAACCCAGACAAAGTTCCAGGCTTCTACCTGCAGCTTGGCTCAACCTAACCATTGGCAGCCATCTAGGGAGTAAACCAATGGATGGAAGATGTCTATCTCTGTGTTACTCTGCCTTTCAAATAAATGAAATGAATCTGGAAAAAAAAGAAAAGTTAAATGTATACTAAATTCATGACTTGGAATTTCTACTACTAGAGATTTGCTGTAAAAAATGAAACATTTGCCTATCAAAAAAGATGTACAAGAATGTTCATAGTAACTTTATAATAACTCCAAACTTGAAACCACATAAATGTCAATATACTGATGGATGGATAAACAAATTATGATATGTTTGTATAATAGAATACTCAAAAAGTAGAACTTTGATACACAGGTATAAGTGTATACAAAAACATGGATAAATCTTTAAAAATATCTTGCATGAAAATGGCCAGACACCAAAGAGTAGATAGTGTATTATCTATTTTTATAATGTTACAGAAAACACAAAGATAATCTATATTGACATAAATCGTGGTTACCTGGGATCAAGGGTTTATAGAATTATTAGGCAAGAGTTATAAGGGAACTTTTCAGGAAAGAAAGTTAGCGAAAGGTTCTATATTCTGATAGTAACAATTATTATACAGCATATAAATGTATGAAAACTCACCAAAAAGCCTTTATAATATGATAAATTTAGTATATATAAATAGTAACTTCATAAGTAACTAACCAAACAAACTACATCTTAGGGATTAATGCATAGAAATACATCTCATTATATCTCTTGAAATTAAGGATAAACATGAAATGGCTCCATTCGTCCTAGTGGTGAGCTACCAAAATATTTTTCCCCTCAAACTACAAATGTGGATCTGCTAGGACAGAAGTTTTCATTCCCAGGGGAAAAATGGTTCCACCAGAAGACACAGCAATGGTTCCACTAAACTCACAAGTTGCTATTGCACCAGGCCACTCTGAGCTCATCATGCCAATTAATCAACAGGCAAATAAAAGGCTACCTTGTCAGTTAGACTGACAATCTTGATTTTTAAGGGGGAAATGGGGTTACTATTACAGGCAATACGCTAAAGAGCATCTTAATAATTCCATGCCCTTTGATAGACATTAATGTAAGAATCCAACAAAGATTAACTGGTAATGGTTCATATATTCCTGGAATGAAGTCTTGCGTCTCCCTGATAGGCAAGGAACTGAGGTGCTTGCTGAGAACAAAAGGAATGGATAAAACAATAATATAATTTTAAATATCAGCTATGACTATGTGACCAATGATCAAAAAACAAGAGTTATGATAGTTATTGTCTTATTTAGATACAAATAAATTTGTGGACACATTAACCATTTTTCTTCCCGTTTCCATTCCCTATATATTAACAGTAGTTATCCTGACATTTCAGTAATTGCAAGTATGCTCATCTAGGAGATCAATGAACATCCTCCAAAACTGGATAAAGGGACTTGGTATCTTATTTTGGAAGAGAGTTAGTGAAAAGGTTAAGTATGAACAACAGAAGTGGACATGGATGTCTCATTGACAAAAAGTGGACTGCAGTGGCTCTGTACTGTTAATTTAGCTAAGCTGTAACTAATGCCCCAGACTTCTCTTCCCTGTATAATTCTATTAGCATTGGACATGTACCTTGGTACAGTTTATGGGAAGCAAAAGTGAAGTAGTAACTTTAACACCCTGAAGGCTAGTGCAGGACACTGAGCACCATGGTTGCTGAGGTTCACTTTTATTGAACTACTGGCTTATTTTGTTGACATGAGCACCATCCAAAGCCACAACTCCTGCAGATCTTTTTCATCAATTTCTCCAGATCTCAATCCAGATACACATGTAACACTGTATTGTAACAACTCTTCTCTCACATGTCACCAGCAACAAGGCTGGAAGTGACAAGGAACAGAAATGGGTCCCAGTTTCTCTATGTGTTTCTACCTCTCTTTCCTCCTCCACTTCATATCCAGCTTTCCAAACTGTCAACCTGGTTTAGTTACAGTGTCCCCCTACAATGCAAATACACCTATGCCATAGGTTTTACTGTCTTTATTTTTTTTAATTTCCTTTGTAGAATGCATGGGAAAGATGTGTGGAGATGCAAGAAAGCAGAAAAGTGCGTAGCCACATTAACTTCAGCCGCTCTGGAATATGACGACCATGTTTCCAAGGAACTGGCTGATGGAAATTTTCAGCAAAGAACTGAAAAACCAGCAAAGACTCCGCAGGACAGGAGGGGAGGACGGGACATCACTGCAGTCACCTGCCCAGCACAGCCACCTGCTGGCGGAAAGCAGCCATCATATCTTGACAAGGTAGGAAGAAATCGCCAGGCCCCACCACTCGCAGTTTTGGCTGAAAGGGAATTCCACTGTCTTCCATTGACTTTTATTTCAGCCTGGGGAGCAGATGAGGGTCTAAACAAGTGCCACGCTTGCAGCAGGGACGCCAGCTTGATCTTCCCCTCCCCCACTTCGGCAGAGTGCTATATTTGGCAGGGAAAAGTCAGGGGGTGCTCCTCTGTTCAGCTCTTACTGGTACCAGAATGAGCATCAGGAGGAAATGCCATCTCCTTTAAGAGAGATGAGAGGAAATTGAAGCAGCCAGTGTCAGTGGGGATTCTGCTAGGAGAACCGGTGGACCACACAGACTTTAAGTGTGGCCTGGAGCGCCAGTAGGGGTGGGAGAGATTTGGGGGGTAATGGGGAAGTGGACAGGGTACTACCTGTTTCCCATCACTCCCCTAACAAGGGCTCACAGTGAATAGCAGGGAAAAGCATCATCTTAAATGCTGAATACAGGCTACCACGCTCATGCATGTGACTAGGGGATTTCATCAGGTGGATAAATCTGTGGTCCCCAGTAACTTTGAGTCTCACCTGCAGGGTTGGCAGGGGACTTATGCCCACATAGGCATTCCTGCACCCTCTATATTACTGGCACTTATACTCAAACACCAACAGGCAGCTAGCACTGGGAATGCCTTGGCTCTCTGTAGATGGAGCAGCTTTACACAGCTGAGGGTGGATCCCCTGCTCCCTGTGACCACAGGAGCCCTGCTCCATGACTGTGGAAATTCTGTGACCGAATGATAGGGTGTGGAGTATAGCTGGGTCTCTGGGCAATCACTGTGTCTGATTCAGAGGCTCAGATTTCTTCGAGTGCCTGGAGTGGGTTATTGCAGAGAATTCTGTACTCACATGCAGAGGGTCCTTGCTAATCCATGGGTGGGGTGTAAAGCCAATATGGCCTACCCCTGGGCATTGATACCCTGGCAGAGAGGCGTTGAGGCATTGATCACACCAGCCGACATAATCATATTCTTCCCCCTGCTGACAATAGGATATTTACCATACCCAACATGGTTGTCACCCTGGACTGACCAGAACTCTTTGGCCCAGCTAGCACATGTCTCTGTATACCCACCAAAGGAACAGATACTCCACTAAGCCACAGAGGCATAATTCAAAGATAGAAGACATCAAAAGAGAAAACCAACAAGTAGTTCCACAAATGCCTAAAAATAAATGTAGAAACATGCAAAACATGATCAACAAAGACAATATGACTCCCCCAAAGGAACACAACAACACATCAATACTGGAATGTGAAGAAGAGACTGATAAATGCCTGAAAATGAATTCAAAAGAGTGATCCCAGGATTACTCAGAAGCAACAAGAAGCAAATTCATGAATTAAAGAAATCTGTACATGACATGGATAAAAAATTTTCTTGTGAGATACAGCTATTGAAGGGAAATCAGACCGAGATACTAGATATAAAGAATTCAACATGTCAAAGAAAAATCCAGTGGAAAGCCTTAACAATAGACTTGGTGAAGCAGAATAAAGAACATTTGAGTTAGAAGAGACCAAAACAAGCAGAAATTAGAAAAATTAAAAACAATGTTCAAGATTTATGGGTTACTATCAAACGTCCCAACATGAGGGTCTTGGGAATTCCTGAGGATGTGCAAGGAGAATGGGTAAGAAGGCCTATTCAGTGAAATAATTACAAGAAAATTCCCTGATTTGGAGAAAGAAAGGAACATCAAAGTACAGGAAGCACAAAGGATTCCTAATAGGATCAAGAAAGATCTTTGCCACTACACATTGTAGTCAAACTTTCAACAGTTAAACAAAGAAAATATTCTAAAATGTGCGTAAGAGAAACATCAGATTACTTTCAGAGGATCTCCAATTAGACTGACAGCTGATTTCTCATCAGAAATCTTACAGGCTAGGAGAGAATGGAGAGAAATAGTCAAAGTCTTAAAAGAAAAAAACCTGTCAAAGAGAATACTGAGCCCTGTAAAAGTCTCATTTATGAATGTAGACAAAAAGACCTCCTATAACAAACAGAAACTCAAAGAATTTGTTACCACTGAATCTGCCTTACAAATGATTCTTAAGGATGGGCTACACACAGACACAGAAAGACATCATTATGAAAGAATATAAAAGCAGAAAGTTTCAAAGTAAAAATACAAAGGAATTCCAAAGCAAACAATATAAATATTTACAGAAAAATCAACAGACCAAGTAATTACTTATCAATGATAACCTTGAAAATAAATCGGCTAAATTCTCCAATTAAAAGATATAGCCTGGCTGAATGGATTAAACAACAAGATCCATCTATTTGCTGCTTGCAAGATACATATCTCAAAAACAAAGATACACACATACTGAAATTGAAAGGATGGAAAAAGATATTCCATACTAATGGAAATTTAAAAACTGTAAGTGTATACATCATGATATCAGAAAAAATAACTTTAACATAAAAACTATTAAAAGAGACAAATAAGGGAATTATGTAATGATTATGGGATAAATTCAACAGGAAGATTTGAATATAATAAATGTATATTTACCCAATACCAGAGAGTCTGGCTATTTGAAAACAATGTTAATGTATATAAAGGTAGACATGGATTCCAATACAATAATAATGGGGGACTCCAATAATCCACTTTCATCAATGGAAACATGAACTAGACAAAAAATCAACAAAGAAATAGAGTAAATATACACTATTGACCAAAAGATCTAATTGATATCTAAAGAACATTTCATCTCACATCTGCAGAATTCACATTCTTTTCATCAGTGCAGATAACTTTTTCTATGATAGGCCAAATGCTAGGCCAGAAAGCAAATTTCAACAAATTCACAAACATTGGAATCATATCCTTTATCTTTTATGACAATAGGGTAAAGGTGGAAATTAACAACTTAAGATATGATGTATTGTTATCTTCATTCATTTCCAGGATTCTTTTGATTTACTTTTTGATTTCTTCTATGCCCCACTGTTCATTCAGGGGTGTGTTGTTCAGTCTCCATGTGTTTTTATCTTAACAGATGCAGAGAATACATTTGATAAAATACAACATCTTTTTCACAGCAAAAACCTTATGCCAATTGGATGAAGAAGGAATATTCCTTAACACAATCAAACCAATTTATGACAAACCCACAGCCACCACCATATTGAATGGGGAAAAGCTTGAAGCATTTCCACTAAGATCTGGAACCAGACAAGGATATCCACTTTCACTACTGCTATTCAACACAGTTCTAAAAGTTTTAACCAGAGCCTTTAGGCAAGAAAAAGACATAAAAGGAATAAAATTGGAAAGGAGAAAATCAAATTATCTTTGTTTGCAGTTGACATTATCTGATATGTAAAAATGAAAAGTCTCTACTAAGAGACTATTGGAACGCCTAAGGATTTGGTAAACTTGCAGGATTTAAAATCAACAGACAAAAGCAAATAACTTTTGTATACACAGACAACATAATGGATAAGATTCTTATCATTCACAATAGCTACAGAAAGTTTAAACACCTTGGAATAAATTTGATCAAGGAGGTTAAAGGTCTCTACAATGAAAATTTCAAAACATTAAAGAAAGAAATAGAAGACATGAAGAAATGGAGGAATTTTGCATGTATGTGGATTTTAAGAACATCAAAATGTCCATACCACTAAAAGCAATTCACAGATTTAATGCAATCCCAATCAATATACCAATGATGTTCTCAGATCTTGAAGACATGATGCTAAAATTCACATGGAATTACAAGAGACATCAGTATCTAAAACAGTATTAAACAATAAAAACAAAGTCAGAGGCATCACAATATCAGATTTCAAGAAATACTACAGGACAGTTATAATCAAAACAGCCTGGTACTGGCACAAAAATAGACAGGTAGACCAATGGAATATAATAGAAACTCCAGAAGTCAATCCACACATCTTCAACCAACTAATCTTTGACCAAAGAGCTAAAATTAATCCCTGGAAAAAGGACAGTCTCTTCAACAACTGGTGCTGGAAAAATTGGATCTCTGGGCAGAAGTATGAAAGAAGATCCTTACCTTACACCTTATATAAAAATCAACTCAAAACAGATCAAGGACCTAAATTTTTGACCTGATACCATCTTATTATTACAGGAAACACTGTAGAAATTCTGAAAGACATTGGCATGGGCAAAATCTTCTTGGAAATGACCCCAGAAGCACAGGCAATCAAAACTGAAAATAGAAAATAGGATTACATCAAGCTAAGAAGCTTCTGCACTGCATAGGAAACTCTCAGCAAAATGAAGTGGCAACCACCAAATAGGAGAAAACATTTTCAGACTATGCAACTGATAAAGGATTAATATCCAGAATCTATGAAGAGCTTAAGAAACTCAACAACTACAAAACAAACAATCCAGTTAAGAACTGGGAAAAGGACTTGACCAGGCATTTTTCAAAAGGTGAAATACAAATGTCCAACAGACACATGAAAAAAATGGTTGGCATCACTAGCTGATGAGGATATGGGGGAAAATGTACCCTAATACATTGTCGGTGGGAATGTAAACTAGTAAAACCATAGTGGAAAATAGAACAGATATTTCTCAGAAATCTGAAAATATATCTACCCAGCCATCCCCACTGTTGGGAATTCGCACCCCCCCAAGTCAGTATATGAAACATTTGTCTGCACCTCCATGTTCATTGCAGCTTAATTCACAATAGTTGAGATATGGAATCAACTCAGATGACCATAACTGATCACTGGATAAAGCAAAGGTGGTATATACACACTTTGGAGTAATAATCAGTCATACAAAAAGAATGAAATCCTGTCTTTTGCAACAAATGTATGCAACTGGAAATAATAATACTTAATGAAATAAGCCAGTCCCAAAGAGACAAATATCATATGTTTTCCCTGATCTGTGGTAGCTAATAGAGCACAAAAACGTAATGTATGTGAACGAAATTGACATTTTGAGATTTGATTATTGTTTGCAACCCTTGTCTCTAATACTGAGGTACAGTGTTTTTCATTTTTTCCTTCTTCCTATTTGTTTAATTATTCCTTGGTGGAGGGTTAAGTTTATGTTTATAAAACAAACTGAAAGTGTGTCCTTGTAAAAAATTAAAAGAAAGAAAAGGAGGAATAGGGAGGGTAGGGTGGAAAGTATCACTTTGCTCCTAAGTCTGTATATATGAAATGCAAGAAATTTGTTCACCTTATATAAATTAAAAATTTTTTAAATAAAGTTTCCTTCTATTATCAGTGGGTTTTAGTGTCTATAAACCTGATATTAATAGTGTATAAATTGGATTTATTTAATTATGTAGTAAAATATCATCTTATAACTAGAAGACATATAGCAATTTTTGAATATCATTTAAACATACTCTGACTTTATCATTTGAATAGTTATCATGCCTTTCACATGTTGCAGTATAACAACTTGATATAGAACATATTTTTAAAGAAGAGTAGGGAAGAAGATACAAAGTATAGTAGGATGCTAGATATGTCTGTCTCAAGAAGGAAGACATAGGACAAACGGTAATTGTCTTAAGAAAAGAGTGTCCCTAGTACCAGGACAATGATGAAACACAAAGGAAGCAAATCACTGGATATTGTATAAATCGACACAGTATTTGCCATGCTCCTATAGTTAGTGGTGTTTACCAAAACATTACTCAATGACCATTTAAGGAAATATATTCAAGCAAAATAATTAAGACCAAAATCCAAAGGAAAAATGTTTCTCTTTTTTTCCTTAATAAGAATAGAAATTATTTGATCAATCATATTTATATCTATTTTGCTTTGGCCACTTGGAAGCTCTAATTTATTTTTAAAGTATAATTTTAGAAATAATTTTTTCTGGTCTTGTCTTTACCAATGAATTACACTTTTCCAAACAGTGACATATAGTCTTATAAGCTACCCGAATTATGTATTAAAATAATATAAAAATAAATTAATGTATAAATAAATGAATAAAACATACAAATTAAAGACAATTTTGAAAAGAATATCCTAGTGTGAATTACTTCATTTATATTACTAATATACTAATACTAAATATACACCTACTCAATTCATTTTTTATTAACAAGGAGTCTTAATCATTTGAAGCCATTTTAGTTAATCTATTTCACTTAAAACAATGTATTCTGAAAGGCACACTAAAATTCATCCTTTATGGTAGATATATTTAACACTCAATCTCTTCTCCATGTCAACATTCTTTTTCTTTTTCATAGACCCGTATGGAATTATTTAAAATGAATCTATTATTTTCATGAAGGTCAGTTCTAGGAACTGATAACTATGGCACTGTAGTATGTTCATTATGGCAAATTTAATATATTTTAAATTTTAGATGATTCCTCAGTGTTTGGTTTAGTATATATTATCTAAGCCAATATCTGAAATTGAGGAATATATTAATATGCATGCAGGTCTTACATTCAGTTCATTTCCATTCATACATCATGGCATTTGACTGTTGCATTGTAAAAACATTGCCATGTTTCTCACATCAGTGTTATTTTAGCACATGGCATCTAACAAGCTCAGTCTATCATTCCTCATCCACATGTCCTAGTTTTATTAGCATTCACACTAAGTGAATGTCATTTAATTTAATAAGTCCGTTTCCTCTGCTCGTTTTACTGCCCCCTTTAGTGCCTATCTTCCTTCCTACACCTGTTGCAAGGTATGTGTGCAGTCAGCACACTGAGGATTTAAGAAGATTTTTACTTTATATGTCTTGAACTGAATTGCTCTTTATAGGCATGCTGAAACCAGAGAGATCTATGGTCGTCCATGTTCTTGGTGCCTTCTTCACCATTAGTGACTTCCATTATGTTCCCACCAAAGTGGTTTACTCAGCAATCTAATGATGTCAGCATCAACTTTTCAGCCCCATTTAAGTCATGATACATTACACAGATTCTGGTAAGGACCGAATATTTGGGTCCCACTGTTTCAGCTGAAAGAAAACTAAAACTATGGTTCCCTATTACATCTCCAGTAGATGTACTACTCGAAGTATTTTAATACCTTTCAATACTTAAATGATTTGGAGTTCACAATAAGAACACACAAATTCTAAGAAAATTATGAAGCTGTTGAAATGGAATTGCCATTTTCTGAAGTATAACACCCATTTCTTTCCATGAGATTTAAGATGCTGAACAGCAAACCACAGAGAATGAGATATTGGCCAAGGAGATGGTAGCGAAAGAGCAACAACAACAAAACCTTGATGGATTCCTTAATCATGTAAGTCACTGGTGAACAATAAAGCACTGGTAATATTGCTTTAGAAATTAGGTCCTGACCTGACTTTTTGAAAAATAGCGCAAAGTAAATTGAAAACATAAATGGATATGTGCTTCTGAGAAAGGTGGGGAGAACTGGCTCAGTCTAACGAAGATGAAGAATGTTTGTTCTAACAAAAATAAACGTTAAAATTAATGATCCCAACCCTAAGGAGAATTATTCAATTTTTAGAGTATTTTTCATATATTCATGTCACTGGTATACAGGTAAAGGGTATGTCTCTACTCACAACATAATTTCACTAAGATGACGAGTACCGAGCCAGGAGGACGCACAGCTGGTTGAGAGGTATGCGTCTGCCCTGTTGCTAAGAGGACACAGAGGAGATGCGGCATGTCCAAGGCCATTTGCATGCCCAGCACTGTCACCTTCTGGGTCCTACCAGGCCAGTATGTTTTCCTCCCCAGACTCTGTTCTGCTCTAGCTTCTTCCCTGGCTTTCTCTCCCTGCTGCTAGCCCTCCCCACCACCTGCCTGGTTCCAGATTTATGGCTGTTTTCTTCCAGCCTCGTCAGGCACTGCTGAGCTAGCACAATGCATAGCCTGAGGCAAACCTCCCTGGCCTTCAGTCTCAGGCATTAAGATTTAGCACTGCTTACCACAAGGGCCACCAATGCATCATTTATTATTGTTTTGACCATTTTTGTGCTTATTGCTAACTAAAGTTTTAGAAGCCCAATGACAAATACCACCTGACTCTTGGGTGTTTGCAGGCACCGGGTGCTTCTGCAGAAGTGACAGGGCAGCTTGGTGACCAGCCTTTGCATGAACTAGACTCCTCAAGAAAGCACAAATCAGAGAGAATGGTTTCAGTCAACAAACAAAAGTTAGGCAACTTACGATAATATTCTGATTCACATGATGATAATTAAACCTAAAACACTGAGTATAATTGCCTGGAACACATGATGGTTATAAGTTTACACTGTTTAAACTTTGCTGGATGACTCAGTGTTGTAGAAAGTGCATCTCCGTAAATCAGAAGAATCTCAGAGTCGCAACTCATCCTTAGGACTCTGGCACTTGGAGTTGGCTTAATTATTTCATGTAAGCACACTGAGCTGTAGTTTTTACATCTCTGAAGCAGAAAGAGTGTCTGCCTAGTTGACTTGTTCTATGAATTTAAGTTAATATCAATCAATGAGCATACAATAGGCACTATTATCAAGTTAAAATCATAGCATACCATATAAGTATGTATATACGTTATACTTTTATAATTACTCTGCCATCGTGTGTGTGTATATAAACATGCAAAATGCTGTAATTGGTGATGTTTAAGAAATACTTCAAATCTCTGACTTTATATCATTCTGCCCATTTCATCCTGCTTCTCTGGGCTTGTAAGACTACCTACACTTTGCTAAAGAATCTGAAAGCCTGTGTGGTCCCCTCAAGTCTTGTAAAGAAAGAAGAGGCGACTGGGAACATCTCTGCACTCAACAAGTGAGTAAATATTTTTCCAATGATGGCTTTGTCCCCCTACAATCTGCTTCATTCAACCGAAAGTGACAACAACATAGAAAGATCAGACAGAGGGATGGGTTTACATAAAGCCAGTTTTACCTCTGACAAGGCTTCCCTGGAAATGACTCGCCTGCTTTCCGGCTGTGTTTCCAGCTCTACCTGCCTTCTCAGCTCCAGGCAGAGTGCGCTCTCCCGGAGGTGACTGCTCACCTCACTGTCTGCCTTCCCGGCTGAACCCTTTCGATGACAAAGCTGGCATCATAAAAGCCGAAGAATCAGGTAAAAGATATCCTTGCTGTCCTTGTGCTCCTGCATGTGTTTATTTCACAGGCCTATTGTCAACTTTGGCACTTTCTCCCTCTTCCTTTAAAAGTTGCTGTCTGCCCTCAATTTCCCTGTGTGGGGTGGAATCACCTATTAACTAACATCATTTTCAATCTTTTTTTCAATAATTTATTACTCTAAGTTAAGATACTTTACATACTGAGTATCAGTGTATTTGCACAGTTTGAAATTATTTCACATACAAATGGGCCTCAGTTATAAAAAGATAGTTGTGCAAAATGACTTGATCATTTTGGTGATCCTCAGACCAAAAGTGGTCTATTTTCTTGGGGGCAGGCACTGCGGTAAAGTGGATTAAGCTGCTGCCGGGGACACTGACGTTCCATATCTGAGTACCTGGGTTTGAATTCCAACTCCACTCCTGACTCCAGTTTCCTGCTAATGCACACACAGGGAGGCAATACATGACCGCTCAAGTTCTTGGATTCCTGCCACCCGTATGGGAGACCCAGACGGAGCTTCTGGCTCCAGGCTTTGGCCAGGCCTAGCCCCAGCTATTGCAGGCATTTGAGGAGTGGATCAGCAGATGAAAAATCTCTCTTTGACTTTCAAATAAATAAAATTAAATAAACTTCAAAATTTTAAAAGGTGACATATGTTTCCATACACAAAATCTTATTAAATCCAGATAGAAGCAAAAGAGCTAGGAAACCCTTCTGCATAAAACGGGAATTTCTATCTCAATAGTTGAAGCTTTTCTCTGTGTGTGTGCGTGCGTGTGTGTGTGTGTGTGTGTAACACAGATTTCATAGCTCTTGATAGAAGTGAGGCCCCTTTCTTATCTTTCCCTTTTTACTTGAAAATGAAATCAGAGCCTCAAGCTTTATCAGTTGAAGACCTGAGAACTTCAGACTTCATCTCATTTACTTTTTACAATAACCTCATGAGGGACGTTGTGTTATCCTCATCATGGAGCTTTCACAATATGTTTCAAAAAGTTAAATAGCTTCCCTCAGATGAAATAATCAATATGCAGCAAGGTGGGATTTACACTGAGGCCACCTGAACTCCATCAAGCAGTATTTCTCCAGGGAAGATGATAAACATGGCGGTGATTTTCATCTACAGAAGTCAAAATGTGGGAAAGGAGCTTTAAAGGGAGTACAATGTGGACATTCACAAAAGGAGAAAAATACATTAAAAAAAAAAAAAAACGAAGAAATGCAAACACCTAGGTGTCCATCAACTGAGGAATAGGGAAAGAAAATGTGGAATGCGTACACAATGGGATGCCATTCAGCCAAGAGTAAGGCTGAAGTCCTATCACTTGCAACATCCTGCACAGAAGTAGGGATCACTGTGGTCCATGAAGCAAGGCAAGCCCAGAAAGACAAGCACAGCAGGAGCCTGCTCACGGGTGGAGTCCACAAACGGAGGTTCCACAGAAGTTGAAAAATACAATGATGGTTACCAGAAACCAAGCAAAGTGTAGGCAGAAAGGAAGCGCTGGGCAAGGGCTGACCAGTAGATATCAAATTATAGTTTCACAGGAGAAAAGAGTTCTGGTGTCAATCAGCAGTGTGACTACACATAACATTAATGTCCTATATATTTTTTTCTTTTTACAAAAGCTAGAGAAAGGATCTGGGGCATTATCACTATAAAAATGCTACATGTTTGAGGAGATATGTTTATCATAATTATACACACTGAGGTATCAGTTTATTTTTTTTTTAACTCACTAAGACAATAGGCACAGAAACAACTGTGGGAATGCTTAAGCCATAAATTAAGAATACCACCAGGGCTGGCACTGTGGCACAGCAGGTTAAGCCAATGCCTGAGGTGCCGGTATCCCATGTGGGCACCGGTTCAAGACCCGGCTGCTTCTCTTCTGATCCAGCTCTCTGCCATGGCCTGGGAAAGTATTAGAAGACGGCTCAAGTCCTTGGGCCCCTATACTGACATGGGAGACCCAGAGGAAGCTCCTGGCTCCTGGCTTCCAGCCATGGCAGCCAACTGGGGAGCGAACCAGCAGATAGAAGACTCCTCTCTCTTTTTCTCTCTCTCTGCCTCTCCTTCTCTCTCTGTGTACCTCTGATTTTCAAATAAATAAATCTTTAAAAAAAAAGAATACCATGCTACTGATCTGGTTCTTTCCTCTAAGGCAAGGGACAAAATTAGAGATATTTTTGCAAAAGGCTTCTGAGAACCTCCTGAAGATCTTGAAGGCAGTCTGCGGAGTTTGGATTTCCTTCCATGCATCATGGGGAATCCATGAAGGCATCTGAGAACTGGGATATGTTTCAAGAAAAGCAATGTGGACAAATTCCACAAGGAAAAAACTCAGAGAGGGAAACTCAAGTGGGGGACACCAGTCCTCCAACTGGTTATCCACTCCTCCAACTGGTCAGAGAAGGGAAGCCAGGACTCTCGATGGCATACAGGCAGTGGGAGAGAAGAGCAGTGTCAGTCACATGGCTAGAGGAGGGCTGGCCACGGAATGAGAGGTCCCTGTCACCTGTCTTTTTCTCAAAAGCCTGCCTGTGATTTGTATTTAAGACCTAGTCAATAAAGAGCTGTTCTAAAAAATAGAAACTGCAAATTTACACCAGGAAACCTTTAGAAAGTTTGAGACAATATGCGAGGAGATAGCATTGTTCTCATTCAAAGCCAGTGGCACTAAAAAGATACATTATTCTAGAGACATGGGGTAATGGTAAGAGAAAATGAAATTGACAGGTGAATCTACACAACTAGCTTGATAGATTTTAAGTTGAAATTTCATTTCTGGAAAGAAAAAGTAATCAACAATGGAAAAGTTTTAAAAGGGCTTTGTAGTGAGATATTTCTAAGGACAAAGGCATTCAATCATTCTCAGGTTAGGGACTGCCCCCCAGCTGGTCACCACATGCTTGCACTCTCCCTTGTCATTAAAGATAAAATAAAGTGTAAATAAAATTGAAACCACACATATAAAGCAAACACATACAATTTAGATAAAAGGTGATAACACAGCATAAAATAAAGAAGATGGAATAGCAAACTAAAAATTCAGGCTAGATAAGATACAATAAAGAGATAATAAAACAAAAAAGATTAAAGAAGTTTAAAGTAAATAAGCAAATATTGACTAAGGAGTACACTAAGAAGACAGACTAAAAGAGCATCCTTTTTTAAAGGATAGAAATGTGCTGTGAGCTCAGTTAACCCTTGGGAGAAATCAACCTACAAATCTCCAGCAACCACTCTGCCCCCTTTCTTCTTTCTTAAGTTGGGCTTTATTCCAAGGGTCCACGGCCAACCATGAAAAGTCTCTGGACAATGTACTCATGGAAGGAATCCTGAGAGGTGCGTCCTTTAGAAAGAAGGCTTTCATTTCCAATTCCCAGCCTTCTTTACGTAGTTGGCAGTCTTAATAGCACACCTCCAGTCCACTTAATACAAGTTAGCAAATCTGCTATACACACTGCAAGGAGATCGACTGGGAATATTTAGCAGCTTATCGACTGTGGGGATCAAAAGAATAGAAGAATCAAAATTCTAACATCACACATCTTCATCCAAGATTGTTGAGGTACAAAGAGACACTTTACATGTGAGATACATCCTTATATGTGAAACCATTAATACTGAAAGAAAGCATCTCTTAGATATATCACACAGAGACAAATCAGCAAGAACCACTACTAGAGAAAAAATTGGTATATCAAGTTAATTTTACTTTTAGAAAGAATCTTACTTTTGATGTATTTTGACAGTAAATCTCAGTCATTAATGAGCTAATGACTCAAAAATTCTGATCAGTTATCAACCTGTAAGAAGGCTGGTGCTACTATTTAGCCATAGGAAAAGCAAAGGCTGTTGACTTGATGGTGGTCAAAAGGACACAGCAAAGAAGGAAAAGATGTGTCACTGGAGTACAGCGAACCAGCCCAACCTGACTGCTGACTCTGCCATCTGCTGGCTGGCTGACCTCTAGCAAGATACCTCAACTCTGGTGCACCTTAAATTCTTCATTTGTTCAAGTAGAGATAATGCTATAGAGTTGTTATCAAGAAAAGACGACTTGAAATGTTGGTCCACAAAAAGTCCAATGTATAAAATGTGCTCAGTGCATATGAGCTAGTACTATTATTATTCTAATGAAAAAGGTTTGCTTGTGTTTGGAAAAAATAATGGCCATAATACCTCAAATTTTAAAAGAAATCTCAAAAGGCAGAGAGGCCACTGGCTAACAGCTAGAAATCTAGGATAAATGGGAAAAAAAAAACAACCTTTAGATAAAATTTCTAGTAACATCTGACCCTTTTAATGAAAGTTTTGATAAAATTTTGGTTTAAGATAAGAGACAAAAATAATAACAAGTATTTATTGTATACTTAGCTATGTGGCAGACCCTAGTTTAAGCATTTTATATCTATTACTTTATTAATCATAATAGCAATGTTACATGGCAGGTACTACTAGAATCTGAATTACTAACGAAAAGTACAGAGTGGCGAGATAACTTGCCCAAGGTCATGCTCCTTATTTGTGGAGGAGCCAGGATCCAGATACAGGCCTGAGACTGCTTGTTTAACTAAATCTAAGAGAAGTCTATTCTTCCAATGAAGTAAAATTAAATTTTCTCCTCTTCCCAGAAGACCACATTTATTGGGTGGATTGTCTTTCCAATAATCTATCTTCCTTTGGGATTCTGTAGCTGAGCTTCTGTTTCTGCGAGCTTAATGGCGTGACCCTTGATGTCCTTCCCCTTCTCCTATTTTCTCTTCATTTGTTGTACGTCATCATCTTTATTCCAAAGTCTGTTAGTACTCATTTGCATGTACACACACACAAGAAGGTGCTTCAAGAAGTCCTTAGAAAATACAATTAAAAGCTAAGTGTATTTTGGTGCAAAAAAATTTCAGAATTCATTCATACAAGTGGTTTTCAGAAAGTTCACAGAAATGTGTATTATAAAAAACTATGCATGGATTTCAAAAAATTTTGCAACAAAATAAACATAACATTTGATTCCATTTTTCTATAAACTATATTTGCATGCCTGTGTATATAATACTATATGAAGATGAAAGAATTATTCTGAAATCAACATATAATATTTTCAAAAATTATTCAGAAGCAAATCTGAGTTGTCAGCCACTGACTTCATCCGGCATTTGCCTCTCTCTCTCATTTTAATGGACATTTCTAATAGATCAGCTCATCTCCTTTTCAGTCATCTCCACCCTCTCCTGCCATCCCATTCTGCAGGCATAAAACTGTAAAATAAAAGCCTCTGGAACAAAACACGGGGCAGATAATGGCCCCAGGTAGAATAATCAGCTACAAGCAAGGTACCTTGGAGAATGTAAAGAAAAACCAGAGGAGCAGAGAATATTCCAATTTGGAGGGGGATGAAATGGTGATTGCATCACGCAGAGGGGCTATAGTCCAGAAACAGCAACAGAATGTTGTAATGCCACCCTGCCCATTGATTTATGGAACAGGGCTCGAATGGTGCCACTAAACTAGTATCCCAATGGCACAATGTGGCACTGCCCAATCAATTCATAGGGTGACCCCACAGCATTAGTCAATGGGGGTTAATGGTCATTTAAAATTCACTGTGAAAGAAAGGCTTTTAAGAAGCCCTTAATCAAAAGTAATTAGTTTGGAAGGTGATGGAGAACCCATTTAGCCATGTCTCTGTGCAGTAATTTAAAGCAACCATAAGCAGGGTTGGCTTTGGGATATTTCATTTCCAAAATCAAATTCAGTTAGATTCAAAATTTTCAAAGTGACACCTGAGTATTTGCTTCCCTTACTTACCTAACCTGAGGCTGACCCATTGCAATAACCAGAGAGGGCCCCGTGATTTGCTTCTCCACACTCTACCTTATACTTACAAAGAGAAGCAAAGCACAATTATGCCCATTGGAAACACGTGTCATGTCATTTATGTTTTTGTTTCTAAATGCAAAATAGAGTCATATAGGCAAAAAAAAATCCATCCAGCAATAACTACTGCTAATATTTTGAAATATGGCCTTCCAGTTACTTTATTTATTTTTTGCCTTTAGGTACAATGATGGTATCTTGAGATTTTTCTCTCCTGTTCATTCTTATTTTTGAGCCTCTTCCTGGAAGAGAAATCCACAAAACCTCCAGGATAATTGGGGTTTTTATCGTAGGAAGGCAATGAGACACAGTAAACCAGCAAACTTTGATCTATTTTGTCTACAAAACAGAGTTAAAATGAAAGCAGAAGCCCCCAAAGAAAGCTAGGCATAGAGCTTATGACAAGATAATAGGTGGGGCACAGACAAGGCAATCTGAGTTGTACATCCCTTCGAAGACTCTTTGAGGATCATTCAGGAGTTGGAACAAGTCACAGGTGGCATGGGGTGGTAAGCAGATGAGCAGACCGGAGCTTCAGAGAGACTTCAATACTGAGCCACCCTTCCACTCCTCCTCTGGCTCTAGCACCTCTTGGTAGGAGTTGAGTCAAGGTCTACAGGTCTGTTGTGGCAGCAAAGCCATCACCTTTGTCAGCCACACCAAGAACACATTTGAGCCCAGCTTTTCCTTCCAATCATGGTAGGAAGCAGGCCACCCTGGGGGCCAAGAGTGTTGCCAAGGGAACACAGATGAAGTCTGCATTTCCCACCCCCAGACAAGGGCAAACAAATTATAGTGTCTTATTTGGTTGTGATTTTTTTCTGAGACCAACTGGATTTTTTCTTACTTTGAAAAGACCTGAATTCTTCCAAGTTCCTTTATATCTGAAATATTTTCACATACAAAGTATGTGTATTCCTCATTTAAATCTAGATCACTAAATGATAACTTTAATTAAGATGACAAAGATGACTCAGAACTTCGGAGCTTTTCACCACCATGACCATATTGTACACAAGCATATTATTCTGAGAGCTGCAAGAACAACAATAACAAAGAAAAACCACACACACAGAGTTTGAATGTGTTTGACATATAGTAACAAACATCGGGTTGACAGACATATGGTAAAAGATATGTACGGTGCATATGGAGAGAGTTAATGGCATCATTTGTTCAGCATCCAACCCCTTGGGGAACAGTCAGTTCAGTTCTCCTTCCAGCTCAGGCAAATTGGCGCTCTGTGTCAGAGGAGAGGAGCTTCCTTCACCGCGACCCACGCTGCAGCAGCAAACACATTCAGCAGTTCCAACACGTTTCCCTGCAGGATGCCCATGGGAGTGGAGGGTGCTGGCTTACTGCTTCTCTACTGGTTCCCAAAGCGCTGGGCTGGCAGTGGGCTGCTAGCTAACCATGAGTGAGCTGGCCTCTGGGGAAGGAAGGAAACTGATTCTCTAGCTTGAAAAAGAGAACCAGATTTTATTTTTTTAATTGGCACTGGTAAACAAATGCTACTACTTCTACTTTGTCAGTGACAGAGTCTCTAGGTTGGCAAGACCTCTCCATAGTCTAGTGAGCAATAGAGTCTGAATTCAGAAATTCCCAAAGCCTGGCTTCTAGGGAACATTCTAGGGCCTACGGCCACTTGGATTCAGAGTTATCATCCTTTATTTCGTTTTTTTCCCCCACATCTTTTTCCTCTTTGTAACCCTTGCACATGGAAGCTGCTTTATGAATTTTCATTGACCAAATAATAAATCAAAATGTGACCCTGGACATGCCACTCTCTCTGGGACTTATTTCCCCATTGATATATGAGGGGCTGGGCTACACAGTTCTAAGTTGCCCTTCAAGTACCAAAATCTTCTAAGGCAGCACCACTAGCACTTCACCTGTACTACCTGTCTTTGGGCCTAAGCTGCTTTCTTCGCTGAACCAGTACAGGTGGGTCCTCTTAAACAATTCATGAAACACAGGATCTGAGCTTCATCTATGATATCACGGACCCAGAGAAAGAATGTGCCCGAGAACGGGGAGCAGTGCGGATGTCAGTCAGGTCAGGGGCCCGTGTTGCCACCAGGAGCTGCAGTGGGTGGGTCAGGGCTGTGTCCTCAGGGCCCAGGCAGCCCTACACAGCGCAGCTACTTCTCTGAGCACTCATTCTGTTTTCCAAGTCACTTTCGGGTACTAGGCTGACTTTGTAATACCAAGGAAGCGATCAGGTTGTCCTAATCAATGGAAAAACATTCTTCGTGTTCTTTGTTAATTAATGTGATGTTTTAAACATTGTGGGAGGTGGGATCATATCCCCCAAAGGTACCAAAGTCCCAATCCCTGGCCCAGGTGAATATTGCTTCGCAAGGAAAAGTGGCTTTGATGATGTGGTGAAGCTAAGACTTCTGAGATGGGGAGACTATCCTTCACCGACTGGGTGGGCCCTCGGTGCCATTGCAAGTGTCCTTGTAAGAGGCCAGAATATATTTCAGAATATATGTGTGCTGTTCGAAGCCACTAAACGTGGAGACATCCATTACAGTGGCAGTAAGAAACTAGCACAAACACAGACCCCCTGTGATAACAGAGCTAGTGGGCCCTTGTCTAAGCATCCAGTTATTTTATATAGCCTTAAGGAAAGCAAAATATAAGATCTAGTTTCTGCTGTTGAAATCCTTACTTAATGTATACTAAGCCGATTTTCTGTATATTAAGATAATCGAAAATGAATCTTGATGTGAATGAAAGGGGAGAGGGAGTGGGAAAGGGGAGGGTTGTGGGTGGGAGGGACGGTATTGGGGGGAAGCCATTGTAATCCATAAGTCGTACTTTGGAAATTTATATTCATTAAATAAAAGTTAAAAACAAAACAAACAAAAAAAAAGAACAAAAAAAAAAGAAATGTGAAAGAAAAAAATAAATAAAAAATAAAAAAATAAATAAATAAAATAAGATCTAGTTTCTGGACGTGCAGGTTCCGGGTCATACATAGCAAATGCTTCAAAGAAGCCACCAGCCTCTCCCAGGCAACCCCTCCAGTTTTGATCCCCACTCTCTTTCAGACTGTGATAGGATACAATTGTCCCCACTCTGGTTCCTCTGATAAAAGACACTGGCTGATCGGTTTTGCCTATAACTATAAGGAATCTAATCGGGTTTAATGAAAAATAAGCCAGAAGAACATACAAAGTTTACATAAGAGTAACAGGTGCACCTACTCTATCCAAATGCAGCTGTGCCCCCTTGTTTCTTCACTGCAGGATGCCCTTATTAATCTCCTATAGACATCAACTCCGCCCAGTCCTGTCTGGACTGGCTGCTGGAATGTTATTTCTCAAACTTTAATATGCATAATACACACAGGAATCATCTGGGGATCTTGTTAAAATGCAAATTCTGATTCTGTAGGTCTGAGGACCTGAAATTCTAAATTGTAATAAGCTCCCAAGCGATGCCAGGGCTGCTGGGCTGCAGACTCCACTTCAGCACGGTGCTGCAAGATCCTGCCGAAGTTCGGGCCTCACCGGATTCAAGTTGCCACTGCTAACAACAAAGTCTTGGAGATCCTCAAATCCCCGCAGAACTCACTTTGGAACGCCTTCTCTAGGCATCGTGCTCTCTCTGGCTCGTTCTCCCTGGTCCCGGCCTCCGCATTAAGCACTTTCCATTCGCTTTACGCACGTAAGAGCCTTCCGTACTGTCCTTGTCGTCAGCAGCCTTCCTTATGATGTAGTCACTGACCTTGTGGGATTCTCTGTTTCCCTTCCTATGGATCGGTACTTCCCCACGTCCCTGAAATCCGACCCTCGAGTTTTCCTTTCTGTCCTGTTCATATGCACTCCTGGATGGTAAAGCCTTGCTCAGCCCTTAACTAAACTCTTTTTCTATTGGTTTGGGTTTATACCCAGGCATAGACTCACCAAGGTTTGAGTCTCAGGAGCTGTATGAGCCCAGCATCATCAGCAAGCTGGCTTGCCTTCGGAAGCTGCCAGCAGCATCTCAGAACCTGTTTCCATCTCCTCCCATTTTAAAAGTGCCATTCCCTATTGCATCTCTTATTGATTTCAGTTTCTGGACTGAGTAACGACTCTGGTCTTTGGTTAATTTATGAAGCACAGACAACCGGCATACCCTGCGCCCCAGAAAGGATCAAACATTTCCGCCTTCACCACCTGCTAAGGATTCTCCCACTTAGCCTGCTTCCTCTGGCCTGTAGCAAAGGGCTTCCCAGCTCTCTGCTGCCCTCTCCTGGAGTCCTTCAGCACTGACTCGCACCAGCTCTTGGAGCACCACAATCAATCCTGATCATTGCAGACTCCGAAAAGGTCTAAGAGTGCCAGGAGGTAGATAAACCAGAAAGCAGACCTGGCATCTACTGTATCTATCTGGATTTCTCCAAAATAAGAATTTAACAAGATATATCAAAGGAGAATATCGCTAGCAGGGTGCAACTCATAGAGGATGGAAACTTTGGAGCATATTTGAAGAAAGGGAAACTCATTTGGCTAAACAGTGGCCCCAGCCCTAGTTGGAAAAATATCAAAAGGTCATATTCCCTGGCTCCCACTTCTGCCCACCTCAGTACCAATCTCTGAGGGAGATCCTGATGAATTCACATTTTCACTCCCCTTCCTGGGGAACCCCATGAGTATTAAGAGGCTTTTGTTTTGTTTTGTTGTTGTTGCTGTTGTTGTTTTTTCCCTAGAAACCTCTTATTTAAGGTATGTGAACTTTATGCATTTCACACATACAGATTTAGGAACATAATGATTCTTCCCATGCACACGTCTACTCTTCTTCCTCCTCCCTCTCCCATTTCCATTTTTTTAAAGATCCACTTTCAGTTAACTTTATACTCATGAGATTAACCCTATACTAAGTAAAGAATTCAACAAATAATATGAAGAAGAAAAAAAAAAGAGCTTTTCATTTTGACTGTAAAGGGTGAGGGTTGTGAAGTGAATGCTGGCCCTGTGATAGAAAATATTAAATGCCTTACTTGCGATCTCTGGATAATTTCTGAAAATTTTAAGGAGCTGCCCCCTTCAGACCTTGCATCTATCTTGGTTGATACCTCCTGTTTACAGATCAGTTCTCAACCCCCCAAACTGCACCTTGTTCTCAGGCCTGGCCCCATCTCCCTGCACCTGTGCGGCCTTTCCCTTCATGGGTGCTGTGTCCTTAGCTAGGACACCGGAGAGCAAACATCGTCTCCTAACGAGGTCTCACCACCTGCATTCCAGCAGAGCGATTGCAGACCACTCAGGGAGCCCCCTCCATCTTCACACCCCCAGGCAGCAAGCCCCTTCCCCTTAGCCAGTGCTGCTGTAGTGGACAGATCCAGGCTGTGAAGGCTGTGGTGCAGGGGGCGACCAGGGGAGCCGAATCAACAAGCGATACCATGGGGCTCTTTGTTACCATTGTCACCACTCAAGTTCTGACTCTTAAAAAGCATCATTTCTCCCCCAAGCTGTGATCTTTCCCACCCTCCATTCCTATCCTACCCTATCCTGCACATCCTTAGCTTCACCCTCTCCCAGAAGTCTCTCCTGGGGCTGGCTTGGGGCATCCTCCTGCCAGGAGGTCCTCACCACACTCAGAAAGCCAAAGTTAGTTGGTATTTGCTGATTGGATTTCCTCTAAGTTTCACCAGCTCAGTCCTTGGAAATATAAACCTAAGTCCTGCTACCCATCCCTCAGAGCTTCTGGGTGACGTGGCATTTTTCCCGATTTGCTAGGATTTGCCCAGTCTTTCCTTACTCATCAGAGGCCAGGCCACATTTCTTACCCCCTTCAACACACACGATCACTTCCACTCCCCAGCCAGCCTCCAACTGCCTTTTCTGCTTTGTTGCATTTACTCTGCTTAGATAAAAGATCACTGACAATTTTGAATTTGCATTTTTAATCAGTCATTGTATCGGATTTTTACTCTGCTATTCTGAGTTCTTTATACTTAAGCTGCTTTGTGTTGTATGGGTGACAGCATAAATGTAATGTAAATAAGAAAGTAATTTGATTTTATTTATCTTTTTAAAAATCTCTAAGCCTTAAGACATTTTATGAAAAGCAACATAACTTTTGCTTCCTTGTATGGAAATTCTGCCATTTAAAGTAAAACAAATGCTCCCTTAGGGCAAAACCCACCTACTCAAAGCCCTTGTTGGAGCAAACATTTAACTTCTAGTAGAGCTTTTGCCTAGACTACACTTTCCAGTGGGAAGGCAGCAGTGCACTTCATTTTTCTCTGTCCCGCTCTGTCCCTCCTCTGTAGCCCATGACCAACACACTTTGTCCCTAATCCTAAAATGAGATGTCTACTTTGTTTGGTGGAGAAACTTATCCTGGCCAAGCTGCTGGACTACAAGAAAACCCCTGCTCTGTGACTGTTGCGGGTTTCTCGGGTACAGCTCTACTTCTCAAACCACGGGATCTTCCACACCCAGCTGTCTCCTTCCTCTGTCACTCACTGAACAGTTCAAAAGGTCCCCACATCTAGGCTCTTTGCTGCCCTCTCCTGGTGTCTTTTGACACTGCCACACGGATCCAGGAACACTGGGGTGAGCCTTCACCTTCCCTCTCTACCACCGCATTGCCAAGTCTAGCAGTCCTGAATGGCCTCAGCAAGAACACGAAAATCTGAGATCCTGAAATGAAAGGAGAATTGTGACTGCTCCTCAAGTGAGCTGAAAAAGAGAAGTGACCCCCAAATCACAAACAGAAATGCCAAGGGGTCCCCAACAATGTGGGAAGTTGACAGAGGCCTGTAGGAGCTGGAGGAGGAACTGCCTGTTAAGGCATAGGTCAGTAGTAGGATTTCCCTATGCCAACTGACTTACTCAGTGTCATCTTTCATAGCCACAAAATAATATTCTAGCAAGAAAACAGCAAAAAAAAAAAAAATGACAACACTCAGTGTTTATCCTTGTGCCAAATACAGTGCTAAGAACTTTACTTACATTTCATCTCTTGATCCTCATGCTATCCTCAAGAGATAGACGCCATCCTAATCTCATCTCACAGATGGGAACACTGGCCATGGAGGCACGTGGTAAAATACTGCAGCGCATTGTATTTGACTGCGACAGTGACTTAGGAGGATAGAAGCTGCAGCCAAGAAAAATAGCCCCATAGTAAATGTCCAGCCAGGAGGGTGGGAACATTTGGGAGGGCAACAGGGAGAGAGAAGTGCTAGAGAGTGCAGGCAAAGAGAGGGCCCTGCGGGCATCAGGGAGGGGAGGGCATGGTTGTGGTGCTGAACACAGCTGTGGGCTCAGCCTTCTTATGTCTAAATCATGTTTCAGCCAATTATTATCTACCTCTGGGCACTTAACCTTTCTGACCTTTATAAAATGGAGATAATAAAACCCACCCCACTGGAAATATTACACATAAAATGCTTAGCAGAATGTCTGGTAGACAGTAAGTGCTCAATAAGTGTTAGTTATTGGTACAGGCTTAATCACTTGTGAATCTAAGCAATTTTTCTCCCAGCAGGGAAGAGCCAACTTCACAGACCCAGCAAATCATCGCGCATGTAAATAAAACTGACCTGTGAGTTGTGACATTTCTAAGGACTCAAAGGAAATCAGTTGGTCAGCAGCACACGGTTCCTGGAATACGAGATGACACAGCCACGGGCAGCTGCAGGTGGCCCCAAGCACAACCTGGGACCAGGCGAGTATCCAGGGGAAGGAAAATGATGACCGTGGCTGCTTTTGTTGTTGTTTTACTATAAACACACACACACACACACACACACACACACCCTATGTATATGTCTCCTGCAACAATTGAACAAATTGACTTCCGGCCACCTCCCTTGGGCCTTCTTCAAGTTCCAGACAGTACCTGAATCTTGGACTCTGTCCAAGCACATGCCTGGCTCCTTGCCTTACAATCCAGACAAGGCAGCAGGTCCCAAACAGCTCATCAACAGCAGGTAAAGCTACACAATCAGTGGACACGCGCGTCAACACTCGGTGGATACAATGGCACATGAGGCTGGGTGAGAACCATCTGTCTAGCAGGTCGGGTTGAGTGGGACTCATTCTTCAGGCAAAAAAATCACACATTTTTGACAGCTCAAGGCTAGCTAGCTCCCTCTGCTTTTCATTTCACAACAGGGACGATGATGAGAGGAACGGTGAGACTTCTTGAACCATTAACTTTGCCAGTGTAGTTATTTTTGTCACTCCCTAGCTGTTTGTCTATAGTGTTTTGCCATAAAATTCTTAAAATGAAAAGAGCAGTACATTTATTTCACACATATACAGGAAGAGGCAGGGGGAGAGCAGTGCATTTTTTATCAGCTTCACAGACTGTCCAGTCCTAAAAGCAATTCCTTAGAGAACATGTGCTTTGCACATCAGGGAATGGCAGGTGACCCTGTCTGCTGAGGAAGAGCGCAGAAGTGGGCATAGAGAGAGGAACAGGAGGAAACGCCTCTGGACTTGAACAAAGGGGACAAAGCTGGTTGAAATTCCTCTGGCCGTAACTCCATCAATGTGCCAAACTGGGCTACTCTTCCTGCCTTCTTTTAAAATAATTTTTAAAAGGTTTATTTGAAAGGCAGAGTGAGAGAGAGAGAGAAAGTCAGAGAAAGATGGATTAAAAGAGATCTTGCATCATCTGGTTCACTCCTCAGAATGGCCACAACGGGTCTGAGCCAAACTGTGACCCCAGAAGCAAGGAACTCCTGAGTCTCCAATATGTGTGGAAGGGGCCCAAGGACTCGAGCCATCTTCTGCTACCTTCCCAGGCACATTACCAGGATGCTGGATTGGAAGCAGAATAGCCGGAAGTCGCACCAGCGCTCCGACATGGGATGCCAGTGTTGCTAGCCGCACCACGGTGCCAGCCCTCTGCCAACTTTTTTGTTTTATAATCTTCAGGTGGGAAGACAAAAAAATTTTGAGAAAATCACTCTTCATTCTGTATTTCTGCTGAGCTGGGACCGTGCCAACAGCTTGAAATCTGCGTCCCCATCACTCATTTCTCACACTTCCTTCAAAAACTCTCGGGAGAGTTGCCTCTCGCTGACTTCAGACCTGTTGGCTGCAACTTCGGTTCAGAAAAGACCATCACTGCTTGTGAACCTCCACCCTTGTTCTTTCTTTCCCTTCCCTGGCTGGACAGCCTGTCTGTAGTTGACAAACACATCATTTTCCCTCCAGCTAAGTTAAATCCTAGGAGCAACTTCACACTTAAAAACCTCCCTTTCTTACAATTTTTAAATGATCCCTTATTCTTAATGTTCCAAGTAAAATCATTCTTTTTCTATTCAATCAGAATTATTTCCTCCAGGAAGATAGTTTTTAAACTACATTGGACTAAACCTATACCTCCAGGAAGTTGAATGCCTCAGATATTAGAGCAATGTTCTCCTTCAGAGTAAAAGGGAGAGTCATAGACCAGATCCAGAGGCTGTCTTTCTTCTGGAGATTAACTGTGACTGAGTTCCACCCTGAGCCAAAGGAGGCGTCTTAATCCTTTCAAGTTGCTGTAACAAAATCTCATGCAATAGGTGGCTTATAAATAACAGAAAATTTATTTCTCCCCGTCTGGAAGCTGTGATCATGTTCAAAGTCAAGGCATCAGCATGGTCCATGTCTGGGGAGCGCCTGTTTTTCTGTTTTTCTGACTCACAGATAGAAGCTTCTCATGTGTCCTCAGATGGTGAAAGGGGACAGCTAGCTCCCTGCGGTCTTTTGTATAAAGGCACCAATCCCATTCACAAGAACTCTACCTACTTCCTTATTCCTTCTCATAGCATTACCTTGGGGGTTAGGATTTCACCACATGACTTTGGAGGCAGGGGGCGTGAGGAAATACAAACATTCAGACTGCAGCATGCCCCACCCTAGACACGTGCTCCCTCTAAATTCATGTCCTTCTCAAAACACAAAATACATTCATCCTATTCCAGTAATCTTCATTTGTTTCAACATCAATTCAAAAACCTGCAGTCCAGAATCTCATCTAAGCATTATCTCTATTAGATATGGATACAACTCAAAGAAAAACTCATCCTGAGGCAAACTGCACTCCAGTTGTGATTCTTTGTAATTGTACGTTATGATGCTGACACAAGCACAGACAGTCATTCCCATTCCAAAAGGGAGAAACAGGAAAGAAGGAAGAAATGGTAGGTAACAGGTAAATCCAAAGCCCATTATGGCAAACAACATTAAATCTTAAAGTTTGAGAATATTCTGACTTGCTATTGTTCTGGACACACTGAGACAGGGTTGGTTCCCTATAGCTTAGCTAAGCACGTTAGCATGGGCTACATGGGAGCTACAGCTCTCACGGGTTGCACTTGGGTACCTGCGGCTCTCCTACACGGGAATCTACAGTTTGGGTTTCTAGGGTGGCCACAACCCTATGGCTTCTCTAGGCACTGTCCTTGTAGAAAACTCTCTGCCCCGACTACCTGTCAGCAGCCCTCTGACTGAATCATGTGCATGAGGATCCGGGCAGCTTCATCCTTTAAATTCTAGATGGAGGTATCACGTCTTACAGTTCATGCACTCCGAGAACCATCATAGAGGGTGCTAGGTATGGATGCAACCAAGGTTTTCTACCTGTGCCTTCCAGAGGTATAGCAATCCTTGTAACTATGCTTATTGGAACTGAATCCGGGGTGGCTAAGGAGTACCGTGTTGGAATTCAGGGAGTAGAGCCTTAAGAAAGCACCAAGTAGTAAGCCTAGGTCCCATGGATTCTCCTTTGAAATACTTCTGACCCAAAGGTCTTTGTTCAATGGGATTCTGATGCAAGTATCAGCCTTGAAATTTTTCAAAATGCCATAATGATCATGCCTCTATTGCTTTGATGACAGTCAATCCACACTGATTTCCTTACCAACACCCTTGATGATCTCTCTCTAGGATGCAGCCTCTAATTTGCTAAAAAAAAAAAAAAGGCTAAAATTTTTCCAAATCTCTAAGTTCTGCTTTCCTTTGGATTAAACATTCCATTGTTAAATCATTACTTTCTTCTCTCATTTTAACATAAGCATTCAAGGGAAGCTATGCCACACCTTCAGAACTTAGCTTAAAAAATTTCTTTCACTAACTATCCGATTTAAGAACTTACAAATTCTACTTTCCAGAAAACTAAGAGACAAACACAATGTGGCCAAATTCTTTACCACTTCATATCAAGGATCACCTTTCCTCCAGTTCCCCACAATATGGTCCTCATTTCTGTCTGAGATCGCCTCACAATGGCTCTTACCATCCACATCCACATTCTGCCCATGCCCACTTAGAAATTCTCCAAGAAGATTAAGCTTTTCTTTATAGCTCTCCCTTTTGGAGCTCTTTCCAGAATAATTCTTAACAATCCACTGACAGCAATGTAGGGTTTTCACAGCACACACTTCACAATCCTTCCAGCCTGTACCCATTACATAGTTCCAAAACTACTCCCAGTTTTAGATATTTGTTAGGTCAACACCCTACTCCAAGTACTAATCTTGTCTTGATCCTTTCAGACTGCAGTAACGAAGCACCAGACATAGCCTGGGAGGCTTGTGAACAGCAGAATTTTATTTCTCACAGTTGTAGGCTGGCAACTCCAAGAGCAAAGCCAGGCAGATTAGATGTCTTGTGAAGGCCCATTTCCTGATTCACAGATGGAACTGTGCCTTCACATGATGGAGGGGATGAGATAGTTCTCTGGAGTCTCTTTCACAAAGAAGTCATCCCATTCAGGAGGACTTTGCCCTTATAACTCAGTAACCTCCAAAAAGGTCTTCCCTTCTCACACCATCACTTTGGGTGTCAGGATTTCAACATACGAATTTTAGGAAGACACAAACATTCAAAACCTAACACTAGCATTGCCTATGAGACTAGCACACAGGGTTGGCAGTGCCTCAGGTTAAGTTATCCTGGTGGGTTATAGATTGAGGACCATTTATTTGTAGAGCCACCAACCTGATCGAGAAAGATGAATTGTGAAACCATGAAAGGAAGTACCACTCAGACATTTGAAAGGGTATCATTCATGTCAATGTGTCAATCTGAACTTGACCATTTTGATGTACATTCTGATGTATGATTTTTCAAAATAAAAATCACTCAACAATCAGCTGGCGTAGAAGAAATACTCTCAGCCCTTTCTGATGCCATTGAGACGAAATGAAGCACAGGGGTGCTCGTTGAGCTGATTTTTCAACAATTAGAAACAATTATCTTTTCAAAACGAGAACTTATTATTGATTCTGTCACAAGGTTTGCTTTGCTCTGCTCTTGGAATTAGCAACCAAGGTGAGCCAACATGGACAAAGCCTAGGAGGAAGCTGATCAAGTCGACCCAGTGATGAAGGTGAAGATGGAGGAGGTAGAGGAGGTGGCCCGGGGCAGCTCAGTACACCTGGACTTTAGCTATATAATCTGGCAGGAAACAGTTTCCATGTTTAGTTTAGCTCCTGCGCTGCCTCTTTTCCTATGGCTTTCATGAATTTTTCTGAACTTACTTGAACATCTGCTCACCTTTTCCCCCACTGTAGAAACATCGATATCTCCACAGTGGTGTTCTCTTTTGTTTCTTTTTCACTCCACAGACTCCTTAGTCCTTTTAGTCCTTAGGATGATTTTTTTTTTTTTTTTTTTTGGACAGGCAGAGTGGATAGTGAGAGAGAGAGAGACAGAGAGAAAGGTCTTCCTTTGGCGTTGGTTCACCCTCCAATGGCCGCCACGGCTGGCGCGCTGCGGCCGGCACACTGCGCTGATCCGATGGCAGGAGCCAGGTACTTATCCTGGTCTCCCATGGGGTGCAGGGCCCAAGGACTTGGGCCATCCTCCACTCCCTTCCCGGGCCACAGCAGAGAGCTGGACTGGAAGAGGGGCAACCGGGAAAGAATTCAGCGCCCTGACCAGGACTAGAACCCGGTGTGCCAGCACTGCTAGATGGAGGATTAGCCTATTGAGCCACGGCGCCGGCCCTTAGGATGATCTTAAACACCTGAACGGTTGTTCTAGACCATGTATACCTATAATCTGCAATTCTGTATGTTTCACTCAACTTTCTATATAGATTTCTAATTCCTAGTAGATATCTCCACCCAGATCTTCTAAATGAACTCTACTCCGTGAGTCCAAACAACAAATATCATCCTCCAGTAACCTGTTTTTTTCTCTTAGGTCATCAGTTTTTCTTAAATGTTCCCCAGTGCATGTGGGTCCTCATTCCCTCTTGGCTACCTCTGCAGTTCTGAAATCTAAGCCCTCATCTCTTAGTGTTACCTTCACAGTAAGCCTGCTGTTATTGTTGTTGTTAGTATTTCTTGTTTGAGTTATTCTAGTGGCCATTCAATTAGCTCCAAACTGTAAAAGAATTTTTTTTTAAATTATTTTATACGGCCGGTGGCACGGCTCACTAGGGTAATCCTCCGCCTGCGGCGCCAGCTCCCCGGGTTTTAGTTCCGGTCGGGGCGCCAGATTCTGTCCCAGTTGCTCTTCTTCCTGTCCAGCTCTCTGCTGTAGCCCGGGAGTGCAGTGGAGGATGGGCCAAGTGCTTAGGCCCTATACCCCATGGGAGACCAGGAGAAGCACCTGACTCCTGGCTTCGGATCAGCGTGGTGTGCCGGCCGCAGCAGCCATTGTGGGGGTGAACCAACAGAAAAAGGAAGACCTTTTTCTCTGTCTCTCTCTCTTTCTCTCACTGTCCACTCTGCTTGTCAAAAAAATTATTTTATTCTTGTTACAAGAATAATGGAAGTAAACTGACATTTTTTAAAATAAAGATTAAAACTGAAAGATAGGGGCCGGCACTGTGGCATAGTAGGTTAAGCATCCCATATGGGGGCGCTGGTTTGTGTCCAGGCTGCTCCACTTCAGATCCAGTTCTCTGCTACTGGCCTAGAAAAGCAGTGGACTGCCCAAGTGCTTGGGCCCCTGCACCCACGTGGGAGACCAGGAAAAAGTTCCTGGCTTTGAATCAGCCTAACTCTGGCCATTGTGATTGTGGCCATTTGGGGAGTGCACCAGCAGATGGAAGACCTCTCTCTCTGTGTCCCTCCTCTCTCCCCACTGCCCAGGATTCTGCCTCTCAAATAAATATGTAAATATTAAAAAAAAAAAACCTGAGAGATAGAAACTACTGAGTCCACCACACAGAAACAACCTGAGCTATTCTGATATTCGCATAGAAAGAAAAAAACAAGCTGGTATCTCATTATTTTGGATTCCCCCATAAGCTGATCCTAAATGTGATGTTTAAATGGAAGTGTTGTTTGGAAGGCTATTCCAGGAAGCACCAGTCCGCAGTCCTGGACTACAGAGAACATGATTGCGCTGTGTCACCCAACAGGCAAAATAGCAGTTACTTATCCACCAACTCCTATTTTTCCTTTTTAGCCGAGGACTGCTTCTGAGAGATTCATCCCCTGGCACTGCTAACCTGCTCTGTGTATGGATCAAGCATACAAGCATATTCCTGTAGTCCACTAACGGTCTTCGGTGAGAGTTTCAGGTGCTTGCATTGGGAGGCCTAGGCGTGTAGAAAAGGAAGCTAGCAGTGGGCCATTAACAGCACCTGCTTGATATCCCACTGCTTAAAATTCTTTAGTGGTTTCTCACCAGCCTAAGGTTTATACAAGCTCCGTTCTTACCAGCTTGCAAATGTTCACTCCAGTCTATCCCGGTGAAACTGTGTTCTACCTCGAATCCCAGGCCGCAGTACTCACACCTCCACGCATCCGTGCTGCTGCTCTGGCCTAGGCTGCTCTTCCTTGTGAGGCCAAACACATTTCCTCTTTCAAGATTCTGTTTACATCTTGTCCCTTCCCTGACACATTTCCAAGAGCTAGTGAGCTCAATTTCCCCCATTGCACATTACATACACATCCTTAGAACATTCTTTGGCATTTAGAAAAAAAACAGCATGTGTAATAATAAATTCAATTTTGACAAGAACAAAAAATATCCTGAAACTACCTCAGAGGCTTCAACATCTTTAGCATTTCAGCAGCCATTGTATCAGACAATTACATATTTCTTCACACACACACACACACACACACACACATTCTGAACTGCATAAATTTGTTTAAATAGGATTGTCTACTATACCATTTTTGTAATCTATTTTTTTACTCAACTTACATTGTTACATTTGAACACTCATCTTTTCAATCCAGTGAATGTAGACTTATACCTTCATGTGCAACAGTTAATATGTATTCCAATTTTATCCAAGCCTCTTTTTTGTGCATCATAAAGTTGGCAATTTTTCCTTTGTAAAATTTATTTATAAAGGGAACAGATTTCATATATCCAGTTTCAAGAACATAAATATACTTCCTGCCCTCCTCCCTCCTCCTTTTCAAATTTTTCTAATTCTTGTGATGATATACTTTCAATTCACTGTATCATCATGAGCTTAATCCTCCACTAAATAAAAAATTCAACAATAAGTAGAAAGATCATTGTTCCTCAAGAGTATAGTTAAGAGCTATAAACAGGCTGGCACCGCAGCTCAATAGGCTAATCCTCCACCTGTGGTGCCGGCACACCGGGTTCTAGTCCTGGTCAGGGTGCCGGATTCTGTCCTGGTTGCCCCTCTTCCAGTCCAGCTCTCTGCTGTGGCCCGGGAAGGGAGTGGAGGATGGCCCAAGTCCTTGGGCCCTGCACCCACATGGGAGACCAGAAGAAGTACCTGGCTCCTGGCTTCGGATCAGCTCAGTGTGCCGGCCACAGTGCAGCGGCCACAGCGGCCATTGGAGGGTGAACCAACGGTAAAGGAAGACCTTTCTCTCTGTCTCTCTCTCACTGTCCACTCTGCCTGTCAAAAAAAAAAAAGCTATAAACAATAATCAAATATCAAGATGTCAGTTTCACTCATATACTTTTTTGTACTCTATATATTAGTATACATGATTAGTATATGTAAGATATGATTTTTGTCTTTCAAGAAATGCTGTAACGGCTACACCCAATAGGATGATTGCTTATGTACTTGTCCGTCTCCCACTGTGGCTTATAGCTTCTTCAGAATAAAGCTTTTGACTTCTCATATTCCCACTTTCTTCTGAAAGGAAGCGAACTCTCTTTTGATTAGTTTTTGTGTCTTTTAGAATCTTTTTTTTCTACAGAGCAAAAGTGAGTATTCACAGTTCATTAAAATATACCCCTCATCCTCCTTCACCTAATTAAATCAAGGAAAGCCTAATAACATTTTAGAGCTGTGGGTTTTAAATTTTTTTATCATGTTCCAATTTCATCAAAACACATTTTAACATGAATCAGGACATACTTTTTAAAATAAATGTTTTTTATCTGAAAGTTAGGGGGAGAGAAAGAGATGTAGAGACAGAGATCTTCCATCTACTGGCTTATTTGCCAAATGCCTTCAACAGTCAGGGTTGGGCCAGGTTGAAGTTCGAACCAGGAACTCAATCAGGGTCTCCCATGTGGATGACAGGGACCCAAGTGATTGACTATTTCCCTGAATGTTCAGAGTTAAGACACCAGAACTGGAAGTAGAGCCTAGACTTGAACTCAGGCTCTTGGATATGGGATGTGGGTACCCCAAGAGATGCCTTAGCTGCTGTACTAAACACTCACTCTAGGACATACTCATATAAAATAATACCCTCTCCATATACAGTTTATTCTGATATCTACTGTTTCATTCCATCTTAAGTATGTATTTTAAATTAACATGCCATTATATTTATTTTTTACCTCTGTATGTAGTTCTCTAAACTGATTTCATAATCAATTATGAAAACTGAGTTGCTGCCATTGCTGGCCCTACAGTTTCACTATAAGCACACAACCCAGAAAGAATATTCTCTTGTCACTGTTGAAGTCTTTGTATTTTAAACACCAGTCTCACCATCCCCACCACCACTAAGCAGATACATACATATTTTCATTCAGAGATGTGTCCCAGTAATGAACGCTGGAAGGATCATTACTTATGTCACTTAAAACTGTGTCACTGGGGTGAACACTTGGTGCAGCTCCTTTAGCCCTGGCTACTCTGCTTGTGATCCAGCTTCCTGCAAATGCACATCTGGGAGGCAGCAGATGATGGCTCAAGCAGTTGGGTCCCTGCCACCCATCTGAGGGACTCTGGAGTTCCAGCCTCCTGGCTTTGACATGGCTCATCTTTGGCAGTGTGAGCATCTGGGCAGTGAACCAATGAATGGAAGAATTTTTTCTCTTTCTCTCTCTCTCTCCTCTTCTCTCCCAAATAAAATGGAAATACATAAAATTTTTCAAAATAGTGGCATTATATGTGTGCACAGAGAAGGGCCCAGGCTAGGCAGGAACTGAGACATAGGAGACTCCTTACCCATGAAGTGGGTAGAGTCTACTGAAAGAGAAAGCATAAGCTGATTTCAGCTCACCTGAAACCCCCGTAGGATTCTGGGAGTGTGATTTGTAGTGATGTCGGCAATCTCACATCAGTGTTCAAGTGCCCCAGGTGAGCAGAGCTTCCCACCACCCACCACAGAAAAAAGTCACTGCGCAGGCCCAGCCTTTTTTCCTGATTGAGATTCTACCTCACCCCCATTCCCATTCCCAGCATTTGAAAGCTCAGCTCTTCTCATTTGGTCTTCATGAAGCACAGGGGAGCTCCATGGAACACATCCTTCCCTCTGCCCGCTGGGTGAAGCAGAGCAGTGATCCCCCTTCAATGAGTAGCTCCCTAAGCTCCTTTCCCATCTGAATCCAGCCCGTAGGAATTATTCTCCAGCAGAGGCATGTGTGAAAGCCGTAAGAGTGACCAAGTTCCCTCTGGGTTCTTTCCTTTAGTTTTCTTTTTGAGTGACACTCCCAAAAACAGACATCACAGATGAATTTATTACTTCCTTTGCTTTTATTCTACCATATAACAAAACCACGTAGCCAACCAGCCAACATGTCATATATTCCTTTTATATTTGGACACTTAATGTCCTCAGAAGGGAGGTAGGGTCTTTGGTGCTAGCAAAAGCAATGAAATTTGAGCAGAAAGAATACTATCCCAGTATAGAACTTTTTGAACCTAAAAAAAATGTGTTCATTTACTGACATTTGACTCCTTTTTTTTTTTTTTGCCAATTGTAATCCAGTACATAGCTGATACATATATACACGTTGATGCTTTAATGGAATCAGTTGATAACTGGATTTGTTGTGCTTCTAGAAGGCACAGGGCATCCTTTGAGGCCCTGTGAGACATACAAATGTATGTGAGACATACAAAGAAATGAAGTGTGTTGCTGGTTCTTCAGGGAGGTCAGAGGACAGGTACAGGAAAAGACAATGTGTAGCAGTTAAAGCTGGATGCAAATCAAGTCGCCAAGAAAAGTCAGTCCTCTAGCCACTCAGAAGTGGATGATATAAACATGGGCTGTGGCTAGGGAGTTAAAATTTGAGGAAAACTTGAAAAATGGGTAACAAACAGTTGATGGCCTGGAGAAGAGATCTTGGACCACGAAGTAAAGCAAAGATCAAAAAGGCAATACAGTACGACCGGGGAGCAGTGAGTAAATCCTTCAGGCAGCAGTGGGGCTCCAGAATAACCCTCCAAGTCAGCCTTGAGGCTGGGCCAAAGTAATCTGTTCAAGCCTAGTATTCCTGCATGCTTAAGGCATAAAGATGCAAATAAATCCTGTAAATTTGCAGTTTATCATCTTGTCCTCCATTTTTGATATTGTGAGTGTGGCCTCCAAGCATGTATTTCCAAAGGCTCTCCAGACAGCAATCTCTGCAAGGCTGGCTTAGCATAGAGGATTCTGTGGAATCCGCAGCTAATGAGTGATTGGAGAGCAAATGTGAACAGTGATTGAATGGTAGTCACGTACAGGCTCACTCGATACCGCTTCAGGGACTGGCAGAGTTGTTTTTAAATCCCTCGGCTTTTCCCTGATAAATTAGTTACACTATTTATAATATGCAGCCAATAGTCGAATTATATGTTTATTTCTTGCATGTGGAAGGCAGTGTAAGGTGGAGGCAAGCCCATCAGTTTCGAAATTGGAACAGGTCTTGGTTTTGCAGTTAACTCCCTCTGCGAACTTGAGCGAGTCACTTCCTGTTCCTGAGCCAAATTATCTCATCTACACAATGGGATGATACTCCCCACCTCACAGTAATGATGAGGCTCAATTTGAGGAAAATAGATACAAAAGTGTCTTTCTAAACTCCAAATCGCTGTATCAGCTTAGGTTATGATTGTTTTTGCCTCATCAGTACCAGGCTAATCTGTTAAACTGCTAATTGGTGATGCTACAGAAATTCATCACTAGCATTTTCTGTCACAAATCTCTAGAACACTGACACTAAACTTTAGTCAGTTATAAATGTGACTGAAAATAATCATATAAAAGAGGAGCAATGACAGCTATTACTTTTTGTGCTGCTTGTAAGGCAGGTATTATAAAAAATGTCACATGTGCTGTATCAAAAATCGTCATAATTCCATGAGATAAGCACTATTATCCCCACTTAACAGATGGGGAAAGTAAACTTGATCATTGGTTCAGGAAGTGGGGGAGCTGGGATTCCAACTCAGGAAATTCGGCTCTAAAATTCATAATTTCACTCCACCTATCTTCCCTGAGAAAACGGAGGCACTCAAACCCCATAGCTTCCCTACAGATCTCACGACCCTCACTTTGCAGGAAAACAACAGTCCACACGATGAGCCTTCTTTCAAACCTATGATACAGTTATATATTTGCTCTCTCACCATGGCTGCATTTCAGGAGACACAGACACACACTCAAAATGGGGTTGCCTATTCCTCACTTTTTCTCTCACTCCTTTTCATCCTGATTGTACGGGACTGTCTGTGTTTGAGATCTGTTGTGCTCCCCTCTCCCTGCCAGCTCACGGGGCTTCCCTTCTATCACCCTGGCCTCACCAGCCCCTTGCTGGGAACAGCATGCATGTTCCAAACACACGGCTGCTCAGCCTTACGAGTGAGCGTTGTCTGGATGAATGAGGTCCTACTGCAGAAATCAAAGCATCCTCCCGAGCTGGCAGCCCAGAGCGCTCAGGAAGGACATTGAAACTGCTTCCGCGCCCCACAGGGAACCCTGCTCCTGAAGGAGGTGCCAGGGAGCAAACTGAGAGCAGTGCTCAGAGTGGCCACGGGAGACAGCCAGTGTCAGCTGGCTGACACTTTCCTAGAACGTTCCCTCTACAATGCTTTAGAAGGCAGAACCACACAACCATGGCTACATGTGGAGGTGCCCCACAGGGCAGGCAAGAGGCGTGTGGCGAGTTCCAATGGAGGTTCCTGCCACAGCAGGGATCCTAAGGTCATCAAGCTCATGCCAGATGTTTTTGGATGGTTTGTGGCTCATTCTGATGGAAACGTTATGGAACGGGAAGCAAGACGCTGTGTGCAGCATACAGCTCAATACTCGTCTGTGTTCACCTGAAGTGGCTCGGAAAGAATTAGCACACTTCACAGAGCATCCGTGTTTTTACCTCGGCAACATTTCCCCAGGAAACCTTAAAGTCATGTCATCTACAAATCAAGTGACATTTGTTTTCACTGTTCTTTCTTCTCACTCTTTCAAGTGCAGTGAACCATTTAGAGGAAGGGGTGCATTGGATGTGGACTTTGTGATGAAAATACATGGGGGAGGTCAGAGAGAGATGGTAGATAAACCCAGCCAGGATGACACCATCACCACCCTCATCGCCTTAATCTATGTGTACATTATATCATTTCATCCTCTCAATAACCTTATCAAATAGACACTATTTTTTCTAATCCCAAGAAAATGGAATCACAGCGAGTCTGAACATATTGCCCATGGTTAAATAGCTAGTTATTAAAAGCGTCTGAACCCAGGCACACTGGTTCCACAGCTACTACACTCTACTGTCAAAATCAACTGACTGTTTTCTTAACAAGTATTTCAATTACTTACTCTAAGCATGTGAAATGAAAAAAACAAATCCTTACTGCAAACCTACACCATGAACTTTAAAAAAAAAAAGTGTTTTATTTATTTGAAAGTCAGGGTGACAAAGAGAGGAGGAGAGGCAGAGAGAAAATCTCCCACCCACTAGCTCACTAGTGGGTGAGCAGCAGTCAGGGCTGGGACTAAAGACAGGAGCCAGGAGCCAGGAACCCCATGCTGGTCTTCCACATGGGTAGCAGAGGCCCACGTCCTTTGGGTCATCGTCTGCTGCTTTCCTAGGTGCATTAGGAGGGACCTGGAGGGAAAGCAGAGCTACCGGGACATGAACCAGCATTCCAATACGGATGCCAGTGTCACAGGCGGTGGTTTGACCCACTGTGCCACAATGCAGGCCCCTGGCATGAACTTTAATGATCCTGTCTCACTGTTTTCTTTATAGAAAGCAGAGACACTCTGCCTAAAGAACGGGCCTGAGGTCACTTCACTAATAAATAATGGAGCTACAATCTACGACCATCCTTGGGACACTGATACCGACAGGAATGGAAAAATAGATGCTAATAGAAGAATCCTCTTGAAGCCTGGACAGGGAGACGATCCTGGCAGCTGTGGGAGACATCTGGAAGACTCCATGTGGCCCCGGCTCCTGGCGTCTGAATCCGGATTTGCTGGGGCTTCCTAGCTCCTCTCCACCTTCCCTGCCAACTGAGTCCTCAGAAATGTTAGCTCGGTTCCCCCACCAGCAGCAGCAGCATTTCCTAGCTTCTGGACATCGCTCCTCATGCTGCCACTCACAGCTCCAGTGCAGTGCTAGGCAACTTCTCCTGCCTCACTCCCCTCCCAGCGACAGAGCAGGGTAGAGAATATGGCTTGTCTGAACGTTGATTTCTTCCCTCAGTAGTTCACAACATAGCCAGGAATTCAGAACGTACATCTGTGAAACAACAGGTAACAATACCAAGATCGTCTGTAAACACAGATTATGTGTGGAGACTGAACAAAGAGGCAGAGCATTCAAAGGGATTCAACATAAACCCAGGCTACTTTCTAGGACAACTGAGTTTTTCTTTGATGACAAGTTCCCAGGGTAGTGCAGCTTCCCAAGTGGCCAACTAACTACCAAATGAGCAAGCATGCGTGCTTTCAGCAGTTGCTCTGCAAAGAAGCCCACAGGGCTCTGCAGCGAGCCAGACCACACACCTCCCTGTGCTGTGTCCAGGCAGACAGGACAATGTTTCTCTACAGCTGAGGATGCAATGATTGGGCTTTTGGCTCAAACCCAGCGATGCCTTTCTTCCCTTCCTTTTCTTACCCCACAATCATTGCCCTAAAAAGAATTTTCACTTCAGAGAGTGACCTTGCTGGGCTGAAGCCTGTTGTTAAAAGCCCCACCAGGTTTCATTCTGAAAAGTCATCATGGACTTTAGATTGACTTTCTCTTGAAGGCAGCTTAAACCTTGTTCATTTGGGAGTGCGGTGGAGAAGGTTGAGGAATCCCAAGGCTTCAGCTGCCAGCTGTCTCATTTCTCGGATCATATTTTTTTTTTCTCTTTCCCAGCAAGATTAAGATGAGTGAAATAATTTCTTTTTAGTTATTATTATAACATTCAAGTTTTCCATTACTGTCAATTTCTTGAGACTTGTCTCATTAGCATTTTCAGAACAGATTTTTTTTAAAAAAAACCTTTCATCAAAGAAAAAAATGTGCATGATCTCTAAGTGCAAGTAAGTTGTCACGGGATTTCATTGACATAAATTTGTTCTCTCTTGTCTGCATTTCTGTTTTCTCAGTTCTTAGAATATTTGAGAGCCTGGGAACCATACCCAGTGCTCTTTGATTTGAAGAGTTGGAAAGATGTGGCTTATGTTATGAAATAAAATATCTTAGAAGCAGAGTATAAGGAGGGATTGTGGGGTATTATAGCGTACCCCATAAAAATTCTAAGAACAAAGGGAAAAATGCCAAAAGCTACATGAGAGGAACAGAAATAACATTCTTGAGGAAATCCACCCACGACTCCGGGGTATTTTTTGTAAGCACTAGAGTTTTGCATGTTTGTAGGAGCTGGGTTAGTTAAGCCAATGTAGGAGTCTTGGGATCTCCTTATCACCAACACAACTAGCAGGTAAGAGCTCCCTGGTGTTGTATCTCTGTGATAAAGACCTAATCAGCTCTTTATTTCTCCAAACCTGAAAGTGCTTTCGTAAATGCTGGTAGATTAGCACTGAGGAACTAATTATTCTGTGAACCATGGTGTTTTTCCAAAGAGAAAAAAAAAAAATCTCTCAAGATATAGAGCAGTGGCCTCTTTTATAGCATTCTCTGGAATGGAGACCTTAGAGCTGGAAGCCAGCTCAGTAAATTTAGTGTGTGAGCTTTTGTGGGAAATGGGATATAGTGATTTAGGACATGTGGGTGCTATATGCAGCAACAGACAGAGGGAGAAGACAAGCAGACTGAATGGTCCTCACGCCAAAATTGTAAGGTCAACAAAAAGCTAGAGTTGTTCACTCCTTTTTTTTTTTTTTTTACAGGCTGAGTGGACAGTGAGAGAGAGAGACAGAGAGACAGAGAGAAAGGTCTTCCTTTTGCCGTTGGTTCACCCTCCAATGGCCGCCGCGGCTGGCGCGCTGCAGCCTGCGCACCGCGCTGATCTGATGGCAGGAGCCAGGTGCTTCTCCTGGTCTCCCATGGGGTGCAGGGCCCAAGCACTTGGGCCATCCTCCTCTGCACTCCCTGGCCACAGCAGAGAGCTGGCCTGGAAGAGGGGCAACTGGGACAGAATCTGGCGCCCCGACTGGGACTAGAACCCGGTATGCGGCGCCGCAAGGTGGAGGATTAGCCTAGTGAGCCGCAGCGCCAGCTGCTTTTTTTTTTTTTTTTTTTTTTTTTTTTTTTTTTTTTGAGGTGTTCACTCCTTATTCTCTACGTGATGCAGGCAACTGCACTGGTCGGACATGGAAGGTTCTGTTGCTCACTGGTAATTTCTGCCCTACCCCTCCACCACGCGAGAGAAGACAAACTCAGAGTAGATATCGCTCACAGTCTGAGGAAGGTGATCGGCGAAGCAGGGCTTCCTAAACATGGTCAAGCTGGCACTGAAGAGGACCTGCTCATAGGCCTCAGCCATTTCAGAAGCCCTTTGCACAAATGCAGTCATCTGTGTATTGCATTTTCTCTGTTAATCAATATCTTTTTTCCTTGGTTTTTAGTAAAATCCCCTTTTGAGGTTCCACCTTATTTTGTAAAAGGAATTATTTTGTCTGACAAGATCAAGAAATTCATCCTCTAAAATTCGTCAGATGCTTTTAAATTTTCTCCCTTATTAATTCAAAAAATATTCATCGAGTACCTACAATGCTCCAGGCCTGGTGCTAGAAGCAGGGGGTTCATCCATTAACAAAATTAACCCAATCTCTGGATTCAAGGAGCTCCCAGGCAAGAACAAATCATAAACCAAATAAATTATTAAAGTATATAGGGTGTTAGAAGGTGATAGCAATGATAGGGAGAAGTGAACCCTAGAAGGAGAGCAGGGAATTGGGAAGCAGTAGGCTTTCATTTCCAATGATGTGATCGGGTTCAGCCGCACAGCTCTGGTGACATTTGAAAGAGGAGAAAGTGCAGCTACGCAGTTACCTGGGGAGGAGGTGATCTAAGCACAGAGAACAGGCAGAGCAAAGGCCCTGAGAAGAGTTCATGCCTGCAGCACAGCACGTCGGGAGAGAAGGAGGAAGAGAATTAACGGGGCCCCAGGTCACCCTGAATTTAGTAGGTCCTTGTAAAGACCTTGACTTTTTATTTGAAGTACACTGGAAAACCTTAAAGGGTTTAAATCAGAGAAGTAACATGATCTGATTTAATATTTTCCAAAGATCTTTCTGACTCTCATGTTGAGATTAGACCCTGTAGGGACAAAGGCGAAAGCAGGATTTTGTATTTTTCTGACAATTAAGACAAAATACATGAAGTTACATAAATTATGGAAGGAGGTATATGGTTATGTCTATATTCTATCCTCAAATGCTTGCCTTTGACTTCACAGATGCAAATCCTTTTATCAAGTCATCTTCTTAAATTTCCCAGAGTTTGAATTGGGGCCACTTTTCATCAGAATATTTTAGCTGTACATTTTATTGCTCTTGAAAAATATAAAGAACCTATAACCTCGAGGCCTTTCTCTTACTGCAAAAAAAATTAGAAGTTTTAGCTACAAGTTTCTTTTAAGAAAGTTGAAACCAGAGAAGCAGCATTTTGAGAACGCCACTTAATCTACTAGTGATTGTCATAAAAAAAGGTCTGTTAGGGGTGAGCTTTGGCCTAGAAATTAAGAAGCTGGTAAAGATGCCTGCATCCATATTGGAGAGCCCAGGTTTGATTCCCACCTCTGCTCCTAGTTCCAGCTTCCTACCATGTACATGCTGCAAGGCAGCAGATGATGGCTCCTCGACTGGGTTCCAGCCATCCACATGGGAAACCTGAATTGAGTTCCCAGCTCCTGTTTTGGACTGATCAGACATTAGCTATTGTGGGTGCTTGAGGAGTGAACCAACAGACTATATATCTCTCCATCCCCCCCCTCCTTAAACCAATAAATGAATATATAAATAATCATTTTTAATAAAAGGATATCTTAACATGTTCTTGGTGAAGATATTCCCAGAAAAAGAATTCTCTAGCAAATAAGGCAATGAATAATTATGTCTGTCGATCGCAATAATAGTGGGAAACCTGGTAGTCGCTCTCCCATTGTACAGGTGGAAAACAGCTCAAGGTCACAGTGGCAGAGTTGGAACCTGACTCAGCTGTGTTGAGCTAAAAGACCTTCACTGGAGATAGGATCCAAGATGGCTGAACACGGAGGCCCAGCACTGGCCTCTGCCATGGAGAGAAACCAGAATAACAAAGGAAGGACCATGTCTCGAGGAGATTGACTGCAGGAAAACTTCAGTAGAGAAGCAATGAGAATCATCAACATGACAGAGACTCCAAAAGCCTGCAGAAAGAGCAACAAGGCAGGTTGAGGTTCCTAGCCCCCATCTCTGGGGGAGAGAGGCCGTCTTGCCAGGAAGAGGTAAGCAGGAAGACCCAACATCCCACCATCAACACAGACTAGCAGCCCTAACTGCAGGAGAACTCCACAGTCCTCACTGCTTTTGAGTACATTCTGGAATGTACATTCTAGTACATTCTAACTGGACTCCAGGCAACTGCTTTACTCCAAAAAAGGAACCCACATTGTCTCCCTCCACCCCCTAACTTGAGATGGATCAAAGAGATATATGCACATATGTCTTTGAAAGTAGTAAATTTCAGTTATATATTTAAAAATATTATAAATATTATTTGTTTAGAAGAAGAAAAACATTCACTGATGAGTTATGGCCAAGTGGAGGATTCTGGGGCTTCTCCTATAGGAAGTATGTCAGGAAGCTGAATCCTCTCTTTAACATTCAACATTTCCTTCACAAACTTCTATGCTTTTTTTTTTTGAAAAACCAAATAGATAAGCGATATGGTGGGCTATAATTATGGGGAGAAAGTTGGAAATATAAAGGCTAAAATGCATCAGGCTGAGAAGCCTAGACACACAGGTCTGCCCCATGGTCTCCTCTTAAATTTTCTAGTCACCCATGCCCAGTTACTTCAACTAAAGATGAACCCAGACCTGAGGAAGCACTCTTTCTGCCCTCCCTGTTGTCACACATTGTTAAAGGGATTTACTAAGTCCCAGAGGGAGTGAAATGAAATAATCTTTATCCTGAACTAAGAAATCATAAAAGCCAAGAGGCAGCCAATGGCAATGAGGAGAAGCCGTAGGCTGTCAGAAAATAAATCGAACATTTACAAACAACTCAAACTACAAACAATTTCCCTCAAAAGATGCAGAGGTCCTTCTGGGTAAAACCAGTCAAACCTGACCTTTAAAACCAGAATGGTTGGCTAATTACCATCAATTAATTTTTTTAAGTCAATCTGTCAGAATCTGAGTAGAACAACCTTTAGGCTACCCTGAAGATGGAATTTAAATAGAAAAACAGCCATTATTTCTAAGCGTGATGCTGGAAGTCTCCTGGCCCTTGTGGTACAGATGCACCCGTGTGTGAGACTCGCTCCTGAGCCTGATTCTCTCACTTGGGACACAAAGAAAGCAAAGCCGGGCTGGTATTTGCTGATTAGAAACTGGTTGATCTAGGGAAACAAAGGCAGCTGAAAGCTGCAGCAGCCAGGCTTGCCCAGAGTCTGAGAGGGAGGCACCAGCAGGCTGCAGGGGCAAAGACGGAGCTGCGCTAGAAGCTGTGGGGAAGCAGTTTTGGGTGATGTCAGCAGCGAGCAGTGTCCCAGGGAGCACTGAAGGCTGTCAGTGCAGGTGGAGCCAAAGACAAAGCAACAGCCTTGTCTTGTCCTGCTCCCGAGACAAGAACGCACCTTCCGTGGGATACTTTAATGCACATAAAATTACTCTAAGTAGGAAAAGGACGGTTTATTCTCTGAAAACAAGTTTCATTACATTGATTGTTCAGTTTGCGCTCTCTCAGACTGTCATCTGTATGCGTAAAATGTTTTGACTTTACAGACAAAAAAGAAATTGCAAGGGTAAAAGAGTTGTTACTTTTTAAACTTTTCACTTTTTTCTTTGAAAGTCAGTGGGAGACACACACACACAGAGAGAGAGAGAGAGAGAGAGAGAGAGAGAGAGATCTTCACTGCTTCACTCCCCAAATGCCTGCAACAGCCAAAACCTGGGCACATCAAAGCCAGCAGCCAGGAACTCAATCCAAGTTACCTACAGGAATGGTAGGGACCCAACTACTGGAGCCATCGCCTGCTGCCTTCCATGATACTCATTAACCCGGACTTGAACTAGGCACGTGGGACACCCAAGGGACATCTTAATCCACATCAAAACCCCTCCCATCACCTTTTTAAAGCTAAGTATTAGGTCTTTTTACTGTAATGTAAATTTTAAATGTTATCTCAAAAGGGGGGGGCACACAGTGGGAAAGAGGGAGAAGAAGGGAGGTAAAGAGAAAGGAAGGGATTATTATTATGTTCGTAGAATTATATCTACAGGCCGGCGCCGTGGCTCACTAGGCTAATCCTCTGCCTTGTGGCGCCGCACACCGGGTTCTAGTCCCAGTCGGGGCGCCGGATTCTGTCCCAGTTGCCCCTCTTCCAGGCCAGCTCTCTGCTGTGGCCAGGGAGTGCAGAGGAGGATGGCCCAAGTGCTTGGGCCCTGTACCCCATGGGAGACCAGGATAAAGACCTGGCTCCTGCCATCGGATCAGCGTGGTGCGCCGGCCGTAGCGCGCTGGCTGTGGCGGCCATTGGAGGGTGAACCAATGGTAAAGGAAGACCTTTCTCTCTGTCTCTTTCTCTCACTGTCCACTCTGCCTGTCAAAAAAAATTTTAAAATTAAAATTAAAATTAAAAAAAGAATTATATCTACAAAGCACATTGAATCTGTTAAAAACTTAAACAAATACACATGAAAAAACCTGAAAAAAAGATACATACTTTCTTTTATTTTTTCCTTTTTCTTTTGTTAAACTGGAAAATGAGTGACTATAAAAAATAAACTGGTTTATTCCCATAATGGAGTGAATTAAATGGAGAAGTTCGTGAGGTTTGATAAGGGGACACTCATCAGCTTGCAGTATCTCCAGCAAAAGGCATTCTCAAGATAGGGGGTATAAAATACTGAAACATTTCCCTAACATCACAAAGGACATGAGGGGGAGGGAAGCAAAGAGAAAGTGCTAAGAACCAAAATATTCCAGAATTGTTAAAGAAAAAAATTTTTGATTACTCAACTTGGGAGATGATCCTTTATGTACTCACTTCTAGCAACAGAATTATATGTATAAAAAGCAAAAAACAATTGTTAAACTTAAAAAATCTTATTACAAATAATTTAAGACAAAAAACATGATTTTGCTTTAAAAGAAATTCTCATCATATTTGCAAGCAAAACATTAATAACACCATAGATTGATGAGCATGCAAAACATTCATTTTTATTAATGCTAATGTAAATTTGCACAACCCTTTTGTGACGTACATCAGCAGTTCTGAAAATAGGTATGTTTTGTCCTGGCAATGATACATTTGCAGTGTATCACATGAAAATAATTTGAAACATATAAAATGCATTATTTAATAAAGTTTTTATAGTAATATTTCTTAAAAATAGTAAAACAAACTTTAACTGTCAACCCTGAGGGAATGGAGTTTTGAAAGAAAATAAAATATGGACAGAACAAAATGTCCAGGGATAATGACCAAAACTTTCCAGAAGTTGTAAATAAGCACTGATCTTTAGATTTGGAAAGTCCAAAAAAATCCCAGGCAAGATAAACAAAAAGAAGTTCTCAGCTAGATAAAGATCATAGTGAAACTGCAAAGAGAAAAAAATGTAAGGCAGCAAGAAAGTAAAGATGCTCTACAGAGACATTATAAATAGACTAATTTTTCTATATCAATAATAAAAACAAGACAATGAATGGGATTTTTAAAGTGCTGGGTAAAAACTATCAACCTACAATTAGTATGTGGTAAAATTACCTTTCAAAAATGGGAAGCCAGAGAAAACAACACAATTTACCACTAGTAGACCCTTTTTAAAGATAATTTTTCAAGGATGAACTTTGGGTAGGAGTAACAACAAATGGGACGACTCCAATGCAGACAGGAATGGTGAGCATCTTACAAATACCTAAGTAAATCTCAACAGATTTTGACTGTGTAAGGTAATACTACCTACCTTTCACATTAAATAAAGATAAAACACAAATACTGACAATAAGAGCACATAATTTTAGAGAACTTTGATTAGATGCAAAGCATTCGAAAATCTGTTGATTTGGGTAGAGAAAGCCAATATTGAAAACCCTTCAACCTTTTAAAATATTTGTGTTAAAATATCTGCAGTAACTAAGAAAGAATAGATGTGGAAAATATAACGGTACTTCAGAAAGTCTGTGAAATGGGATTTTAAAACAGCTTATTTGGGGATGGGGTGGCAAGGTGGTACAGTGAGTTAAGCTGCACCCTGCAACATCAACATGCCATGTGGGCACCAGTTCTAGTTCCAGCTACTCTACTTCCGATCCAGCTCCCTGCTAATGTGCCTGGGAAAGCAGCAGCAGATGGCCCAGGTACCTGGACCTCTGCCACTCATGTTGGAGACCCAGATATCATTCTAGGCTCCTCGTTTCAGCCTGAATGAGCCTAGGCATTGCAGCCATTTGGGAAGTGAACCAGCAAATGAAAGATCTTTCTCTGACTTTGCTTCTCTTCCATAACTCTGCCTTTCAAGTAAATAAATAAACCTTTATAAAAAAAGCTTGTTTTGATGCAAAACATTTGAAATTCAAAATTTCAAGCAAAACATAGAAAAATTGCATTTTTTCATGATATACATTTTCCTTAAACATTTTGAAGATACTTCATGTAACTTTCAAACTCATAGAAAGCAAAATAAAATAAAATTTAATTGTCCATGCAAAACTCAGCCTACTGCAGTAAAAAAAAAGTACTTTACATAGACATATGTGTATATAGATTTCTTTATTCATAAAGCTATTTTTTAAGACAAGGGAATGTTAGACACCAAGATCAGGACAGTTGTTTTCTCTGGAGGGGATGAATAGGGCTCTATCTAAAAGGAGCACACACAACTCTTCTAGAATTGGCAATGACCTCACCTCCTAACCTGGATGGTGAGCACATAGTCTTTGGATTATTAATATCACGTGCAATCCTCTAGAAACAACATAAGGAGGGGAGAGCAGTGTTGTAGCTGATCAGGTTAAGCTGCCACTTCTATGCCAGCAGCCCATATGGGTGTCAGTTTGAGTCCCAGCTGCTCCATTTCTGATCCAGCTCCCTGCTACTCCATCTGGGAAAGCAGCGCAAGATGGCCCAATCACTTGGACTCCTGCACCCATGTGGGACACCCAAATGAAACTCCTGGCACCTGGCTCTAGCCTTTCCCAGCCCTGGCCATTGAAGACATTTGGGTAGTAAACCTGCAGATGGAAGATACTTCTCTCTGTATTTGTGTCTCCTCTCTCTGTAACTCTGACTTTAAAATAAACAAATCATTATAAAAATGTTCTTTTTAAAGGATTTATTTGAAAGAGTTACACAGAGAGAGAAGGAGAGGCAGAGAGAGAGAAAGATGTTCTATCCGCTGGTTCACTCCCCAATTGGCCACAACAGCTGGAGCTGCACCAATCCAAAGCCAGGAGCCACGAGCTTCCTCTGGGTCTCCCATGCGGCTGCAGGGGCCCAAGGACATGGGCTATCCTCTACTGCCTTCCCAGGTTATAGCAGAGAACTGGGTCGAAAGTGGAACAGCTGGGTCTCAAACTGGTGCCCACATGGGATACCAGCACTTCAGGCCACCGTGCTAACTGACTGTGCCACAGCACCGGCCCCTATAAAAAAGTTTTTAAAAACCCCATAATTTAATGAGCATCCAGTATTTAATACAAAAGAAAGTACAGCTTAAAATGTCTATAGAGAATTCTATATGCAATGTGAATTCTATAATTTATAACCAAACATTAGAGAGGAAGGAATGAAAATGCTATGCCAAGATTTAAATAATTAAGTTAACAAAACACCAATCCAATTAAGAAATGGGCAAAGGACTTAAAGGGGCATTTTTCAATAGAGGAAATCTAAATTGCCAACAGACACATGAAAAATGTTCAGGATCACTAGCTATCAGGGAAATGCAAATCAAACCCACATGAAGATTTACCTCACCCCAGTTAAAATGGCTCTCATACAGCAATAAACAAACAACAAATGCTGGTGAAGAAGTGAGGAAAAAGACACCTATTTCATTGTTGGTGGGACTTTAAACTGGTGCAACTACTGTGGAAGACAGTATGGACACCCTCAGAATTCTCAATATAGACCTACCATATGATCTAGCCATACCACTCCTGGGAATTTACCCAAGCCAAAAGAAATCAGCATATTAAAGAGTTATCTGTACCCCCACATTCATTTCAGCTCAATTCACATTAGCTAAGATATGGAATTAACCCAAATGTCCATCAATTGATGACTGGATAAAGTAATTACAGAAAATATATATACACTATGGAGTACGACTCAGCTGTAAAAAAAAAATGCTTTCTTTCATGACAAAATGTACGAAACTGGAAACCATTACCCTTAGTGAAATAAGCCAGTTCCCAAAAGATAGATATCACATGTTTTCCCTGGTAACTAATAGAGAACTTAAATGTGATGTATTGAAGTGAAACGGACATTTTGAGATTCAATGATTATTTATAGCCCTTGTCTCTATGGTTGAGGAATAGTATTTTTTGTTCCATACTATGTGTTGAACTCTTAGTGTAGAGTTAATCTTATGAGTTTAAAGTAAACTGAAAATAGATCTTTGTAAAAACTAAGAGTAGGGGCCAGCGCCGTGGCTCACTAGGCTAATCCTCCACCTAGCAGCGCTGGCACACCGGGTTCTAGTGCCGGTCAGGGCGCTGGATTCTGTCCCGGTTGCCCCTCTTCCAGGCCAGCTCTCTGCTGTGGCCAGGGAGTGCAGTGGAGGATGGCCCAGGTCCTTGGGCCCCGCACCCCATGGGAGACCAGGAAAAGCACCTGGCTCCTGGCTCCTGCCATCGGATCAGCACGGTGCGCCGGCCGCAGCGGCCATTGGAGGGTGAACCAATGGCAAAGGAAGACCTTTCTCTCTGTCTCTCTCTCTCACTGTCCACTCTGCCTGTCAAAAAATAAAAAATAAAAAATAAAACTAAGAGTAGGAGTAGAAGAGGGAGGAGGAAGAAGGGTTGCAGCATGGATAGGAGGGAGGCTAGGATAGGAAGTAGCACTATGTTCCTAAATCTGTATATATGAAATACATGAAACTTGTGTAACAAAAATTAAAAAAAAAAGAGTATTAAGGCACTTTACAACGTTCATGGAAAAGTTAACAGAAATTGGAATTAATGGGTAAAATTATTTTGGTGCAAAAAAAAAATAAAGGTAAGAGGTAAAGTCTAATGAGAATTCCTCTCAGATCATTTTTTCTAAATCTTACAATTTTTAAAAATAAACATAAAACAGCCCGCTAAACACTAGGCTAATCCTCTACCTGCGGCCCTGGCACCCCAGGTTCTATGCTGGTTGGGACGCCGGATTCTGTCCCCGTTGCTCCTCTTCCAGGCCAGCTCTCTGCTGTGGCCCAGGAGTGCAGTGGAGGATGGCCCAAGTCCTTGGGCCCTCACCTGCATGGGAGATCAGGAGAAGCACCTGGCTCCTGGCTTTGGATCAGCGCTGTGCACCGGCCATGGCGGCCATTTTGGGGATGAACCAACAGAAGAAAGATCTTTCTCTCTGTCTCTTTCTCTCACTGTCTAACTCTGCCTGTCAAAAATAAATAAATAAACACTAAAGATTGTTTTAGTTTGTTCTCTAGCCATATCATATAATGTTACTTAGGATAAGTATTTATTTCTTTTTTTATTTGACAGGTAGAGTTATAGACAGTGAGAGAGAGAGAGAGAGAGAGAAAGGTCTTCCTTCTGTTGATTCACCCCCCAAATGGCCACCACAGCCAGAGCTGCACTGATCCAAAGCCAGGAGCTGGGCGCTTCCTCCTGGTCTCCCATGCAGGTGCAGGGCCCAAGCACTTGGGCCATCCTCCACTGCCCTCCCGAGCCACAGCAGAGAGCTGGACTGGAAGAGGAGCAGCCGGGACTAGAACCCAGTGCCCATATGGGATGCCGGCGTTGCAGGCAGAGGATTAACCTAGTGAGCCATGGTGCTGGCCCCTCTCCATACTCTTTTATGATCAACCCAGACTCAAATACTTTCTCCCTCCTTGCAACTTCCATTTTGGGCCTTTATCCTTTGTCACTTCACATTAAAAGAAACAAATTTACTCTAAACTATCTTTAAAGTATTTTTTAACTTAATTGTGACTGTGGAGCTCTAAGCATACCAGTCCACTTGTCTACCTTCAATGTCCAGCTTGGCACTGTTTTTCAGAACTTAAAATAGAATTCTTAAATCTATCTGGAAAACATTTCAAATTTTGAAGTTTGCTCTAAAATAGTTTAATTCCAGGTTATTCTTTGTCAGTTGCAAACTATATGCTCCATGGCTAAACACAGAATGAAGACATGTTTAGAGGACATAACTTTGATGCATCTATGGAGTTAGGACCACAGGAGAAGATCCCAAAGAATGATACTATTGAAAAAAAAAATATGGGAGAATAAGAAGTACATTTCAGGAGGAGAATACAGTCCCATATACAAATTCTCATAAAATATGCCCATTCTCTGAGCTTCCTCCTTCCCTGACAGAAGACAAGGAGTGGTAGCTTCTCCACCTCAAAGCTAAGCCTGGGCAGTTGCCCCTTTTGTCCAGCTGATAGAAGAAACAGGCTGTGGGATCCTTGGAAGAATACACTTGGAGTTCCTCCTGTCTCTCTTAACTGTTGTCGAAGTAATTAAGGAGAAGCAGAAATACTTCACCCAAATCTACTAGTAACTCAATCTGGAATTCAGATATAGTCAAGGAGACTGAAAGGTCCTGTCCACAACTGGGTAGCACTTTGAACTACTGAGAGTCAACTCTTTCATTAGACATTGGAATGTAGTGATAGCCAGACAGCAAAATTTCAAGGATCTCTCATCTGAAGGAAAAGAAATCCATGGATTGCTATAAAATCTCCTTAGGCAACCAGATAAACCTTTGGATCAATGATTTGCTGCAACATTTGAGGCAAAAGCCAATGGTTCTCAAGGGTATTGTGCTCAAACCAATTGAATGCTACATCACATACAGGTGCCCTTCAAGGGAACGCATCAATCTTGAGGAAATATTTTTCTCTCTTTTCTAATCTTCAGTTCAAGAATATGTAAGAGTAACCATGAGAGTAAAGATCCTTTGCCACTCTCTTTTAAATTATTAATGTCATGAATGCGTCTGCTATACCCAGGTGACCCCGTGCCCAGTCAGAAGTACCTCAACCTTCTCCTTTGCGCTTCTGCTGTGTGCTAAGGGTGGACTGAGGACTCACTGGTGGCCATGCACTCAAACAGCCTGCAGATGTCAGGCCAGCAGCTCTTCCTCACAGCACTGCAGTGGGGTCACAGCTGCTTGTCGACCAGATATCATCCTACTCCCTGTGTGTAGTCTACTGCTTTTAATTTTGATATAAAATGCGACCTTAAGTTGTTATACATAGGAAAATTGCCTTTTTAAAAAAGGGAAGACTAGAAAGAAGATATTTAACATGGCCATGTTAATCTATCTGTGTCTCCTTGTAACACACAAAGCACGCTTGCTGCCTGCACATAAAGTGCTGGGGACAAGCGCTCTGAGTCACTGTGTAAAGCACGGATTTTCACTACAGCGCAGAGTCAAAGGGGGCAGAGCAGTACTGTACTGTGATCAAGAATGATAATCGCCTTGCTATCCATTTTGCATTTCTTCTACTCCTCACCAAAAGCACTGTTTATAAATTTAAGAGTGAGATTTAACAGGCAGAAGTGGTGAATTTTAGAGCGAAGGCAAAGGTATTCGAACATCCACCGCAAAGGATGTGTGTTCCCTAACAAAACTTTATCAAGCCTGTCACATCTATTATCTCCCTTACTATAATCTGCTTTAGGTTTTCTATCTCCTTTCTTGATGATGAGAAGATGGAAGGAAAGTTATTTTGCCAAAGCCAATCAAGATAGTTCGTGATGGAGGAAAATTCAATCAGAAATCTTCTGACTCTCAAATCAGGCTTTTGACATCAATGTATCCTGTCACTCTGTACTTTTGATTCTCTCAATAATGTATATGAATCTGGCTTCCATGAATTTAGGTAAACCCCTTTATAGCATTGGGATCCATAACATAATCAACAATATCGACTTAGAGTAACTGGTTCCATAAGATTACTTTCAAAAGGAAGACATACTTTTCTCTCTTCCTTCCCTTTCTCCCTCCTTTCTCTCCTGTCTCTCTTCTCTCCTTCCTTCCTTTTCTTCTTTCTTCCTATTTGTGGAGGATTTTTAAATATATTTCTCCAAATAAACCTTCCACTTGTTTCTATGAATGGAAATCGTTTGTCATCTTTTGACTTTCCACCATGGTCAAGTTTTTATTTTATCACAACCTACTGCTTCCACTCCATAAAGATGTTACTTAGGTTGACAAAACCTACATGATAATTTTACTAATATTGGCCCCTCTTCTCTAAGAGGCTTGGAGCTAACTCACTTCAGGCTCAATATACATATACTTCTACTTGCTTTAATTCCTTACGTCATTTAGGTATATATATGGCCTTTCTTTTTCTTTTTTTTTTTTTTTGTCAGCTCCTTATGACTAAGGATAAAGTTGTATTTCTTCTAAACACTGAGCAGCTAAAGAATAAAGATTTGCAAAATGAAAAGTTATCCCTTTGCTTCTGTTAAGATTCCTTCATCTTTTTTTTGCCAATTTAGCATCCATTTTCCAGGTTTAGGGTCTGGATCTTTAGGGAGTCTTTTAGTTGCAAATTGCCTTTGTTCTGTCCCAGTTATGGATGCTATCTATGTTATGGCTTACTTCTAAGCCCTTGCCAATAATATGTGGCATCCTAGTGTTATTTTTGGTCTCACAGCTTACACAGATTCCTAGTTTTATCATAGGTTTATCATCCTGGAGCATGATCAATGGGGATCTGAACTTCTTGGACTTTATTAGTCAAGCTTTTCACTACTTTAATTAAAATAGTAGAGAGATGCTCATTTTGGCTTATAGCTTGGGGTTTCACAGTACAAAATCAGGTGGCCCCATTGACTAGGGATGCAGAGAGGTCAGAGAATGACAAAGGGATGATCACATGGTGAGCCAGGAAGCAGAAAGGTGTAGAGGGCACAGTGGGTTTATCTAATCAACTCTCTCACAAGAACTACCTTTCAAAGGCAAGCCACCAATGGCCCAAAGGCCTCCCACCAGGACTTCCTCCCAGACACCATAATCACATCAAGTTTTCACCCTTAATTCACTGACAGTAATCCATTAACTGTTAACATTAGACTTTTGGGTTTAAACATCTGCATGAGTTCAAGAAACCAAATCCCGACCAAGCCATGCCATCCTGACCCTGGCTCCCCAACTCTTAATCTTTCCACATACAATATACAATCATTGCATCTTCAATGTTTTCAGTCCAACATTAATTAAAAATGTGTAGTCTCATCAGAGCCTCAAGGCAAACTCCCTTAGCTGTGAACTCATATACAATCAAAAACAAGTTGTATACTCCAAAGGTATAATGAGAGGACAGGCACAGGGTAAAAATTTCCATTCAAAAAGGAAGAGGAGGGGGGAATATAGAGGATCAATTGGGTCAAAGCAGGATTGTAAACCAGCTCAATTCCCAACATTCTGGGCACTACACTATGGTGGGGGCTGGGTTCCCTATGACTTGGGCAGCCCTGCCTCTACAGTTTTATTGGGCATAGCTTCCACGGCTCATTTGCCCCAGGTTGGAGTCTCCTGTCTGCTGCTCCACTAGGCACTGCCCTAGTGGAGACTCTGCAGCAGCCCTCCCCCACATCTCCACTTGGCACTGCCCTCATTGTGAATCTTGGCAATGACTCTGCTCCCGTGGCCACACTCTGGGCCACTACTTTGTCTATGACATCCTTTGAAACCCAGGTGGAGGACTCCACTCCTCCACAGCTTTGTGGTCTTTGCCCATGTGGCTACTCTCTGATGCTATCATCTGCAGTTTTCCCAGGCTTGCCTGGCATACTGCTTATAGCTTTCTTCAGTAGACATCTCACATGGCTGGCACCTCTACTTTTCTGGGGTCTCCCTCTGCAGCTCCACTCTCACAGCTTCACTGTGCATTGCTTCCTGCAGGGGATGCAGCACAACTCTGTCTGCCTGCCCAGGCTTTCCTTTGAAATCTAAGTAGAAGCCACCCTGACCTCATCATTCTTGCATTCTGCAAACCTACAAAATCAGCATTACCAAAGTCCACATCCAACAGGACTGCACCTTGATATGGCAAACCGGAATCCACAGCTGACTTGGGGTGAGCAAAATGCTCTTTCCTAGAAGGATTCTTCCCTGAAAGAACTTCCAAAGGAAACTTCACTTGTAAGTCTCTGAGAGGACTGTGGTGGGAGGGGCTGCCTCAAAGACCTCAGAAATGCCTGCAGGGTCTTTCTCCCATTGCTTTGCATAAAGAGTTTCTCTAGGGCTTGCTACTCCCCCTAACAAAAAGTATTCCCTTTATTCTGGCTCTTTACAAGGAAAGAAATTCCCAATCTTACTCCTCTGCTCTTCTGATTCTCACTATAAAACACAGTAGCAGCAGCAGCCAGTAACACCCTCCACTTCCTTGAAATCTCTTCTTCCAAACAAACTGGTCCACCATCTTTAACTTCAGCCTCCCATGAAGTCTCAGGAAATGGACACAAAAAGCCCAGGTGCTTTGCCACCATGTAATATGGGGGCTTTTAGTACAATTCCCAGTTGAACTCTGATTTTACACTAAAGACTCATCAGCAAGGCTTTATTGTCCACGTGTCTACCAGCATCCTGGTCCTCTAATCCATCATAAGAATCACTCAGAATACTCACCTTAGAGCAGTTGCAGGCTTTCTCTAGCCTGCTCCTTCAAACTCTTCCAAGCTTCATGGAAAAACCAATTCCAAAGACTCCTCTGCATCTTCAGGTGTATTGAAAATAATAACCCCATTTCTTTGGTACCACTTTTGTCAATAAGCCAACTTTTCACTACTGTGACTAAGATACCTCAGAGGAGCTAACTTATAAAGAAAAAATTTATTTTGCTTACAGTTTGGAGGTTCACAATCCAACACAGGCAGTCCCATTTGTTTAGTCACCTGGCAAGACTAGACAATGATGGAGGCATGATCAAGTCCTGTTCAAATATAACATTAACATGTAACTACACAAAAAAGTATTTTATTTCCTTCCATAGGTTCCATAGGCTCACAACACCTGTGGGTTGGCCGGTCTGAAGCCAGCAGGCTAGAACTCAGTACACGTCTCTCATATGGCAGGGACCCTGGAGCCATCCCTCCCACCTCTCAGAATCTGCACTTATATGCTCTTTTTTCTTCTCAGTTCCATAACCCGCAGGATCTCCCTATCAGCGTCCATCCTGCTGTTAAACTTTACGAATGAATTTAGTGTCACATATAAGCATAGAGATCACAAGGCATTCCCTTCTACAGATAATTTATCACACTGTCCACAAAGAAAAATTCCAGACTCCCAGTTAATGCCAGGGCTCATATTTGCCTCCTAAAGCACATATTTGTCTCTCCCTCCTTTGCCTGAGAATTAGAAAGAAAGGTTGGCTCTGACCCTTTAGGAACAGTAACTATCTGGACTTAAATTATCTAAACACAGCACGCCTACCATTTTATCCTCACATTAATTAGAGATGATTCTTTTTGGTTTTTGCCTAGAGTAAAAATTGATAGTGCTATTGACTTAAATTTGTAGAAAGTTCTTCTCAAGTACTCTACTCCAAATCTTCATGATGGAGATTGTATCTGATAATCGTTAGTGCCATTTTTGACAGATGTTCAATGTGTAATAATGATCTACTGCTTTGACTAATCCAGCCAAATCAACAGCTTTAGAATCCAAAGGCCAGTTTCGGAGCACTGCCAATATCTATTCCAAGGAATCTTGACAATATAAATCTTCAAATAAAAGAGAGAGAGAGAGAGAGAGGGCAAGAGTAATATAAATCATCAGACTAAATCCAATAACTGAGCATAGCATAGCACAAAGAAAAAAAAAAACAAAAGCCAAGAAAAAAACAAAAGCAAAACAAAAATGTGGCCAGTATAATAGTCCATAGGTTCAATATTTACCAGTTTGTGTAACATCTGAGCTATTTCCTTTCATCAACCATGCACATGGCACTTTTATTCTCAGGGGACATTATCGCCATGACAACTTTATCAGACTAAACAGTGAAATGCAGCTCTTGGAGCGATCTCAATTTGGGCATGGTTTAGAATATTATTTATGTTATTCTTTTGTCAACATTCTTGGTGTGCCCAACTGAGATGAGAACATTTTTAAATGACTATTAAAATCACAATAAAAAAGTAAAAACTTTACAAAGAGAAAAGGAATAAACCATTAGGCTGAAAAATGGGCAATCAAAAGAGCTATTGCACTTGGCAGATGGAGAAGCAGCAGGTGCCATGGTGTGGCGGGACCCTGCTTCCCATCATGCATGCTCTACAATGATGCAGGCTGACAGGGAAGGGAATTAATGTGTCAGAGAAGGTACTTTCTATCCATTAGCTGATTCCCAATATGTCCTCACAGACTGCTACCCATGGCTCTTTCATAAAATGCCTTACAAAACATGGCTCTAAAAGTTAGGGAAGGACAGCTGTGAGTGACCCTCCCTGCAATCCCTCAGCTTTACAGAGTTCCAGTGACCAAGTAAACATTTCTCCACCCCAAACTGGGATTAGGGATTTCAGTCCATGAATAAATTATTTGACTGCAGATGCTATGAATACATTAAGAACAAGGGCCACAGACTCTCAGGGTGGGGGAAGGAAGGGGACACTAATGAAGAGAATTCTCAGGGTTACAAATCAGTTCCCAAACAAATAAGAGTCTCAGAAAGGCCATGAGGATACACTCACCTCTCTGCTGTCAGAGAAAACAGGCCAAATCATGAAGCACCCATCTGAACTGGTGGGTCAACTCAGAGGAACAGGACACATTAATATGGTAAACACAGCATCCTCGGGCTTTGGCGTGTGTCAAGCTGGCTTCTTTTCCTTTTCTTCTTCTTCCTTTTTAATCTCAAGTTTATGTTCTAATCCTGAAACATAACCACCTCTTAAACCTCAAAATGAGAGTGAAATCAAAGCAGAATCTAAAATGAAATGTGTACAGTTGATAAGATTAACTCTAGATCTTTGTCAAATAAAATAATTGAATTGCCAAATGGTTTATTAGCCTTGGCTATGAAGACAGTCCAAATAGTGGGGTTAGGTGTGATAAACTTTTTTTTTTCTCTTTTCATTTTCATGCCTAAATTGGAGTCAAGGACTGCCTATTCCACTTATTAGATGTAGTCACCAAAGGAAGGTAGATTAGCTGGAGCTGGTACTTAGGATAAAGCACTGGCAATTATATATGCATCAAGGGAATATCAGCACCCAAAGATTTGATTCTACCCTTTCTCCTCCACTAATCTATGTAAAGAACATGCTTTCTTATCTTAATCAATCCTGTATTTTTATCCTGTATAGCACTTAGCCTTTTGGCATTTATAAATAATTTTAATTTACTATCTACCAAATTCAAGGAAAGCCATTGGGTACCTTATTATTGTATTCTCAAGTCCTTAATGATATACTACTGACCACATGGTAGAAGCTCAGTAAATATTTATGGAAAGAAAAAAAAAAGAAGGAATAATATAATAATATGGGAAGAAAAGAAGCCATAAGAGGACCAAAAAGATGAATAATACTTCTTCAACATTTTAATTATTTAATTTTGTTTGAAAGACAGATAGAAAGACAGAAATAGAAAAAGAGATCTTCCAGCCACTAGTTCACTTCCCCAAAACCGACATCGGCCAAGCTTGGGATAGGCCAAAGCCAGGAGTAGGAAACACAATCTGGGTCTTCTACAGTGGTGGCAGGGACCCAACTACTCGAGCCATCAGATGCTACCTCCCATGGTGTGCATTACCAGGAAGCTGGAACCAGAAGCAGGGTTGGGCTTAAACCCAGGCACTCCAGTATGAGATTCAGGTGTCTTAAGTGACATTGTAACTTCTGTACAAGATGCCTGCCCGAACTGAAACAATCTTTGCCTCTCTATTTCTGTATGTCTTCTTTAGAATCCTCAATGAAAGACTTAAATGTTTTGAGATGCCTAAAAATATTCTACAGCAAATGAAAAGAAAGAAAAGGAAAAGAGGTACAACAACATATCTATGAAAATAATGATAGAATAGATATAATTGAAAGGTGTGCAAAAATGAAATCAATTTTATGAAGAAACTATGGAAATGAAAACATTTTAGCCAGACTAAAATCCATTTCAGTCTATTCAGAGGCCATACCAGAAAGTTTAATGTTATCCTTGGGTATCTAGTTTTTACCCCAGATATTTGGAATGAAGATCGGCATCTTATATTGCATATGCTTATTCATTTCAGTCTATTCAGAGGCCATACCAGAAAGTTTAATGTTATCCTTGGGTATCTAGTTTTTACCCCAGATATTTGGAATGAAGATCAGCATCTTATATTGCATATGCTTATCTTGGATCTGATTGCTCTCTTATTCACATTTCCACATAAATCAAGTCTGAGTATATTGCCTGTGAAAGCAATTATACAAGACAATGATAACGGGATACACAGCAGACTCATAGAATGGCGGTTGTCCTAAATAGCACTCTGGCCTCAGAATCAGCCCTTAAGGCATTCGGATATGGCTGAAGAGCCCATGAGAGTATTTTAGGCATGGAAAGCCAAGACACCCTGGAAAAAAAAAAAAAAAAGAAAGAAGAAGACCTAAATGAAAGATGTCTGCAAGTGAGATCCCAGTGGAAAGAACGGGGCCATCAAAGAAGGAGGTACCTTTCTCTGAAGGGAGGAGAGAACTTCCACTTTGACTATGACCCTGTCGGAATAAGATCGAAGTTGCCAAACTCAAAAAGCTTCCATAGCCTTGGCAACTCATGAGTAGAGCCTAGGGAGATTACTGACACCATAAACAAGAGTGTCAAATTATTAAGTCAACAACAGGAGTCACTGTGTACTTACTTCTCATGTGGGATCTGTCCTTAGTGTGTTGTCCAATGTGAAGTAATGCTATAACTAGTACTGAAACAGTATTTTATACTTTGTGTTTCTGTGTGGGTGCAAACTGATGAAATCTTTACTTAATATATACTAAATCGATCCTCTGTATATAAAGATAATTGAAAATGAATCTTGATGTGAATGGAATGGGAGAGAGAGTGGGAGATGGGAGGGGAGATGGGAGAGGTGCGAGTGGGAGGGAAATTATGGGGGGGGGAGCCATTGTAATCCATAAACTGTACTTTGGAAATTTATATTTACTAAATTAAAAAAAGGAAAAAAAAAACAAGACAATGATAACACTTTTTTTTTTTTTGACAGGCAGAGTTAGATAGTGAGAGATAGAGAGAGAGAGAGAGAAAGGTCTTCCTTCTGTTGGTTCACCCCCAAGTGACCGCTACAGCCGGCACGCTGTGCTGATCCAAAGTGGGTACAGGGCCATCCTCCACAGCCTTCCCGGGCCACAGCAGAGAGTTGGACTGGAAGAGGAGCAACCAGGACAGAACCCAGCGCCCCAACCAGGACTAGAACCCAGGGTGTCAGTGCCCCAGGCAGATTAGCCTAGTGAGCCGTAGCACCGGGCCAACACATTTTTAATGTGGAAGTAAAATAGTAAATGCAATGAATCTTGTGGGAATCATGATGACCAATGATAATACCTAAAGTTCACATATCTCAGTTTCCAAAACAATTTAATATTACCTTATTTAATCTTTAACACATTTGTGAGTGGACATTTATTAAGTAATGTTATGTAACCTTTCTACCCTTTAGTTTTCTCTCCTAAAACTACCATATAAGCTTGTTCAAAGATTAACTAGGATAATGCATGGAAATAATATGCTCAGTATATGTTAACTATTTTTGATATTATTATTAGGAATTACATTAACTGCATTTCATAGACCATAAAAAAGCCTTAAAAAATGAAGTGATTTTAGTATCTGCTAGGTAATATCCTCAGAATCTTAAATTCTGAAACCATTATACCTTGTGCTATGCCAAATCGACTCTGAGCTGCTGCTGACTTTAAGACCTAAGTTAATGGATGTGTGGCCTCTTTGGAATATCTTTCAGTGCAGGATTCTATGGATAACATCTTGGTGTGGAGCCAATGCATCAAGCCAGCAGGAGCAGGTCCTGGAATGCCAATCCTGCTAAAGAGGTCACTCAGAATCAGCCATTTCCCAAAGCCTCCAGAGAACCTGACACTTCGGCTTCCCTTCATTTCAGTTGCTGTCAGTTTCAAAAGGGATCAGCTCCTAAGACTGCATCTGATGTGCTTGTGTGACCATTCCAGTCTGCTGACATTGACAAGAGTATGAAAATGATTAAAGTAACCAATTTGTCAATTTCAGCAAAGGGACAGCTTTGAAGGCAGAGACTAAGTCTATTCTTCTTTGCCTGGCCAGGAAACTGATTTTCTCTTTACACTAAAAAAGTTCTGTGCTTATGCTCAGAAATTGTTTTGGACTATTGTCCAAACACAACCTGAATTGGCAGGACAGTTTAAACAGATGGTCAAATCCATCAAACTCAATCCAATGTAGTGTGTATTGTTTAGTAGAACTTTGTTTTACATGGGATTAGCTGATTAACTTATTCAATTTTTTTTTTAAAAAAAGAGGTAAAATGTGGACTCATTCTAAATTCTGCTGCTAGTTTTCAAGATGGCCAAATAGAGGTGTACAGCATTTACCTCCTCTTCTACAGACAGGAACTCAAACAACAAATGCATAGATAGCTGCATTTCAGTGTAAGTGCCCAAGGTAGAATACTAGATAGAACTCAGTAAAGGAATTACAAGAATCTAGAAAGAATGGAGACCTGGGATGGCAGAGAAAACTGGCAACTGAGACCTTAGACCCATGGCCAAGGGGGATCCCCACTGCAGGGGAAAGAAAGCAAAGTTATACAAATAGGGAAGTAGGGAGTCAAATTATTCCTTTATGCAAATGACATCATGCTGTATATAGAAAAACCTAAGGACTCTACCAAAGCTGTTAGATCTGATAGATGATATCAGCAAAGCTGTAGAATATAAAATCAACATACAAATATCAGTATCATTTTTATACACCAATAATAAGCTCACTGAAAAGGAAGTAAAAAAAGAAGTGCTATACATAACAACTACAAAAAAAAAATCCATGGAGCAAACAACCAGGATGTGAAAGACCTCTACAGTAAAAAATTATAAAACATTTGTGAAAAAAATTGAAGAAGACACAAAAAACTGGAAAGACTTATGTTCATGGACTAGAATAATTAACACTGCCAAATGTCCGTACTCCCCATGTTACTTACAGATTCAACGCGATTACCATCAAAATACTAATGGCATTATTTGAAAAACTAGAAAAACAATCCTAAAATTCATATGGAAGCAAAAAAGTCCCTGAATAATGAAGCAATCTTGAGCAAAAAAGAACAAAGCCAAATATATCACAAAACCCAATATTAAAACAAATGAACTATAGTAACCAAGACAGCATGGAACTAGCACACAAACACACATACCAATGGAAAAGAACAGAGACCCCAGATGCGAATCCAAACATTGACAGCCAATTGATACTCAAAAAAGGCACTATAAACTTATGCTAGAGAAAAGGGAGTCTCTTTAATAAGTAGTGCTGGGAAAACTAGATATATAAAAGATTGTACAGAAGATTAAAACTTGATCTGTCTGCCTTTCTTACCCTCTACAAAAATCAATTCAAAATGGATCAAAGGCCTAAGTTTAAGATATGAAACTATGAAGCTATAAGAAGAAAATATAGGGGAAACTCCTCAGTGTATTGGCACAGGCAGTGTCTTTTTGGATAAGAACCCCAAACCAAGACAATAAAAGCAAATATTGACAAATGGTACATCAAACTAAGAATTTTGTGCAGCAAAGAAAATGATCAACAAAGAGACAACTGGCAAAAGAGAAAATATTTGCAACTATTTCTGACAAAGGATTTGTATCTAGAAAATATAACTCAAGAACAAAAATAATCCAGTTAAGTGAGCAAAGGATCTGAATAGACATTTCTCAAAAGAAGTACAAACAGTTAACAAATACATGAGAAAAATATATCAATAACCATTGGGGAGACGCAAATTAAAGCCAAAGGAAGATATAATCTCATTATAGTTAAAATGACTATTATCAAAAAGACAAAAAATAATAACAAATGCTTGCAGTGATCTGGGGAGAAATAAATGCTTACACATTGTTGGCATGAATGCAAACTAGTAGAGCCATTATGGAAAACAGTATGGAGGCTCCACAAAAATAATAAAAAAGAGATCTACTATTTGACTTACCATCTCCCTTCTGGGTACATAATCCTAAGAAGAAAAAGAGATACCTCCACTCCCATAATCATTGCGGCATTGTTCTCAATAGCCAAAATGTGGAATAAACTTAAAATGCGATGCACACACATACACGGAATATTATTAAGCCACAAAAAAGTGAAATCCTGACATAAGTGAGACAGAGAGAAATACTGCATATTCTCTTGTTCTCACTCATATGTGGAATTTCTTCTAAAATATAATCTTAAAATAGTGATTACTAAAGTATGGGAAAGGTGGAAGAAAGGAGAGGTGAAGAGGTTGGGTAATGGATACCAAACACAGTTGGGAAGAAGCGGTTGGTTCTATTGTTATACATCACAATGAAGCAACAATAGATCACACTGATTTATTATATATAGAACTGGAGGAGAGAAGCTGGTAGGTTCTAAACATGGAGGAATTAGGGAAGTTAATGATACTGATTGCCTGATTTGAGACGCTTACACTGCATTCATCTATTGAAATGTTGTGTTGTTTTTTTTTTTAAATCATTTTCATTTTATTTGAAAAGCAGAGAGACATATACAAAAAGAGATAAAGCTTCATTGGCTGGTTCACTGCCCAAAATACCCACAACAGTCAGGACTAAACCAGGGTGATATCATTAGCCCAAAATTCAACCTGGGTCTCTCCCATCAGTGGCAAGGACCCAAGTATTTGAACTACCACTTGCTATCTCCTAGGGATCACATTAGTAGTAAGCTGGATGGGTAGTGGGGTAGCTGGGACTTGAACCAGGAATTCCAACATGAGAAATGCATATCCTAAGCAGTAAATTAACCACTGAGCCAAACTCCTGCCCTGATATGTTGAAATATTGTACTGTGCCCCACAAATATGTACAGATATTGCATGTTAACAAAACGCTTTTTAAAATAAAAAAATCCTGTTGTTTACAAATGTCAATGCATTCCATGAAAACCAAATATTTTTGATTTGGCAGTCAAAAACCCAAATAACTCTAGAAATTGCTATTTCATCTTCCAAAGATCTAGTTTTGACGTATTTTAATTGATTAATAAAAATGTTTTATAGATGTCTAAAAAATTGGGAGAAGCATTGGCATTAAAAGTGCTAGATTCAGTTTCTGTTATTTACCAGTTACATGATCTTGTCTAAGCTATCAACCCTTGATTCTAAACCTTTCCTCCTGTAAAATGAGGTTAGAAGAGAGGAGCATTTTCCAGAGCATATTCTTTATTAAAGTACTTTAAAGCATTAGTAGGTCTAACCACAATTCATAATTAACTAACTTTGGAAAACAGTAGTTGAAAAAATATATTGATAGGACTTCCCAGAGCTTTTTATTATCTTGTTTACTGGATATAAATCTCAGCTACAAAAACTGGTATGCAATAACCTGAACTTAAACTCATCAGATCTCATCCTGAGAATCTTTTCTTCTGTAATATTGATGATCTTGATTCTATAACATTCAGATGCCAAGGATATGAGTAGTCTATCGTGTCCTTCCTAAGCCATCCATCTAAAAAACATATTTCTGGAGCTGTCTACATTAGAGATCAGCAGGCTGTTTCTCTAAAAGGCAGATAGAGCACAGTTTAGGGGTTTCAAGCCATTCAGACTCCATTGTAACTACTCATTTCTGTTCTATTATTGTGGGGCAAAAGTAGCCATGAGTACTATGTGACATATACAAAAATTTCCTCTATTTTTTAAAAATGATTTTCCAATGTAAAAACTAATCAGTTTGTGGATTACAAAGAAAGATAGTGAGCTGGATTTGGCCTGTAGGCTGTAGCTGCCAACTTCTGATCTGCATGACTGGTCCCATGTTATGTATATTGGCAAGAGTAAGAATGGTCCCATCTTCCTGTACACATCAACAATCCTTCTCAAAGATCTCTTTTTCCATCACAATGCCATCTCTTCTCAGTAAATAAACACAGGTTTTCTTTCTTTTAAAAACCTCCTGATTTTTTCAAATGTGTCGACCAGTATCACCATATTCCACCACCTTTTCAAACTTGAGAAGTTCACAGGGAAACTAGCCTCCCTTCACATTTTTGACAGTAATTCCAAGACTGTCTCTTTCTCTGGGCTATTTCTGCTTTGTATTCTTCACAATCCTCCCTAAAACAATGGACACAGCACTTGATTCAATGGCGAAAATGGAAAACTACAGGACAGGAAAAAAAAGATATCTCAAAATTGTCAGCCTTATCTTCATCCTTTACATGAATCTCCAAATGCAATGTAACATTTTCTAAATTGTTTTGGCTATGGTACCCTTCTACAGGCCATCTTTCAGGAGAAGTTTCCAATATACACACTTCGGGAAATAATAGCCAACATCACATTTAAGGTACCGTATGTCATCACTACCACCACCATTATCCAGTGCCCTGAAGGAATCAGCAATCACAGGTAGGGTGTGAGCAGACACTGCATACATCTATGAGTTGTATCTCATCCCCAGTCTCATTTTTTCCTACTGTGATCCAAAATTATCTTATGTATGGTAGCTTCTGCATATTTAAGAGCATCTTTACAGTATCTGTAAAGAGCTTGAGATACTCAGGAAGTTGGAAAAAGCTTCCTTAACTAAAGCATGTTGACCAAGGCAGATCGCCATCTGTGACAAAATTAGAGAAACAGGAATGAGTCACCTCAAAGTCCATGGTTAAAGTGAAGTTTGAGTCATAACCTAAGTGCAGCCAGATCTAAAAAAGGACACACATGATATGTTTTCTCTGATTTGTGATAGCTAACACGTGGAGTATAAAAATGTACTGTATGTGAGTGAAACTGAGATGCTGGAATTCGATTATTGTTATAACCCTTCTCTATATGCCTGAACAGTGATCTCTCTACTTTTTACTGGTTTAGTTCTTTGTTTAGACATACACAGTCCATCAGACAAGCCCATCCTTGATGTAACCAGCTGTAACATAGGAAGTTGAGTGCTACAGCAGGGTGAGCAGTGAAGATCCATTCAGAAGCGAAGCAAATGGCTGGACCTATTCTTTCCATCTCAGAATTGTCTCAGATTCTCCTTCTAAATTTGTGCTCTAAATTCTCCAAGTCCCATAGTTTGGCTATTTTTGCACACCATTATTTTCATATTTCTACTTATCTGTTCTGAGGCCCATAGATTAGTGATATGGGCAGATAATCTCTCTCAAGCCAATTTGCAATTCTCCTAGACACTGCCTTTTGTGCTATCTGGGGAGAACACCTCTCTTGATCCCATTCACCACAGCTGGGGAAGTAAGACGTCTCCTTTCTATAACCCTCAAGACTGCATCTAAAAGTGCAGACACGCTGTACTGGGAAGGGAAAGACTAATTTAAGGCCATTACACAAAACACTTGTTTTGCATAGGTGACTGTCACAGCCCATTCATGCACTGGTACTGAGAGCGTAAAAGAAAATCCACTACAGCTTCATGAAAACCTGTAAGAAATGCTACAGACTGATTTCTGGTCAAGGCCCTATTCAGGAATTGTGCATTTCATCAGTGTGCATTAACTGTGGAAATGAGAATGGAGTTGAAGACATTTCCATTCCATGGGACGGACAATCGCAACAAGGAGTGTGGTTCTTAATGTCTATGTCAGTAAGATAGGAGGATCAACTTGCCCTGTGTGAAAAATATCCTCATTCAAAAGACCTGATGTTGCTCCCACATTCAAGATTTGCCTTTAGTTAGTATGATAATGAGACCAACAGCTCACCAAATAATTGTATTTATTAAAATTTATGAATGTGCATTAGAGAGTTCAATAGCTTTCAGGAGATCTTAAAGCTATAACATATAGCCTCAACTTCACCTTCTTCTATACATTTTACTTTTAGAAACTGTTATTTAAATGCAGATGGCTCTATAAATTTCCACTCCTGACCTGAAATATTTCCGGCAATATATGCTGTGATTAGTTGGCACTTCAGAGCTTCTTTCTCCCCCCCAGGGATTATCTGTTTTGCAACGTATGAGACTGAATGATAGGCTCTTCTCTAAACAATATACATTCTCTCTTCAGCTCCCAAAAAGTGGCTTCTCAGAGCAATGTTGGGCATTTAATCTTCATCCTGTATCTCTGCTTGTTTCTAAGTCGTGTCCAATAGCCAGCACAGCTCTGGGTCTGTGAAAGCTACTTTGCTTAAGTTCAGAGTTTCTCCAGCACTTTATTTTTTAGCATTAAAGGCCAAGCTCAGAATCCCTATGTTCATCATGGCTGAGTGTTGACAAGCCACAAACACTGCCACTGATAGTTGCTAAAAATGCAGCTGGGTTAATGCTGACATATTGCTATCTTCTGAGGGCCAGTTGACATGTATTCATTTATAATCTAATTGCATGTCCACTTTTAAAAATCAGCTCCCAGTGTGGAATGGATAAAAACACAATTACCAAATGATATGCGTAATCATTCAGTGCTGTTAGTCCCGAAAGGTGATATTGCAGTGACATTGAGAAAATTAGATCTATTCTTCATACAATTATATGGCTACACTCTCACTCTAATGCCATTCTAATTGGGAAGGAGCATTGAAATGTGAAGCCGGGTGCATTTCACTCTCTAATTATCACCGAGCAACTTATTCTTAAGATAGGCTTCTGGAAAAGACAGTTGCCAGAATGCTTTGATAATCCCAAATGTTCCTTGTTGCTTTTGTGGCAAATAAAGCTTGTTTTTCTCCTAAAAAGTTTAGATTTCTATGGAGAGTTCACTTCACATAGAGGTTTGGGTGAATGCCCACAATTTATTTTAATCCATTTTTCATTTCTGAAAATAAAAATCCCATGTGAGCACATAGCCTCTTATTGTGAGTCCTGAATGGACCCTCAGAATGTGAATATTTGCCCCTTTCTTTTATAGGGCTATTAACTCAAACTTCCACGTAAAATGCACAAGCCATTTTATAAACTACGTGGCATACAAACATGAACTATCATCGTTATCACTGTGATTACCTGTAACACATGTCAGTACTCTATTTGTTAGCAGCTTTTGTGAACCACACCTGCAGGAATTCTAGTCAAACCAGTATCTCCAGTCTTAATGGAGTCTTATTGTACAAGGCAGGGATGTCTAGACATATGTGTAATTATTAAATATTCTCCTCTATTCCTTGTTCTAGAAATCAAAGTACTGTCTTAAAGATGTACTACAGCCAGCACTGCAGCTCACTAGGCTAATCCTCCGTCTGCGGTGCCAGCACACCGGGTTCTAGTCCTGGTCGGGGTGCCGGATTCTGTCCCGGTTGCTCCTCTTCCTGTCCAGCTCTCTGCTGTGGCCCGGGAATGCAGTGGAGGATGGCCCAAGTCCTTGGGCCCTGCACCCACATGGGAGACCAGGAGAAGCACCTGGCTCCTGGCTTCGGATCAGTGTCGTGTGCCGGCCACAGCGTTCCTGCCGCAGCGGCCATTAGGGGATGAACCAACAGAAAAGGAAGACCTTTCTCTCTCTTACTGTCCACTCTGCCTGTCAAAAAAAAAAAAAAAAAAAAGATATACTACAATGCAATTTTCAAACGCACATTTCCTAAACAAGAAGTAATTACTAGTTCAAGCTAGATGGTCTTAAGCTTTCATGTGGACGTTCCAGCCTGTTCTCACCATACATCAAACAGCGTTTGCTGTGGAATATATGTCCATCGATAACTAGTTAGTACTGTAGATGAAGCCACATTAGCATGCATTCCTTTGTAATATAAGACACAATTCACTGTTCTAAAAATGATCGAGAATAGACAAACACAATAAAGACAATTATCTCCAAGTTTAAAATGAAAAACCAGTAATATAGCTAATGTGACCTTATATTCTACCAATTATTCCATCGTTACAATATAAACCCTAAGAAAGGAAAACTTCTTTCCCACAGAAAGTACTGAAAAAATTAGTTTATCTGAATAATACTTTTATTCCTTTTGAGCTTATATTCATTTATATCATTGAACACAGCTTTAATAACTGGTTTTAAATCCTTGTGCACTAACTTTCCACACAGGACCTCTCTCCCCAAAGATTGTACCATGATACTTAACAGTAAAACTTGTTCTCAAGAATCATTTCCTTTTAGTATATTAGCATACTAAAAGGAGGATATTATTATGCTTCATAAGTAATAGTTATACATAAGAGCTCACAAAAGATGCATCATCCTTGGATTCTTCTTCAAAGACAACTAAGTTGCTAAAAGGAAAGAAAGGGGAGGAAGGAAGGGGAAGGATTAAAGGAAAAAAAAAACATGAAAGCATCTTCAACAACATAGACCAGCCGTTGTAGACCATAGACTGTTGAAGAACACTTCTCTTAGTTTTCTTTACTCCATTCATTCTTTTCTTTTTCTTTCAGTTTTTGTTTTTCAGATAAAACAGCAGAGGGAGCAGGAAGTGGGTAGGGAGAATGGGTGGGAGGGCAGGTATGGTGGGAAGAATTACTATGTACATAATATTACACTTACGAGATACAAACAAATAAAAAATAAAAATAAAAATAAATCCTTGTCTACAAATCCCTGCATCTGGCTATTGGTTATTGTGGTAGTAGTCTCCCTGGATTGTTTATTCTCTTGAGAATGGATCATATTTCTAGGTTTTTAAGAGTGTCTTGTCGAGACTTGGATAAGAGTGTCTTGTCGAGACTTGGATTTTATATATATCTATATATATATTTTTGACAGGCAGAGTGGACAGTGAGAGAGAGAGAGACAGAGAGAAAGGTTTTCCTTTGCCGTTGGTTCACCCTCCAATGGCCGCTGCGGCCAGCGCACCACGCTGATCTGAAGGCAGGAGCCAGGTACTTCTCCTGCTCTACTATGCAGGTGCAGGGCCCAGGGAATTAGGCCATCCTCCACTGCCTTCCCGGGCCACAGCAGAGAGCTGGCCTGGAAGAGGGGCAACCGGGACAGAATCCGGTGCCCCGACCGGGACTAGAACCCAGAGTGCCGGCGCCACAGGTGGAGGATTAGCCTACTGAGCTGCAGCGCCGGCCGGATTATATTATGTTCTTGCCAAGATTACTGACTTTTATCGTTGATGTTTTAACAGACAATCTGACTTGTCTCAAACCTAAACTCTCTACTGGACAGCAGCTCAAATTAAGTTCAGTTCTTTCATTGGTAGCAAGGCTATTTGTAGTCATCCCCGTGGGTGTATGGTTTAAAGGCCAGTTAGAGATGTACACAGACTCTACGCAGAGTCAGGCCTCACTTTCTCTGGCTCGTTCCTTCCCAGGACACCCTCTATTCTTTCTAATGGTTACGGTTGCTTCAGTTCTATGCTTTGGTTCTGAATTCCAGAACGATTGAAAATTTCTACAGTTGTTTGAGCTGTGCCATTTATGCTGATGGCTAAAAAGGCAAACTAAGGAAACTCATGATATGTCATTTCCTTCATTCAAACTTCAGCATTGTCGCTCCCCCTCTTCACGGAGGAACGACACAGGACCCTGCGTTGTTCTTTTGTCTGCTCGGCCCTTCCCGGGTTTGCTGCTGGTTCTTCCCGGGTTGGCAGGGGGCGGTTCCCCCTGCCACTTTCCCCACTTCCGCAGGGGAGCGGCACACCGCCGGCCGGCTCTCTCGGGGGCTGCTCAGGTGTTCCTTCAGATAGATGTTCCTGGTGCATGCTGTCTCTCTCCTCCTTTATAGTCCTCTTCCACCAACCCCAACTCTGCTACCCACATGCCGAGTACGCTCCTCTCCTCCAATCAGGAGCAAGATCAGCTCCTGCAGCTCAGTCAATCAAATTGGCGAGAGGCAGCTGCGTAGAAGTTGTTACTCCCTTCTCAGCGCCATATTGTGGGAGAGCAGATGCATAGAATAAGTCTTAATTCCAGTAATAGTCTAGTCCGAGTTGCTCCCCACACAGCATCTCTTCAAAATCTGCCTACTTTTGTTTATTTCCCAAAGGCTTTGAATTTTCCAGAGTTTATAGTTTTATCTTCAGAAGGGGACCTTTTATATTATACATGATATAAAATTAGGTTCAACAACGTAATGAAAATTATCTACAGCCATGACTTAGTTTTGAGTCTCTAATCATAGCAACATAAGCATAGTCCTGTAGTTATTATCTTTGTTTATTCTAATCTATAATTCATTTTACACCCCATTACTGTCTTTTCATTCAATATAGCCCACTGTGAGAAGCCCCTCTCAAGCTTATGCTACAATAAAATTTTTTATTTTTGTTTTCCGAGCGGCACTATGGCACTGAGGGCTAAGCCACAGCCTGCAGTGCCAGCATCTCATATGGGAGCCTATTCGAGTCCTAGCTGCTCCACTTCCTATCCAGCTTCCTGTCAATGAACCTGGGACAGCAGCAAAAGATGGCTCAAGTCCCTGGGCCCTTGCACTCATGTGGAAGACCTGGATGAAGCTCCTGGCTTTGGCTTGGCCTAGCCCAACCCATTGTGGCCATTTGGGGAGTGAACAAGCAGATGGAAGAGCTCTCTAACTCAACCTTTCAAATAAATAAGTAAATCTTTAAAAAGAAAAAAAAAAGAAATAAACCCCACTTTGTCTACTTCTCAGCTCATCCATTCAATTCTGGTTGTTACAAGGCTTCTCATAAAGATCTAATTTTAAAAATCCCTCCAAAAGGAAAGTGAAAAAACATGGAGTAGTTTCTAAGGATCTTGAAAAAGATGAGTTTAATGGGACAATGAGAGTTAATAGGTTTTTCCAAAACCTCTGTACCATGTAATTTTATTAAATCTTCTTTGCATTGATTGCATTGATCTTTGGCTTTTCCAACTCTGATCCTCCAAAATGTCAATTGCTTTCCTGCATTATGGGCAAAACTCATGAAACGGGTTCTTGTATGCTTACTCCGTAGGCTTTGGTCTTCATTCTGTAACCTCATGCAGCCTTGGCGTCTAATCCCCAGAATATTGCTTCTTATCTTAGCTGTGGAATCTTTTTCACTGCTCAGTTAGAACCTATGCCAGACTCCGCCCAGTTCTCAGTTATCCTTTTGACACCACGCACCTCCAACCGTCAAAAGAAAAAACCCCACCTGACCCAGACAACTCCTGAGATTCTACCCACAGCATCACAGTCAGGCTGCCAGACTGGGCTCTCTCAATCACCAATCTTTCCCCACCCCTGGCCCTGTCTCCTGATGTGTAAACAAGATGGTTGATCTGGATAAATTAAAACTATACAAATTCTTTTCATGCGTAACTGTCTTATCCTAGTGTTCTTTAGGGAGTGGCATGAGACCCCACACTATGTTTTTCTAGCTTGCTTTCTTTGCAGAAAAGTTTTACAGACGTAAAACACTTTCATTCTAGGTGTCAGTTATGACAATTTGTCACAGCACGATTCCAACCTAGACAATTTAATCACAGAAGTACTTTTAAGTGACCTTATCATCCATGCTTCATTGGAGTTATAATTCACATCTTTTGTAACTAGAAGAGAGGTGTTTTTCTCTGAAAATGTTTCCAAAGCGTGGTGGGCCCACAGGAAATGTAGAATCCTTTGCAAAAGGCAAACAGTGTTTTCCTCACCAGTTTGTTTTGTTCCCATTTTGAAGGTTGCTGTATTGACAGACTGGCCCCCAAGTCTTGCTATTGTGTTGAAAGTGGCATTTCATTTCAAGGGGTAATGGCTACAGGAGGATAATTTCAGCGAAGCGATGTGAATTGGTTATCAAAGTTTACAATCTAGCCATCCTTCTGGGGGGTCGAGTCATCCTGCGGTGTCCTCTCCTGTCAGTGAGGGACATGCTCCTAGGAAGCTCGTGGTGCTGGACAGCTGAGACTTCTTCATCATGGCAGACAGCAGAGTTTACTACAGACTCACTCGGGCATTCCACCAAGCTGATCCTCTTTTCTTCCTTACGTTCATGCCAGTGTTCTTCTTTGAACTGCATTATTGTATGTGATTCAGTCACAGCACGGACCAAACATTAGCTTGTTCTTGTATTCCCATAGCTGGCAAATCTAGCCCTCGTGCATATGTACATGAGAGAATTTCAAAATTTCATGGAAAATGGAATTAAAGTTCATTTTTATGCAAAAATTTTTGAAGTTTATACCTAGTTTTCTCATACTATTCATTCCTATGGACTTTTTGAAGATCCCTTTTGTATCTAGAATTCAAAGTGTTTTTTTGCACCAAGATAAACATTTTATTTCTATATTCCATATATTTTTGAAGCATCTTTGTATCTTAGCAATATAATCATTTTCAATCACTTGACAAAACCTATACCCTAAAGAGATGCACTGACAGTTCCATCACATAGAACTCAATCAGTGAATATAGTTTCTAGGTATCAGCATCTCTACCCTGTGGATTATGCATCAGAAATTGAATTTCAGCAGCCTAAACACTCAAGATAGGACTTATAAAATTATATCCATCTATATCTATCTATCTATCTATCTATCTATCTATCTATCTATCTATATCAACCTAAGGAAGAGGAAATAAAGGAATGAGGCTTTAAATTTCAGTTATTTTCATTTGATTTGAAATGCAGAGATGGAGAGCGATCTTCCATCTGCTGTTTCACTCCCCGTATGCCCCTAACAGCCAGAATTGGGCCAGTTCAAAGCCAAGAGCCCAGAACTCTAGCTGAGTCTCCCTCGTGGATGGCAGGGCCTCAAGAGCTTGAGCCTCCCAGCATGCACATTAGCAGGAAGTTTCACTGGAACTGGAGTAGCTGGGACTGGAACTAGGAATTCCAAAATGGAATGCAGGCATCCCAGGCAGTGACTTGAGCCACTGTGCTAAATTCCTTCCCCTTGAATTGGCTTTTAAATTGCTCTTCCCTCCTAAATGTACCAGATAATGCTTTGATTAGTGTTTGGATGAATGCAATGTTTAGCTTTATTTCATTAGATTTACTTATTTTGCTTTGGTTATTTATTACATTTGTTCTGTTTAGTTGTGTAATAAAAATTTTCTGTCCCATCATATTTCTCTCACCCTTGTTCCCTCACCTCTCAATGCCGTTTGTCTAAAATGCATTTTTTTCCTCTCAAGTTTTTCTAGCCAAAAGGTAGATCCTTCCCGTGAACTCCATATTCTTTATTCTTTTGGTAATTATCACTTCCTTGTTGTTTAGCTTCTTTCAACATCTTTTGACTTTCTCTAATTAGGCTACAAACTTCCTCAGGACAAACCTTCATACCCCTAAAACACAAAGGGCTATGCTTGTGTTTCTGAGATGCACCAGAGAAATTAAGGTGTATGAAGGAGTAAGTGTTACAGGAGGGGACAGGGAGATTATCCTAAGTTTTCTTCATAGATAGATAGATAGATAGATAGATATAGATACAGTATTTTTTTTTTTGAGAGGCAGAGCGACAGAGACAGGCACAGAGAGAGAACTCCCATGTGCAAGTTCATACTCTAGATGCCAGGATCTGATACCTTAATCCAAGTCTCTCAAGCAGGTGGGAAGGACCCAAATACCTCAGTTATTATCTGCTGCCTCCCAGGGTGCACGTTAGCAGGACACTGGAATCAAGAGCAGAGCCAGAACTTGAACCCAGCACTCAGACATGGGATATGTTTTTACTACTGCACCAATTATCCATCTACCCTAAATTTTTATTAATACTGCCACATTTACCAATAATATGAGATGCTAAATAATAAGGTCTTAAAATAATGAAGCAGTTATTATTTAAGTACACTAAATAAGAACAATTCCTAGACCCAAATGAAGATTTCTTTAGTTCAATCTTCCAGGGGAGGGTCCCCTTATGTTGCCTAACTCTCTTCAGCCAGATTTCATCAGAAGTGAGAACTTCCTTCACTGTTATTTAATGTAAGGTACATTCAGATCAAGCAAGGGCCAACTGTGTTGAGAAACAATCTGCTAACAGGCATTAAAAACACTGATCAATGGTCTAAGTTTAAAAGAGATGATATAAATAACAGCAAATACCCGATAAAAATAATAGAATTAAAAAGGAAGGAAGGACCAACATGGGAAGCAGTCCACACAGCAGACTCCTAGAATGACTTTCGCAGTAAATAACACTCTGATCTCAGAATCAACCCATAAGACTTCCCAGTCGGGCTGAAAGGCCTGCAAGAGCATTTCAGAATGGGAAAGACAAGACTCTGTGACAAAAAATATCCTCCACAGAGGATCTCTGCAAGACCTCAGAGGAAAGGAAGGGTCATCAAAGAAGAAGACACTCTTCTCTGAAGGGAGAGGAGGACATCCACTTTGCTTATGGCCATGTCCAAATTCCTATGGAGTCTATGGTCACAAAAGGCCTCCATAGCCTTGGCAGCCCATGACAAGAGCCTCGGGTGATCACTGACGTCATAAATAAGAGTGTCAATTTTTAAAGGAACAACAGTAGTCACTGTGCACTTGCTCCGCAGGTAGGACCTCTGTCCCTATTGAATTGCAATATGAGAATTGACTGCAAATTCTCTCCCCAAACTGTACTCTATATGTTGTGTGTGGGCATGGGGGAAATTGTTGAAGTTTATGATTAGCATAAAATTGGTACTCTGTATATAAAGTCATACTAAAAGTGATCCATAATGAAGAAGGAGATGGGAGAGAGAATGGGAGGTGGGATGGGAGCAGGGTGGGGGGTATGGGGGAAAGAACCACTATATTCCTAAAGTTGTATCTATGTAAACATACATTGATTACATAAATTTGTTTAAAAAAGTTAAAAAAAACATTGATCAGGTTTTTCAGATTAATACAAGAGGCTGTGTTTGCTCATTTTACCCAAAATTACATTATAAATAAACAAAACTTTCTTTTCACATTTCTCAAGACAGAATAATCTCAAAATTTGAAGAAATTTCTGCAAGTTATAGTATACGCTCAGTATCACGTACTCATCAATTCTTACTTTTCCATGTTATTTGTTACATTTGCACTCAATAATCCCTATGAAGGAGCTTGGTGCAAAGCAGAATGAATTCCTGATTTTAAATAACTGATACTATAAAAAAGGGGAAAATGAGAAGTAAATAACCGCTATGCAGATGGGTAGTAACTTAAGTTTTTGTGAAGACAAATGAAACTCTTAGGCTTTTTATTTAAAATGTTATCAAGAATTGGCATAAAATTGTAAGTATTTAAATTATTAAATTTGGTAAGTGTTAATGTATATGTACAAATCCATGAAATACTCACCACAATCATGTTGACACCAAAATTCCCAAAAGTTTCCTTTGATTTTTCAATTAACTCTTTCCTCTCACTCATTGAAACCCCACCCATCCCAGAGCAGCCAAGGATATGATTTATGGCCCTACAGATTATTTTTAATTTTCCAAAAGTTTATATAAACACAGATATGTAGTATGCATTCTGCATCTTTCACACAGCATGATTTTTGGATTCATCCTTGTTGGACCACATGTCTGTTCATTTCCTTTTATTGACAAGCAATATTCCATTGTATGCATATATGTGGATTTATTTATTTACTTGTTGACAATTACTTGGATTTTTTTTGTTTTTGGCTATTATAATTAAAGCTATGAACACGTATGAACTCATTTTTTCATATGAAAATGTACTTTCATTTTGCTTAGGTAGTTACCAAGAAACAGATTGGCAGGATTATCTGATTCACCTTTCAAAAAGTGCCAAATTCTTTTTCAAAATAATTGTACCATTGTACAAACCCACTAGTAATCTGAGAAATGTAGCTTCTCTAATTGGCCAATATTTCCAATTTTAGCTATTCTACCACAAGTACATTGGTAATAATTTTCGCTTTATTTGCTTTTCTCTAATGAATAATAATGCTGAGCCACTTTCCATGTGCTTATTTGCCATCTGTATGTCTTTTTTGGTAAAGTGCCTGAGCAAAACTACTGCACATTTTGAAATTGGCTTATTTGTGTTCTTATTGAGTTGCAAGAGTTCTTCCTGTTTTCCAGATACAGATGCTTGGTTAGATACATGTTTTGCAAATATGTTTTCCCAGTCTGTGAAATACTGTTCATTTTCTTGTGTCATTTTCAGGCCAAACATCCTTAGTTTATATGGAGCCCATCTATTGACTTTTTTAGTGAATGTTGTGTTATACTTAGGATGTTTTGCTAACAGCTTGCATAATAAATTTTTTTTTCTTTCTCCTAGTTTCTTCTAAACTTTAAGCTTTAATTCATAATTAAGATTAAGGACTTTTTTTTTTTTTTTACATACAACTATATACTTCTCGGGGCTGGTGCTGTGGCACAGTGGGTTAAGGCCCTGGCCTGAAGCACCGGCATTCCATATGGGCGCCAGTTGAGTCCCAGCTGCTCCTCTTCCAATCCAGCTCTCTGCTATGGCCTGGGAAAGCAGTAGAAGATGGCCCAAGTTCTTGGGCCCCTGCACCCCCGTGGGAGACCGGGAAGAAGCTCCTGGCTCCTGCCTTCGGATTGCAACAGCTCCAGCCGTTGCAGCCAATTGGGGAGTGAACCATCAGATGGAGGATCTCTCTCTCTCTCTCTCTCTCTCTCTCTCTCTCTCTCTGCCTCTCCTCTCTCTGTGTAACTCTGACTTTCAAATAAATAAATAAATAAATAAATCTCTGCCTCTCCTCTCTCTGTGTAACTCTTTCAAGTAAATAAATAAATCTTTAAAATAAAAACAACTATATACTTCTTAAGCACAATTTGTCAGTCATAAAGTTTATCCCCAATGAGTTGCCTTGGCAAATTTATAGAGCATGAATTGAACATATACCTGTGTATCTACATAATCTGATTGCTCTATTCTTTTCCAAAGAAATTTCATCTATTTTCTAACATGATTTTTCTCCTAGTTTTTGTTGTTGTTGTTGTTTTTGTTTTTAAGGTAGCATGACAAAGATATGGAGTGATCTTCCATCTGCTAGTTCATTCCCCAAATAAAGCAACAGCCAGGGCTAGGGCAAGCCAAAGCCAGGAAGCTGGAACTCCATCTGGGTCTCCCACATGAGTAGCAAGGATACAAATACTTGGGGCATCATCTGGTGCCATTCAGGTGCACCAGCAGGAAGCAGGATCAGAAGTGAAGTATCCAAGACTTGAACCGGCCCTCTGATATGGGGTGTGGGTAACCCAAATAGCAGCTTAACTGGCTATGCCATATCTACTCCCTCCTACTTTTGTAAGCCTCGAAATAAGCTAATATAGTTCTCCAAGTTTTGTCTTCTCACAAAGTGGCTTTCATTCTTTAGGCCTACTTCCTTTAAAAAAATTTAGAATTAATTTGTCAATTTATATCCAAAAAAAAACCTGCATGGATTTTGCTTGAATTGCTTGAATATGTAGATTAACTTAGAGAAAACTGGCATCTCAACAATATTGACAATTTCTATCCAAGAATATTATGAATTTCTCCACTAATTCAGGTCCTCTTTAATTCCTCTGATCAATTGTTGAGTTCACAATGTCATATACTGTGCATAATTTGACAAACTTATCCCTGAATACTTCTTCTTCTCTAAGATTAATTTATTACTTTGAAAGTCACAGAGAGAGAAGGAGAGACAGGGAGAGAACCTCTATCCACTGGTTCACTCCTCAGATGGACACAAGAACCAGGGCTGGGCCAGGTCAAAGTCAGGAACCATCTTCCTAGTCTCCCTTGCAGGTGGCAGGGGTCCAAGTACTTGGGCCACTCCCAGTGCTTTTCCCAGGCCATTAGCAAGGAGCTGGATGCGGAAATGAAGCAACTTGGACATGAACCAGAGCCACAGAGGATGCCAGCATTGCAAATCGTGGGTTTACCTGCTACACCACAATGCTGGCCTCTATACTCAATATTTCATCTCAGGGCCGGCACTGTGGCATAGTAGGCTAGGCCTCCATCTGCAGTGCCAACATCCACATGGGTGCTGGTTCATAGCGTATGTAGTAGTTGTCACGTCTCTAGGCTCCTCCTGGATGTGGCAGTTTCTCAGGCTTTTAATGATTTGATGACACTGATAGTTTTAAGAGTCAGGTATTTTCGAGCTCCTACTGGAATTTTTCTGATGATTTTTCTCAATGTAAGGCTGTGTTCGTGGCTTACCAAGAACAATTGTCCTTTTTCTCATCATGTCAAATAAAGACTATTATTACTATTAATGTTATTTAATGTTATGCTGGGTCGTCTGGATCAGCATTTCCTATCTTCATGACTCCCACCAGCCATTGACCATTTTACTTTCTAAATAGCTTTGTTTATTTTTTCATGATATCACCTTATTCAAATCATGCCATGTGTATCTTTACAGAATGGATTATTTCACATAGCAATATACATTTCAGGTTCCTCCAAGTCTTCATTAATCGACAGCTCATTTTTTAGTCACAATTTGATGGTACTGCCCTTCATATTTAGACTTATAATCATATTTTATTTTTGAAAAAAAATACAAGCTTCTGTGTAGAATGTTTTATTTTTCAGATAGACTCAATTGTTCAGCAGCATTTATTAAAGAAATTATTCTTTCTCCAATGAACACCCTTTATTCCTTCATCAAATATCTGCTGACTATACTTGTTCAGAGATATTTCTATCATATTCTATCATATGTTTCTATCAGGGAGTTCTATCATATTCCGTTAATTTAGGAGTCTTTTTCCAGTTCCACTCTGTCTTTATAATTGTAGCAGTTCCTATCTGGGTTTGGTTTAAGGGAAATGTTGGGATCAGAACAATGAGTTAGGAAATGGTTGTGCTTCTATTTTCTTGAGGAGACTGAAAAGAATTGATAGCAATTCTTTATTAAATTTTGGGCAGAATTCACCAGTAAAACTATATGGACCTGGTATTTTTATTTTTGAAAGTTATTGATTCAGTTTCTTTAGTAGATATAGAGCTATTTAGATTAGCAGATCAGAATTACTTATATCTCTTCTCCTTCCCTCCCCTCCCACTCCATCCCCCACCTCTGCTGTCTCTCTGCCTTTCTCATATGTGTATGTGTGTGTATATGTTTATTTGTATGTATATATTTTTAAACTAGTGGGTTTCCTGGAGTTTGCCATATATATATAAATACATATATTTATACATGCATATACATGTATGTGTGTGTGATTACAGCTTACTTAAGTTCACTCTTGAATACCATACAACTTTCACACATACTGCACGTGCCTTATGATAATAGATCTCAAATCTTCCCTTTTATATTGTACAATTACATAAATGAGTGAAATATTGGCATTTGTGTATTGGTTCCTAGATTGTTTATTTCTTCACTGCAAGCTGAGAGTCATTAGCTTAAAAGCCTGAAATAGCAAAACTCAAATGTTTATATAGCCAATCCTTTGAAAAATAGCCCAAACAAGCAGACTCTTGCCACTTAGAGATGGCTTGCTTTAAATATCCTATGAAACTTCACTGTTCATTTTCCAGCCATTGGTAAAATAGAGGCCTATGGTTATAAAGTCCCAAGATATTAGGGCCTTTGGAGTTCCATGACCTAGAATCTCCCTGTTTTTTTCCAGAGTGATATCATCTAGAACTTTCAACTCTCCTCGGAGTATTCCCTGGCCCTCCCACCCTTCTGAGTAGTCAGCCCAATGCTCTAGCCTCTGGAAGGACTCCAACTCTAGAAGACTTCTGCCACATGCCCACCTGGCAGTGCCACCACTAGAGCTTCTGTCTGGGGCTGGCACTATTGGCACAGTAGGTTAAGCCGTTACCTGCAATGCCAGTATTCCATGTGGGCCCTGGTTCAAGTCCCAGCTGCTCTACTTCCAATGCAGCTCCCTGCTAATGTGCTTGGGAAAGCAGTGGAAGATGGCCCAAGTGCTTGGCCCTTTGCACCCACATTAGAGACCCGGATGCAGCTCCTGGCTCCTGGCTTCTACCTGGCCCAGCCGCAGATGTTGTAGCCATTTGGGGAGTGAACCCATAGATTTAACATCTGTCACTCCCTCTAACTCTACTTTTCAAATAAATAAAATATTTTTCAAAAAAGAGAAACCTTGTGTGTGTGCTACTTGCCCTCATGATCATTTTTTCCCTAGATCAGTCCCCCCAAATCCCCTATGCTTATTTATCATTCCATTTAATGATTTAGTACATTTTACCATCTTTGTTTTGTTTGTTTGTTTTAAGCTTTTATTTAATAAATACAAATTTCCAAGGTACAGCTTTTGGGTTACAGTGGCTTTTCCCCCCTATAACTTCCCTCCCACCCACAACCCTCCCATCTCCTGCTCTCTCTACCGTTCCATTCACATCAAGATTCATTTTCAATTTTCTTTATATACAGAACATCAATTTAGTATATATTAAGTAAGGATTTCAACAGTTTGCACCCGCACAGAAACACGAAGTGTAAAGTTCTGTTTGAGTACTAGTTATACCATTGATTCACACTGTACAACACATTAAGGACAAAGATCATACATGGGGAGTAAGTGCACAGTGATTCCTGTACCATCTTTGCTATGTATTTCTTTCTTTTTTTCGACAGGAAGAGTTAGACAGTGAGAGAGAGAGACAGAGAGAAAGGTCTTCCCTCTGTTGGTTCACCCCCAAAATGGCTGCTACGGCCGACGTGCTGCGCCGATCCGAAGCCAGGAGCCAAGTGCTTCCTCCTGGTCTCCCATGCAGGTGCAAGAGCCCTAGCACTTGGGCCATCCTCCACTGCCTTCCCGGGCCACAGCAGAGAGCTGGACTGGAAGAGGAGCAACCAGGACTAGAACCTGTCACCTATATGGGATGCTGGCGCCGCAGTGGGAGGATTAACCAAGTGAGCCACGGAGCCGGCCCACCATCTTTGCTGTGAATAATTATCTATTAGATCATTTAAGAATAAAGGCAATAATAATTGTGTATGACCTTCATTTATTTCTTCTTCTTTTTCCTTGCTTTATGTAAATCCAAATTTCTGACCTATTCCACTTCCCTTCTCTTTGAAGAATGTCCTTTAATATTTCTTGTAGGAAATAAAGTTCTGTTGGCAATGAATTCCTTCAGTTTTTCTTTGAGCAAGTCTGCAACAAAGTCCTTCAGCATTAAGGATAAATATAGAATTTAGATTTGTGTGTCTGAGTAAATATTTTTCTCTACTCTTTGGCTTGCATGATTTCCAAAATGTATGAAATGATTCCTGATCTTGGGATTTTGTAGGTAAAGTACATTCCCTGGCTGCTTTCAAGATTTTCTTTTTCTTTAGTTTTCTTCAGTTTAATACGATATACCTAGAGAATTGATTGTTTTTAGCCAGCTTTGTGTTTTCTAAGTTTCTATTGAAACTTACTAAGTTTCTTCAAGCTCAGTAAACTCTCTCCTTGAGCATGTCTTGTTTTCTGATGTCATTGAAAGTATTCACTTCTCCTTGTGATTTTTATTTTTCATATTTCCTTTTCATTTTTTTCTTAGTTTGCAATCTCTAATATAACTCATCTGATACTGTATGCTCTCATTTTCATCCAGAGTTCTTGACATATTCATATTTATTTAAAATTCTGTCACAATTCCAAAATTTGTGCCATAACTTGGTTTGAAGGTGATGCTTAATCTGCCTCTCTCCAAACTATGCTTTTGCTGGTCTTTTAGAATGCTGTGGAATTTTTTTATTGAAAGCCTTCTAGCCGGCGCTATGGTGAAGCAGGTAAAACCGCCGCCTGAGGTGCTGGCATCACATATGGGTGCCAGTTCAAGTCCCGGCTGCCTCACTTCTGAGCCAGTTCTCTGCTCTGGTCTGGGAAAGCAGTAGAATATGGCCCAAGTCCTTAGGACCCTGCACCCATGTGGGGGGTCCAGAGGAGGCTCCTGGCTCCTGGCTTTGGATTAGCACAGCTCCAGCCATTGCAGCCAGTTGGTGAGTGAACCAGTGGATGGAAGACCTCTCTCTTTCTGCCTCTCCTTCTCTCTCTGTGTAACTCTGACTTTCAAATAAATAAATAAAAATTTTTAAAAAAGCCTTCTGCCATGTTTCACGTAATAGAATCCACAGTAAACAGGGCCTCAGTATCAGGTTTTACGTTACTCTAACTGTGAAGTAGGTTTGGTCTACTGTTGCTCTAGCTGCAGGTGCCAGATCCTTCCATTCCTGCAGTGTTGTTCGTGGCTCCCTTCTGTATTTGGGTGTCCTTCAAAACTCTTTGTTCAACAGTCTGAGCCTTGCAGCTCTCTGTGCAACACACAGATATGCCAGAGGCCTGCTGATGTGAGGGGAAGAGGTAGAGGAAGGGAAAGCATCCCACAATCTTGTGCCTACACCTGTCTTGAAGTGAGCCCGTGTCACTGAGTGTGACTTCACAAGTATTTCTCAGCTTTTCTCTTGGGAAAGACAAAAAGCCTCCTAAGAGGCTAGAGTTGAAAAATCTATATTCTCCTATCTCAGATCGGACCCTGGTAAAAGACTGCTAAGCAGAATGACAGAAAGTCTGGTCCTATTTAGCCAGCTCTGCTTTCCCCTCCCCGGTCAAAAACGTGAGGATTTCCCATGGCTCCCAAACATGAGGGCCTGAGTACTTCCTGGTAAAATCCTCACAACTGCTGACTCCCCGAAGCCTCTGGTGTGAGACCACATTCAGCTACCAACAATTCATCAGAGTTGGCATCCTCACTGCTGCTAGCTTATGGAACAAGCGGCCTATTCCACTCAAGCTGATCCCAGCTTTGACTCTGTATTCACCTGTCTCTTCACACTTCAGGGTGGCACTCGGCCCTGAGACCCCAATGCTCTCATGCCTTGAAGAAAATCACCAGTGTTCAGTTTATTCAACATGTTCATGTTGGAAGGACAGGAACAAAAGACTTCCAATGTCTATAGATCAGAGCTGAAAACCAAAGTCCTCTTGATTTATTTTGGAAGGCGAAAATAATCTTGCATGTGACAGATGAAGCTCACGTGAGGGGCCGACACTCGGCCTGGAGGTTAGGGTACTCACAGAGACATCGAGCCCCATACTGCAGTGCCCGAGCTGGATGCCAAGCTCTGCCTCCCGACTCCAGCTTCCTAATACAGACCCTCAGAGACAGCTGTAATGACACACATAACTGAGTCCCTACTACCCAATCTATTTTCAAATATTGCAGGATAGAATTTGCTGAAATTTTAAAATGATTTCTGAATTTGTGTTCATTAGGGATATTGATTTTCTTGCAATGTCTTCCTCTTGTTTTGGCATCAGAGTGATGTTGGTTTCACAGAATTAGTTGGAAAATCTGCCCCCTCCTTCACTTTTCTGAAGGAGCCTGGGTAGATATGGCATGATTTCTTCCCAAAATGTTTGGAAGAATTCACCACTGAAACAGCCTGAGTCCAACTGGAGGCTTTTTTCTGGGAAGTACATTTAGCTCTCCATTCGGTTGCTTTCATACATCTGAAGGTATTCGAGTCATTTATTCATGAGTGGCAGTTTGTCTATCAATGAAATTCAGTTCATTAAAGTTGCTGAATTTACTGGCATGAAGACATTCATAATCTTCCTTTATTAGTCCTTTAATGTCTGTGGGATCTTTACAGATGTTACCCTCCCATTCCTAATATTAGTAATCTCTATTTCCTGATTATGGCTGGCTAGACTAGTTATCATTTTATTGAAATTATTAAAGAATCAGCTTTTGGGTTCATTAACTTTTACCTACTATTCTTCATTTTTTATTTCATTGATCTCTATTTTACCTTTATTTTCTTTCTTCTGCATACATTAAGTTTAATTTTCTCTATTTTTCTTTAGCCGAAAGCTGAAGTTACAGACCTGAGATCTTTCTCCGTTTCTGTACTGGTTTTCAGTGCCATAAATTTCTGTCCTGCTTTGGGCGTCTTATACATATTTTGATATGCTATATTGTCATTTAGTTTTCAGTTCAAAATACTTTCTAATTCCTTTTGATTTCTTACTTGAACTAGGAGTATTTACAATTGATTTATTTCCTTTCTATGTAGCTGTATATTAATCAGGCATCTTTGATATTGTCTTCTAATTTAATTCCTTTGTAGTCAGAGGATAGAGTTTGCACAATTTGAATTCCTTTAGATTTATTGATACTTAAGTTATGGTCCAGAACAGGCTTATCCAGGTGAATTTTCCACTGGAAAAAAAAGAAAAAAATATTTATTTGGACATTTTGGGTGAAATGTTCTATACATTTTAATTAGCTCTAGTCAGTTAGTAGTATTGTTCAAGCCTTCTATATCCTTAATAATTTTTTATCTACTTATTAAAGCAATTACTAAGAAAAGTATTGTAATATCTTACTATAATTTTAGATTAGCTTATTTCTCTATCAGATTTTGTTTCATATGTTTTCAAACACTATTATTAGGTATATACATTCAGGATTATTACATTTTCCTTTAAGAATTGAGTCCTTTGACATTATGAAAAGCCTTTTTTCAGCCTTGGTAATTCTGTTTTCACTGAAATCTGTTTTGTCTAGTATTAATACGGCCACTCGACTTTTTCATTTTTAGGCTTTTAAACCCTTCCTGTGTTTATATTTAAAGCCAGCTTCTCTTTGTCAACAAGTATTTATGTCTCGCTCTTTTTGTCCATTCTGATAATCCCTATCTTTCATTCCACTTGAGGTTCTTAAGCCATTTATTCAACGTGATTACTTTAATGATAGTATTTAAATCTACCATCCTGCTATTTGATTTCTACTTTTCTCATCTGTTCTTTGTTTCCTTCTGGCTCTTTGTTTGCCCTCTTTTGTCTTTGTTGGTTTAGAATCTACAGTTGTGATCTGGCTTCTGTTTCAGTTATTACTTTAAGGTTTACAGCATACAATTTTACCTTATTACCCTCCATTACTATGCCTTTTCACATGTAGCAGTATATGTCCATTTCTCTCTTAATGGAATTTGGGTTATTGTTGTATCAATGAATAGAATTTCAACAAATTACTTTTTAGAAATTGAATCAGATTTTATTAGTGATTCATGAACCAGGCAAGCATCCAGTTTACAAAACAGACAAGAAGGATGCTGGACTGACAAAACAATTGGTTTTTGTAAGACAATTTGAGTAGGAATAGGAAAACAGCACAGTAAAGAGCAGACTGGTTAACATCAGTTTACTTCTAATAGTTAATGTAAAAGGGGCTACCAAATTATGCCAACTCTTGTTGACTGGACCTGTTTTTATTTGTTTTCTATGAATCTCATGCCAAGAAAACTAAACTTAAATCCTGTTTTTAAGTTTAGTTTGATCACTTGACACCTATCATTAAAAAGTTCATTCTGGTTTGGTTTCTTCTGGTCTGTTGGACCCGAGTTCTGGAGCTGAGCTTGAATTAGTGGTCTCTTCTAAGTTTAATTTGGGTGTTTAAATATATTTTAAATCTACATGTGTCATAAATACCACAATACAATGTGATTTGTTTGCTTTAAATAGCCAAATTACCTAACTAGTGATTTAATAAAATTTATTTTTTATTTCTAGTGTTCATCCTTTATGTAGGTGCAAAGGCCAATTGATACCATTTTTCTTTTGCCTGAAGAACTTCAATGATAGCTTACTATTGCTTGTAGGGCATATTGATAGGTGGTGAATTGTTTCAAGTTCTTTGTGTATTTAAAAACTCTTGGGGCTGGTGTTGTGGTGTAGCAGCTAAAGCCACCACCTGCAGGGCTGGCATCTACATGGGTGCTGGTTCCAGGTCCAGATGCTTTCCTTCTAATCCAGCTCTCCAATAACGCCCCTGTGAAAGCAGCAGAAGATGATTCAGGTCATTGGGCCTCTTACCCACATGGGGGACCTAGAGGAGGCTCCTGGCTCCTGGCTTTGGACTGGCCCAGCCCCAGACATTGTGGCCATTTAGGGAGTGAACCAGTAGATGGAAGACCTCTGTCTCTTCCTCCAAATCTACCTACCTTTTAAATACATAAAATAAATCTTAAACAAGAAACTATTTTCTCACATTTTTATGAGATATTTTTGCTAGATAGATAACCCTAAGATCAGGGCTGGCACTGTTGTATAATGGGTTAAACCACCACCTGTGATGCTGGCATCCCCTATGAGTGCCAGTTCATCCCCTCATGAGTGCCAGGAACAGCCCTGGCTGTTCCTCTTCCAATCCAGCTCCCTGCTAATGGCCTGCGCAAAGCAACAGAAAGTGGCCCAAGTACCTGGGCCCCTGCCACCCATGTGGGAGACATGGATGAAGCCCCTGGCTCCTGACCTCAGCCTGATCCAGCGCTGGCTGTTGTAGCCATCTGGGGAATTAACCAGCATATCGAAGATCTATCTGTCTCTCCTTCTAACTCTTTCAACATAAATTAATCTTTATTTTTTAAACAAAGGAAATTAAGGTGATCATTTCCTTATCCCAATACTTTTCAAAATATTGGTCCTTTGTGTTTTGGTTTGCTTTGCAAACCACAAGAAGCCTGCTCTCATTTCTAAGTGTGTACTTTACACCATGGTGCCTTTATAATAGGGCTATTTTAAGACTTTCTCTTCATTGCTCATTTAAAAAAGTTATTAGAATGGCAGGTGGGAGAGAAGATAGCACGCACAGAGAGCACCTACCCACTGGATCATCCGCCAAATGCCCACAATGACCACAAGCCAAGGGCCAAAGAAGTTAGGAGCTGGGGCAATCCAAATCTAGTACACGGATGGCAGCACTCCTCTTATGTGAGCTATCAGCTGCTGCTTCTCAGTGTCTGCATTAGTCAGGACCTAGAGGCAGGACCTAGAGGCAGGTACCAAAGTCAGGTAGGGTCCAGGGTATGACCCACACATCCTAACTGGCACCTTAACTGCCAGGTCAAATGCACATTCATCATTATCATTTTAAATGGTTCGAAGACAATGTATCTTCATGTGATTTTCTTCAAGCATCTTTTGCCTGAGGTTTATTTATCTTGGATCTGTAAATTTATAATTTTCAACAATTTTGGAAAATTGTAGGCCATTATGTCTTATTTTTCCCTCCTTTGGTATTCCAATCACAAACACAATAAACTGCCAGGAGTTTAGCCCACCACTCATAGTCATGCTATTCTTTTCCATCTCTCCCTGTCCTTATTTGAATAGTTTCTATTACTGTTTTCAAGATCGCTAATCTATTCTTATCAAGCGTATAATGTGATCAGTTAGGTATTTTTTATTTCTAGAAATTTTATTTGGATATTTTAAACACTATTTATGTCTTTACTTAATGTGCTCAATATTTGCCTTCTTGACTGTTTCAACGCCTTGTCTACTAACTCTATCATTTATGTCACTTCTGAGTCTGTTTTACTAATGGGTTTCTTTCTTCATTATGAATTGCATTATGAATTGCAGTTTCTTGTTTCTTTGCATATCTGATAATTTATTGGATTCCAGGCATTGTTTTTTGAGTGCTCTATATTTTTTATTCCTTTAAATATTACTAACCTTTGTTCTTATATGCAGTTATTACTAGGAAATAGTTCTTTTTAAAACTTCATTTTTAGGTTTTGTTTTGGTATAACCAGGGCTTAAATACTCTGCCCACTGCCTCTAGAATTATGCAATTTTTTTCTTTATGAAATATTCTTGACCCTGTGCAAGCTCCCAGGACTTTTTCCTCTGCTTCTTTAACATAGATTTACCTTCAGCTGATGTACTTTCTTCAGGTGCACAAGCAGAGCAGTACTCAACTAGTGAACAGGAACCCTCTGCGGACTTAAGGTACTCTCCATGAAGCACTTTTTCCTTCCTTACTCTGCCCTTTTTATGGATAGCTGCTTTGACCTGAGAATTCCAGCTCCATCTTCCCACCAAAGGAGACCACTGGGATCCATATTTTTGAGTTGCAGCCTAGAAATTCTCTAGAAGAACTAACTTGGGGACAATTTTAAGATCTATACTGCTTGGTTCCCTGATGCAGGAGCTACCAGCCCAGACGACTTAATTTCCAACATCTGAGTCTGGATCTTCTTACTATAGTTTTGCCCACACACGCCTCTTTATCCACCAAGTTAAGTAAGGGTCAGATGGTATTGTGAAAGTATCTCACCTTTTTTTTCTTCTGGGGGGAACACTCAACACAAGTACAGTTAAGCAAACGTCATCATTTTATTCCTTCTATCTCAAGAATGCTCTACATTCTGAGAATGAGCACATAAGAACTTCGCTTGGGAGGCCTATTCCTATTCCATCTTCATATCAATCAGAATCCTACCTCCAAATTTTGATGAAGACAATCTGTTCACTGCCTTGTTTCAATAACCAGTAAAAGCACTTGTGAGGTGAGCACCACCTCTAACACTGATCTGCCTCTACTTTCTCCTCTCAAACAAGAAGCAGCCCACCAGGTCCTCTCATTCAAGAATCCTTTCTCCTCCACCTTGGGTGGAAAACTCCCCTTAGTCCTGGGTAAACCACCTGGATACTGTGTGATTTATACTTAAACATGTAAATCTAGTGCCAGAATACCTATTGATCTTAGATGGAGATGGAGATAAGGAGAATGTAAAAATGAAGTGCTTGGAGAACAGTGAATTGAACGTAAAAGATTTTCGGCAATCATGCAAATAGCCTTATTTGGTTCGTGAAGTGATCTGATTAACAAGCGCTTGCTTTGTGAAGAAGTAGTTCAAAAAACCTGTTAGTGCTCATGACAGAGAGAGAGGCTGATACCCACATGATGGCAGGGATACTTTTCCTCTTCAAGGGTGACTTCCTAGCTAAGTAGATTGAGTTTGCCAGTTAGTCTGCCACGAAATACTTAACACCCAGACTTGGAGATATGTTGAAAACCCAGCAGTTATTTTGTGACTTTCCTAATTTAAAAGGAGAAGAATAAATAAGAGTAAAAAATGCAGAAAGAGATTAAGGAAGATCAGGCTTCACTCCACAGGACCCATAAGCCGTCCAGGATTGGCTAATGGGAAACCTCAGTAGGAGACAAGAGAAAGATTGCTCTCATCACATGTGGAGAGCAGAAGTAAGCAAAGTGCCTGTGAGGAAGGACAGCAGGTCTTAGAATGGTTTGGGATTGGGGTTTAAAATCCCTTATCCTCTAGGATGTCTGAATAGGTCACTGGATATTACTGCTGAAATATCATATGAAAAGTTTAAACAGATTATCAGCCTGAATTCTGCATACAGATAAGTGAAGAGACCAATCAATGAACAAATTCGAGTGTCCCTTCTATTCAGGATAAACCATCATGATGAGCTTAAGTTTTAAGAGGAAAACAGAAGGAAACTTTTCTTTACACCAGTTTTTGATGGAGGGTTTTAATGAACTTGAAGAAGCACTTCCCAGTTTTAAGTATTCTATCTAAAGACCTTTAAAATCCTAACCATATTTGCATGCTCTAGGATTATTTTTTTCATTGTTGACCAAACAAAAATTTATTTTTAAGTGAGATTTTAAGATCTTATAATCAACATTTTTGAAAATAGCATAGTACCTAACTTGGAATAAAAACATTATAATCAAGAAATATCATATCAACAATGCATAAAAATGACAAGAAAAATCAACCTAAGTTCTTTCAAATTGCTATTCTGTAAGATAAATCAGAAATGGGAGAAGAACATGGGAAACCAGAAACAGAAGTTTTATGCTGTTTCAAGGGGAAAGGTGAGGTTCTTCTAAACTAGATGAGGATCCTTAGTTTTGAGACTCAGGAGTCTGGATGAGGGTCAAAGAACTGGCCTACAATGTTCTACATCCTTATTTGCTGTGGAAAAGCAGAAAACATCCTGATAGCAGCCTTAAACACCATCAGGAAAAAAAACCAAATGCACATGGAAGGAAACAATCAGTCAATTGTAATTGGGCATTCCCCAGGATTCTCATTTTAGGCATGACAAGTATTAACAGCCTAGCTGAACCTGTAAGGTGAGTGATGAACACCAACATGAAGTAGTTACAAGTGGCTACCTGGAACACATAATTGAGGAGGGGATGCTTGTCAGGATCACCAAGAAGAGGGCCATGCTGGATTAGTGGCATCCGCCAAGTGTAAAGAACTGGCCTTTGATGGCATTTCCACATATGACACAGTGTTTCATTCATTAACTGTCAGGCAGAAGGGAAGTATTTAGTCTAAATCTGTGAATAGATAATTGCCTTGCTATTAGGATTCATTTACACAAAGCAGAGAGAGTTTATGAACAGCTGCCTCAACCCACAGATCCTCAGTTGCAGCCCTGCTCATTTCCATGCTGCCACTCTGGTTGACATTCTCCCTCTCACATATTGTTCCTTTCTAGACCTTTTGGCTCTACGCTTGACCCTAAATGGAATAAAGATGGTAAAAGAAAGAGAAGAGGACTGAAAGGATGAGAAAGGAAGAAGGAAGAAGTCAATGAAATATTGTGTAAAAATAGTCCCATTACATATGTATGTGTATAACACACACACAGTGTGGAGTCTAGCGCTTCTTTCTTCCACTTCTTTATACAGAAAGCAACAGGTTACTACACTCACCTCACTGCACTGGGAAACACCAACCCATTACTTCATCCAACTATATTTTGAAACTCATTATCAAACTTCCTTCCATTATCCCTCCTCCCACACTTCTCAGTCTCTACTAATCAATCTCTCAAGTGCAGAGTCCACATAGGAGAGAGAACATATGGTAGTAGACTCTCTGTGTCTGGCTCATTTCACTTAATACAATGAGCTCCAGTCCATGCATTTTGCTCCAAATGACAGAATTTTTTTAATATTTAATATTCATATATATATAACACATTTTCTTTAGTCATTAATGGACATCTAGGTTAATCTTTTTCATATGCTGATTTAATTTCCTAAAGATTTATACCCAGAAGTGGGCTAGCTGGGTCCCATGGTAGATCTAGTTTTTTTGTAGACTCTCCATACTGTGCTCCACAATGGCTGTCCTAATTTCCATTCCCAACAACAGCACATTCCAGCAAGCATTTGTTACTGTTCTTCTTGTTGATAATAGTCATCCTCAGTGGAGTCAGATGATATCTCATTGTGAATTTGATTAGCATTTCCCTGATGGTTAGTGATACTGAGTACTTTTTCATATACGTGTTGACTATTTGTACTTCTTTTGAAAACTGTGTTCTCAGATCCTTTGCCTATTTCTTAATTGGATTTTTTTGTATTCTGGTTCCTTGTGTAGTCTCAATATTAATTCTTTGTCAGATGAATAGTTTCCAAGTATTTTCTTCCACTAAAATATTACAGTGCTTCTCACTCCAAAAATGACAAAATTAAAGCTCAGAGGAATTAAAGGCCCCTCCCAAGATCATAGGGTTAATAAATGATAGCATAGGATCTGAAACTCATTTGTTTGTTCTCCTAACATTCCACAGCCAGCATTTTCTTTTCCTATACTATATTGCCACCCTATTTACACTCAGTATGACCTCCCCTTCTTTCTCTGGTGTTCACTCCTCATTTTCACTCAAGTTCTATTTTGCAAATAATGGTAAAAGGAGAAAAGATTAGACAGATTAGAACTGAGACTTAGTTTATAATTCAAGAATGTATTGCCTTAGTCCCCTGATCCTTCAGTGCTAATAGGAAACATTACTGTCCAGATTCCATAGCAAAAGAATGTCTGGAAGATTACAAAGTAATATGAAAATACTTAGGGGAAAATCCAACCAGATTTAATGATCAATAAAAATGTGGCTACTTAATAAAAATAGAATATTTATTTTAATATTTTTAGGATTATTTACTCATTTGAAAGGGCCAGAGAAAGCACACACACACAAGCAATATCTTCCATCTGCTGGTTCACTACCCAAATGACTAGGGCCAGGCTGAAGCTAAGAGCTCCATACAGGTCTCCCAAATGAGTAGCATGAGTCCAAGCAGTTGGCTCATCTTCTGCTGCTTTCCCAGGTGCATTAGAAAGGAGCTGGAACAGAAGTGGAGCACCCTGGGCTCACACCAGTGCTCATACAGTACGCTAGAATCACAGGTGGCAGCTTTAACCCACTGAGTCACAATGCTGGCCCACAAAATAGAATATTTAGAATCGAGGAAATATTTAGATTTGCTTTACTAAGAATAATATCCAGTACTAAGACTTCACTCTTCAAGCAAGAAGGGAAGAGAGACATCTTAGAATTGAGGGAAAAATTGTCAGGTGAGTGAGAGACTTGGGGTAATAGCCTGGGGAAGAACAGGTTAGAACAATGTCTTGACCATGAAAATTAAGCATCGGCCGGCGCCGCAGCTCACTAGGCTAATCCTCCGCCTAGCAGCGCCGGCACACCGGGTTCTAGTTCCGGTTGGGGCGCCGGATTCTGTCCCGGTTGCCCCTCTTCCAGGCCAGCTCTCTGCTGTGGCCAGGGAGTGCAGTGGCCAGCTCTCTGCTGTGGCCAGGGAGTGCAGTGGAGGATGGCCCAAATGCTTGGGCCCTGCACCCCATGGGAGACCAGGAAAAGCACCTGGCTCCTGGCTCCTGCCATCGGATCAGCATGGTGTGCCGGCCGCAGCGCGCCGGCCGCGCCGGCCATTGGAGGGTGAACCAATGGCAAAGGAAGACCTTTCTCTCTGTCTCTCTCTCTCACTGTCCACTCTGCCTGTCAAAAAATAAAAATAAAAAATAAAAAAAAAAGAAAATTAAGCATCTTAAAGCATGTGAAGGAGTCTAATGTGGGAAAGGAAACAGATGTATTCTCTTATGTGACTCCAAAAGGTATAATTTGAAGTACTGGAGTTAGAATAACACCAAAAATATTAAAATAACCAAAAGGTTTAAACATCCCTTGAGTGTTCCCTATCCCTATTACACATTCCAGTGCAGACTGGATTAATGTTCAACCATTTTAATGCAGAAGGGAATTCTGCTACCATAGTGATTACGCTAAATGACCAGTAGATGTCCCTTTCAGCGCTGAGCTTCTAGGGCTGTTTATGGTCCTTATTAACTTCATTTCTTAGGGCAAGAATTCTTTCCATTATAGGACTGGAAAAAATGTTCACAGTACTTGTATTCACTCCCAATTACTTAGTAATAACAGCTGCCTAACAAATGTTTGTTACAAGTGCAAGTGCCAAGGTTCTCTGCGTAAGACTCAAATGTTCTATGTGAGATATAGCACACTGACTTTCAGAGAAAGCCACTTGGTTACCAGGCAGCAGAATAAGCTGTCCAATGGGAATCGCTCCAGCTGAGTTCTGGCCCCTGCCAATTCTAGGTGAGAATGAGCTATTATGCAAATACAGTTGGACCACACACCTAGTGAGTTCACAGCATGCCAAAAACCTGGTAAATTAGTTCTACGAAGAATTGAGGACTAGCATTTCCCTCATTTACCTATCACTTAAACCTTTTTCTATCACACAGTAAAGCAAGGAGAAAAAAATAAACTTCTTCCTCCAGTATCTCAGTTCCCACTGGGCTGAGAGATGCAGGAGAAAAATGAACAGCAGTGTGAGAGGAGTGATGCTTAAGACAGCAATTGGGATGTAGGGGGAGGAAGTGAAACCATGTAAAGATTTCTTTAAGGTGTGATTTCCTTCTTCCTACCTGCATGCAGCTTCCTGAAGGGGTACATTTAGCTTCCAGGGTAAATAGGAAGCTTGAAACTGCAGCTCTGTACTGCAGCGACTGTAACTGTGGCATAAATTAAATAAGGGAAACATAGAGAGTGATTTGTTTTTCTCCTGGAATAAGACCTCAGTGCTCCTCCAAGGTTGTGTGACAGGCTCAAGAATCTGGTACAAATACTGACAGTGTGTGGGATGAATTACATTTGATCTCTGTTCAAGATGCTTCTGTAATAAAGGATCTAATTGTTCTTTTTTTTAACAGTGTAATAGATGGAGGGAGATGACATCTGCAGAATTCGTTCATTTAAAGCAGTGATTGCAATATTGTTCTGAAAAGTGGAATATGACATGAAGAAGATTGTAGAGAAAATATGCAGGGGTGTTCAGGCCCTGGGAACTCTCTGTATGTTTGCCCTTCTACCTGCCTGGGAAGCTGACATCCCACCATCTAACAGATCTTTTGGTCTTCCCCCTCTATTGCAGCAACAACGTAAGAGCTTTTAGTTGGTCCCTCTGATGTTATCGTGCAATATCCTTCCTCTAGTCAATAGCCAGTCTTCCATCAATAATAATTTAACTGCAATCCTCCCAGGTTTAAAACATTGAATGCCACCTCACAAATAAACCACGTCCTTAACATGGACATGAAGTGCCCCCGCCGGCTCCTCAGCCATACCCCTCTACTCTTTTGCAAGTGATGCTTTAGTAACACATAATTACTTGAATGTCACTGAGTAAACCCTAATGCTTTCCTGTGAATCTCTGTCATCCTGCTGCTAAGGCATATTCTTTCCTCTCTTCTACATGCAAGTTTCATATTCATTCTGTAAGAAAATGCAGACATTGCTCTATCCCACCTGTTCCTCCCCTATCTGGATGAACTGCTGAGGAATTCCTCGCTGAAGAATTCATATGGTGCTGTGAGTACTCTTTCCAAGTATTTCCCGTGTTTAACAAGTATCTACTTATGTCCACTCCCCATTAGATGGCGAGTTCCTAGGGGGCATATTCCAATACCTTATCTCTGTGTCACCAGTCTCTAGCATAGGACAATCAGGTGCTCATTAAATGCTTGTTCAATGAGTAAATGAAAACATTTTCTTCCATGACTTCAGCAATTGTAAAGTAAATGTATTATTTTATCAAATAGTCAAGTGAGGCAGATATAAATAAATCACTAACACTTGGCTAATGTTTATTGAATAAAATGCCACTAAGAATTGAATTGCTGAGTAAGAAGCTTGACACACAAGAAGGATCCAATGTAATTGTTTTTTGTTTACCATTTCACTTAAAGTAACTATTGTCCAAAATGCCTCTTTGTCTCACTTATATTATGGTTTAGGGAAGCAGCCATTTATCCAGTTACATTTATTCGAAGAAGAAGAAAATGCCTTGCTCTACCAAATTCACCTAGAGCTCCCAGCCTCATAAACACCATTATGCTCAGGTACAGGATTAGCATCATGTTAAAAGGGTGATGCTAATTCAGCAGTCTGGAGCAGTCTTTCAAACTTTGTATCTAGCAAGCACCCAGGTAATGCTGATGCCTTGAACCTAACTCTGTATAGCAAGGAGGAAAAGCACCTAAGCTCCATGCAGATAATTGAATAACCGAGTATTCACTGTGCATGTAACTAAAGAGAGCTTCTGCCAACTTGTGTTACTATATAAGTGAATTTAGATTGCTTTGTTACTCATTGTTTGATGATCAAATATTTTTGATCAAGTTCTGAATATTACAGGTCATTTTCTTATAACATCAGGAATTTTCATTATTTTATTTTTATTAGGTTACTTTGTCAGGTTATTTTGTTTTTAATTTTTTTTTTTTTTTGCTACCAAACCCAGGTATCTGACCTGTAAGCCATAGAAGAGGTTTCCCTAGATTTATAAGCCATATGGACCAAATCATCAATAACTAGTCTTAATAGTGTTTTTTTTTTTCATTTTTAAAAAGGTTTTCTGTTCATTTTTATTTTTGTAAGAGTAAGAGAGAAATCTTCTGTCATCTGGTTCAGTCCCCAAATGCCTGTAACTGTCAGGTTGGTCCAGGCCTGAGCCAGGAGCTGAGAATTCCAACTGGGTCTCCCATGAGGGTGGCAGGGACCCAAGTACTTGAGCCATCACCTGCTGGTTCCCAGGGGGCACACTGGTAGAAAGCGGGCACAGAAGGAGAGCCATCTGGTATGGCACTCTGATAGGGAATGCGGGCATCCCAAGTGGCGACCCAATCACTATGTTGAACTTTCTGACAGACCCTTGTATCTGGCGGCTCCAAGGTTTCCTTGCATCTATAGTTGGTCTTGGGTAGGCACCAGCTTCTGCAAGACAATCACACCTCTGTTATGGCAGTTAATGTTATTTCCTTTACTAGACAGTCGGTCTAAAGGGTAGGGTCGCCAAAGAGTAAGGTTTTCTCCCAAACACACTGACCTGAAAGCTATGCACCTAGGCGGAGGAGGAGTCAGCATTACCATTCAAACACAGCCCTCTGCTTCCTTGGAAAAGCCACAGGACCCCCTAGTCTTAATAGTGTTTTGAGAAAAGTGCCATTCAATATAGAAATTTAGAAAGAAATGAACAAAATAAAGTATGTAAGACCACAGAAGAAAAGAGAATTCAAAAAGACTTTTTTGAATAATGAATTCGGGCTGCCACTGTGGCCCAGAGGAGTAAGCAGCTGCTTACAATCCCAGCTTCCCAAGTAGGAGTGCCGGCTGCAGTCCTGGGTGCTCTGTAAGCCAAGCCAGTTCCGTGCCAATGTGGCTGGGCAATCAATGGAAGATGTTACTTGGCACAAGTTCGCACCTGGGAGCCCACGATGGTGTTCCCGGATCCTGGCTTCGGTGTGAACTAGCCCAGATCATTTTAACCATTTGGGGAATGAGGTACCCAATGGAAGATTCTGTCCCTTCTCCCCCCATCATTCTGCCTTTCAAGTAAATAACTCTTTTTTTTTAAAATAGACTTTAGGAAATTGAAATCATATCTAGACAAATCAACAAAAAATATTGAAGAAGAAGTCTAAGAAGAAAACATCCAAGTGTTGTTTAGAAGGCTGGTACTTTCGGGGGAAAAAAAGGCTCAAAATTAAATATTTGAAGATAGAAGGAAGGAAAAGTAATAATAAACTATACTAAACTTCAGTTTTGTGGAATTTTAAAATAAAGGGAATAATGCTATAAAATAGAGAAATAATAGTAGTTGCAAGTATTGTATGATGACAGGCTTGCTAGGTGCATGACGGCTCTTACTTCATTGCAGCCTCTCGACAGTCCCATGGGGTAGGTGTTAAGTCCAGATGTTAAGAAGGGAGTAAAACTCTAGTGCTGCTTAACAAGCTCCTAAAAGCCAAAGGAAAAATCAATCTACTGTTTCTTTAAATAGTGCTTTCTGGAACTCTTTAATGAAACTAAGAATTATTCATTTCATTAACATTTATTGGACACATAACAAGAAAGCACATAGACATTACATATGTTTAATTTTCATAATAAGCCTGTGATTAGTAGTTACTATTGTTTCCATTTTATTGATGAGGGAAATGATGTTTAGTGAGGGCAAACAACTTCCCAAATTCCCCTTACTAGTAAGAAACAGAACCAAAATACAAAGTTCTCCTTATTGCATTTGGTTTGTTTCTAGTGTTATTTTTTTAATCATTTAGGGCTAGTGCA